>NC_140724.1:7037500-7637500 GCF_050655825.1 Lonchura striata
AAAATGGGAGAGGGGGATTTAAAAAGGGAGGAAAAACGGATTTACAAAAAAATATTGTTGTCTGTCCTCACGGGGATTTTCTCCTCTTGTGTAGTGGCTGGAGGGTGCAGAAGGGGATGTGCAGGAGCCCCGACCATATCACTTGGTTTTCTCTTTATTTTAATTTATTTCCTCCCCTCCTCAGCTTTTTATCCTTTCTCGGAGTGAATGGAAGGAGATTTGGGAGCTTTGGGCAGGCAGAACTTTTTCCGAGGAAAATCAGCTGAGGTGGAGGAGTTGGTGCCCACGGCAGTGAGGGGGGATGAACGGGGAAGGGAGATGGATTTTTCGGGAGAAGCTGCGGGGTCGTTCCACCTTGCAGCCAGCAGGGCCAGGAACAAAAGGAGCTGGATGGGACAGCCAGGAAAAAATCGGGTTTTATATGTATATATATTTATATTTAATTTATATATGTGTGTATATATACTTGTGCGAATTTTCTTTGCTCCACTGATTTGGGGCAGGTTTTGCCTTTCAGGTTAACCCTTTAGGAGCAGCGTGAGATGTTTGCTCCTTCCTTTAGTTCACACGATGGACTATGGGTTCTTTTGAATGTATTTTGAATTTTTAAATGAAACTTTTAATGAATTACGTATTTTTATGAATTTTATGGGGCTTTCGAATGAATTGGGATGGAGCAGCCCAAGGTGCCTCCCTGGCCCTGCGGCTGATTTTTGGGACTTCCCCTGCCCTTTCCCAGCAGGTTCCCCCCTGGGCAAACCCTTGGCAAACAGGTTTGCCATCATTTCCCTGGGCTGGCATCCCCGGAGCCCAGGAGAGGGGAGCTCGGGGCGCTCATCTCCCCGGCGCTGGGGAGAATCCCCTTGGGCTGGGCAGGAGGAGGAGGAGGAGGAGGAGGAGGAAGGACGGGCGAGGCCGTTCCCTGCCGGCTGTGCCAAGGGGAGCGGAGGCGTGCTGTCCCCACCCTGCCGGGCTGCGCTTTCTCCCCGGACCTGCCGGACCGGTCCCATCGCCGCGGAGGCACCGGAGCCCCTCTGAAACCCTCTGAAAGCATCACGGCGCGATGCCCGAGCAGCGCTGGGCTGCCCCGGGGGGTTTCCCGCTGGGGAAAAGGGATTTTTTTTTTTGGAAAGAGCCGTGCTGGGAGTGGTTCCTCCGAGGTTTCGCCGCAGTCAGCAGCTTAGCGTTCTTATCTCTCCAGGAGTCAGCAGCGTAGCGTTCTTATCTCTCCAGCGTCGCGTTCTTATCTGTGCAGCGTGCCTCTGCTCACGCTCTCACGCCGAGGGTGAAGGACTCTGTGCCGAAGCCGTGGAGCCGCAAGGGTTAAAGCAGCCACACGCGGGGGCTTTGAACCCGGCTTAACTCGGAGCCCTAACTTTGTGTTTAACTTTGTATTTCGGAGCCCTAACTTTGTGTTTAACTTTGTATTTCGGAGCCCTAACTCTGTGTTTAACTTTGTATTTCGGCTCTCCCAGCGGCAGGAAGCTGCGCCCGCAGCCTCTGCTTGCCTTGGCACGGTTTTTCCAGCGAGCTCTGCTGTATTTTTTAGCTGGCTGGAAGCTCCCCCTGCTTGTCAGCAAACAGCTCGGCGCGCTGGCACCGAAATCCCCGTGCCGAGCACCACAGAGAGCAGAAGGACCCCCTCCATCCCTGGCAGAGCCCTTGGAGGGTCTTCACCAGGCTGTCCAGCCCGGACGCTGCGGTGCTGGACTCCCCGGGTGCCACCACCCGGCGTTGGCACGGCCGGGTGGCTTTGGCGTGTGCCTGGCACGGCCCCGGTGCTGCCGGGAGCCCTGGCCGGCCGTGCTGATCCAGATTTGGGGTTATTTGGGGTGAAACAGCCCCTGGCACCGGCGTGGCCAACTCGGCGGCTTCCTGCCGTGCCAGCCGGGATGTTCCCTCCTGGCATGGCTCCAAAACCCCCCTCTCCTCCCGGTGCCGCTTCCTTCAGCGCGGGCAAGCTGTGCCACCGCGGCCAGGGGCACCCTGCCTGTGCCACCACAGTCAGGGACACCCTGCCTGTGCCACCCTGCCTGTGCCACCGCGGTGAGGGACACCCTGCCTGTGCCACCGTGGCCAGGGACACCCTGCCTGTGCCACCGCGGGCGTGGTGGCCTCGGCGGGTGATGGAAATCCCGAGCGGTCCCCGTGAGTGATTTCGAAAGTGGCTGGTGGGGTGGGGACGTGGGAGGGCACGGTGGAAAGCGGCCACGAGCTGAGCTGAGCTGCTCCTCTCTCACTCAGCCAGGCAAAACCCGCGTGGCTTTGCCAGCAGCCATTCCTCGCGTGGCTCCTCCACGTCTTCTCTCCTCCTTGGTCAGAAAATGCAATGAGGAAAGGGGAACTAAAGGAAGCAGAGGGGAAAAATTAGGGTTGGGGCTCATGGGGATGCTCACGTCTCTTCTCTCTCCCTGCTCGCAGACAGGTTTGGCGGGCGACGCGGTTGATGGACCCAGCAGAAGCCAAATGGAAGAAGGGCCAATTAATTATGTGGAAGAAAGGCGGCTGAAGGAGGGCAGCGGGCTCAGCCTGGTGAATGGAGGCCGGCCGGAGGCGGGGGGTACCGTGCTGATGGAGCCCAGCAGGTGGTCACCCGGCCAGCCGCCCGCCGCTGGCAAAGCCCACCTGGAAGACGTCCGGAACCTGGTGGCCTTCTCCGCGGTGGCTGAAGCCGTTTCCTCCTACCGGCTCCCGCCGCCAGGATCGCCGTCGCTGCTGTTCGACTCGGAGATGAGCCGGGGCGGGCTGGGCACGGCGGACGGGGTGCCACGGGGAGAGGACCTGCACGCCCTCAAGGCCGCCCTGGCTTTGGCCAAGCACGGCGTGAAGCCCCCCAACTGCAACTGCGACGGCCCCGAGTGCCCCGACTACCTGGAATGGCTGGAGCAGAAGATCAAGACGGCTCTCGGAGAAGAGCTGGCGTCACCGCGGCCCCGCGCCGCCGCCGTCCCCCCGCCTCCTCCCCCAGAAGGTGCTATTGACCCCCAGCCGGTGCCTGAGGCTGCCGAGCCGTGCCCGCCCGACGGCCTCCCCTTCTCGCAGAGCGCGCTGACCATCGCCAAGGAGAAGAACATCAGCCTGCAGACCGCCATAGCCATCGAAGCCCTGACGCAGCTCTCGGCCGCCCTGCCCCAGCCCGCGGGCGATGGGCAGCCCCCGCCGCCCCCCGCCGTCCCCTTCGGCCCCGGCCCCCTCTGCCCGCCGGGGGCCGCGTGGCAGCGAGGGGACGAGCCCCGGTACCCGCCGGAGCCGGGAGCAGCGCCGGAGCCGTTTTTTGGCGCGGCGCCTCCGCGGGGGAACTTCGCCGCCTCTTGGGGGCTGGAGGCCGAGGGGGCAGCGGGGGCTGGAGACCCCATGGCAGAGCTGGAGCAGCTGCTGGGGAACGCTGACGACTACATCAAGGCGGCTTTCAAGAGACCCGAAGCGACAGCCGGCAAAGTGACAGCCCCCAAAACGGAACCCCCCGAGCAAGCACCCAGCAAAGAAGCGCCGGGCGGCCCCCGCGCGCCACCAGAGCCCGACCTGCACAAGAAGACGCAGCTGGTCCTGCAGCAGCATCTCCACCACAAGCGCAGCCTCTTCCTCGAGCAAAGCCTGGCGGCGGCGGCGGCACCGCCGGAGCGGCCGGGCGGCTGGTGGGCCCCCGGCACCGCCGCCGCGCCCCCCAAGCCCTTCGAAAAGCAGCCCAAAGAGAAGAAGAAGAAAACGCCGCCCGAAAAGCCCCCGCCGGCCAAACCTCTCCGCAAGCAAGTGCAGATCAAGAAGGCGAAGCAGAAGGACTCGCAGCCGCTCTTCCCGCCCCTCTGGCAGATCAGCCTGGAGGGGTTCCGGGCGCCCGCCGAACCCCCCGCCGAACCCCCCGCCGAAGAGATGCAAACGGAGCCGCCGCCGGCCGTCCCGCACCAGCCTCTTGCACTACCCCTGCCCGCAGCATGCCCCCCGCCACCAAACCCCCCGGACGGCGTCCCCCCGGCTCCCGACTCTCAGGAAAGGGGTGCCCCCGGGGGGGGCCCCCAAATGCACGCGGCGCCGGCGGGCTCCACCGGCTCGGAGGAAGCGCCGGCTGCCCCGCCGCCGGCCGGCTCGGCTCCCATCATGGTGGATGACAAGTTGGAAGAGCTCATCCGACAATTTGAAGCCGAATTTGGGGAGAATTTCAGCCTGCCGCCCCCCGAGACGCCTGCCCCGCCGCCGGGGGGGCCAGCACCAGCCCCGCAAGGGTCCCCCACCGCGGCCACCGCCGCCGGCCCGGCTCCCAGCGGCGCTCCCAAAAGCGTCTCTCCAGGGAAGGGGCCGCTGGCAGAGCCACCCTTCACTGCCCGCTCCCCCAAACAGATCAAAATCGAGTCTTCTGGTGCTATCACCGTGGTGTCTACCACGTGTTTTTACTCTGAGGAAAGCCAAAACCCAGAGGCGGACGACGCCGACAGAACGCCCACCAAGGACGAGGTGCCGCTGACGCCGACCCTGAGCAGCTTCTTGGAATCTCCGCTGAAATACCTGGACACGCCGACCAAAAGCCTCCTGGACACCCCTGCCAAGAGGGCACAGGCCGAATTCCCCACCTGTGACTGTGTTGGTGAGCGAGCAGCCGTGCTGGGGAGGGCGGCAGAGGTGGCTCTGCAGGGTGGGGTTGACCTGGGGTGGATAAGGGAGCCCTGGCATCAGCAAAGCCCCGATTTCTGGGGAGGTATGGCACTCACGTGGTGAAACCCCGGTGCTGTGGAGCTCCCTTCTGGTTTCTCTCCTACTCTCTTGTTTTTACAGTTGGATGGAAATGCCGAGTGCCTGCCTGAGTCAGCGCGGGGGTGGCGCTGGTGCCACTGGCTGTGCCGGGCTGGGGGGGTTGGATGAGCAGCAAAACCAAAGGGCTCTTGGGTTTTCCTTCTATTTAACCCCAACCACCTGAATCCATGGTGGTCCCAGTGCCAAAACCCACCTAAATTCTCTCTCACCTGGTTATTTCTGGTGTTTTCAGCCAAATTCGCTGGTTCAGGTTGCTTTGAGTAACCCAAACTTTGGCTTGATGCTTGTGCTTATCACTGGAGAAATAATTTGCTGCTGGGATGTTGCCTTGTTCACTGGCCAATCCCACTGGGGTGCATTGAGAAATCACCAAACTCTTGGATTTGTGAGGTTCTTTGTGGTTATTTTTGGTGTGCATTGGCATTTCTTAGACTTTGCACAGGTGCTAGAGAATTCCTACCCAGTCCTTGCAGCCCACCTCCATCTGAGTGTGGGGAGCTGGATATTCCCTCCCCAATATTTAGACTGGACCCATGTGCTCCCCTGGGAGCAGCAAGGAGAGGATTTGGGGGCATCCAGCTGGAAAAAGCACCCCCTCACTGCTGGGAGAGGATGCCCAGGGCTAAGCACAAGCTGCACTTTGTTAGTGGAGCTTATGATTATTTATTTATTTGCTTGTAAACAGCACCAGAAATGAGCCCAAGCTCCACAGAGAGGAGGGAAAGCTTTCCTGAAGCCACTCACACCCAGCCTCGGAGTTTGCCAGGAAAAGATTTGTTAGGGGCTGGGAGAGGGGGGATTCCCCCCCTTCCACTCCTCTGTTTTCTCAGGGAAAAGCTGTGGGAGAAAGAAATGCAGCAGGAGAGGGCTCGGTGCTTTATTGGGCTGTTGGAGGCTGTAATAAAATGAGCTTTTTTCAAGCATCCCATATTGATCCCTGTCTGGACAGCTGCAGCCCAGCTGAGCCTGGCTTTCTCCTCGGCCTGGCTCCCGGCCAGCTGGACATGATGGGAATGAAAATCAGGGTGGTGAGAGCAGAGGGATGCAAAGACACATCAGCCCTGGCCATGGTGCAGGACACATCCCAGCCGGTGGTTTTGGAGCATCCCAGGGGTTTGCTCTGTGTGGGGCTGTGTGCCAGTGTCCTTCTCCTGCAGCCCCAGGATCCTCTTCTTGTAGCCGAAACCGTCCTCCTGTAGCCCAAACCCTTCTCCTGTAGCACAAATCCTCCTCCCATAGCCCAAATCCTCCTCCTGTAGCCCAAACCCTTCTCCTGCAGCCCAAATCCTTCTCCCACAGCCCAAATCTTCTCCTGTAGTTCAAATCCTCCTCCTGTAGCCCAAACCCTTCTCCTGTAGCCCAAACCCTTCTCCCATAGCCCAAATCCTTCTCCTGTAGCCCAAACCATTCTCCTGTAGCACAAATCCTCCTCCCATAGCCCAAATCCTCCTCCTGTAGCCCAAACCCTTCTCCTGCAGCCCAAATCCTTCTACCATAGCCCAAATCTTCTCCTGTAGTTCAAATCCTTCTCCTGCAGCCCAAACCCTTCTCCTGCAGCCCCCTTTCCCTCCTGCCTCTCCCCCAGCAGCAGCTCCTTCCTCACAGGGGCTCAGCCAGCTCAGGGCATCCCATGAGCATCCCCAAATCCTCTGGGAAAGCCTGAAGAGTTCCCTGCCCCCAAAATCATCCCATGGTGGCAGCACCCAGCTGGGCTGGTGCCCGTGAGAGGCTCTGGACAGGAACCCTGGGCTGGGAGCAGGACGAGGAGGGAGTTTGGAGATTTGGAATCTGCATCTCCCACCCAGCAGAGCTCCAGTGGGAGCTGGTGGGCAGCAGGATGAGGAGGGGGTTTGGAATCTTCATCTCCCACCCACCCAGCCAGTGGGAGCTGGTGGGCAGCAGGATGAGGAGGAGGTTTGGAATCTTCATCTCCCACCCACCCAGCCAGTGGGAGCTGGTGGGCAGCAGGATGAGGAGGGGGTTTGGAATCTTCATCTCCCACCCACCCAGCCAGTGGGAGCTGGTGGGCAGCAGGATGAGGAGGGGGTTTGGAATCTCCCACCCAGCAGAGCTCCAGTGGCCAGAGCAGATTCCCTGGATGGAGCTGTGGTCACTGCCAGGGTCCTTCCAAGGGCTGTGCCTGCTCAGGGCGGTTTGGGGTCCCAAAAAGGGGTGGGTGTCATGGCTGAGGGTTCTCCAGCAGCATTTCCGTGCTGGCCCAATCCTCCAGAGCAGGGAATGAGGAGCTGCTGGTGACAAACCCTGGATTTGTGGTGCAGCAGAGCTCGGTTTGAGGGGATTTGGGTGTCTGGAACCCTTCGGGGCAGCCGGTGAAGGTGCAAACCCCAAAACCTCTGTGCCCCTCCTGTCTCTGCAGAGCAAATCGTGGAGAAGGATGAGGGGCCCTACTACACCCACCTGGGCTCGGGGCCCACCGTGGCCTCCATCCGGGAGCTCATGGAGGAGCGGTAAGAGCCCCTCCCCGGGCTGGGGTCCTGTCAGGGCACTGGGGACCTGCGAGAGTGGTTTGGGTCCTGTCAGGGGAGTGGGGAGTGAGCGGGGTCCTGTCAGGGGAGTGGGGACTTGAGAGAGTGATTTGGGTCCTGTCAGGGGAGTGAGGAGTGAGTGGGGTCCTGTCAGGGAAGTGGGGACTTGAGAGAGTGAGTGGGGTCCAGTGAGGGTGACTGGGGTCCTGTCAGGGCGACGGGGGCTCTGTGGGGCTCTGAGGGTCCCACGAGGACGATGGGGGCTCTGTGGGGCTCCTGAGGGTGATGGGGGCTCTGTGGGGCTCTGAGGGTCCCACGAGGGCGACGGGGGCTCTGTGGGGCCCACGAGGACGATGGGGGCTCTGTGGGGCTCCTGAGGGTGACGGGGGCTCTGTGGGGCTCTGAGGGGCCCACGAGGGCGACGGGGGCTCTGTGGGGCTCTGTGGGGCCCACGAGGACGATGGGGGCTCTGTGGGGCTCCTGAGGGTGATGGGGGCTCTGTGGGGCTCTGTGGGGCTCCTGAGGGTGATGGGGGCTCTGTGGGGCTCCTGAGGGTCCCACGAGGGCGATGGGGGCTCTGTGGGGCTCTGAGGGTCCCACGAGGGTGACGGGGGCTCTGTGGGGCTCTGTGGGGCCCACGAGGGCGACGGGGGCTCTGTGGGGCCGCGGGGCTGACGGCCGTGCCCCGGCAGGTACGGTGAGAAGGGCAAGGCCATCCGCATCGAGAAGGTCATCTACACGGGCAAGGAGGGCAAGAGCTCCCGGGGCTGCCCCATCGCCAAGTGGGTGAGTGCCCCTCGTCCCCGTGCCTGGCCACCAGCAGTTCCCTGTGCCAGGGGAGGGATGCTGGATTTATGGCAAGGAGGAATTGAGGGAACCTCACTCCCTGGGGCTGCCCATGCTCGGCACCTGGGGAACAGCGTGTCCAGTGCCCAAATCATTGTTCTGCAGCCCAAACCCTTCTCCCATAGCCCAAACCCTTCTCCTGCAGCCCAAACCCTTCTCTTGTAGTTCAAATCCTTCTCCCATAGCCCAAACCCTTCTCCCATAGCCCAAACCCTTCTCCCATAGCCCAAATCCTTTTCCCATAGCCCAAACCCTTCTGCAGCTCAAATCCTTCTGCAGCACACATTCTTCTGCCATAACCCAAACCTTTCTCCTGCAGCCCAGATCCTTCTCCTGCAGCCCAGATCCTTCTCCTGCAGCCCAAACCCTTCTCTTGTAGTTCAAATCCTTCTCTTGTAGCCCAAACCCTTCTCCCATTAGCCCAAACCCTTCTTCTGTAGCCCCCTTACCCTCTTGCCTCTCCCCCATGCAGCAGCTCCTTCCTCAGCCAGCTCAGGGCATCCCAGGGGATCCCTGTGGATCCAGGAGATCCCTCTTGATCCAGGGCATCCCAGGGGATCCAGAGGATCCCAGGGGGTCCCCGTGGGATTCCCCAGCCCGGCAGGTCTGAGCGGGCCCCTGCGCTCCCCAGGTGATCCGCAGGCACAACCAGGAGGAGAAGCTGCTGTGCCTGGTGCGGCACCGCGCCGGGCACCACTGCCAGAACGCCGTCATCATCATCCTCATCCTGGCCTGGGAGGGCATCCCCCGCACGCTGGGGGACACGCTCTACCAGGAGCTCACCGACACCCTCACCAAGTACGGCAACCCCACCAGCCGCCGCTGCGGCCTCAACGACGAGTGAGTGCCACCGGCAGCACCGCCCGGCCGGGGAGGCGGCTGGGAACGGGAACGGGAACGGGATATGGGATATGGGGTGTGGGAATGGGGTGTGGAACGGGGTACGGGAATGGGATATGGGGTGTGGGAATGGGGTGTGGAACGGGGTACGGGAATGGGATATGGGGTGTGGGAATGGGGTGTGGAACGGGGTACGGGAATGGGGTGTGGGGTGTGGGAATGGGAATGGGGTGTGGGAATGGGAATGGGAATGGGGTGTGGAACGGGGTACGGGAATGGGGTGTGGAGTGTGGGAACGGGGTATGGGAATGGGGTGTGGGAATGGGAATGGGGTGTGGGAATGGGAATGGGGTGTGGGAATGGGGAACGGGAACGGGACATGGGGTGTGGGAACGGGGTATGGGAATGGGAATGGGAATGGGGTGCGGGAATGGGAATGGGGTGTGGAACGGGGTATGGGAATGGGATATGGGGTGTGGGAATGGGGTGTGGAACGGGGTACAGGAATGGTACATGGGGTGTGGGAATGGGAATGGGGTGTGGGAATGGGAATGGGAATGGGGTGTGGAACGGGGAATGGGAACGGGACATGGGGTGTGGGAACGGGATATGGGGTGTGGGAATGGGAATGGGGTGTGGAATGTGGGAACGGGGTGTGGGAATAGGATATGGGAATGGGGTGTGGGAACAGGGTATGGGAATGGGGTACGGTGTATGGGAAAAGGACATGGGGTATGGGAATGGGAATGGGAATGGGGTGTGGGAGTGGGAACGGGGTATGGGATACGGGAACAGGAGTGGAATGTGGGAATGGGGTGCGGGAATGGGATATGGGGTGTGGGATATGGGAACAGGAATGGGATGTGAGAATTAGGTGTGGGAATGGGGTGTGGGAACTGGGTACAGGAATGGGATATGGGAATGGGGTATGGGAACAGGATGTGGGAATGGGAATGCGGAATGGGAATGGGATGCAGGAATAGGGTACAGGAACAGGATGCGGGGACGGGATGCGGGAATGGGATGCGGGGCTCCCTCCCGTTCCCAGAGCTGCCGTCACCGCGCGGCACCGGCGGCTGACGCTCCCTCGCCGTGTCCCCCCGCAGCCGGACCTGCGCGTGCCAGGGCAAGGACCCCAACACCTGCGGTGCGTCCTTCTCCTTCGGCTGCTCCTGGAGCATGTACTTCAACGGCTGCAAATACGCCCGCAGCAAAACTCCCCGCAAGTTCAGGCTGGTGGGAGACAATCCCAAAGAGGTGGGTGATGCAGGTGGAGCGGGGGCAGCGCTGGTGGGGTGGTGGCTTGGAGCTCCTTTCCTTCAGGACTCTGAAAACAGGATTCCTTGTGGGGTTTTTTATGGGCTAGAGATGAGGAAAGGAAAGGGGGCATGTGGAAATCCGAGAGGCTCTTTGGTCAAACGCAGCGGACAGTGAGGCTGGAGCTTGAATGGCGAAATCCTCATGGGGAATTTAAGCCACGTGCTCTGTGCCGTGGTGGATATCGTGGGAAGGGTTGGCTGCCGTGTGCTGTCTGTGGGCTCTGTCCCCAGTTCCATCCCTGCTGCCAAATCCACTGGGTAACATCCTCCTCTTTTCCCTGCCACAGGAAGAGCTGCTCCGGAGAAGCTTCCAGGACTTGGCCACCGAGGTTGCTCCGCTTTACAAGAGGCTGGCACCGCAAGCCTACCAAAACCAGGTCCTGGTCACCCCGGCCCTTGGCACACACAGCTGGAATGGGTTTGGGGTGGTGCTGTTTGGGGGATTTTGGGTGACCAGCTCCTTCCTGCACAGGTCACCAACGAGGATGTAGCCATCGACTGCCGGCTGGGCTTGAAGGAGGGGAGGCCGTTCTCGGGGGTGACGGCGTGCATGGACTTCTGTGCTCACGCTCACAAGGACCAGCACAACCTCTACAACGGCTGCACCGTGGTAAGCAGGCACCTGGCAGGGCTTTCCGAGGAGTTCCCCCCTAATTTGGGATGCTCCTTTTCGAGGGGCTCCATCCCCACTTGTCCCACCCTGGTGACTCCAGGTGTTTGGTGTGGGCACACCTCACACGAGCTGCTCAGCTCTAACAGGGACCAGCACCTACTTTTGTCCAGCCTAAACCCCATGAGAGGTTTCCAACCACCAGCTGGGGACCAGAGCGGGCTGGGGGGATGCCATGCTGGTGTGGCTTCACCTCAGTGTGGTGAAGAAGTGGGAAGTTCGGCTCGTCCAGCACGGGCCACACATCCATCAGCATCCCGCTGACAGCACCTGCTCTGGCCAGGTCTGCACGCTGACGAAGGAAGACAATCGTGTGGTGGGGAAAATTCCCGAAGATGAGCAGCTGCACGTCCTCCCCCTCTACAAGATGTCCAGCACGGATGAGTTCGGCAGCGAGGAGAACCAAAATGCCAAGGTGGGCAGCGGGGCCATCCAGGTGCTCACGTCCTTCCCCCGCGAGGTCCGCAAGCTGCCCGAGCCCGCCAAGTCCTGCCGGCAGCGGCAGCTGGAGGCCAGGAGAGCTGCTGCCGAGAGGAAGAAGCTGCAGAAAGAGAAGCTGATGACGCCGGAGAAGATCAAGCAGGAAGCGCTCGAGCTCCCCACGCTCCAGCCAAATGCAGGTAACGGGGGCAGAGGTGAGGTCCTGCCGCCCCGAGCCACCCGGAGCGCGCGTGAGGGGCTGGGGGTGTGGCCGGGGACATTTTTGGGCCTCTGTGCTGTGGTGCTGGGTGGCATCTCTGTGCCAGCTGGGTTTTCACGAAGGTGCGAATCGATGTCGGCGCGCCAGGTGAGGGCAAGCGATGCCAGCCTCTGCGGTTGGCTGGCAAACCCATCAGCGTGGGAGTTCTGAGTCTGGCCGACTGTTCTGGGCTCCTGGCTCCCCTCCGGTGGCGTCCTCGGCCGGCAGGTCACGGGGGCTGTGTGTGCTGTCCCACAGGTATGGCGTTGAAAGGCGGGATGCCCCCGCAGCCGCTGAAACCCTCCATCAAGGTGGAACCCCAGAGCCATTACAACGCCTTCAAGTACAACGGCAACGCCGTGGTGGAGAGCTACTCGGTGCTGGGCAGCTGCCGGCCCTCCGACCCCTACAGCATGAACAGTGTTTACTCTTACCATTCCTACTATGCACAGCCCAATCTGCCTTCCGTGAACGGGTTTCACTCCAAGTTCGCGCTTCCCTCCTTCGGGTATTACGGCTTTTCCAGCAACCACGTGTTCCCCTCGCAGTTTCTCAATTACGGGGCGCCCGAGAGGAGCGGGAGCAGCTGGGTCAGCAACGGCTTCGAGAAGAAGCCCGACGTCTCGGCGCTGCAGGAGAACCTCAACCACACCTACGGGAACGGCAGTTTCCCCGAGCCCGTCCCGCACAGCGTGCGGAGCAAGAACCACCACCAGCGCACCTACGAGCGAGCCAACCGCTACGCCAGCCAGCAGAAAGCGGCGGCGGCAGCGGCCGGGGCGCACAGGACTAGCTCGGGCTCGGAGGAGGCGCCGGCGTTTGCACAGAACTGTTTCGGCAGCCGGCCCATCAAGCAGGAGCCGCCGGACCCCCCGCCCGCCATCGAGCCCCTTCCCGGCGCCGGCTTAACGCTGCCGGCCGTCCCCGCGCACGGCACAGCGCCGGAGCAGCGCTGGAGCCCCTTCAAGGCGCCCCGGGGCACGGCTTCCCCCGAGAGGACTAGCACGGCCGAGGGCTCGTGGAGCGCGCCGGGCTCGGGCGGGCGGGAGAAGCCGAGCGCCTTCGACGCCGCCGTGCGCTTGCCGCCGCCGGAGAAGCAGTGGCCCGACGTCCTGGCGGGAGAGCCGGCGGCGGCGGCGCACGGCTCGGGCTTGCTGCCGAAACCGTGGAGCCCCTGCAAGCTGGGGGAGACGGCGCTGGCCGGCACGGGCGCCCCGAGCCTGCTGGGGTCACTGGGGTTCAGCTCGGCTCTGCCAGGGCTCCCCGGCTTCCCCGAGGAGCCGTGGGGCTCCATGAAGGCGGAGGAGCGGAGGACGCCGGCGCCCAGCCCGGGGCTGCCGGAGAAGCCTTGGGAGGCAGCGGTGGGTGAGAAGGGGGCGGCAGGGCCCCGCCAGGAGAAGCCGTGGGACCCCTTTGGCCTGGAGGAGGATCTGCCGGAGAAGGCGGTGAAGGAGGAAGAGGAAGAGGAGGAGGAAGAGGAGGAGGAAGAGGAAGAGGAGTGGTCGGACAGCGAGCACAACTTCTTGGACGAGAACATCGGCGGCGTGGCCGTGGCGCCCGCCCACGGCTCCATCCTCATCGAGTGCGCCCGGCGCGAGCTCCACGCCACCACCCCGCTGAAGAAACCCAACCGCTGCCACCCCACCCGCATCTCCCTCGTCTTCTACCAACACAAGAACTTGAACCAGCCCAACCACGGCCTGGCGCTGTGGGAGGCCAAGGTGAAGCAGCTGGCGGAGCGGGCTCGGGCCCGGCAGGAGGAGGCGGCGCGCCTGGGGCTGCCGCCGGACGCCAAAGCCTTTGCCAAGAAGCGCAAGTGGGGCGGCGCGTTGGCGACCGAGGCGCCCAGCAAGGAGAGGAGGGACTCGGTGCCCACGCGGCAGGCGGTGGCCATCCCCACCAACTCGGCCATCACTGTGTCCTCCTACGCCTACACCAAGGTGACGGGCCCCTACAGCCGCTGGATCTGACACCGAGGCGACCGCCATGGCCCCATCTTACCTCAACCCTCGGCAGCGCCGCGGCCCGGCGTTGCTTCGTGGTGCTTTCTCCTCGGGCGTGGGGGAGAAGAAAACAGAAGTAAATAGACGAGACCGAAGTGAAACACAGCAACCACAAAAAAAAAAAAAATCCAACCCATAGGAAATGAGCCCAGCACGTAGTTGGGAGCAGCGGAGCCGGCGCGGGCTCACGCCGTCGGAGAGCTGCGCCTGGCGAGGAGTTGGCAAACCAAGCAAAACTTGGTTAAAAAACCCAAGAGGAATGATGGTGTTTGATGATTTTAGGTAATCTCATATTTATATCTCCATGTTTTTTAATCTAGCCTCGAATGAATTTCCTAGCGCCCTTCCGCAAGGAGAGGTTTTTAATTCCGCTTAAAATGGCCTGTTTGTTGGATTTGATTTTATTTTGTTTTTTACTCTGATGACAACGACGAAGCCGATCTTCGAAAGAGAAGCCAACATTGGAAAACCACCCTAGTCATGAATCCAAACCAACCTGAACACCAAACCAGCTCAAAGGCAAGAGGCGACTCCCTCCAGCTCCGCCGCATGGGGGCTGGCGGGACCGTGTGCTTTACCGTCAGCCGGGCACGCTGAACATCCAATCCTTTTTATTCCGAGGACCTAAAAATACCAATTTTGCGGCTCGAGGAGTCGTTTCTCGCGGCGACGGGAGCCCGCCAGCGAGCGGGCTGTCCCGGGACGGCGCGTCTCGGCTCCGGCGGGATCGGCTCTGGGCCGCGGAGCAGCCGGCGCCTCTCCCGGCGCCGGAGACCTCAGGACACGTCCGGGCTGGGGAGCGCCGCTGCCGGGCGCCGCGCTCGGGCTCGGACTTGGGGCTCCTTTGCCCGCGGCCTCCGGGCGAGCGGCAGCGGCGGCGTCTCCGTAGGAGCCGACGGGACAAAAACAGAAGAAAAAAAAGAAAAAAAAAAAAAACCACACACAAAGAAGAGGAAAACGAACACAAACCACAACCCCAAACTGTGAATAGCGAGTGTTGCTCTCTGTACATCACTGTTGCTAAAGTCTGGTGCTTTCCGTCTCCGGGGGACTTTCTCCGTGCAGTCGGCTCTGGGAAGGGCGAATCCCAAGACTCGGCTGGCCAAAAGCCCGCCGGGTCCGCCTTCCCCGCCGGGGCTCGGTGCTCTTTTCTCTCCCCGGGTGCCATCCCTCCTTCCTACGGATCACCGTTCTTCCCTCAAAGAAACGAAACAAAAACCCCCAACCCAACCAACAACCCAGCAACGACGACAACCGCGTGGTGCTTTTCCAACGCTCTCGGTCGATTGTCTCGCCCGGCGCCGGGACGGACGGAGCGCGGCCGAGCCGCCCCGCGGTTCACCGGGAGCGCGGCCGGAGCCGGGGCCCGGCGTCCCCGCGGGGTCGTTGCTTTTGCACTTTGAGGTGCCTTTTGGAGAGCCAGCGAGGCAGCGCCGACGCCGTCGCCGTGCCGGGATCACCTCGTGTTTACCGTCACCCTCCTTCCCCTCCCCATCGCGCACGGGCACGGATCAGCAGGATCTCGGTAAAGCAGCCTGAACATTGACGTGGTCTGATTTTAAACCTGTAAATAGGGAAAGAAAATTTTTTAAAAGCACTTTCACCTAGATTTAAAAAAAAAAGGAAAAAAAAAAGAAAAAAAAAGAAAGCGAAAGTTAAAAAAAGCAAACAACTCCCCTCTTTCCTCTCCCCCCACTCCCCCCCAACTTGAAGCAGTATGTTTTAAACAAGATTATCGTGGGAGAACTGTAAATAGTGGCAGAATATTTAACATGCTTTGTCCGTCCTTCATCATTAATGAATTTTTTTGGGGTGTTTTTTTTTTGTTTTGTTTTTGTTTTTGGTTCATTTTTTAACCGTAATCTGTAAAGCCGCGTATATTTGACAAGGAAACTCAACGAGCTATTCCCGCTTTTCTTAGAAATACCCAATAGCATATCAGGATTGTAAGAGCCAGATTTTAGGGACGCCGGTGGCGGGCGATGCCGGGACCCGCCGTGTCGCCGCGGTTCGGAGCGCGGGGCGGGGACGATCCGGGGCCGGGTTCGGGTGCCGGCCCCGCTGGCGTCGCCCGGGTCTCTGGCTGGCGCGACGGGGGTGCCTTGGAGGAGAAGGAGCGCTGGGAGAAGGCGATGGTCCGTGGAACCTGTCTAAGTCCTGCTTCCTCAGAGGTTTTTCGGTGCAGGGAGCGGCCGGTTCGGCCCGGGAGAGCGGCGAGCTGCCGGCGCCGCGGGTCGGGGAGCGAGAACTGCTGCAGTCTCAACGTTTTTACACTACATCAACTTCGTCTAACCTACCTCAACTCTCAGTCATGACAAATTCGCACGCTTCTGACTTCTACACAAACTCGAAATCTATGCACAGCTCTTTACCCCTTGCTGCTGAGAGGCTGTTTCCAAGCAAAATCTTTTCCCTTTACCCGTCCCGGCGGCCGCGCTCGGCCCGCCCGTGCCGGAGCCGCGGGGGTGGCGGAGCTCGGCGGGGAGGGATGTTTTTACCGAGCGGGATGTGGGGACCTGCTTTTGGAGCGGGTCGTGGCCACATCGGTGCTAGAACAACGCCCGTGGTGGGAACCCCAGGGAGGGCTCGGCACGGGGAGCCCCGACCGGCTCCTCCGTCCCGCTTTGGCTTTTCTGGCCGCGGTGCTTCGCCTCGGGCAGGAAAGGGGCGAGGAAATTGGGGTCCCCCTCCGTCTCGATGCTCTCGGCATGAGGCATGGGAAGGAGAAGGAAACCAGAATCCCTGAGGTGCCTCAATTGCTGATTTTTCCTTTTAATACTGGAGTACGCTTTGTGGGCTCTATAAGGCATATTTTTATTAAATGAAATCTTGTAATACAAACGGTGCTATGGTGTTTTAACAAACTGTATCACGCTTCTGCCTGATTCCATCTCGCTGAGGTGCTACTAATGTATATATCAAATTAAGGAACCAAGATAAAAAAATACAAAAAAACAAAAAAACAAACAAAAAAAAAAGCAAAAATTAAGCAATGTCGTTGAGAAGGAAGTTTACTTTTCCGGAGCGACAGCTCGAGGCGTGCCGGGAGCCAGTTGGGTTTATGCAAACGGAAAGAGGCGCCGCGTCGTGGTGGAGCCGTTCCCTGTGGGACGAGGTGCTAGAGGTGACATCTGGGCGTGGGCTCGGCCAGGTGTCCCCAGTGCTCGGCCAGGTGTGTGGTCATGGTGCTCGGCCAGGTGTGTGGTCATGGTGCTCGGCCATGGTGCTCAGCCAGGTGTTTGGTCACCATATGGTCACACCATATGGTCATGGTGCTTGGCCATGGTGCTCAGCCAGGTGTTTGGTCACCATATGGTCATGGTGCTTGGACAGGGTGCTCAGCCAGGTGTTTGGTCACCATATGATCATGGTGCTTGGACAGGGTGCTCAGCCAGGTGTTTGGTCACCATATGATCATGGTGCTTGGACAGGGTGCTCAGCCAGGTGTTTGGTCACCATATGGTCATGGTGCTTGCACAGGGTGCTCAGCCAGGTGTCCCCAGTGCCCAGACAGGTGTGTGGTCATGGTGCTCAACCACGGTGCTTGGACAAATGTGTGGTCATGGTGCTTGGACAGGTGTGTGGTCATGGTGCTCGGACAGGTGTGTGGTCATGGCGCTCAACCACGGTGCTCAGCCAGGTGTGTGGTCATGGTGCTCAGCCACAGCGCTTAGACAGGGTGCTTGGACATGGCGTGTGGACATAAGTGCTTGGACACGGTGCTCGGTCACACCTCGTAGACGCGGTGCTTGGACTCGGTGCTCAGGCTCAAAATTCTCAGCCACAGGTCATGGACGTGGTGCTCAGCCACAGGTCATGGACGTGGGGTGGTCTTGGACGTGGTGCTCAGGAACAGTGCTTGGCCACTCCTTGTGGACACGGTGCTTGGCCGTGGCGCTCAGTGCGGTGCTCAGATGTGGTGCTCGGTCCCCGTGCTTGGTCACTCATGATGGATGTGGTGCTTGGACGTGGTGCTTGGACATGATTCTTGGACATGGTGCTTGGCCACACATGATGGACGTGGTGCTTGGACGTGGTGCTTGGACATGATTCTTGGACATGGTGCTTGGCCACACATGATGGACGTGGTGCTTGGACGTGGTGCTTGGACATGGTGCTTGGTGCAGTGCTTGGCCATACATGATGGACATGGTGCTCAGACGTGGTGCTCGGACACGGTGCATGGACGTGGTGCTTGGGTAAGGTGCTCTGCTGTGGTCTCAGTCATGGTGTGTGGACATGGTGCTTGACCACGGTGCTTGGACATGATGTATGGACGTGGTGGACATGTTCTCGGACATGGTGCATGGACATGGTGCTCGGGCATGGTGCTCAGCCATGCACCATGGATGTGGTGCTCAAACATGATGTGTGGACAGTGCTTGACCGCAGCACTCGGACCTGGTGCTCGGACCTGGTGCTTGGACATGGCGCATGGATGTTGGTGCTCGGACATGCTGGACATTGGTGCTCGGACATGGCGAGTGGACGTTGGTGCTCGGCCACGCACCGTGGACATGGTGCTCAGGTGTGGTGGTGGGTGGACACGGTGCTCAGACGTGGCACACGGACACGGGTGCTCTGCTTGCTGCTTGGACTCGACTCGGTGCTTGCCCACGGTTCCTGGACCCGTGCTCGGCCGTGGTGCTCGGCCACGATGGGATTTGACCGTGTGTGGTGGACATGGTGCTTGAGCGTGGCGCTCCACGGTGGTGCTCGGGCACGTGCGTGGACACGGTGCTCGGACACGGCGTGTGGACACGGTGTGGGCCGTGGGGCTGGGACACGGCGTGTGGACACGGTGGTTGGCCATGGAGCATGGGCATGGTGCTCAGACATGGAGCATGGACACGGTGGCTGGGCACAGAACACGGACACGGTGGTTGGACACAGAGCATGGACACGGTGGTTGGGCATGGAGCATGGACACGGTGGTTGCCCAGAGCATGGACACGGTGGTTGCCCAGAGCATGGACACCATGGCTGGACACAGAGCATGGACACGGTGGTTGGGCATGGAGCATGGACACGGTGGTTGCCCAGAGCATGGACACGATGGTTGCCCACGCTGCCCGGGCATGGCACACAGCTCGGTGCTGCTCGGGCACACCCCTGGCACCGCCCGGCCGGGCCCGGTCCTGGCGCTGTTCCTCTTCAGCACCAACCTTGAGCAGCCAACCCCACCCTGCGCTCCTGGTGCTCAGCACCGCGCCAGCCCCATGTCCATCCCTGTGGCCATCACCATGTCCATCTCTGTGTCCATCCCGTGTCCATCCCTGTGTCCATCCCGTGTCCATCCCTGTGGCCATCCCGTGTCCATCCCTGTGGCCATCCCCATGTCTATCATCATGTCCATCCCATGCCCATCCCTGCATCCATCCCTGTGTCCATCCCTGTGGCCATCACCATGTCCATCACCGTGTCCATCCCTGTGTCCATCACCATGTCCATCACCGTGTCCATCCCTGCATCCATCCCTGTGTCCATCTCTGTGTCCATCACCATGTCCATCCCGTGTCCATCACCATGCCCATCCCTGCATCCATCCCTGCGTCCATCTCTGTGTCCATCCTGTGTCATCCCTGTCCATCCTGTGTCCATCACCATGTCCATCCCGTGTCCATCCCGTGTCCATCCCGTGTCCACCCCGTGTCCATCCCATGCCCATCCCTGTGTCCATCTCTGTGTCCATCACCATGTCCATCACCGTGTCCATCCCTGCGTCCATCTGTGTGTCCATCCTGTGTCATCCCTGTCCATCCTGTGTCCATCACCATGTCCATCCCGTGTCCATCCCATGTCCATCCCGTGTCCATCCCGTGTCCATCCCGTGTCCATCCCGTGTCCAGCCCTGCCCAGGCTCCCACAGCTCCTCGCTCTCTCCGCGCTCCTCCCGCCTCTTTCGTTTCCCCTTCCCGGATTTTTGGGTTGATTTTCCTTTTTTTGGCGTTTCTTGGTGCTACTCCCCCCCGCGCCCCCAGCAGATACCTCAGCCCCAGCCCGGGTGCAGCTCCTCCGGGATCAGGGATCCTTTCCCAAATTTCTGGGATCCTTCCCCAATTCCTGGGATCCTTTCCCAAATTTCTGGGATCCTTCCCCAATTCCTGGGATCCTTCCCTAATTCCTGGGATCCTTCCCAAATTCCTGGGATCCTTCCCCAATTCCTGGGATCCTTTCCCAAATTTCTGGGATCCTTTCCCAAATTTCTGGGATCCTTCCCCAATTCCTGGGATCCTTTCCCAAATTTCTGGGATCCTTCCCCAATTCCTGGGATCCTTCCCTAATTCCTGGGATCCTTCCCAAATTCCTGGGATCCTTCCCCAATTCCTGGGATCCTTCCCTAATTCCTGGGATCCTTTCCCAAATTTCTGGGATCCTTCCCCAATTCCTGGGATCCTTCCCTAATTCCTGGGATGCTTTCCCAAATATCTGGGATCCTTTCCCAAATTTCTGGGATCCTTCCCCCAGTTCCCGGGATCCTTCCCCAATTCCTGGGATCCTTCCCTAATTCCTGGGATGCTTTCCCAAATATCTGGGATCCTTCCCCAGTTCCTGGGATCCTTCCCTAATTCCTGGGATCCTTTCCCAAATATCTGGGATCCTTTCCCAAATTTCTGGGATCCTTCCCCCAGTTCCCGGGATCCTTCCCCAATTCCTGGGATCCTTCCCCAATTCCTGGGATCCTTTCCCAAATATCTGGGATCCTTCCCCAATTCCTGGGATCCTTTCCCAAATTTCTGGGATCCTTCCCCAATTCCCGGGATCCTTCCCCCAGTTCCTGGGATCCTTCCCCCAATTCCCGGGATCCTTCCCCAAATATCTGGGATCCTTTCCCAAATATCTGGGATCCTTTCCCAGTTCCTGGGATCCTTTCCCAATTCCTGGGATCCTTCCCCAATTCCTGGGATCCTTCCCCAAATATCTGGGATCCTTCCCCAAATTCCTGGGATCCTTCCCTAATTCCTGGGATCCTTCCCCAAATTCCTGGGATCCTTCCCTAATTCCTGGGATCCTTTCCCCAATTCCCGGGATCCTTCCCCAATTCCTGGGATCCTTCCCCAATTCCAGGGATCCTTTCCCAAATTTCCAGGATCCTTTCCCAAATTTCCAGGATACTTTCCCACATTCTCGAGATGCTTTTCCCTGCATTTCCAGGATCCTTTCCCGAATTTCCAGGATCCTTTCCCGCATTTCCAGGATCCTTTCCCGCATTTCCAGGATCCTTTTTCCTGAATTTCTGGGATCCTTTGGGGCTTTCCTCCTGCCTTGCCCTCCTTTTCCCGTTTCCAGCCGGGTTTTCCCATTTCTGCGCCTCCTTCAGGGAATTCCGACCCCGCCGCGATTTCCCCGCTTGGGTCACGAGGAGGGGCTGTGGGATCCTTCATTTGGGAATCAAATTGGATTGATTTTATTTTATTTTATTTTATTTTATTTTATTTTATTTTATTTTATTTTATTTTATTTTATTTTATTTATTTTATTTTTATTTTATTTTATTTTATTTTATTTTATTTTATTTTATTTTTTTATTTTATTTTATTTTATTTTATTTTATTTTATTTTATTTTATTTTATTTTATTTATTTTATTTTATTTTATTTTATTTTATTTTATTTTATTTATTTTATTTTATTTTATTTATTTATTTTATTTTATTTTATTTTATTTTATTTTATTTTATTTTATTTTATTTGGAAATCCTTTTTTTTTAAATTTTAGAAATTTTATTTTATTTCCTTCATTTCATTTAATTTCTTTTTTTTTTCATTTTTTAAACTTTATTTTATTTTATTTAGAAATTCAATTTTATTTTGATTTTTTTGCATTTTTAAAAATAGTTATTTTTTTATTTTATTTTATTTTATTTTCTTGCACCATGGCAATTCCAAATTAACAACCCGAGTGTGTTTCTTGTGGGATTCGGGAATTCGGCCAGAGGGGAACCTTGGCAGCGCTTTTGGGGATTTTTTTGGGGGATTTTTTATTTAATTTATTTTGGGATTTTTTTGGGGTTATTCTGGTGCTTTTTGGGTTTTATTTTGGGATTTTTTTGGGGTTATTCTGGTGCTTTTTGGGGTTTATTTTGGGATGTTTTTGGGGTTATTGTGGTGCTTTTTGGGGTTTATTTTGGGATGGTTTTGGGGCTGTTCCGGCGCTGTTTGGGGTTTATTTTGGGATTTATTTTGGGGTTTATTTTGGGATGTTTTTGGGGCTGTTCTGGTGCTGTTTGGGGTTTATTTTGGGATTTATTTTGGGGTTTATTTTGGGGTGGTTTTGGGGCTGTTCCGGCGCTGTTTTTGGTTTATTTTTGGATGTTTTTGGGGTGGTTTTGGGGCTGTTGTGGCGCTGTTTTTGGTTTATTTTTGGATGTTTTTGGGATGGTTTTGGGATGTTTTTGGGATGTTTTTGGGATGTTTTTGGTTTATTTTGGGATGGTTTTGGGGTGTTTTTGGGGCTGTTCCGGCGCTGTTTGGGGTTTATTTTGGGATATTTTGGGGATGTTTTTGGTTTATTTTGGGATGGTTTTGGGGTGTTTTTGGGGCTGTTGCGGCGCTGTTTTTGGTTTATTTTTGGATGTTTTTGGGATGTTTTTGGGGCTGTTCCTGCGCTGTTTGGGGTTTATTTTGGGATGGTTTTTGGGATGGTTTTGGGGTGTTTTTGGGATGTTTTTGGGATGGTTTTGGGATGTTTTTGGTTTATTTTTGGATGTTTTTGGGGTGTTTTTGGGGCTGTTCCGGCGCTGTTTGGGGTTTATTTTTGGATGTTTTTGGGATATTTTTTGGATGTTTTTGGTTTATTTTTGGGGTGTTTTTGGGGTGTTTTTGGGGTGTTTTTGGGATGGTTTTTGGATGTTTTTGGGGTGTTTTTGGGGCTGTTCCGGCGCTGTTTGGGGTTTATTTTGGGATGTTTTTGGGATGGTTTTTGGATGTTTTTGGGGTGTTTTTGGGGTGTTTTTGGGATGGTTTTTGGGATGTTTTTGGGGTGTTTTTTGGATGTTTTTGGGATGTTTTTGGGGCTGTCCGGGGCCGTGGCAGCTGCGCGGAGGCACCGGGGGATCCCAAATCCCGTCGGGTTCCTGGCTGGGGTTACTTGAAATGAAGTTCTGGGGGCGGATCGAGGAGCGCTAGAACTTTCCCCACGTCTCAAGGCAATAGGATTAATTAATGAATGAATTAATTAACGTGTAATTAAACTGTAGATACTCCTAGGACGGGAAATTGATGCCGATTATTTTATTTTGTATCGTTTTTCCCTTTTTGTGTTGTTTTTCCCCTTTGCCCTCCTTTGCTTTCCCCCAGTGTTTCAATAAATTTATTTTTTAGGATTCCTAAAAATGGCAAGTTCGGATCCTTCCCCCCTCCCCCCCGGTTTTGGTTTTGTTTTTTTGGGTTTTTTTGTTCTGTTGTTGTTTATTTTTCATTCGTATTTGATTCTGAGTTGGGCTGTGTTATTATTCCCGATACCTTTAAAATATTGTGGGTGTTTTAATAAATTTTATATTTATTTTTTGCACTCAACACGAGGCTCGGCTGCAGTTCCTGCGGGATTGGGGTTTTGGGCTTGGGGTTTTGGGATTGGGGGTTTTGGGGTTTTTGGGGTTTTGAGATTGGGAGTTTTGGGCTTTTTTGTGTTTTTTGGGATTGGGGTTTTTGGGATTGAGGTTTTTGGGGGGTTTGGGGTTGAGGTTTTTGGGGTTGGGGGCTCTGAGTGTGGGGACTCCTCTGGGTAAGGATGGGGCTTTTTGTGGGGGCAGGAGGGATTTTTTGGGGGGGTCATTTTGTGTTTTTTTTGGGGTCAGTTTGTGTTTTTTTTGGGGTCAGTTTGGGTTTTTTGGGGTCAATTTGGGTTTTTTTGGGGTCAGTTTGGGTTTTTTGGATGTCAGTTTTGGTTTCTTTGGGTGTCAGTTCGGGTTTTTTTGGGTCAATTTGGGTTTTTTGGGGGTCAGTTTGGGTTTTTTTGGGTGTCAGTTAGGGTTTTTTTGGGTCAATTTGGGATTTTTTGGTGTCAGTTAGGGTTTTTTTGGGTCAATTTGGGGTTTTTTGGGTGTCAATTAGGGTTTTTTTGGTGTCAGTTTGGTTTTTTGGGTGTCAGTTAGGGTTTTTTTGGGTCAATTTGGATTTTTTGGTGTCAGTTTTGGTTTCTTTGGGTGTCAGTTTGGGTCTTTTTGGGGTCAATTTGGGTTTTTTGGGTGACCTGTGGCGCCCTTGGGGCGGCGCCGCCCCCCGGGTCCTCCGAGCCGCCAGGGGGCGCTGTGGCGGCGCTGGCCCCGCCCCCTCTGCAGCGGCGCGCTCTGATTGGCTGAGCGGAGGTGAGCGGGCGCGCCCCCGGCATGGCGGCGGCGCTGGGCCGGGCCCCGGTGAGTGAGGGCGGGCCCGAGGCCGTCCGTCCGTCCGTGTGTCCCTCTGTCCCTCTGTCCCTCTGCCCCCGTGTCCTTCTGTCCCTCTGCCCCCATGTCCCTCTGTCCCTCTGTCCCTCTGCCCCCGTGTCCTTCTGTCCCTCTGTCCCTCTGCCCCCGTGTCCCTCTGTCCCTCTGTCCCTCTGCCCCCGTGTCCCTCTGTCCCTCTGCCCCCGTGTCCCTCTGTCCCTCTGCCCCCGTGTCCCTCTGTCCCTCTGTCCCTCTGCCCCCGTGTCACTCTGTCCCTCTGCCCCCGTGTCCCTCTGTCCCTCTGTCCCTCTGCCCCCGTGTCCTTCTGTCCCTCTGTCCCCCCGCTGCCGGTAAGCGCGGCCCTCTCCCCTCCCCGCTGTCCCCCTTCCCGCCCTCTCCCGGTGTTCCCCTTTCCCCGGTACCGCTCCCGGTGCTTCCGCTGCTCCCGGTGTCCCCCGGGCACAGGGAACCCCCAAACCGCCGCGCCCCAGCCCGCGATCCTCCGGTGAGGGCAGCTCCCGTTCCCAGCGCTCCTCCTCCCGGTTCAACCCCATCTCCCGGTCCCGTCCCATCTCATCTCCCGGTTCAGTCCCACCATCTCCCGGTTCAGTCCCATCTCATCTCCCGGTCCAGTCCCATCATCTCCCGGTTCAGTCCCATCATCTCCCGGTCCAGTCCCATCATCTCCCGGTTCAGTCCCATCTCATCTCCCGGTCCAGTCCCATCTCCCGGTTGAGTCCCATCATCTCCCGGTCCAGTCCCATCATCTCCCGGTTCAGTTCCATCTCCCGGTTCAGTCCCATCATCTCCCGGTTCAGTCCCATCTCTCGGTTCAGCCCCATCTCATCTCCCGGTCCCGTCCCATCTCATCTCCCGGTTCAGTCCCATCATCTCCCGGTTCAGTCCCATCTCATCTCCCGGTTTACCGCATCTTCTTCTGCCTCCTGCAGTACCGGCACCTTCCCCTTCCCTTCCCTTCCCTTCCCTTCCCTTCCCTTCCCTTCCCTTCCCTTCCCTTCCCTTCCCTTCCCTTCCCTTCCCTTCCCTTCCCTTCCCTTCCCTTCCCTTCCCTTCCCTTCCCTTCCCTTCCCTTCCCCGTTCCCGGGCTGTTTCGGGGTCCCTCGGCGCCGTTCCCGTTCCCGGGCTGTTTCGGGGTCCCTCAGCGCCGTTCCCGTCCCCAGCTCTGGCTGCGCTGCCGCTGCTGGCGGGGTCTGGCCTCGGGCACGGCCGGGGAGTCGCGCCTGGAGCAGCGGCTGCGGGAGAAGTTCCCGCGCGCCTCGGCCATCAAGGTGGTGGATATCTCAGGTACGGCTGAACCCGCGCCTAAACCCGCGCCTAAACCGCTCTTTGTGATCCTAAACCGCTCTTTGTGATCCTAAACCTGCTCTTTGTGATCCTAAACCGCTCTTTGTGATCCTAACCTGCTCTTTGTGATCCTAACCTGCTCTTTGTGAGCCTAAACCCGCTCTTTGTGATCCTAACCTGCTCTTTGTGATCCTAAACCGCTCTTTGTGATCCTAACCTGCTCCTAAACCGCTCCTGTGATCCTAAACCTGCTCTTTGTGATCCTAACCTGCTCCTAAACTGCTCTTTGTGCTCCTAAACCTGCTCTTTGTGATCCTAACCTGCTCCTAAACTGCTCTTTGTGATCCTAAACCTGCTCTTTGTGATCCTAACCTGCTCCTAAACCGCTCCTGTGATCCTAAACCTGCTCTTTGTGATCCTAACCTGCTCCTAAACCGCTCCTGTGATCCTAAACCTGCTCTTTGTGATCCTAACCTGCTCCTAAACCGCTCCTGTGCTCCTAAACCTGCTCTTTGTGCTCCTAAACCTTCACTTAAACCACTCTTTGTGCTCCTAAACCTGCTCTTTGTGATCCTAAACCCACTCCTAAACCGGTCCTGTGTGCCTAAACCTGCTCTTTGTGATCCTAAACCCACTCCTAAACCAGTCCTGTGTACCTAAACCCACTCTTTATGATCCTAAACCTGCTCCTGTGTGCCTAAACCCACTCATGTGTACCTAAACCCACTCTTGGTTGCCCTAAACCCACTCCTGTGTGCCTAAACCCACTCATTATTGCCCCAAACCCACTCTTGGTTGCCCTAAACCCACTCATTATTGCCCCAAACCCACTCGTTATTGCCCCAAACCCACTCTTGGTTGCCCAAATCTGCTCTTGGTTGCCCAAGCCCGGTTTTTAGGGGGAGCCCCGTCAGTCTCCAGCCCCCCCTGGGCTGCGGGGACCCCCAGGCAGGGCAGGAGCATGAGGGTGCTCAACCCTGGACTTCAACTGAAGTTAATTAACGTTAATTGGGCCGGGTGGCCAGGGGGCTGCGGCGACATGTACGAGATCCACGTGGAGTCGGAGGAGTTCCGGGAGAAGCGGCCGGTGCAGCAGCACAGGATGGTGACACAGGTGGGGAACGGGCACGGGAGAGGGAACGGGGAACGGGGAGAGGGGACGGGGAGGGGGAATGGGGAACGGGGAGAGGGAACGGGGAATGGGGAGAGGGAACTGGAGAGGGAATGGGGAATGGGGAGAGGGAACAGGGAGAGGGAATGGGGACGGGGAGAGGGAACGGGGAGAGGGAACGGGGACGGGGAGAGGGAACGGGGAACGGGGAGAGGGAACGGGGAATGGGGAGAGGGAATGGGGAGAGGGAACAGGGAACGGGGAGAGGGAATGGGGAATGGGGAGAGGAATGGGGAGAGGGACGGGGAGAGGGAATGGGGAGAGGGAACAGGGAGAGGGAACAGGGAGAGGGAATGGAGAACGGGGAGAGGGAATGGGGAGAGGGAATGGGGAGAGGGAACGGGGAGAGGGAACTGGAGAGGGAATGGGGAGAGGGAATGGGGAGAGGGAATGGGGAGAGGGAACAGGGAGAGGGAACTGGAGAGGGAACTGGAGAGGGAACTGGAGAGGGAACGGGGAGAGGGAACAGGGAATGGGGAGAGGGAACAGGGACGGAGAGAGGGAATGGGGAGAGGGAATGGAGATGGAATGGGGGAAAGGGGATGGGTGAGAGGGACAAGGAACAGGGAGAGGGAACAGGGAATAGGGAGAGGGAACGGGGAACGGGAGAGAGGATGGGAAGAAGGAGAGGGGATGGGGAATGGGGAGAGGGAATGGGAGAGAAGGAAGGGGCAGAGGGCCGCCGTGGGGCCGGGGTGCAGCAGCCCTGGGTGCGGGACCGGGGCCGCTCCCGAGCCGCGCTCGCCCGCAGGCGCTGAGCGAGGAGATCAAGCACATGCACGGCCTGCGCATCTTCACCTCGGCCCCCAAGGCCTGAGGCTGCCCCGGGCCTGAGAACGGCCCCGGCAGAGAGCCCAGCCCCAAAAACGGCTCCAGGAAGGAACCAGGGCTGCCCCCAGCCCCAAAAACGGCTCCAGGAAGGAACCAGGGCTGCCCCCAGCCCCAAAAACGGCTCCAGGAAGGAACCAGGGCTGCCCCCAGCCCCAATAAAGAGCTGCAGGACGGGCCCAGGGCTGCCCCCCTGGCTGCAAAACCCTCCCAGTGTTGTGTGTCCAGTCCTTGTGGGATGGGAGGAGGGGAGAAACTCCTTTTCCTCCGAAAGAAGAGCGGGAAGGAAGTTTATTATTAATATTTTATTATTCTTTTATTATTATTCAGGGCCAGGACAGGGCCAGGGCCAGCCCACCCTGGGGCCTGGCACTTCTCCTCCTCACCCGAAGGTGGTCTTGGGGCTCTGTGCCAAAGTGCACCTCTTTTATCCCAAAAAAACCCCAAAACAAAAATCAGCTGAGCCACTCCGGGCATCCTTGGAGCCCAGGAGGCTCCTCCCAGCCCCATTTCAGGAGGTCCCAGTCTGTGGGGAGGGGTCTCTGGGGGTCCCAGCCCCATTTCGGGGGTCCCAGCCCCATTTCTGGGGGTCCCAACCCCATTTCAGGGGTCCCAGCCCCATTTCGGGGGTCCCAGCCCCATTTCTGGGGGTCCCAGCCCCATTTCGGGGGTCCCAGCCCCATTCCTGGGGGTCCCAGCCCCATTTCAGGGGTCCCAGCCCCATTTTTGGGGATCCCAGCCCCATTTCGAGGGTCCCAGCCCCATTTTCGGGGATCCCAGCCCCCTTTCTGGGTGTCCCAGCCCATGGGGAGGGGTCTCTGGGGGTCCCAGCCCCATTTCGGGGGTCCCAGCCCCATTTCGGGGGGTCCCAACCCCATTCCTGGGGGTCCCAGCCCCATTTCGGGGGTCCCACCCCATTCCCGGGGGTCCCACCCCATTTCGGGGGTCCCAGCCCCATTTCGGGGGTCCCACCCCATTCCCGGGGGTCCCACCCCATTTCGGGGGTCCCAGCCCCATTTCGGGGGTCCCAGCCCATTCCCGGGGGTCCCAGCCCCATTTCGGGGGTCCCAGCCCATTCCCGGGGGTCCCAGCCCCATTTCGGGGGTCCCAGCCCCATTCCTGGGGGTCCCAGCCCCATTTCAGGGGTCCCAGCCCCATTTTTGGGGATCCCAGCCCCATTTCGAGGGTCCCAGCCCCATTTTCGGGGATCCCAGCCCCCTTTCTGGGTGTCCCAGCCCATGGGGAGGGGTCTCTGGGGGTCCCAGCCCCATTTCGGGGGTCCCAGCCCCATTTCGGGGGGTCCCAACCCCATTCCTGGGGGTCCCAGCCCCATTTCGGGGGTCCCACCCCATTCCCGGGGGTCCCACCCCATTTCGGGGGTCCCAGCCCCATTTCGGGGGTCCCACCCCATTCCCGGGGGTCCCACCCCATTTCGGGGGTCCCAGCCCCATTTCGGGGGTCCCAGCCCATTCCCGGGGGTCCCAGCCCCATTTCGGGGGTCCCAGCCCATTCCCGGGGGTCCCAGCCCCATTTCGGGGGTCCCAGCCCCATTCCTGGGGGTCCCAGCCCCATTTCGGGGGTCCCAGCCCCATTTCGGGGGTCCCAGCCCCATTCCCGGGGGTCCCAGCCCCATTTCAGGGGTCCCAGCCCCATTTCGGGGGTCCCAGCCCCATTTCAGGGGTCCCACCCCATTTCGGGGGTCCCACCCCATTTCGGGGGTCCCAGCCCCATTTTGGGGTCCCAGCCCCATTTTCGGGGTCCCAGCCCCATTTCGGGGGTCCCAGCCCCATTTCGGGGGGTCCCAGCCCCATTTTTGGGGGTCCCACCCCATTTTGGGGGTCCCAGCCCCATTCCTGGGGGTCCCAGCCCCATTTCGGGGGTCCCAGCCCCATTTCGGGGTCCCAGCCCCATTTCGGGGGTCCCAGCCCCATTTCGGGGGGTCCCAACCCCATTCCTGGGGGTCCCAGCCGCATTCCTGGGGGTCCCAACCCCATTCCTGGGGATCCCACCCCATTCCCGGGGGTCCCACCCCATTCCCGGGGGTCCCACCCCATTTCGGGGGTCCCAGCCCGCGGGGAGCTTTCCCGCCGCCGCCGGCTTTGGCTGAGCCCCATTGGCTGCCGCCGCGGGGGCGGGGCCTGCCGGCTATATAAGCGGCCGGAAGCCGCGCTGCCCTCAGTGCCGGCCCAGCGCCGCCATGGCCGCCGCGCTCCGGCCGCTCCGCGCCCTCGGCCGCGCCGCGCCGCCGCCCCGCGCCCGCCGCCTGCAGCTCAGCGCGGCCCGGTACGGCCGGGACACCGGGGACAGCGGGGGGGACAGCGGGGGGAGCGGGGACACCGCGGGGGACAGCGCCCGGCGCGCTGAGGGCTGCGCGGGCCGAGCCCCGGCCCGGTTCGGGCGGGCCCCAGCGGCCGCGGCGGGCGCTGCAGGCTGATGAAATCCCCCCGCGCCTTGCGTGAGGGACGGGACGGGACCGGCCCTGGAGCCCGGGAGAGGGGCGGAGGGAACGGGGAGAGGGGTGGAGAAAACGGGGAGAGGGATGGAGGGAACGGGGAGAGGGATGGAGAGAAAACGGGGAGAGGGATGGAGAGAAAACGGGGAGAGGGATGGAGGGAAACGGGGAGAGGGATGGAGGGAAAAGGGGAGAGGGGCGGAGGGAACGGGGAGAGGGGCGGAGAAAACGGGGAGAGGGATGGAGGGAAAACGGGGAGAGGGGTGGAGAGGGATGGAGAGAAAACGGGGAGAGGGATGGAGGGAAAACGGAGAGAGGGATGGAGGGAACGGAGTGAGGGATGGAGGGAAAATGGGGAGAGGGATGGAGAGAAAACGGGGAGAGGGGTGGAGAGAACGGGGAGTGGGATGGAGGGAAAACCGGGAGAGGGATGGAGAGAATGGGGAGAGGGATGGAGAGAACGGAGTGAGGGATGGAGGGAAAACGGGGAGAGGGATGGAGAGAAAACGGGGAGAGGGGTGGAGGGAAAACGGGGAGAGGGGACAGAGACAGTGTTTGCACAACATTCCCAGGCTTGCACAGGGCAGGATTTTGGGGTGTGATCCCGGTGGGCACCTTCCAGCTCGGATATTCCCATTCTGCCCCGTTTGGTGCCAGCTTTGATGCTGGAACCGAGCCTGAGACGCGCTGCAGGGGTGCCAAAGGCAGGCAGAGCCCCGGGGCCGGAGCCTTTTCCCCCTGCTGTGCTCCATCCTGGTGGAGCTGAGCCTTTCCTGCTGCAGGGGCGACGCCGTGGTGATCTCGGGGAGGAAGCTGGCCCGGCAGATCCGGCAGGAAGCGCGGCACGAGGTGCAGCACTGGGTGGCCGCCGGCAACAGGAGACCCCACCTGAGCGTGGTGCTGGTGGGGGAGAACCCGGCCAGCCACTCCTACGTCCTCAACAAAACCAAAGCGGCGGCGGATGTGGGTGAGTGGGAGCTTTCCTGCCCTTTTGCCTGGGAATTCTCCATGCTGGGATGCTCCCACCTGCTGGCTTTTCCCAGAGTTTGGGTTCTGGTGGCTGCCCGGTTGTACTGAGGTGTGGCTAGGTGTGATCAGCTGGGTCCTTCGGGGCAGAGTTGGGGTTTTTCAGCTTTCCCAGAGCTGGGAGAAGCACAGGAGGGGATTTTTGGCCTTCTTTCCCCATCTGCCTGGGACAGAGCCCCTGTTCAGCAGCCTCGCTGCCCTCTGGCCCCATCCTGCAGTCCAAGGTCCTGCTCAGGGTCAGGGCAATAAATGGTGACATTCGAGCTGGGTCTCAACAGCTGGAGCTGAGATTTGAGGCAAACATCCCTTTTTTACTGTGTCCAGAAAGGCCTCTCAGGGCACGTGGGTTTATTTTCATGGCAGCAGCCTTTGCTTGGGTTTCTCCCTGCTCTGACAGGGTCCCAAACCCCCTGTCCCAGGCCACCAGCCCCATAAAATCATCCCCAACAACAAATCCCAAGATTTGTGAAGGTCTCTGCAGCCTGGGAGCTGCATAAATCCTTCCATCCTTGGTGTGCACCTCCCAAATTTAGCCAGGCAGCGAAACGGGGCAGTTTAAATCACAAACTCTGGGAAAATCTCTCTTTTGTGCCTCACTGACCCGGTGGATTTGGTGGTTCCAGGGATCAGCAGCGAGACCATCCTCAGGCCAGCCTCCATCAGCGAGGAGGAGCTGCTGGAGCTGATCACCAAACTCAACAGCGACGCGGGCGTGGACGGGCTCCTGGTGCAGCTTCCCCTGCCTGGTGAGCAGCTCAGCTCCCCCTCCTGCACTCCCACAGAGCTTCAGGGGCTGCAGGATGGAGGAATCCTGCCCTGATCCTCCCCCTCAGCAGCAGCTGCTGCAGGGCTCAGGCCTGGGATCTATTCCTGTGGGGGAGTATCAGCTTCCCTTGGCTGCCTGAAAATGCCCTGGGTGTGAGCAGGGCTGGCCCTGCACGGTGCTCCCAGTGCCCTGGGCTGGGAGCTGCCAGCCTGCAACTGGGAGTGCTGAGGAGGGTCAGGCCCCACTCTGAAGGGGCTCCAGGGGCACAACTCCAGTTTGGGGTGACACTTCCAGCTCAGGGTTCAAGGTCACAGCTCCAGTTTGGGGTTGCAATTCCAGCTTCGGGCTGGGGGGTTGAAATTCCAGTTCAGAGTTCAGGGTCACAGCTCCAGTTTGGGGTGACGATTCCAGCTCAAGGCTTGGGGTCACAGCTCCAGTTTGGGGTGTCAATTCCAGCTCAGGCTTCAGGGTCACAGCTCCAGTTTGGGGTTGCAGTTCCAGCTCAGAGTGACAGTTGCAGTTTGGGGTGACAATTCCTGTTCAGGGTCAGAGCTCCCTTTGAGGTGACAATTGCAGCTCCAGTTTGGGGTCACAGCTCCCTTTGAGGTGACAATTCCAGCTCCAGTTTGGGGTCACAGCTTCCTTTGAGGTGACAATTGCAGCTCCAGTTTGGGGTCACAGCTCCCTTTGAGGTGACAATCGCAGCTCAGGGTTTGGGGTCACAGCTCCCTTTGAGGTGACAATTCCAGCTCCAGTTTGGGGTCACAGCTCCCTTTGAGGTGACAATCGCAGCTCAGGGTTTGGGGTCACAGCTCCCTTTGAGGTGACAATTCCAGCTCCAGTTTGGGGTCACAGCTCCCTTTGAGGTGACAATCGCAGCTCAGGGTTTGGGGTCACAGCTCCCTTTGAGGTGACAATTCCAGCTCCAGTTTGGGGTCACAGCTCCCTTTGAGGTGACAGTTGCAGCTCCAGTTTGGGGTCCCAATTCCAGCTCAGAGTGACAGTTGCAGTTTGGGGTGACAATTCCTGTTCAGGGTCACAGCTCCCTTTGAGGTGACGATTCCAGCTCCAGTTTGGGGTCCCAGTTCCAGCTCAGGGTCAGAGCTCCATCCCAGGCTTGTGCTCGCAAGCACAGCTGGCATGGCAGCACAGCTGGCAGCACAGCTGGCAGCACAGCTGGCAGCACAGCTGGCAGCAGGCCGCCGTGGCCCCGCTCCCTGAGCCCCTGCCCTCGCAGAGCACATCGACGAGCGCAGGGTCTGCAACGCCGTGAGCCCGCACAAGGACGTGGACGGCTTCCACGTGCTCAACGTGGGCAGGATGTGCCTGGACCAGGACTCCATGCTGCCAGCCACGCCCCGCGGCGTCTGGGAGATCATCCAGAGAACGGGTGAGAGCTCCTGCTGCTGCAGCTTTGGGGTTCTGGGAGCTCCTGAGGTGAGAGCTGCTGCTGCTGCAGCTTTGGGGTTCTGGGAGCTCCTGCTCGGGTGAAAGCTCCTGCTGCTGCTGCTGCAGCTTTGGGGTTCTGGGAGCTCCTGCTCGGGTGAGAGCTCCTGCTGCTGCTGCTGCAGCTTTTGGGGTTCTGGGAATGCCAGCTCAGGTGAGAGCTGTAGGGCTCCCAGGCTGGGATTTTGGGGTGCCTATGCAGGGCTCCCAGGGACTCTCAGGCTGGGATTTTGGGTTGCCTATGCAGGGCTCTCAGAGATGCTCAGAAGGGAATTTTGGGGTGCCTGTGCAAGGGCTCCCAGGGTGGGATTTTGGGGTATCTGTGCAGGGCTCCCAGGGATGCTCAGGATGGGATTTTGGGGTGCCTGTGCAGGGCTCCCAGGGATACTCAGTGGAGGGATTTTGGGGTGTCCATGCAGGGCTCTCAGGGATGCTCAGAAGGGAATTTTGGGGTGCCTGTGCAAAGGCTCCCAGGGTGGGATTTTGGGGTGCCTGTGCATGGCTCCCAGGCTGGGATTTCGGGGTGTCTGTACAGGGTTCCCAAGCTGGGATTTTGGGCTGCCAGGGTTCCCAGGCTGGGATTTTTTGGGGTTCTGGGGTCCCCCCGCTGGCGGGCAGCGTGTCAGGCTGTGCTGTGTGCCCCGCAGGGATCCCCACGCTGGGCAGGAACGTGGTGGTGGCGGGCAGGTCCAAGAACGTGGGCATGCCCATCGCCATGCTGCTGCACACCGACGGCCGCCACGAGCGCCCCGGAGGTGAGATGGGGGGAGACCTCGGGGAGCACCCCAGCCCTGCCCCGAAACCTCCCGAAGTGCTGCAGGGCTCTGGGAAATAATCCTCAATTCGTACACAGACAAAAGCTCCCGAAGTGCTGCAGGGCTCTGGGAAATAATCCTCAATTCGTACACAGACAAAACCTGAAGTGCTGCAGGGCTCTGGGAAATAATCCTCAATTCGTACACAGACAAAACCTCCCGAAGTGCTGCAGGGCTCTGGGAAATAATCCTCAATTCGTACACAGACAAAACCTCCCGAAGTGCTGCAGGGCTCTGGGAAATAATCCTCAATTCGTACACAGACACTGGATGTAAAAGGGGAGACAAACTCAAAGAGAGATTTTATTTTCTGCAATATGTACAAGAGCAAAAGTGACAGCGGATTGGAGGGTGAAACTCTCACCTCTCTGAGCACGCTGCTTCAACCAACAAGATTATTAATTTTTTGCACTTACAAAGCCTGTAAATCACTCATTGTTTATATAAACAGTGTGTGAAGATTCAGTAGGAATACGTAAACTTTAGAAAGTATGGAAAACTTTTAGAAGAACTTGAAAACCCTTAAAAGAACAGGGTGGAAGTCTTGGAAGCCCAGACCTGTTCAGGCTGGAAAGGTCTCCAGGGTGGTGAAGTGACCATCCCTCAGCCCCAGGTGCCACATCCACACCTGATCCGAGCCCTCCCAGGCCTGGCGCCTCCCCCTTTCCCTGCGTGTTCTCTTCCAATATTTCACAACCTTTCCATGACGAATTTTTTCCTGATACCCAGCCCTAAAACTCTCCTGGCACAGCTTGAGGCTGTTTTAGCTCATCCTGTTCCTATTGTACCTTTCCACGATGAATTTTTTCCCCAGGGTGCTGGCTGTGAATTCCTGCCCTGTAGGAATGTGCCCCTTGACCAAATCATTCTTTGTCTGCTCAAAAAGGCAAAAAGCCCAGAAGTTTCTCTCCCAGATTAAGCACAAAGACACCTCATAGGACCTTTGGGGCTTCACCTCAAACCTGGGGCTGCCCAACTGGACAGAGGCCAAGAGGTGCCCAGATAATTCACTAGAAAAAAGAGAACAAAGGAAATAATCACTTTTGTGAGGTGTTTTAGCAGGAGCAAAAACCTCTTGTTCCTTACCTCATTTTTTCTCTGTAGGAACTTTGTTATTTTGCCTTTCATTAGAATTTTCCTGTTTCCAGCACTCCTGAGAAGCCCCCCTGGCCCTTGGGTGCTGTTGGGCTGGCTGAGCTCTGGGGTGTGGTGGCTCCCTGGAGGAGCTGCCCGGGGTGGCCCTGGGTGACCCTGGGTGACCCTGGGTGACCCTGGGTGGCCCTGGGTGACCCTGGGTGGCCCTGGGTGGCCCTGGGTGATCCTGGGTGGCCCTGGGTGACCCTGGGTGGCCCTGGGTGGCCCTGGGTGATCCTGGGTGGCCCTGGGTGATCCTGGTTGACCCTGGGTGGCCCAGGGTGACCCTGGGTGACCCTGGGTGACCCTGGGTGGCCCTGGGTGGCCCTGGGTGACCCTGGGTGGCCCTGGGTGACCCTGGGTGGCCCTGGGTGATCCTGGGTGGCCCTGGGTGATCCTGGGTGACCCTGGGTGGCCCTGGGTGATCCTGGGTGATCCTGGGTGGCCCTGGGTGATCCTGGGTGATCCTGGGTGAACCTGGGTGATCCTGGGTGATCCTGGGTGGCCCTGGGTGATCCTGGGTGACCCTGGGTGACCCTGGGTGATCCTGGGTGGCCCTGGGTGGCCCTGGGTGACCCTGGGTGGCCCTGGGTGATCCTGGGTGATCTGGGGTGACCCGGGGTGGCCCTGGGTGACCCTGGGTGGCCCGGGGTGACCCTGGGTGGCCCTGGGTGATCCTGGGTGGCCCTGGGTGACCCTGGGTGGCCCTGGGTGATCCTGGGTGGCCCTGGGTGGCCCTGGGTGGCCCTGGGTGGCCTGGGTGACCCTGTCCCTGCAGGTGACGCCACGGTGACCATCTCGCACCGCTACACGCCCAAGGAGCAGCTGAAGCAGCACACGATCCGCGCCGACATCGTGGTGGCCGCCGCAGGTCGGGCTGGGGCTGAGGGACCTGGGGCTGGGGGCTGCTGGGGCTGGGGGACCTGGGGCTGGGGGCTCCTGCTGGGAATCCCAGCCTGGAATGTCCTGGGGGGCTCCTGCTGGGAATCCCGGCCCTGGAATGTCCTGGGGGGCTCCTGGGGCTGGGGGACCTGGGGCTGGGGGCTCCCGGGGCTGGGGGTCCTGTGGTTGAGGCACAAACCCCACAGTTTTGGGGATTCTGCCTTTGGCACGGGGAGCAGCACCTGGCAGGGGGAACCTGGGCAGTCGTGGGGTGGGGTGGGAGAGAAGCCAGCAGGGTCAGGGTGCAGCTCCTGGCTCTGCACAGACACCCCAAAATCCCTCTCTGGGAGCTCTGGGTGCTCTCCAGACACCCCAAGGTCCCACCCTGGCATCCCTGGGTGCTCTCCAGGCATCCCAAAATCCCATCCTGGGAGCCCTGGGCGCTCTCCAGACACCCCAAAATCCCTCCCTGGCATCCCTGGGTGCTCTCCAGGCATCCCAAAATCCCTCTCTGGGAGCCCTGGGCGCTCTCCAGACACCCCAAGGTCCCACCCTGGCATCCCTGGGCGCTCTCCAGACACCCCAAAATCCCTCCCTGGCATCCCTGGGCACTCTCCAGACACCCCAAAATCCCATCCTGGCATCCCTGGGCACTCTCCAGACACCCCAAAATCCCTCCCTGGCATCCCTGGGCGCTCTCCAGACACCCCAAGGTCCCATCCTGGCATCCCTGGGCGCTCTCCAGGCATCCCCAACCTGATCACGGCCGACATGGTGAAGGAGGGCGCGGCGGTGATCGACGTGGGGCTCACGCGCGTGCAGGACCCGCTCACGGCCCAGCCCAGGCTCGTGGGGGACGTGGATTTCGAAGGTGAGCAGAGGCTTAGGCCTGGTTTAGGATCAGCTCTTTAGGCTCAGGATCAGCTTTGGTGGGCGCTGAGGAGGGGACAAAGCCTGGTTTGTGTCACCGAGCTCGGGGTGCATCCGTGTCTGTCTGTGTCCGCTCCAGCCCTGGCATTTCTGTGCTAAAAAACAGCTTTTAGGCCTGGCTTTTAGTGCTGGCTTTGAGGCCCTGGTGCTTTCTGGCCCAGCTTTTTGCTGCTTTTGGGCCTGGCTTTTTGGCGGTCGCAGATCTTTGTACTTTTAGGCCTGGCTTGGTGCCTTTGGGCCCGGCTTTTTGGGGCTCCCACGTCTGGCTTTTTGTGCTTTCAGGCCCAGATTTTTGGTACGTTATGGCCTGGTTTTGGTGTTCTCAGAGTTTTGTGCTTTTAGGCCTGGCTTGGTGCTTTTGGGCCTGGTTTTTTGGCCTTTTGGACCCTTGGTGCTTTTGGGCCCAGCTTTTTGGTGCTTTTGGGCCCAGCTTTGCAGGAAGAACCGCCCGGGCCCGCTCCCAAGGCCTCAGTCCCGACAGAGCCCGCGTGGCTCCGGGCCGGGTGGCCTCGCCCGGCCCTTAAGCCGAGCTTTTCCCTCAGGGGTGAGGAAGAAGGCGAGTTACATCACGCCGGTGCCCGGCGGCGTGGGGCCCATGACGGTGGCCATGCTGATGAAGAACACCATCATCGCCGCCAAGAAACGGCACGGGGCCCTGAACGGAGCCGGGCTTAGCGAGGGGCCCCGCAGAGCCGGGCTTAGCGAGGGGCCCTGAACGGAGCCGGGCTTAGCGAGGGATCCCTCTGAGCTGGGCTTAGCGAGGGGCCCCGCAGAGCCGGGCTTAGCGAGGGGCCCTGAACGGAGCCGGGCTTAGCGAGGGGCCCCGCAGAGCCGGGCTTAGCGAGGGGCCCTGCAGAGCCGGGCTTAGCGAGGGATCCCTCTGAGCTGGGTTTAGCGAGGGATCCCTCTGAGCCGGGTTTAATGAGGGATCCCTCTGAGCTGGGTTTAGCGAGGGATCCCTCTGAGCTGGGTTTAGCGAGGGATCCCTCTGAGCTGGGTTTAGTGCGGGATCCCTCTGAGCCGGGTTTAGTGAGGGATCCCTCTGAGCTGGGTTTAGTGAGGGATCCCTCTGAGTTAGGCTTAGTGAGGGATCCCTCTGAGCCGGGTTTAGTGAGGGGCCCCTCAGCCAGGCCCAACGCAGTATTTGTTATTTTTTATTTATTGTCTCACGCGTGGGGCTCGTCCCCACCTGAGCTCAGGGGTATTCATGGCTGAGCTGGGACTAGCCAAACTCAGCTTTGTGTTTGGGCTAGGATTATCCAAACTCAGCCTTGTTTTTGGGCTAAGATTACCCACACTCCTCCTGCTTGATGTTTGAGCTGGGACTAGCCAAACTCAGCTTTGTGTTTGGGCTAGGATTATCCACACTCCTGCTTTGTTTTTGAGCTGGGATTGTCCAAACTCAGCTTTGCTTTTGAGCTGGGAATAGCCAAACTCAGCTTTGGTTTTGGGGCTGGGATTATCTGCACTCCTCTTGGTTTGTATCTAAACTCAGCTTTGTGTTTGAGCTGGGATTATTCACACTCAGTTTTGTGTTTGAGCTGGGATTATTCACACTCAGATTTGTGTTTGAGCTGGGATTATCCACACTCAGTTTTGTGTTTGAGCTGGGATTATTCACACTCCTCCAGCTTTGTATCCAAACTCCTGTTTTTTGCTTGACCCGGGATTATCCAAATTTGCCTTTGTGCTTGAGCTGGGATTTGCTGCAATTCCCAAAACCAGCTCCCCCCCAGTGCTGGATTTTAGTTTGAGCTTTTCTCCAGAGGCACTACTTGAAAAAATAAAACTGGAATTAAAGCTAAGCCATAGTGAGTGCCGGGCCTGCTCGGGAAGGGGCGCCGGGAATTTGGGAGAAGTTTTTGTGGGAGCAGCCCGGGGTGGGGGGGCTGCGTGAGGCGGGACCCCCGGAGCACTGCCTGCCTGGATAAAGCGGAAAGAAATAATCAATAAAAAATAAATGAAACCAATCAATTCCTTTTTGTGCCCTGCAACGGTTCTTGAGCTGTCCTGGGAATGGAGCGGGGCTCGCTCTTAATGCTGGGTTTTAAAGGTGGGTTTTAAAGCTGTTTTAGCAAAAAAGGTTTAAAGGTTTGGTTAATAGAATAATGATTTAGCATTAGTCTATTATATATATATCTAATGATATCTTCTTACATTTTAATAATTATATAATTATACATTATATATTATTATATAATATATTATATATAATACATTATTATATATTATATGATTATAGAATTGTGTTTTATATTTATATATTTAATTGTATATAAAATACTAATATATCACATCTATATTTCATATTTCTATATGTTTTTAATATAATTATATATATTTAATATTTCCATATAATTATATATATAATTTAATCTATTATATTTATAAGTAATTATATCTATTCTATCTATAATATAAATAATGTATATTATATAATTATATCATTATAGTGATTATGTAATTATATAATTAAAGAATATATTAAATATAAATATTAAACGATATTAAGATATAATTATATAATGACACTAAGTTATGTTTTATATCATTATTTATAGATCTAATTCTCCATATTGCTGTATCATTCTGTATTTTTATATTTCTTTTTTCAATATTGCAATGCTCTCAGCCTGGTGGTTGGAGGTTTTTATTGGGTTGTGTCAGTGGGAAATACAAACGGTGAACGCGGCGCCGGGCCGGGCTGGGCCTGGCCACAGGGAGGGCATTAAACCGGGATTAAATCCTTAGACCTGGCCTTAAACCTGCGCTGAGCACGCTGCAGAGTAACAGAATTAAACCGGGATTAAATCCTTAGACCTGGCCTTAAACCTGTGTGGAGTGTGCTGCAGAATCACAGAATTAAACCGGGATTAAATCCTTAAACCTGGCCTTAAACCTGTGTGGAGTGTGCTGCAGAATCACAGAATTAAACCGGGATTAAATCCTTAAACCTGCACGGAGCACGCCGCAGAATCACAGAATTAAACTGGGATTAAATCCTTAAACCTGCGTGGAGCACGCTGCAGAATCACAGAATTAAACTGGGATTAAATCCTTAAACCTGCGTGGAGCACGCTGCAGAATCACAGAATTAAACCGGGATTAAATCCTTAAACCTGCACGGAGCACGCTGCAGAATCACAGAATTAAACTGGGATTAAATCCTTAAACCTGTGTGGAGTGTGCTGCAGAATCACAGAATTAAACTGGGATTAAATCCTTAAACCTGGCCTTAAACCTCCCCGGAGCGCGCTGCAGCTGGCACGGGTGGGGACAGGAGGAGCCCGGGGAATCCTGGCAGGGCTTGGCACGGCCAGGACAGGGTTTGGCACTGCCAGGGCAGGGTTTGGCACTGCCAGGACAGGGCTTGGCACGGCCAGGACAGGGTTTGGCACTGCCAGGACAGGGTTTGGACAGTGCCAGGACAGGGTTTGGCACTGCCAGGACAGGGCTTGGCACTGCCAGGACAGGGTTTGGCACTGCCAGGACAGGGTTTGGACAATGCCAGGACAGGGTTTGGACAATGCCAGGACAGGGCTTGGCACTGCCAGGACAGGGTTTGGACAATGCCAGGACAGGGTTTGGACAGTGCCAGGACAGGGTTTGGCACTGCCAGGGCAGGGTTTGGACAGTGCCAGGACAGGGTTTGGACAATGCCAGGACAGGGTTTGGCACTGCCAGGACAGGGTTTGGCACTGCCAGGACAGGGCTTGGCACTGCCAGGGCAGGGTTTGGACAATACCAGGACAGGGTTTGGACAATGCCAGGGCAGGGTTTGGACAGTGCCAGGACAGGGTTTGGCACTGCCAGGACAGGGTTTGGACAATACCAGGACAGGGTTTGGACAATGCCAGGACAGGGTTTGGCACGGCCAGGACAGGGTTTGGACAGTGCCAGGACAGCGTTTGGCACTGCCAGGACAGGGTTTGGCACTGCCAGGACAGGGCTTGGCACTGCCAGGGCAGGGTTTGGACAATACCAGGACAGGGTTTGGACAATGCCAGGGCAGGGTTTGGACAGTGCCAGGACAGGGTTTGGCACTGCCAGGACAGGGTTTGGACAATACCAGGACAGGGTTTGGACAATGCCAGGACAGGGTTTGGCACGGCCAGGACAGGGTTTGGACAGTGCCAGGACAGGGTTTGGACAGTGCCAGGACAGGGTTTGGCACTGCCAGGACAGGGTTTGGACAGTGCCAGGACAGGGTTTGGCACTGCCAGGACAGGGTTTGGACAATGCCAGGACAGGGTTTGGCACTGCCAGGACAGGGCTTGGCACTGCCTCGAGTCCAGTGCCAGAACCAAAACAAGAAATGCCCTGAAGAGGAAACAGCCTTCGAGTCTCTGAGGTTTGGGGCTGCTGCTGGTGCCGGGGTCAGGTCGGTTCTGCTCACGGGAAGGGCCTGGGGACTCTGGGAGGGAAGAAACAGGATTCATCCAGGAAAAACGAGGATTCATCCAGGAAAAACGAGGATTCATCCAGGAAAAACGAGGATTCATCCAGGAAAAACGAGAAAAAAATCGATTCCAGCTCTCCCAAACCAGGGCTGGGCCTGGAGAAAAATAAAATTCCTTTAAAGCCTCGGCACGGTTGGGAAAAGCTGGAGGGAGCCTGGATCCCCACCCGGGGGGAAGAGCCCCTCGGGGACCCCAAAACGCTGCTGGGCGCCGGGAGGAGCCGCTGGGTGGAACTGGGAGCACTGGGAGCACTGGGAGCACTGGGAGCAGGGGCTGCTCCCCACTCCTGCTCCCAGGGCTGGGGGGGAACTGGGAACGGAGCCCCGGGGCAGCAGAGCCGGAGGGAGTCCCTGGAATCCTCCAGGAGAATCCTCCAGGAGAATCCTCGGATTACCCAGCCAGGAGATTCCTCCAGGGAGAATCCGTGGATTCCCCACTCGGGTTCCTCCAGGCTCAGGGGATGGGGCTGGCAGAGGGGAGGAAGGGTGAGGATTTGGGGTGGGCAGCCAAAGGGCTTCGCTGCAGGCACAGTTCCCATGTCCCTGCGGAAACCAGCCTGGCTTCCCTCGGGAACCATCCCTGATTCCCTCGGGAACCATTCCTGATTCCCTGAACAAACCATTCCTGATTCCCTCGGGAACCATTCCTGATTCCCTCGGGAACCGTTCCTGATCCCTGCAGGATCCATGACCCCATTCCCTGCCCGGTTGTCGCCCTTTGTTGCCCCCAGGTACCAAAACCCTTCACCCTGAGCTGCTCCTCCTCCTCCTCCTCCTCCTCCTCTCCGTCCTGCTGTGCCTCTTCCTCCTAATCCCAGGAGCTTCCTCCTTTTCATCCTCATCCTTCTGTTCCTCCTCCTCCTCTTCTCAAGGGCCAAAATCACCGATCCCACCTTTCATTGCCAAAATCACCGATCCCACCTTTCATTGCCAAAATCACCAATCCCACCTTTCCTTTGCCAAAATCACCAATCCCACCTTTCATTGCCAAAATCACCAATCCCACCTTTCATTGCCAAAATCACCAATCCCACCTTTCCGGCCCCGTTTCGCCACCAGCGGCTTTGCCTTTGCCCAGCGGGAAGAGAGGGAATTCCGGAGTGCAGGGCCCTAAATCCACCGGGGTGCAGGACCCTAAATCCACCGGGGTCTGACCCTAAATCCACCAGGGTCTGACCCTAAATCCACCAGGGTCTGACCCTAAATCCACCGGGGGTGCAGGACCCTAAATCCAGTGGGGCTCAGACCCTGAATCCACCAGGGTCTGACCCTAAATCCAGCAGGGCTCCGACCCTAAAATCCAGCAGGGTTCACACCCTAAAACCAGCGGGGCTCAGACATTAAACCCACTGGGGTGTGGGGCTCAGATCCTAAATCCACCGGGGCTCCGACCCTAAATCTGGCGGGGCTCCGACCCTGAATCCACCGGGGCTCCGACCCTAAATCCAGCGGGGCTCCGACCCTAAATCCACCGGGGCTCCGACCCTAAATCCGGCGGGGAGTGGGGCCCTAAGTCCAGCGCGGCTCCGACCGTAAATCCGCCGGCGCTCGGTCCCAAAATGTGCCGGGGCCCGGCCGGGAGGCGGCTGCGGAGTCGGCGGGGGCGGCGCTGTCTCTATGGACAGACGGACAGATGGGAGCTGTGGATGTGGGATGAGCCGTGACGGACAGACAGACAGATGGGAGCTGTGGATGTGGGATGAGCCGTGACGGACAGACGGACAGATGGGAGCTGTGGATGTGGGATGAGCCGCGGGCTCACAGCGCGACGGACAGACGGACGGGTGGAGCCACAGGCTCAGAGTGTGATGGACAGATGGACAGATGGACGGGTGGAGCCGCGGGCTCAGAGCGTGACGGACAGACGGACAGATCGGAGCTGTGGATGTGGGGATGAGCTGCGGGCTCACACCGTGACGGACAGACGGACAGATTGGTGCCTGTGGACACGAGGATGAGCCGCGGGCTCAGAGTGTGACGGACAGATGGACGGGCGGCTGGCTCAGAGCGTGACGGACGGGCGGACGGCTGGGAGGCTCAGAGCGTGATGGATGGACAGACGGACGGATGGCCGGGAGGCTCAGAGCGTGACGGACGGACGGCCGGCCGGACAGCCAGCTGGCTCAGAGCGTGATGGATGGACGGACGGACGGGCGGCCGGCTCAGAGCGTGACGGACAGACGGACAGACGGACGGCCGGGCGGCTCAGAGCGTGGTCTCGCTGCCCACGTCCCGCGGCGCCGGGCCGGCCTCGCTGCGCTCCGAGTCCGACTCCATCTGGATCCTGACCTGCGGAACGGCGCCGGCGCCGCGCGGGAGCTCGAAGGCGGGAGACGCCGGGCACGAGATCTTCAGGTGCAGCGTGATGCTGCGGACACACGGACACACGGACAGACAGACAGAGGGACACACGGACACACGGACACGGACACACGGACACACGGACACGGACACACGGACACACGGACACACGGACGGACACACGGACACACGGACGGACGGACGGACACACGGACACACGGACGGACACACGGACACACGGACACGGACACGGACAGACGGACACACGGACAGATGGACACACGGACAGATGGACACACGGACACACACATGGACACGGACACACGGACAGCGGTTACCGTGCGCTCGTCATGTGCGCTCTGTATCATTCCTATGGCACCTTCCCATCGTATGCCTATCCAATTCTCATGTATTATTCCTATATAATTTTCATATATTCATATATTATTCCTATAGAATTCTCATGTATTATTCCTATCGAATTCTCATATATTATTCCTATCAAATTGTCGTATATTCATGTATTATTCCTATAGAATTTTCATGTATTATTCCTATCGAATTCTCATATATTATTCCTATTGAATTGTCAGATATTCATATATTATTCCTATCGAATTTTCATGTGTTATTCCTATCGAATTGTCAGATATTCGTGTATTATTCCTATCGAATTCTCATATATTCATGTATTATTCCTATGAATTTTCATGTATTATTCCTATTGAATTCTCATATATTCATGTATTATTCCTATGAATTTTCATGTATTATTCCTATTGAATTCTCATATATTCATGTATTATTCCTATCGAATTTTCATGTATTATTCCTATTGAATTCTCATATATTCATGTATTATTCCTATGAATTTTCATGTATTATTCCTATTGAATTCTCATATATTATTCCTATGAATTTTCATGTATTTTCCACATATATTTCATGTATTTTTTCAGATATTCATATATTATTCCTATAGAATTTTCATGTATTATTCCTATCGAATTTTCATGTATTATTTCTATTGAATTCTCATGTATTATTCCTATCGAATTGTCAGATATTCATGTATTATTCCTATCGAATTTTTATGTATTTTCCACATACATTTCATGTATTTTTTCAGATATTCATGTATTATTCCTATCGAATTCTCATATATTATTCCTATCGAATTCTCATATATTCATGTATTATTCCTATCGAATTTTCATGTATTATTCCTATTGAATTCTCATATATTCATGTATTATTCCTATCGAATTCTCATGTATTATTCCTATCAAATTCTCATATATTATTCCTATGAATTTTCATGTATTTTCCACATACATTTCATGTATTTTTTCAGATATTCATATATTATTCCTATCGAATTTGCATCTATTTTCCATATATATATTTCATGTATTTTTTCAGATATTCATATATTATTCCTATCGAATTCTCATATATTATTCCTATCAAATTGTCGTATATTCATGTATTATTCCTATAGAATTTTCATGTATTATTCCTATCGAATTCTCATATATTATTACTATCGAATTTTCAGATATTATTCCTATATAATTTTCATATATTCATGTATTATTCCTATCGAATTTTCATGTATTTTCCACATATATTTCATGTATTTTTTCAGATATTCATATATTATTCTTATCGAATTTTCAGATATTATTCCTATTGAATTCTCATATATTATTCCTATCAAATTGTCATATATTCGTGTATTATTCCTATCGAATTTTTATGTATTTTCGACATATATTTCATGTATTTTTTCAGATATTCATATATTATTCCTATCGAATTTTAATATATTATTCCTATAGAATTTTCAGATATTTCCCATACATATTTAATCTGTTTTTTCAGATATTCATATATTATTTTTATAGAATTTTAATATATTATTTTTATAGAATTTTCATATATTATTCCTATCGAATTTTCAGATATTATTCCTATATAATTTTCATATATTCATATATTATTCCTATCAAATTTTCGTCTATTTTCCATATATATATTTCATGTATTTTTTCAGATATTCATATATTATTCCTATCGAATTTTCATGTATTATTCCTATCAAATTGTCATATATTCATATATTATTCCTATCGAATTTTCTTCTAATTTCCATATATATTTCATGTATTTTTTTCAGATATTCATATATTATTCCTATTGAATTTTCAGATATTATTGCTATAGAATTTTCAGATATTATTCCTATATAATTTTCATGTATTATTCCTATAGAATTTTAATCTATTGATGTATTATTCCTGTAGAATTTTCATGCATTATTCCTATAGAATTTTCAAATATTAATATATTATTCCTATCGAATTTTCGTCGATTTTCCATATATATTTAATCTGTTTTTTCAGATATTCATATATCATTCCTATTAAATTTTCATACATTATTCCTATAGAATTTTAATATATTATTCCTATAGAATTTTAATATATTATTCCTATAGAATTTTCATATATTCGTATATTATTCCTATCAAATTTTCATCTATTTTCCATATATATTTCACGTATTTTTTCAGATATTAATATATTATTTTTATAGAATTTTCATATATTATTCCAATATAATTTTCATCTATTATTCCCATATAATTTTCATATATTATTCCTATCGAATTTTCATATATTCATATATTATTCCTATCGAATTTTCATCTATTTTCCATATATATATTTCATGTATTTTTTCAGATATTCATATATTTTTCCTATAGATTTTTAATCTTTTTTCCATGTATTTTCCACTTTTAAAATATATGACTTCTGTATATATTCCATATATATTATTTTCCATATATATTTTCCATATATTTTTCATGTGTATTTCATATGTTTTTCATGTATTCATATATTATTCGTATAGAATTTTCAGATATTTTCCATGTATATTTTTAATATATTATTTCTATATGTTTTATGTATATTTTCCAAATATATTTAAAATAAATTTTTCCTATACAATTCATATATTATTCCTATATTTTTTCCTACATATTTTCTATATATTTTCCTATTTTTTCTTTATATTGTCTATATATTTTCCTTTTTTCCCTATATATTTTTAATATATTGATTTCTTATGTATTTTTCACACATTCATATTTTATTCCTGTATATTTTAGTATATTTTTCACATCTATTTTTCCTATATTAACATATTTGGTAGACTGCTCATACATTATGATATTTTTGGCATTTTTCCTATTTTTAATATATATATAAAATATATATTATACATTTTATATATATTTTTTTGTATATATTTTTCACACATTCATATTTTATTCCTGTATATTTTTCATCTGTTTTTCCTGTATTTTCATCTATTTTTCACATCTATTTTTCCCATATCAAAGGATTTGGTAGACTGCTCATGTATATATTTAAAAATAAGAAAAATGCCAAAAATAGAATGTATTTCTTATCTATTTTTCACATGCTAATATTTTATTCCTATATATTTTTCATCCGTTTTTCCTTTATTTTAACATATTTTCATCTATTTTTCACATATTAAAGGATTTGGTAGACTGTCCATACATTATTCTATTTTTGGCATTTTTCCTATTTTTAATATATATAATTTTTTTTTGGTATATATTTTTCACACATTCCTATTTTATTCCTGTATATTTTTCATCTGTTTTTCCTGTATTTTAATATATTTTTCACATATTTTTCCCATATTAAAGGATTTGCTAGACTGCTCATACATTATTATATTTTTGGCATTTTTCCTATTTTTATATATATATTTCATATCTATTTTTCACATACCAATATTTTATTCCTATATATTTTTCATCTGTTTTTCCTGTATTTTAACACATTTTCATCTATTTTTCACATCTATTTTTCCCTCGTTCCCCGCGCTGTAAAACCCGGAATATTCCCTCAAACCTGGAATATTCCCTCAAATCCGGAATATTCCATCAAATCCGGAATATTCCATCATCAAACCCAGAATATTCCATCAAATCCGGAATATTCCATCATCAGACCCGGAATATTCCGTCAAATCCGGAATATTCCCTCAAACCCGGAATATTCCGTCATCAAACCCGGAATATTCCGTCAAATCCGGAATATTCCATCAAACCTGGAATATTCCCTCAAACCTGGAATATTCCGTCAAACCCAGAATATTCCATCAAATCCGGAATATTCCATCATCAATCCCGGAATATTCCATCATCAATCCCGGAATATTCCATCATCAATCCCGGAATATTCCATCATCAAACCCGGAATATTCCGTCAAATCCGGAATATTCCCTCATCAATCCCGGAATATTCCCTCAAACCCGGAATATTCCATCATCAAACCCGGAATATTCCATCGTCAAACCCGGAATATTCCCTCAAACCTGGAATATTCCGTCAAACCCAGAATATTCCGTCAAATCCGGAATATTCCATCATCAGACCCGGAATGTTCCCTCATCAATCCCGGAATATTCCCCCGTCAATCCCAGAATATTCCATCGTCAATCCTGGAATATTCCCTCGTCAATCCCGGAATATTCCATCAATCCCGGAATATTCCATCATCAGACCCGGAATATTCCGTCAAATCCGGAATATTCCATCGTCAATCCCGGAATATTCCCTTGTCAATCCTGGAATATTCCCTCATCAATCCCGGAATATTCCCTCGTCAATCCCGGAATATTCCCTCGTCAATCCCGGAATATTCCGGATTTTGGTCGGTACCTCCTCTCCGGGTCGGAGCCGTTCGGGGACGAGTCCGAGCGCAGCGCGGCCGGGGCGGCTCCGTCCTGGGGGAGGCGCGGCTGAAACCCCAAAAAACACCCCAAAAAAACCCAAAAAACCCAAAAAACACCCCAAAAAACCCCAAAAAACACCCAAAAAACCAAAAGAAACCCCAAAAAACACCCAAAAAACACCCCAAAAAACACCCCAAAAACCCAAAAAACACCCCAAAAAAAACCCAAAAAACACCCAAAAAACCCAAAAAACACCCAAAAAACCCAAAAAAAACCCCAAACCCAAAAACCCCCCAAAACCCCCCCAAAAAACAAAAAAATCCCCAAAACAACCAAAAACACCCAAAAAACCCAAAAATACCCCAACCCCCCCCCAAAACCTCCCCAAAATACCCCAAAAAATCCCAAAAAACACCAAAAACTCCCCCAAAAAACCCAAAACAGCCCCAAAACAGCCCAAAACCAGCCCAAAAATCCCCCAAAAACCCCCCGAAAATCCCAAAAAATCCCAACAAAAATCCCCTCAAAAACACCCAAAACCACCCAAAAACAGCCCAAAAATCCCCCCAAAAAATCCCACCAAAAAATCCCCAAAAATACCCCCAAAAATACCCCAAAAACCCCCTGAAAATCCCACAAAAATCCCCTAAAATCCCCCAAAAACCCCCCCAAAATCCCCCCAAACCCCCCAAAAATCCCCCAAAAAAACCCCACGAACAGCCCAAAAAAATCCCCAAAAATCCCCCCAAAAATCCGCAAAAATCCCCCAAAAACCCCCTGAAAGTCCACCAAAAATCCCACCAAAAATCCCCTCAAAAACCCCCAAAAAACCCAAAAATACCCCAAAAACAGCCCAAAAAACCCGAAAAATCCCCCAAAAAATCCCCCTAAAAATCCCCCAAAAAAAGCCCTCAAAAAAATCCCCCCAAAAATCCCCAAAAAATCACCCAAAAATCCCCCTAAAAAAACTCAAAAATCCCCCAAAAAATCCCCAAAAATTCCCCCCCCCAAATCCTCCCAAAAACACCCAAAATCCCCCCAAAAATCCCCCAAAAATCACCAAAAAAAAAAAAAAAATCCCTCAAAAAATCCCCACAAAAATCCCACAATAATCCTCCCAAAAATCCCCCTGAAAAAAACCCGAAAAATCCCCCAAAAATCTCCCAAAACCCCCCCAAAAATCCCCCAAAACCCCCCCAAAAATCCACCAAAAAAACCCCAAAAAACCCCCAAAAATCCACCCAACCCCCCCCCAAAAAAACAAAATATCCCTCAAAAACCCCCCAAAATCCCCCCAAAAATCTCCCAAAAACCCCCCAAAAACCCCCCAAAAATGCCTCAAAAATCCCCACAAAAATCCCACAAGAATCCCCCCAAAAATCCCCCAATTTTCCCCCAAAAACCCCCTAAAAATCCCGCCAAAAATCCACCATAAAATCCCCAAAAAAATCCCCAAAAAAATCCCCCCAAAATGCCCCAAAAATCCCCAAAAAATACCCCCAAAAATCCCCGCAAAAAAAACTCAAAAACCCCCCAAAAATCCCCCAAAATCCCCCCAAAACCCCCCTAAAATCCCCCATGATCCCCCCAAAAATCCCCCCCAAATTCTCCCCAAAAATCCCTCCAAAATCCCCCCAAAAATACCCCAAAACCCCCCCAAAAATCCCTCAAAAATCCCCCCAAAAATCCCAAAAAAATCCCCCAAAACCTCACCAAAAATCCCCCAAAAAAGTCACAAAAACCCCCAAAAATCCCTCAAAAATCCCCCCAAAAAATCCCCCAAAACCCCACCAAAAATCCCCCAAAAAAGTCACAAAAACCCCCCAAAAATCCCCCCAAAAAACCCCAAAAATCCCCATAAAAAACCACAAAACCCCCCCCAAAAACCTCCCAAAAATCCCCCCAAAAATCCCTCAAAAATCCCCCCAAAACCCCCAAAAATCCCCCTGACCCCTCAGCCAAAATCACCATTCCCACCTTTTGTATCCCAAAATCACCAATTCCACATTTTCCATCCCAAAATCACCATTCCCACCTTTCCTATCCCAAAATCACCAATTCCACCTTTTCCATCCCAAAATCACCAATTCCACCTTTCCTATCCCAAAATCACCGATTCCACCTTTCCTATCCCAAAATCACCATTTCCACATTTTCCATCCCAAAATCACCAATTCCACATTTTCCATCCCAAAATCACCAATTCCACCTTTCCTATCCCAAAATCACCATTTCCACCTTTTCTATCCCAAAATCACCAATTCCACCTTTCCTATCCCAAAATCACCAATTCCACATTTTCTATCCCAAAATCACCAATTCCACATTTTCTATCCCAAAATCACCAATTCCACCTTTTCTATCCCAAAATCACCAATTCCACATTTTCCATCCCAAAATCACCAATTCCACCTTTTCTATCCCAAAATCACCATTCCCACCTTTCCCGTCCCCCAAACTCGGATTTTCACAGAGCCCCACCAGCTCCAGCTCGGGGCCGACAAAACCCGGGAGATTCCGGATTTTTGGGGTGATTTATGGGAATTTATGGGAATCTTGGTGATCTTTGGGATGAGCTCCGGCAGCTCTGGAGCTCGTGGGTCTCCTGATCCCGGTGGGATTCCCTGGTGGGATTCCCTGATCCCGGTGGGATTCCCTGGTGGGTCTCCCCAATCCTGGTGGGTCTCCCCAGTCCCAGTGGGTTTTTCCCAGTGGGTGTCCCCAATCCCGGTGGGTGTCCCCGTTCCCGGTGGGTGTCCCCATTCCCGGTGGGTTTTTCCCGGTGGGTGTCCCCGTTCCCGGTGGGTCTCCCCAGTCCCGGTGGGTGTCCCCAATCCCGGTGGGTGTCCCCAATCCCGGTGGGTTTTTCCCAGTGGGTGTCCCCAATCCCGGTGGGTTTTTTTCGGTGGGTGTCCCCAATCCTGGTGGGTCTCCCCGTTCCCGGTGGGTCTCCCCATTCCCAGTGGGTTTTTCCCGGTGGGTGTCCCCAATCCCGGTGGGTGTCCCCAATCCCGGTGGGTTTTTCCCGGTGGGTGTCCCCAATCCCGGTGGGTCTCCCCAATCCCGGTGGGTGTCCCCAATCCCGGTGGGTGTCCCCAATCCCGGTGGGTCTCCCCAATCCCGGTGGGTGTCCCCAATCCCGGTGGGTGCCCGGCGCAGCTCTTCTCCCCGAGGATTTCCTTTCCTTGGCCGAGGTTTTCCACTGCTGGGACATCCCCGGATGGAGCCCCTCGCCCACACAGCCCCTCCTGCCTGGAACAGCTCCAGCAGCCCAAGAGCCTCACCCCAAACCCGGAGCTTCCCGTGGGAATTGTCCCCCCCGGCTCTGGGGTGTCCCCTGACCCCACACCCACCTCCTCGTCGCTGCTGCTGTCGCCCTTGTTGGCTTTTTTCTTCTTCTTCTTGTCGTCCTCCTTCTTCTTCTCCTTCTCGGGGATGATGTTGTCGATCCAGGCCAGGTCGTGCTGGGAGAAGACGAAGTCCAGGAGCCGCCGGACCAGGATCAGGGCCAAGATCTGATGGGGAGAGGTCCAAGGGCGGCTCAACCCAAGATCTGGTGGTGACCACCAAGCCAAAAATCCCTTAAATCCCAAAAAACCCTCTGGAGCGAGGATAGCATTGCCCATGATGGAGAAGATGATGGTGGCCATGGTGGAACCATGCCAAAAATTCCATTAAATCCCAAAAAACCCATTTGGATCAAAGATAGGATTACCATGATGGGGAAGATGATGGCAGCCATGGTAGGACAATGCCAAAATCTCCTTAAATCCCAAAAAAAAAACTCCTTTTGGGTGAGGCTGTAATTTCCATGACAGGGAAGATGATAGTGGCTATGGTGGGACCACACCAAAAAGCCCAAAAAACCTTCCAAGGAAGGATGGGATCACCATGGGAAGATGATGGTGGGACCATGCCAAAAATCCCAAAAAACCCATTTGGATCACGATGGGGTTACCATGACGGGGAAGATGATGGTGGCCATGGTGGAACCAAGCCAAAAATTCCATTAAATCCCAAAAAACCCCTTTGGATCACGATGGGGTTACCATGACGGGGAAAATGATGGTGGCCATGGTGGAACCACGCCAAAAATTCCATTAAATCCCAAAAAACCCATTTGGATCACGATGGGGTTACCATGACAGAGAAGATGATGGTGGCCATGGTGGTTCCACACCAAAAATTCCATTAAATCCCAAAAAACCCATTTGGATCACGATGAGGTTACCATGACGGGGAAGATGATGACGGCCATGGTGGAACAACACCAAAAATTCCATTAAATCCCAAAAAACCCATTTGGATCACGATGGGGTTACCATGACGGGGAAGATGATGGTGGCCATGGTGGAACCAAGCCAAAAATTCCATTAAATCCCAAAAAACCCATTTGGATCAAGGATGGGGTTACCATGACAGAGAAGATGATGGCGGCCATGGTGGTACCACACTAAAAATTCCATTAAATCCCAAAAAACCCATTTGGATCACGATGGGGTTACCATGACGGGGAAGATGATGGCGGCCACGGTGGATTTGAGGATCCAGAGCACGGCCAGGCAGACGATCTGCACCAGGGTGAAGAGGTGGATGCGGCGCAGCGGGACGTGCCGCAGGAACACGTAGTCGGGCTGGTGCTTGGCCGGCATCAGGAAGAGCTTGCAGCGATCCCAAAACTGCCCGGGGAGGAAGGTCCAAGTTAATCCCCAGCCCCACCCCACAGAAAAACGCTTTTATGGTCCCCAAAATGGAGGAAGAGCTTCAGTGATCCCAAAATCTCCAGGGGAGGAAGGCCTGGGGTTGATCCTCAGCCCCACCCCCCAGGCTGCCCAGGAAAATTCTCTTTTATTCCCCCCAAAATGAATTTCCAGGATTTTGGTGTTTCTCGGAGGGTTTTGGGTCCCATCTGCTGTCCCATGTGTGGAAATTTTGGAGTAAAAATCCTCCTTTTGGAGCCAGTGTGGGACAATCTGTGGCCAGTGAGGAGGAGGAGGAGGAGGAGGATGACAAGGATGAGGATGAGGAGGATGGAGGACAAGGGGGATGAGGAGGATGAGAAAGGGGGCGCTGAAGACAAAGAGGATGAGGAGGAGGCAGGAGGATGAAGATGAAGAGGATGAGGAGGACAAGGAGGATGAGGAGGACAAAGAGGATGAGGAGGAGGACAAGGAGGATGAGGAGGAGGACGAGGAGGATGAAGAGGAGGACGAGGAGGATGAAGAGGAGGACAAGGAGGATGACGAGAAGGACGAGGAGGATGAGGAGGAGGACAAGCAGGATGAAGAGGACGACGAGGATGAGGAGGAGGAGGACGAGGACAAGGAGGATGAGGAGGAGGACGAGGAGGATGAAGAGGACAAGGAGGATGAAGAGGACAAGGAGGATGAAGAGGATGACGAGGATGAGGAGGAGGACGAGGACAAGGAGGATGAGGAGGAGGACAAGCAGGATGAAGAGGACGACAAGGAGGATGAGGAGGACGACAAGGAGGATGAGGAGGAGGAGCCAAGGAGGAAGGACACTCACCTGGATGCCGTTGAGCGACGCCACGCCCATGTAGAGGAAGACGCCGTAGAGCACCGGCATGGGGATGTACTGGGAACGGAACCGGGACGGCCTGAGCCGGGCACGGGGACACGGGGACACGGGGACACGGGGACACGGGGACACGGGGACAGGACGGGGACACGGGGACACGGGGACAGGACGGGGACACGGGGACACGGACACGGGGACACGGGGACAGGACGGGGACACGGGCACGGGGACACGGGGACACGGACACGGGCACGGGGACACGGACACGGGGACACGGGGACACGGGGACACGGACACGGGGACACGGACACGGACACGGGGACACGGGGACACGGACACGGGGACACGGACACGGGGACACGGGGACAGGGGACACGGGCACGGGGACACGGGGACACGGACACGGGGACACGGACACGGGCACGGGGACACGGGGACACGGACACGGGGACACGGACACGGGGACACGGGGACACGGGGACACGGACACGGGGACACGGGGACACGGGGACACGGGGACACGGACACGGGGACACGGGGACACGGGGACACGGGCACGGGGACACGGGGACACGGACACGGGGACACGGGGACACGGGGACACGGGGACACGGACACGGGGACACGGGGACACGGGGACACGGGCACGGGGACACGGGCACGGGGACACGGGGACACGGGCACGGGGACACGGGGACACGGGGACACGGGGACACGGGGACACGGGGACACGGGGACACGGGGACACGGGCACGGGGACACGGGGACACGGGGACACGGGGACACGGGCACGGGGACAGGGGGACACGGACACGGGGACACGGGGACACGGGGACACGGACACGGGGACACGGGGACACGGGGACTGGCCAGGGCCAGGGCCAGCGCTGGAGGTGCCCAGCGTGGGGCAGGCTGCAGCTTCTCCTGCCCACGTCCCCAACTCTCTGTTGGAGCGTTTTACCTTCAGGACAGGAGCCAGGAAAACCGAGATGCCCGTGAGGATGAAGACGATGATGCCGGTCACCCTCTGCTCCCTGAAGTGGGGACAGCAGGAGGGTCAGCCCAGGAACCGCCCAGGAACTGCCCAGGAACCACAGAGGAACCACCCAGGAACCACCCAGGAACCGCCCAGGAACCACCCAGGAAACACACAGAACCACCCAGGAACCACCCAGGAAACACACAGGAACCACACAGGAACCACACAGGAATCACCCAGGAAACACAGAGGAACCGCCCAGGAACCACCCAGGAACCACCCAGGAACCACCCAGGAACCACACAGGAACCACACAGAACCACCCAGGAACCGCCCAGGAACCACCCAGGAACCACACAGGAACCACACAGGAACCACCCAGGAAACACCCAGGAACCACCCAGGAACCACCCAGGAAACACACAGAACCACCCAGGAACCGCACAGGAACCACCCAGGAAACACACAGGAACCGCACAGGAACCACCCAGGAACCACCCAGGAACCACACAGGAACCACACAGAACCACCCAGGAACCGCCCAGGAACCACCCAGGAACCACACAGGAACCACACAGGAACCACCCAGGAAACACCCAGGAACCACCCAGGAACCACCCAGGAAACACACAGAACCACCCAGGAACCGCACAGGAACCACCCAGGAAACACACAGGAACCTCACAGGAACCGCCCAGGAACCGCCCAGGAACCACACAGGAACCACCCAGGAACCACCCGGAACCACACAGGAACCGCACAGGAACCACCCAGGAAACACACAGGAACCTCACAGGAACCGCCCAGGAACCGCCCAGGAACCACCCAGGAACCACCCAGGAATCACCCAGGAACCACACAGGAACCACCCGGAACCACACAGGAACCACCCAGGAACCGCACAGGAACCACCCAGGAACCACCCAGGAACCACCCAGGAATCACCCAGAACCATGGGGTCACCAGTGGGAGCAGCAGTGACAACCCCTCCCTGGTCCTGCTGGCCTTGGTGTCCCCCAGGACAGGACAATCCCTCATGGCCACGCTGTCCCCCAGGCCAGGGACGTCCCCCCAGTGCCAGGAAACCACTGAGACCCACCTGGCCCCTCCAGGACCCACCTGTCCCCCAGGAACTGTCCCAGGTGTCCCCCCAGGACCCATCCTGGTGTCCCCAGGCCCACCTGACCCCCAGGAACTGTCCCAGGTGTCCCCCATCCCCACCTGACCCCCAGGACCCATCCAGGTGTCCCCCAGGACCCATCCAGGTGTCCCCATCCCCACCTGACCCCCGGGAACTGTCCCAGGTGTCCCCCAGAACCTGTCCCAGGTGTCCCCCAGGACCCATCCAGGTGTCCCCATCCCCACCTGTCCCCCAGGACCCGTCCCGGGTGTCCCCCAGGAACTGTCCCAGGTGTCCCCCAGGACCCATCCTGGTGTCCCCATCCCCACCTGACCCCCAGGACCCGTCCCAGGTGTCCCCCAGGACCCATCCAGGTGTCCCCATCCCCACCTGTCCCCCAGGACCCGTCCCGGGTGTCCCCCAGGACCCATCCAGGTGTCCCCAGGCCCACCTGACCCCCAGGACCCATCCAGGTGTCCCCCAGGACCCATCCTGGTGTCCCCATCCCCACCTGACCCCCAGGAACTGTCCCAGGTGTCCCCCAGGACCCATCCAGGTGTCCCCCAGGACCCGTCCAGGTGTCCCCAGGCCCACCTGACCCCCAGGAACTGTCCCAGGTGTCCCCCAGGACCCGTCCCAGGTGTCCCCATGCCCACCTGACCTCCAGGAACTGTCCCAGGTGTCCCCCGGCCCCACCTGACCCCCAGGAACTGTCCCAGGTGTCCCCCAGGCCCACCTGACCTCCAGGAACTGTCCCAGGTGTCCCCCAGAACCTGTCCCAGGTGTCCCCCAGGACCCGTCCCAGGTGTCCCCATGCCCACCTGACCCCCGGGACCCGTCCCAGGTGTCCCCCAGGAACTGTCCCAGGTGTCCCCCAGGACCCATCCAGGTGTCCCCCAGGACCCATCCCAGGTGTCCCCCAGGACCCGTCCCAGGTGTCCCCCAGGACCCATCCAGGTGTCCCCCAGGACCCGTCCAGGTGTCCCCAGGCCCACCTGACCCCCAGGAACTGTCCCAGGTGTCCCCCAGGACCCGTCCCAGGTGTCCCCATGCCCACCTGACCTCCAGGAACTGTCCCAGGTGTCCCCCGGCCCCACCTGACCCCCAGGAACTGTCCCAGGTGTCCCCCAGGCCCACCTGACCTCCAGGAACTGTCCCAGGTGTCCCCCAGGACCCATCCCAGGTGTCCCCCAGGACCCATCCAGGTGTCCCCATGCCCACCTGACCCCCAGGAACTGTCCCAGGTGTCCCCCAGGACCCGTCCCAGGTGTCCCCAGGCCCACCTGACCCCCAGGAACTGTCCCAGGTGTCCCCCAGGACCCATCCAGGTGTCCCCAGGCCCACCTGACCCCCAGGAACTGGGGCTGCTCCCCCGGGGCGCTGGTCTCGGTCTCCATCTTGAGGCTGTCGATGTGGGCGATGGAGATGACCGTGGCGGCCACGTACCAGGGCAGCCCCATGAAGGAGCACACGGCCATCAGGATGCCCACCCAGAAGAGGTCCAGGTGGTACCCGGCTGCCTTCTGCAACACAGCACGGCGGCGCCGCGGTCGGCCCGGGTCACCCCGCGCGGCTACGGGGCGCACGGGGTCACCCCAAAGCGCCCCGGGCCACCCCGAAACACCCGGGGTCACTGTGGTGTGCCCCCGGAGCACCCCGTGCCACCCTGGAGCACCCCATGCCACCCCGGAGCACCCCATACCCCCCTGGAGCACCCCATGCCACCCCGGAGCACCCCATGCCACCCTGAACTACCCCATGTCACTCCAAATCACCCCATGTCACCCCGGAGCACCCCATGCCACCCAGGATCACCCCATGACACCCTGGAGCACCCCATGCCACCCCCCTGGAGCACCCCATGTCACCCCGAATCACCCCATGCCACCCTGAACTACCCCATGCCACCCCGGAGCACCCCATGCCACCCCGGAGCACCCCATGTCAACCTGAACTACCCCATGTCACCCCCCTGGAGCACCCCATACCCCCCTGAACTACCCCATGCCACCCCGAATCACCCCATGCCACCCCGGAGCACCCCATGCCACCCTGGGGCACCCCATGCCACCCTGGGGCACCCCATGTCACCCTGGAGCACCCCATGTCACCCCGGAGCACCCCATGCCACCCTGGAGCACCCCATGCCACCCCAAATCACCCCATGCCACCCTGGAGCACCCCATGCCACCCCGGAGCACCCATGTCACCCTGAACTACCCCATGCCACCCCAAATCACCCCATACCCCCCTGGAGCACCCCATACCACCCCAAATCACCCCATGTCACCCCGGAGCACCCCATGCCACCCCGAATCACCCCATACCCCCCTGGAGCACCCCATGTCACCCTGAAGCACCCCATGCCCCCCTGGAGCACCCCATGCCACTCCAAATCACCCCATACCCCCCTGGAGCACCCTATGCCACCCCCCTGGAGCACCCCATGCCACCCTGGAGCACCCCATGTCACCCCCCCAGAGCACCCCATGTCACCCCAGGATCACCCCATGCCCCCCAGGAGCACCCCATGTCACCCCAAATCACCCCATGTCACCCCAAATCACCCCATGCCCCCCAAATCACCCCATGCCCCCCTGGATCACCCCATACCCCCCAGGATCACCCCATGCCCCCCAGGATCACCCAGAGCCACCCCAAATCACCCCATGTCACCCCAAATCACCCCATGTCACCCCAAATCACCCCATGCCCCCCAGGATCACCCCATGCCCCCCAGGATCACCCCATGCCACCCAGAGCACCCCATGTCACCCCAAATCACCCCATGTCACCCCGAATCACCCCATGTCACCCCGAATCACCCCATGCCCCCCAGGATCACCCCATGTCACCCAGGATCACCCCATGCCACCCAGAGCACCCCATGCCCCCCAGGATCACCCCATGCCCCCCAAATCACCCCATGCCACCCCAAATCACCCCATGCCCCCCAGGATCACCCCATGCCCCCCAGGAGCACCCCATGCCCCCCAGGATCACCCCATGTCACCCCAAATCACCCCATGTCACCCCGAATCACCCCATACCCCCCCGGAGCACCCCATGCCCCCCCAAATCACCCCATGCCACCCCAAATCACCCCATGTCACCCCAAATCACCCCATGCCCCCCAGGATCACCCCATGCCCCCCAGGAGCACCCCATGCCCCCCAGGATCACCCCATGTCACCCCAAATCACCCCATGTCACCCCGAATCACCCCATGCCCCCCCAAATCACCCCATGCCCCCCAAATCACCCCATGCCCCCCAGGATCACCCCATGCCACCCCAAATCACCCCATGCCCCCCAGGATCACCCCATGCCCCCCACGTCCCCCCAGCACCCCGAATCAGCCTCCTGGCCCCGTTACCCACAGAGCTTCACCTTCCAAGGCCTCCAGCACCCCCAACCCAAACTCGCCCAGGCCAGGGCAGCACCCAGCACCACCAGGAACCTGGGTGCTCTGGGGGGTCCTTGGGGTGCCATGGGGGGTCCATGGGGTGCTCTGGGGGTCCTTGGGGTGCCATGGGGGGTCCATGGGGTGCTCTGGGGGTCCTTGGGGTGCCATGGGGGGTCCATGGGGTGCCCTGGGGGGTCCTTGGGGTGCTCTGGGGGGTCCTTGGGGTGCTCTGGGGGATCCATGAGGATCCATGGGGTGCCCTGGGGGATCCATGGGGTGCCCTGCGTGCTCTGGCGGATCCATGGGGGGGGATCCATGGGGTGCCATGGGTGCTCTGGGGAGTCCATGGGGTGCTCTGGGGATCCATGGTGTGCCCTGGGTGCTCTGGGGATCCATGGGGTGCCCTGGGTGCCCTGGGGGATCCATGGTGTGCCCTGGGTGCTCTGGGGATCCATGGGGTGCCCTGGGTGCCCTGGGGGATCCATGGGGTGCCCTGGGGGATCCATGGGGTGCCCTGGGGGATCCATGGGGTGCTCTGGGGATCCATGGGGTGCCCTGGGTGCTCTGGGGGATCCATGGGGTGCCCTGGGGGATCCATGGAGTGCCCTGGGTGCCCTGGGGGATCCATGGGGTGCCCTGGGGGATCCATGGGGTGCTCTGGGGATCCATGGGGTGCCCTGGGTGCCCTGGGGGATCCATGGGGTGCCCTGGGTGCCCTGGGTGCTCCATGGGGTGCCCTGGGAGATCCCCCGGGGTCTCACCCGCAGCTTGTGCTCCTTCCTGTTGACGATGACGGCCGTGATCTGCTGGTCCATGAAGATGAGGATGGTGACCAGCAGGGCGGGCAGGGCGCTGGCCAGGTACACCCACCACGGGTTCTTCCCGAAGGGGAACACGAACCAGCCGCGGTCCACGCGCGTGGGCTGGGGAGACAACGGGCTCAGAACCTCGGGAGTGGCCTCGGGACCTCGGCAACGCGGCGTGGGCTGACAACACCGGGCGGTGGCACTTGGTGACGACCCCATCCCGCATCCGTCCGAAATCCTGTGCCACAAACCGCCCCCAGACCCTCGTTGGGATTGCCACTGGGATCCTGATCGGGATTTCCACTGGGATCCTCGTTGGGATTGCGCTGGGATCTTCACTGGGATCCTCCTTGGGATCCCCAGTGGGATCCTTATTGGGATTTCCATTGGGATCCCCACTGGGATTTCCATTGGGGTCCTCATTGGGATCCTCCCTGGCATTTGCATTGGGATTTCCATTGGGATCCTCATTGGGATTTCCATTGGGATTTCCATTGGGATCCTCATTGGGATTTCCATTGGGATCTTCACTGGGATCCTCGTTGGGATTTCCATTGGGATCCTCATTGGGATTTCCATTGGGATCTTCACTGGGATCCTCCTTGGGATCCCCAGTGGGATCCTTATTGGGATTTCCATTGGGATCCTGATCGGGATTTCCACTGGGATCCTCGTTGGGATTTCCATTGCGATCCTCATTGGGATCCTCGTTGGGATCCCCAGTGGGATCCTTATTGGGCTTTCTATTTGGGTTCCACATTGGGATCCCCACTGGGATTTCCATTGGGATCCTCACTGGGATTTCCATTGGGATCCTCACTGTGATTTCCATTGGGATTTCCATTGGGATCCTTACTGGGATTTCCATTGGGGTCCCCATTGGGATCCTCCCTGGCATTTCCATTGGGATTTCCATTGGGATCCTCATTGGGATTTCCACTGGGATCTTCACTGGGATCCTCGTTGGGATTTCCATTGCGATCCTCACTGGGATCCTCCTTGGGATCCCCAGTGGGATCCTTATTGGGCTTTCTATTTGGGTTCCACATTGGGATCCCCACTGGGATTTCCATTGGGATCCTCACTGTGATTTCCATTGGGATTTCCATTGGGATCCTTACTGGGATTTCCATTGGGGTCCCCATTGGGATCCTCCCTGGCATTTCCATTGGGATTTCCATTGGGATCCTCATTGGGATTTCCACTGGGATCTTCACTGGGATCCTCGTTGGGATTTCCATTGCGATCCTCACTGGGATCCTCCTTGGGATCCCCAGTGGGATCCTTATTGGGCTTTCTATTTGGGTTCCACATTGGGATCCCCACTGGGATTTCCATTGGGATCCTCACTGGGATTTCCATTGGGATTTCCATTGGGATTCCCATTGGGATCCTCACTGGGATTCCCATTTCGGATCCCCACTGGGATTCCCATTGGGATCCCCTCTGGGATTTCCATTGGGATTCCCATTGGGATCCCCACTGGGATTTCCATTGGGATCCCCTCTGGGATCCCCACGTCCCCCTGGATAGGGAAGGGGAATCCTCCGGGGTTTTTTGGGCTCTGGTTTTTTACCTTGAAGTCCGTAGGCACTTGGAGCTTTGGGGTGTTGAGTCCAAAGAGAACATCCAGCCCCACAAACATGAGGATGGACATAAAGATCGAGAAGTCGCTAACGAGCTTACGGAGCTGCCGGCCCCGGGGCAGAGAGGACGGGGGGAATGGCAAAAGGGAGGGAAAAGCACAAAAAAGGGAGGGAAAATGGCAAAAAGGGAGGAAAAAGCACAAAAAAGGGGGGGGAAACAGAAAAAAGGGAGGAAAAAGCACAAAAAAGGGAGGGAAATGGCAAAAAGGGAGGAAAAAGCACAAAAAAAGGGAGAGGAAATGGCAAAAAGGGAGGGAAAAGCACAAAAAAAGGGGGGGGAAATGGCAAAAAGGGAGGAAAAAACACAAAAAAGGGAGGGAAAACGGCAAAAAGGGAGGAAAAAACACAAAAAAGGGAGGGAAAACGGCAAAAAGGGAGGAAAAACAGCAAAAAGGCAGAGGAAATGGCAAAAAGGGAGGGAAAATAACAAAAAAAAAGGAGGGGAAGAAAGGAGCAAAAACAAACAAAAAAGGAGGAAAACCAAACAAAGTAGGGAAAACAAACAAAAAAGGAGGAAAAACAACAAGAAAGAGAGGAAAGAAAGTCAGAAAATTAGAATCTTGTTAGAAAAGACCAAGTAGCTTTTGGGGAGGTGCCTGGAGCTGCGAGATTCCCAAAAAAACCTGGAAAAGGAGCGTGGGAGAGGAGAGGAGGGGAGGCCGAACCTTGATGATACTGGGGATGTGGAGTTTGGGGGTGTCCAGGCCAAAACAGGCGTCCACGGCACAGAAGAGCAGGATGGAGAAGACATTGGAAAAATCAGCAATGAAAGCCCTGACCTGGAGGCAAGACAGGGAAACGGGCTTGGAGAGGGATGCATGGGGTGAGAAGGGTAATTAGTGGGGTTGGAAGGGTAATTAATGGGGTGGGAAGGGGATTTAGTGGGGTTGGAAGGGTAATTAGTGGGGTGGGAAGGGGATTCATGGGGCTGAGAGGGTAATTAGTGGGGTTGGAAGGATAATTAATGGGGTGGGAAGGGGATTCATGGGGCTGAAAGGGTAATTAGTGGGGTTGGAAGGGTAATTAGTGGGGTTGGAAGGGGATTCATGGGGCTGAAAGGGTAATTAGTGGGGTTGGAAGGGTAATTAATGGGGTGGGAAGGGGATTCATGGGGCTGAGAGGGTAATTAATGGGGTGGGAAGGATAATTAATGGGGTGGGAAGGGTAATTAATGGGGTGGGAAGGGGATTCATGGGGCTGAGAGGGTAATTAGTGGGGTTGGAAGGGTAATTAATGGGGTGGGAAGGATAATTAATGGGGTGGGAAGGGTAATTAATGGGGTGGGAAGGGGATTCATGGGGCTGAGAGGGTAATTAGTGGGGTTGGAAGGGTAATTAATGGGGTGGGAAGGGCAGTTAATGGGTGGGAAGGGGATTCATGGGGCTGAGAGGGTAATTAGTGGGGTTGGAAGGGTAATTAATGGGGTGGGAAGGATAATTAATGGGTGGGAAGGGAGCTTGTCCAGGTCTCTGTGGATGTCCCCATGCTCCGGGATTGTCCCTTGGTGTCACCTGCAAATCTCCCGAGGGTGCCCTTGACCCCTTGGTTTCCATCGTTAACGAGCACATTAATTAACGCCGGCCCTGACAGGGAGCCCTGGGCACTGATGTCCATCAGACTCTGGGCTGGTGCCCACGTCCCTGTGGGTGGGACCATCCCACCCATTCCTGATCCATGATCCCACCAATTCCTGATCCATGATCCCACCAATTCCTGATCCACCATCCCATCAATTCCTGATCCATCATCCCACCAATTCCTCATCCATCATCCCACCAATTCCTCATCCATCATCTCACCCATTCCTGATCCATGATCCCACCAATTCCTCATCCATGATCCCACCCATTCTTCATCCATGATCCCACCCATTCCTGATCCATGATCCCACCAATCCCTCATCCATGATCCCACCAATCCCTCATCCATGATCCCACCAATTCCTCATCCATGATCCCACCAATCCCTCATCCACCATCCCACCCATTCCTCATCCACCATCCCACCAATTCCTGATCCATGATCCCACCCATTCCTGATCCATGATCCCACCAATCCCTCATCCATCATCCCACCAATCCCTCATCCATGATCCCACCAATTCCTGATCCATCATCCCACCCATTCCTCATCCACGATTCCACAAATTCCTGTTCATCAATTACCCACCCATTAATTAATTGTCCCCCATTAAACCCAACTCCAGCCACAAAAACCTCACAGAATCCCAAAAATCAGGACCTAAAACCTCGCGGAGGACCCCAGTCGTGGCCCAACCCTCCTAAAAACGGGATTTTTGTTCCTGGAGTTCTTTGCCTCCACCCAAACCCGGCAGCTCCCGTTTCCCCTCATTTCTGGGGAAGGATCTGGCAGAATTTGGTTCTTTGCTCACCTTGGTGGGGAAGTAGCGGCTGAATTTGAACTTTTTCAGGGTCAGGGTCATGGAGTAGGTGCCGAAGAAGAGGATGAAGGACATGAGGGCCAGGTCGGGCACGAATTTGCAGGATTTTCCCACTAAGCTGCCGCCGTATTTGAGACATTCCTTCTTACTCAGCTGGGTCCAGTCCAGAGCTGTGAGGTTGAGAGCATTGGACTGGCGAGAGACCCCGAAAAAAGCCAAATTAGTAAAATTTGGGATTATTGTGGCGTGCAGGGAAAGGGGGAATTTCAGCCCAAATCCAGCAAAACTGGCATTTTTAAGGTGCTGAGTGGAAAGAAAGGGGAATTTCCTCTCCAAATCCCCAAATTTGTACTTTTAGCATCACATTGTCCAAGAAAAGGAAAATTTCCTCTCCAAACCCCAAATTTTGTACTTTTAGCATCACATTGTCCAAGAAAAGGAAAATTTCCTCTCCAAACCCCAAATTTTGTACTTTTAGCATCACATTGTCCAAGAAAAGGAAAATTTCCTCTCCAAACCCCAAATTTTGTACTTTTAGGATCACACTGTGCAAGAAAAGGAAAATTTCCTCTCTAAACCCCAAATTTTAGCATCACATTGTCCAAGAAAAGGGAAATTTTCTTTCCAGACCCCCAAATTTGTACTTTTAGGAGCACACTGTGCAAGAAAAGGAAAATTTCCTCTCCAAACCTCAAATTTTAGCATCACATTGTCCAAGAAAAGGGAAATTTCCTTTCCAGACCCCCAAATTTGTACTTTTAGCATCACATTGCCCAAGAAAAGGGAAATTTCCTTTCCAAACCCCCCAAATTTGTACTTTTAGCATCACATTGCCCAAGAAAAGGGAAATTTCCTTTCCAAACCCCCCAAATTTGTACTTTTAGCATCAAATTGCCCAAGAAAAGGGAAATTTCCTTTCCAAACCCCCAAATTTTGTACTTTTAGCATCACTCTGTGCAAGAAAAGGGAAATTTCCTGTCCAAACACCAAATTTTAGCATCACATTGTCCAAGAAAAGGGAAATTTCCTTTCCAATCCCCCAAATTTGTACTTTTAGGATCACACTGTGCAAGAAAAGGAAAATTTCCTTTCCAAACCCCCAAATTTTGTACTTTTAGCATCACACTGTGCAAGAAAAGGAAAATTTCCTCTCCAAACCCCAAATTTTGTACTTTTAGGATCACATTCTCCAAGAAAAGGGAAATTTCCTTTCCAAACCCCCAATTTTGTACTTTTAGGATCAAATTGCCCAAGAAAAGGGAAATTTCCTTTCCAAACCCCCAAATTTGTACTTTTAGGATCACACTGTGCAAGGAAAGGGAAATTTCCTTTCCAAACCCCAAATTTGTACTTTTAGGATCACACTGTGCAATAAAAGGGAAATTTCCTCTCCAGACCCCCAAATTTTGTACTTTTAGCATCACACTGTGCAAGAAAATGAAAATTTCCTCTCCAAACCCCCAAATTTGTACTTTTAGCATCCCATTGCCCAAGAAAAGGGAAATTTCCTCTCCAAACCCCCAAATTTTGTACTTTTAGCATCCCATTGCCCAAGAAAAGGGAAAATTTCACAACCCAAGTGAGCAAAACCAGCTCTTTTAAACAACAGCAGCTCGCCAAAAAAAGGACATTTCCTGCTCAAACCCCCCAGATAGAACCACGTGAGCTGCTGCAGCACCCCAAGTGGATTTGCAGAGTTTTGGGGACACCCAAAACCACAGGAATTTCCCCGGAACGAGCGGGTCCCGGCGCTTACCAGAGAGGCGTTAGTGCTGTTCGGAGCCGCCGGAGCTGCAGCGTCCAACGAGGTGGCGTTGGCTGCGGGAGAGGAGTCGGTCACTGAGGTTTTGGGCTTAAACCCCAAATTTTTGGGAGCTTTAGGGCAGCGCCACGTGCCCAGCCCGGCGGGGCTTCAGCATCCCGGATTTTTGGGGGGAAATCCCCCCATTTCTAACGTCTCCCCGGTTAATCCCACGCGCCGGGGAGGACGCGGCGGCTCCCGCGGCGGCTTCTCCCTGCGGGGCTGGCGGGGGTTTTTTGGGAGCTTCCCATTCCTAAAATTTCCAGGAGCTTCCCATTCCTAAAATTTCCAAGAGCTTCCCATTCCTAAAATTTCCAAGAGCTTCCCATTCCTAAAATTTCCAGGAGCTTCCCATTCCTAAAATTTCCAGGAGCTTCCCATTCCTAAAATTTCCAAGAGCTTCCCATTCCTAAAATTTCCAAGAGCTTCCCATTCCTAAAATTTCCAAGAGCTTCCCATTCCTAAAATTTCCAGGAGCTTCCCATTCCTAAAATTTCCAAGAGCTTCCCATTCCTAAAATTTCCAGGAGCTTCCTAGGGAAGCCACCAGGAATGGGGTGGACTTTAAACCACGGGGGTGGAAGGCTGGGAAAGCAGCCTGGGGTGGTTTTTATTTCTTTTTTTTTGAGAGGCAGCACCCAAGTCACGCCCAATTTGCCTTTTTAAAATTATTATTCTTGGGTTTTTTAATTGTCTGGGGCTGTTTTGGGGTCACCGGTACAAAATTCCATCTTTCCAAGCCCCTGGCACCTTCTCCTCCTCGGCTCTTCAGGCGACGCAGCTCCGGGAGCAGCCCCGGCACCTCTCGGGGTGCCCCTAAAAGAGGGAATTTTGGGAATTCTAGGAATTCCGGGACAGCTTTGCCGCCCCCCTCTTCCATCCTCTTCTCCCAGAGGGAATTTCAGCGCCGGGATTAAGGAAGGAGAGGCTGGGCTGGGCCAGAGAGCCCGGGGCTGTCCTAAGAACAAAGCCAGGCCTAAAATCATCGGCTTTGTTCTCATTCCTCTCCTCCACAACCTTTTCTTTTTTTCCACAAATCCTATTTTGGGGTTTCTCCACCTCTAAAGGGCAGCACGGCACCGGTGGGGTTAAAGAGAGGAGCCCTAAGGGCTCTACACAAACCTTCTTGGAGAGAGAGAAAAGTCAAATACACGGGGAAAAAAAATAAGAGCGGAACCCCCCCGTGGGGGGAGAGTATCAAATATTAAAATAGTTTTAATATTTAGAAGGTGATACTCACTTGAGTTTGAAATCAGCCCCAATTGATGTGTGCAGCAGAGACAAATATGGGACAAATCAGTTATAATAATCAAAAATCAGCAGGGATGGAGGAAAAAAAAAAAGGGAATTAAAAAAAAAATAAAAAAATGAAGAACGGAGAGGGGAATAAACGTAATTTCTAGAGGGATTTGAAATCCAGCCTGGACGCCGCTGCCCCGGGCAGGGCGAGGAGCGGGGTCGGGGTCGGGGTGCGGCCGCCTCCGTTGGGGTTTGCTGGGGTGGGGGCTTGGGAAGGGGACACCTCCCTGGGGGCTGAAGGCTCCTCCCGGGGAGCACCCCGGGGTGCTCGCGGCTCCGTCCGGGAATTCGGCTCCGGGGCTCCGGCGTGGCTCGGGTTTGGGGGAGCAACGGGCTCGGTGCCGGTGCTGCTCGGGGATCTCAGCGGGATCGCAGCGCTCATGGAGGGGTGGAGGAGCAGGAGTTGGGAAAAATGCAAAATTCAACCAACGGCTGCAACTGGCACGGCTGGGAGCTCTCCTTGGGGCGGCGGATGCCTTGGAATGCCTTGGGTGCTCTGCTTGAAGGAAGGAGACGGGCAGAACTTCACCATGACCTTCATCCACCTTCACCTTCCTCCATCATCATCTTCTTCCACGGGGACCTTCATCCAGCATCACCTTCATCCATCACCATCTTCATCCACCGTCACCTTCATCCACCATGACCTTCACCCACCGTGACCTTCATCCACCGTCATCTTCCTCCACCATCATCTTCATCCACCTTCACCTCCACCCACTGTCAGTCTCCTCTGGCTGCAGCTGGTGCTCCCCAAAATTGGGGTTTTTGACCCAAATCCAGCTCCTGGGAGAGCAGCCATCTCCACTCCCTTCCAGGAGCGCCCGAGCTCCACAGTTCGGATCTGGGATCGTCCAGGACCCAAGAGCAAAACCATGGAAGGACCTTCTGCTCAGAGCCTTCGGCCTCTCCTTTTGGAAAAGGAGTGGGAAGAGGAGGAGAACGGTCCATGGAGGTTCCACACCCAGCTGGGACATCCCGGGGCGTCGCGGCCACCGCAGAGCACAGAACCACCCCAGCTGCTCCCTGGACCTTCGGTTTCCATCGGCAGCAGGCTGGAGCGACCCGAAACGTCCTTTTTATTCTTCCATCATTCCCAATTCCTCCTTATCCACATCCAGGTCTGGCTGCTCCAGGCTGAGACCCCGACTCTCCGTCCGCCGCGTCCCGGGAAGCGCCGAGGCCTTCATCCGGGGAGGACGAGGCTCTTCCTCCTCCCTCTCCACGACCCCCTCGGGGAGGACGGTGAGGACGAGGTCTCTGCAGCCCGGGTCTCCTCGCGCGTCGCGGGCCGGCGATCCCGTGGGATCCACCCAGGCCAGGACCCTCCTCCCACCCCCGGCTCCCGCGCGGGCGGCCCCGGGGTGAACTCACCTGGGTCGGGGGCGACGCACTCGCACTTGTACATGGTCACGTAGTCGGGCTTGAAGTCCGAGTTGATGGGGTAGTACTTGAAGGCGCCGATCATCTTCTTGATGGCGTCGTAGATGAAGATGAAGCTGATGAGGGTGGAGAAGCCCTCCTCGGTGAAGCGCGTGATGTACTTGATGATGAAGCTGGCGTCGGTGGCCACCAGGATAAGGCACTGCAGGGCCGAGTGCAGCCCGATCCACAGGCGGAATTCCATGTAGTCGATCCCGTTGCCTCTGGAAGAGGGGACGCGCGGCGCCGTGAGAGCGGCCGGGGGCCGGGGGCACAGCCCAGCCCCGCGGGGACGGGCCCTGGTGGCCCCTGGGGTGGCCCAGCACCCACTTGCTGAAGTCGAAGAGCAGCTTCTCGAAGATGAGGATGGGGCCGGTGCTGCTGAGGATGATGAGGGGCTGCCCGGCGAAGAGGCAGAACATGGAGCCGGCCATGGCCGTGCCCAGGAAGCTCTCCATGACGCCCTGGGGACGGAGCAGAGGTGGGTTACGGGGGTCCCGGCCCACGCCACGACCCCCCGGTGGAGATGGGGCTGAGGGACCTGGGCCTGGCCCGCCCGGCACGGTTGGGACCGTGTCCCATTGCTCCCGGCGTTGCCGTGGGGACATCCCGGCGTTCCAGGGCTGCCAGTCCCACCTGGCCGAGAACGTCCACCCCCAGAAGCTTGGCATGGCACAGGTAGGGTAAAATCCATCCCATGGGTCCCATCCCATTCCATGGATCCCATCCTGGGCAATCCCAGTCCCATGGATCCCATCCCATGGATCCCATCAATTCCATCCCATCAGTCCCATCCCAGTCCCATGGATCCCACTGATCCCATGGATTCCATCCCAGCCCATCCCATCCCATTGATCCCAGCCCATCCCATTCCATGGATCCCATCCCAATCCCATCAATCCCAATCCCATGGATCCCATCACATTGATTCCATGGATCCCACCCCACTCATCTCATGGATCCCACCCCCCTGATCCCACAGATGCCACCCCACTGATCCCATGGATCCCACCCCACTGATCCCATGGATCCCATCCCACTGATCCCATGGATCCCACCCCACTGATCCCATGAATTCCACCCCACTGATCCCACAAATCCCATTCCATGGATCCCACAGAAGCCACCCCACTGATCCCACAGATGCCACCCCACTGATGCCATGGATCCCATCCCACTGATCCAACAGATCCCACCCCACTGATCCCACAAATCCCATTCCATGGATCCCACGGATCCCACCCCACTGATCCCACAGATGCCACCCCACTGATGCCATGGATCCCATCCCACTGATCCCATGGATCCCATCCCATGGATCCCAATCCCATGGATCCCATCACATTGATCCCACTGATCCCACCCCACTGATCCCATGGATCCCATTCCAACCCCACGGGTCCCACCCCACTGATTCCATGGATACCACGGGTCCCACCCCACTGATCCCATGAATCCCAATCCCACAGATCCCATGGATCCCAATCCCACAGATCCCACCCCACTGATCCCACGGATCCCATCCCACTGATCCCATGGATCCCAATCCCACAGATCCCACCCCACTGATCTCATGGATCCCATCCCAACCCCACGGGTCCCACCCCACTGATCCCATGAATCCCAATCCCACAGATCCCATGGACCCCAATCCCACGGATCCCACCCCACTGATCCCACGGATCCCATCCCAATCCCACGGGTCCCACCCCGCTGCTCCCCGGGCCACACCTGGTAGTTGTCGGTGGCGTCGCCCAGCAGCCCGCCGAAGGTGATGGCGTTGGTGATGCAGCCCAGGTAGATGAAGAGGATGGCGGAGATGGACTGGATATGGAAACCTTCGTAGAAGTCGCTCGGGAACCAGGGCAGCTTCCTCTTGATATCCAGGTAGAGGCCACCACAAAACCTGCGGAGACACCGCCGAGGGCCCGGTGACTTCCAGCAGAACGGAATCGCAGAGTCTTGGAGAGGTTTGGGTTGGGAGGGACCTTAAATCCCACCCCGGCCATGGCAGGGACACCTCCAACCTGGCCTGGGACACTGCCCAGGATGGAGCAGCCACAAATTCCATCACAGCCAGGAATTCCAACCTGGCCTGGGACACTGCCCGGGGTGGAGCAGCCACAAATTCCATCACAGCCAGGAATTCCAACCTGGCCTGGGACACTGCCCAGGATGGCGCAGCCACAAATTCCATCACAGCCAGGAATTCCAACCTGGCCTGGGACACTGCCCAGGGTGGAGCAGCCGCAGCTCCTCTGGGAATTCCATCACAGCCAGGAATTCCAGCCTGGCCTGGGACACTGCCCAGGATGGCGCAGCCACAAATTCCATCACAGCCAGGAATTCCAACCTGGCCTGGGACACTGCCCAGGATGGAGCAGCCATAAATTCCATCACAGCCAGGAATTCCTGCCCAATATCCCATTTAAATCTCCCCTTTCCCACTGGGAAGCCATTCCCTGTGTCCTGTCCCTCCATCCCTTGTCCCCAGTTCCTCTCCAGCTCTCCTGGAGTCCCTTCAGGCCCTGGAATGTGCTGGAAGTTCTCCCTGGAGCCTTCCCTTCTCCAGGTGAGCATTCCCAGCTCCCCCTGGAATTTCCCTTCTCCAGGTGAACATTCCCAGCTCTCCCTGGAGTCTTCCCTTCTCCAGGTGAGCATTCCCAGCTCCCCCTGGAATTTCCCTTCTCCAGGTGAGCATTCCCAGCTCCCCCTGGAGTCTTCCCTTCTCCAGGTGAACATTCCCAGCTCCCCCTGGAACTTCCCTTCTCCAGGTGAGCATTCCCAGCTCCCCCTGGAATTTCCCTTCTCCAGGTGAGCATTCCCAGACTGGCTCCAGAGCAGAGAGGCTCAAGCATCCCAGAATCCTGGAATGGTTTGGGTTGGGATTTGCCCTCAAACCCCCTCAGTCCCACCCCGGGACACCTCCCACTGTCCCAGGGGGCTCCAACCTCATCCAACCTGGCCTTGGGCACTTCTGGGGATCCACAGCTGCCCTGGCTGCTGGGGGATTTATAAATATTGACCAGAAATGAAATTAATACACAGACAGTGGAACGGCGGGGTGCTGGTGGTGCCAGGAGCCCCTTCCCAGCGGGATTTCCCCCCAGGAGGAGCCCGCAGGAGAGGCTGACGGATCCCGGCGTGTTCTGGAGGGTTCTGGGGCGGCTCCTCGCTCACCTGCCCGTCCAGGCCAGCTCCTCCCCGATCTCGTGGACTTCGGGCATCTCGCCATCGTCGCTGCCGCCGCCGCCGCCGCCGGCGCCCGCCCCGCCGGCCGCGCCGTTCATCTGCCCCACCTCGTTCAGCGAGAACACCGACTTCCTGCGGGACGGCGGCACCGCCTCGGACCCGCTCCGGAACCGCGCCAGAACCGCCTCGGACCCGCTCCGGAACCGCTCCGGAACTGCTCCGGAACCGCCTTGGACCCACCCTGGCACCGCCTGGGACCCGCTCCGGAACCGCCTGGGACCCACCCTGGCACCACCTCGGACCCGCTCCGGAACCGCTCCAGAACCGCCTCGGACCCACCCTGGCACCGCCTCGGACCCGCTCCGGAACCGCGCCAGAACCGCCTCGGACCCGCTTCGGAACCGCCTCGGACCCACCCTGGCACCGCCTGGGACCCGCTCCGGAACCGCGCTGGAACCGCCTGGGACCCACCCTGGCACCGCCTCGGACCCACCCTGGCACCGCCTGGGACCCGCCCTGGCACCGCCTCGGACCCGCTCCGGAACTGACCCTGGCACCACCTCGGACCCGCTCCGGAACCGCCTGGGACCCACCCTGGCACCGCCTGGGACCCGCTCTGGAACCGCCTCGGACCCACCCTGGCACCGCCTGGGACCCGCTCCGGAACCGCGCCGGAACCGCCCTGGCACCGCCTCGGACCCGCTCTGGAACCGACCCTGGCACCACCTCGGACCCGCTCCGGAACTGACCCTGGCACCGCCTCGGACCCGCTCCGGAACTGACCCTGGCACCGCCTCGGACCCGCTCCGGAACCGCCTGGGACCCGCTCTGGACCCGCTCCGGAACCGCCTCGGACCCACCCTGGCACCGCCTCGGACCCACCCTGGCACCGCCTCGGACCCGCTCCGGAACCGCCTCGGACCCACGCCGGAGCTGCTCCGGAACCGCTGGATTGGCACACCCGGATCAGCCCCACCCGCTCGGCAATGCCAGATTGGCACTGCTGGACCAACACCACTAGATTGGCACTGCCGGATTGGCACCACCAGATCAACACCGGCAGATCGGCACCACCAGATTGGCACTGCTGGATCAACACCACTAGATTGGCACTGCTGGATTGGCACTGCCGGATTGGCACCACCAGATCAACACCGGCAGATCGGCACCGCTGGATTGGCACACCCGGATCAGCCCCACCCGCTCGGCAATGCCAGATTGGCACTGCTGGACCAACACCACTAGATTGGCACCGCTGGATTGGCGCCACCAGATCAACACTGTCGGATCAGCACCGCTAGATTGGCACCACTGGCTCAACATGGCCAGATTGGCACCACCAGATTGGCACTGCTGGATCAGCGCTGCCAGACAGGCACCGCTGTGAGGACCATGCCCAAGGCCATGGTGCATCTCTGAGCCTGCACTGAGACTGGGTCTTGGGGTGAATTTGGCCAGATCCAGAGCTGGTTTGCTCAACTTGTGGAGCCCTGGGTTGGGTTGGGTTGGGTTGGGTTGGGTTGGGTTGGGTTGGGTTGGGTTGGGTTGGGAGGGACCTCAAGGATCACCCAGTTCACTCCTGGCCTGGGCAGGGTCACCTCCTGGTAAAAGCTGTCCCAGGAGAGCGGAAACGGCGCCGAGCCGCGCTGGGAACGAGCCCTGCTGCAATCCCAGCACTTGTGGAACATCTGGAGGGGTTTTTTCAGGGATGAAGCCAAGCAAGGCTCTTCCCCCCAGAGCTGGCCCAGCCCCACCCACCTCTTCTCAGCTGAGGGCACTTTTTTGGGAGGCTCGATGCGGATGTTGGGGTCCCACTCGCCGGGCGGGAGGACGATGACCTCGTCCAGGAACTCGTCGATGCCGGCGATCAGGTCCTCCCTGTCCCGGGCTTTGTAGGCAACGTCGCTGAAGAGCTGGGGGTGGACACGGGACGGGGGTCAGCCTCCAGCCCCACGTCCTCCTGGGGGTTCCAATCTCAATTTTTGGGGTGAAAAGGCACAAATTGCTTTTTTTTTTGCTGGGTTCTGAGCCCGAAGGAAGGCCGGGCTGGCCTCAACTCACATCGTCCACCATGAGCGTGGCGATGGCCCTGCCGATCTCGTTGTAGGACCTGGCTTTTCCCGCCGGGCCCAGGAGGATGAAGAGGAACCTGGGGAGGGAAAGGCGCCGCCGTGGTGGCCACCTCGGAGCTGTGGGGCCACCAGAGGCCTGAGGAGGGGCCCGGGGACGGCGCTCACCTGGTGGGGACGGGCACCTCCGTCACTCCCCCCAGCATGGTGGCCTGGAGCAGCCGCACGAAGGCCACGAAGGGTTTCTCCAGGAACTCCACCTCTCCCACCAGCACGTTGGAGGCCTCGGCGTCCTTGGGGATCTTCTTGATGAACTTGTTCTTCAGCTGTTGGGAAAGGCAAGGTCGAGGAAGGGATTGGCTGCCAAAATTTGGCTTTTCCCTCTTTTTTTTTTTTTTTTGTTGAAGCATCGGGCTCCAAGATTTCACCTCTGGTTGTCCCAGGACTCCCAGAGGTGGGCACTGAGGAGCCATATCCGGGATTCAGCCAGGAAAAATGCACAAAACCAAATTTCTTTGGAAATATGGCTAAAACCAAGACTAAACCGCGCCCCCGGGGCTCCACAACCCAACCAGCAACGTTTGGTTTTGCTCTCCTGGGGTTTCCAAAAACTCCCTGAAATCCCCCTGTGGAAAACCCCAGCCAACCCCAGGGTGGCTGCAGGAACATTTTTGGAGTTTATTTGCAGCCCTTGATGGCTCAGAACCCCCCCAAGCCCTGCACGGGGACGTTTCGTTCCCTCGCTCCTCCCCAGCCCCGTTCAGGGAGCTGGAACAAATAATGGGAGGAGGAAAACCTCATCCATGGATTTATCCCAAAACCTCATCCATGGATTTATCCCGCAGGACTCTTCTCCCCTGCAGCTCTTTTCATTAGGAGCCTAAAAGGGTTCAATAGGCAGCGGGCAGGGAGTTTGGATAATCTATATGGCAGCATGAGGGGAGGCATGTGAGCCGCCCCGGCCTAATCTTCTAAATCCAAATGGAAAAAAACAACAAAAAAATCATCATCATAATAAAGCAACTCCTCCAGTCCTGCTGGAATAAGAGCAGGAGTTACCAGTGGCCACTAAGCTTCGTGTAACACTTAAAAAGTCCCTTTGTAGTGGGCCTAATAGGGCGATTAAACCTAAATGCTTTGCATATTTTGGGATTAATCCTCCAACCCCATTGCTGGGGGGATGTTTGGGGTTCCTGAGTGGGCACCGGGGTGGATTCGTTTCGGGAGGTGGCCTGGGAACCCTCGTGGTGTCCCTGTCCCATGGCTCCCGGCAGAACGTGGATTTCCATCCACGAAATCCAAGGAAATAAAACATCATTTACTGTGTTCGGACTTGCTGTAAAGTGCGTCAGCCCAGCGAGGACATCCCGGGGAAAAGCAAGTTTTTATCTCATCCCATTCCCAAAAATCCCAAAGATCCCATTCCCTAAAATCCCAGAGCAAGTCATTATCTCATCCCATTCCCTAAAATCCCAAAGGAAGTCATTATCTCACCCCAGTCCCTAAAAATCCAAAGATCCCATTCCCTAAAAAACCAATGCAAGTTGTTATTCCCATCCCACTCCCTAGAAACCCAACTCAAGTTATTGTTCCCACCTCGTTCCCTAAAAACCCAAAGATTCCATTCCCTAAAAACCCCAACACGGGTTTTTATCCCATCCCATTCCCTAAAATCCCACAAAGCAAAGCTCGTACAAGGAACCAACCACTCCCAGAGGAAGAGTCTGGCATGGGAACAGGAGAAAATCCCCCTGACCCAAAATCCCACCGACACATCCCAAGGTGGGATCTGCTTCCCAGCTGCCTCCTACAACAATCCCAGGAGGAAAAGCCACCCATGGGCTTTGCCTTGAGAAAAATCAGATTTTTTTTGCCTCAGAAAAAGCAGATCTGAGCTTTTTTGCCCCAGCAAAAGCAGATCTCACCCCAAATTCCAGCCCCTCACCCCCAAGCCGGATCCCTGTGTGCAAACCCAAGAGCTCGGGTGGGATTTGCCAGCCTCTCCCTTTAGGATTCCCACACTCCCAAGCAACTCCTGCGGATCTGGAGGGAATTTCTGCCCCACCCCGATGGATTTGGGCTCCTGGCTCGTCCCCGCGGGGATCAATCCAGCAATTAACTGCCCTAATTAAGGATTGGTGCGGGTATCGACCCGGCCACGGCTCACGTGGAGCCGACAGCCCCAGAGCCCGGCGGGGACCGCGCCGGGATTTTGGGATTTTGGGATTTGGGGTTTTGGGTACCTGGTCAGTGCTGGGCGTGTCCGAGATGTCGTTCATGCTCCGGCTCTGGGCGTGACCTGGAGGGAAGGGAGGGAATTGTGAGGAAAAGGCACCCCGGGTGCCAGGAAAAACCTGGTGGGAAAAGCAAAACGTGGTGGGAAAAGCAAAACCTGGTGGGAAAAGCCAGGGGAAAACCTGGTGGGAAAAGCCAGGAAAAAACCTGGTGGGAAAAGCCAAACGTGGTGGGAAAAGCCTGGGGAAAATGTGGTGGGAAAAGCCAGGGGAAAATGTGGTGGGAAAAGCCAGGAAAAAACCTGGTGGGAAAAGCAAAACGTGGTGGGAAAAGCAAAACGTGGTGGGAAAAGCCAGGGGAAAACCTGGTGGGAAAAGCCAGGAAAAAACCTGGTGGGAAAAGCAAAACCTGGTGGGAAAAGCCAGGGGAAAATGTGGTGGGAAAAGCAAAACGTGGTGGGAAAAGCCAGGGGAAAATGTGGTGGGAAAAGCCAGGAAAAAACCTGGTGGGAAAAGCAAAACGTGGTGGGAAAAGCAAAACGTGGTGGGAAAAGCCAGGGGAAAATGTGGTGGGAAAAGCAAAACGTGGTGGGAAAAGCCAGGGGAAAACCTGGTAGGAAAAGCCTGGGGAAAATGTGGTGGGAAAAGCAAAACGTGGTGGGAAAAGCCAGGGGAAAATGTGGTGGGAAAAGCAAAACGTGGTGGGAAAAGCCAGGAGCAAACCTGCTGGGGAGAATCCGTGCTAAGGAATCAAATATTGCTGATTGCATCCGGGCTTGCAAAGCAGCAGCAAAATTCCCTCAGTGGGAGCAATTCCAGGCTCAGCTCCCGACTTCCTTTGGGATTTCCCACCCACCCTCTCCCAGCCAAGCAATCTTTTGGGATTCCCTCCCTCTTCCAAGCTTTCCCTCCCTAAAAACTCTAAGGAATATTTTCCTTGTGTTTCAAGGAATTATTTGGTTTTGCAGGGAATGATTTGGGGTTGCAGGGAATCATTTGGTTTTGCAGGGAGTTATTTGGCTTTCAGAGAATTATTTGGCATTCCAGGGAATCATAAGGTGTGGCAGGGAACCACGTGGCGTTGCAGGGAATAATTTGGTTTTCCAGGGAACCACGTGGCGTTGCAGGGAATAATTTGGTTTTCCAGGGAACCATGTGGCATTGCAGGGAGTTATTTGGCTTTCAGAGAATTAATCATTTGGTGTTGCAGGGGATGATGTGGGGTTGCAGGGGATGATGTGGGGTTGCAGGGACCCTGTGGGCTGCAGGGGGCTCAGGCTCAGGCTCAGGCTCAGGCTCAGGCTCAGGCTCACACTCAGGCTCACACTCAGGCTCAGGCTCAGGCTCAGGCTCACACTCAGGCTCACACTCAGGCTCAGGCTCAGGCTCAGGCTCAGGCTCAGGCTCACACTCAGGCTCACACTCAGGCTCAGGCTCAGGCTCAGGCTCAGGCTGGGCTCAGGCTGGGCTCACACTCAGGCTCAGGCTGGGCTCAGGCTCAGGCTCAGGCTCGGCTCACACTCAGGCTCAGGCTCGGCTCACACTCAGGCTCAGGCTCAGGCTCAGGCTCAGGCTCAGGCTCAGGCTCAGGCTCAGGCTCAGGCTCAGGCTCAGGCCCGGCTCACACTCAGGCTCAGGCTCGGCTCACACTCAGGCTCAGGCTCAGGCTCAGGCCCGGCTCACACTCAGGCTCAGGCTCGGCTCACACTCAGGCTCAGACTCAGGCTCGGCTCACACTCAGGCTCAGACTCAGGCTGGGCTCACACTCAGGCTCAGGCTCAGACTCAGGCTCAGGCTCAGACTCAGGCTCAGGCTCAGGCTCGGCTCACACTCAGGCTCAGGCTCGGCTCACACTCAGGCTCAGACTCAGGCTCGGCTCACACTCAGGCTCAGACTCAGGCTGGGCTCACACTCAGGCTCAGGCTCAGGCTCAGACTCAGGCTCAGGCTCAGGCTCAGGCTCAGGCTCAGGCTCAGGCTCAGGCTCAGGCTGGGCTCAGGCTCAGGCTCTGCTCAGGCTCAGGCTCTGCTCAGGCTCAGGCTCAGGCTGGGCTCAGGCTCGGCTCACACTCAGGCCCGGCTCAGACTCAGGCTCAGGCTCAGGCTGGGCTCACACTCAGGCTCGGCTCACACTCAGGCCCGGCTCACACTCAGGCTCAGGCTCAGGCTCAGGCTCAGGCTCAGGCTCAGGCTCAGGCTCAGGCTCAGGCTCAGGCTCAGGCTCAGGCTCAGGCTGGGCTCACACTCAGGCTCAGGCTCGGCTCACACTCAGGCTCAGGCCCGGCTCACACTCAGGCTGGGCTCACACTCAGGCCCGGCTCACACTCAGGCCCTGCTCACACTCAGGCTCGGGCTCAGCCCCACTCACGCAGGCGGCCGTAGCCGGCGCTCTGCCGCAGCCGCAGGTCCTCGGTGGAGCGGTGGAAGGCGGCGCCGGCGGCCGGAACCCGCCCGGGGCTGCGGGCTGGGAGAGGAGAGAGGGAGAGAGGCGTGAGACGGGGATCCCACGGGAATGTGGGGCAGGATCCCACGGGAATGTGGGGCAGGATCCCACGGGAATGTGGGCAGGATCCCACGGGAATGTGGGGCAGGATCCCACAGGAATGTGGGGCAGGATCCCACGGGAATGTGGGGCAGGGTCCCACGGGAATGTGGGCAGGATCCACGGGAATGTGGGGCAGGGTCCCACGGGAATGTGGGGCAGGATCCACGGGAATGTGGGGCAGGATCCCACGGGAATGTGGGGCAGGATCCCACGGGAATGTGGGGCAGGATCCCACGGGAATGTGGGGCAGGATCCCACGGGAATGTGGGGCAGGGTCCCACGGGAATGTGGGGCAGGATCCACGGGAATGTGGGGCAGGGTCCCACGGGAATGTGGGGCAGGATCCCACGGGAATGTGGGGCAGGATCCCATTGGGAATGTGGGGCAGGATCCCACGGGAATGTGGGGCAGGATCCCACGGGAATGTGGGGCAGGATCCCATGGGAATGTGGGGCAGGATCCCATTGGGAATGTGGGGCAGGATCCCACGGGAATGTGGGGCAGGATCCCACAGGAATGTGGGGCAGGGTCCCACGGGAATGTGGGGCAGGATCCCGTTGGAATGTGGGGCAGGATCCCACGGGAATGTGGGGCAGGATCCCATGGGAATGTGGGGCAGGATCCCACAGGAATGTGGGGCAGGATCCTGTTGGGAATGTGGGGCAGGATCCACGGGAAGGCCGGGCCGCTCCCGGGGCTGCCGCGGCCGATCCCGGCGTGTCCCGTGGCCGTGGCCTCGCGCCGTCCATGTCCCCAACACCTCCTTGGCCCCGCTGACCCTCACCCAAACCCCGGGCAGAATTCCAGATCCTTCCCTGCACCCAAACCCCGGGCAGAATTCCGGATCCTTCCCCATGTCCCAAACCCCGGGCAGAATTCCAGATCCTTCCCTGCACCCAAACCCCGGGCAGAATTCCGGATCCTTCCCCGTGTCCCAAACCCTCGGCAGAATTCCGGGTCCTTCCCCGTGTCCCAGACCCCGGGCAGAATTCCGGATCCTTCCCCGTGTCCCAAACCCCGGGCAGAATTCCGGGTCCTTCCCCGTGTCCCAAACCCTCGGCAGAATTCCAGATCCTTCCCTGCACCCAAACCCCGGGCAGAATTCCAGGTCCTTCCCCGTGTCCCAAACCCCGGGCAGAATTCCGGGTCCTTCCCCGTGTCCCAGACCCCGGGCAGAATTCCAGATCCTTCCCCGTGTCCCAAACCCCAGGCAGAACTCCGGATCCTTCCCCGCACCCAAACCCCGGGCAGAATTCCGGGTCCTTCCCTGTGTCCCAAACCCCGGGCAGAATTCCGGGTCCTTCCCCGTGTCCCAAACCCCGGGCAGAATTCCAGGTCCTTCCCCGTGTCCCAGACCCCGGGCAGAATTTCGGGTCCTGCCCGATGTCCCTCCCCGTGCCGCAGGGCTCACCGGTGCCGGAGGACACGGACTTGCCGATGTCGGCCAGCGAGCGGTGGATCGGCTTCTTGGTCTGGTGGCGGTGCTTGCGCAGGAGGACGTAGCTGAGCTTCTCCCGCAGCTCCGGCTTCAGCAGCCCCTCCTCGATCTGCTTCTCGATGACGTCGTCTGCAACACGTGGCTTTGGTGACCCCAAACCCACCAGAACCTCCCCGAAATGTCCCATCCTTGACCTGCTCCTCAATGTCTGCAACACGCGCCCGTGGTGACCCCAGAACCCACCAGAACCTCCCATCCTCGATCTCCTCCTTGATGTCTGCAACACATGCTCGTGGTGACCCCAAAACCCACCAGAACCTCCCCGAAATGTCCCATCCTTGACCTGCTCCTCAGTGTCTGCAACACACAGCTGTGGTGACCCCAAACCCCACCAGAACTTCCCCAAAATGTCCCATCCTCCATGTGCTCCTTGATGTCTGCAACATGAGACCATGGTGACCCCCAAAACCCACCAAAACCTCCCCGAAATGTCCCATCCTTGACCTGCTCCTCAATGTCTGCAACACGCGGCCGTGGTGACCCCAGAACCCACCAGAACCTCCCCAAAATCTCCCATCCTCAATCTGCTCCTCAGTGTCGGCAACACACGCCCGTGGTGACCCCCAAAACCTCCCCGAAATGTCCCATCCTCGATCTCCTCCTTGATGTCTGCAACATGCAGCTGTGGTGACCCCAAACCCACCAGAACCTCCCCAAAATGTACCATCCTCAATCTGCTCCTCAGTGTCTGCAACACATGGCCTTGGTGACCCCAAAACCCACCAGAACCTCCCCAAAATGTCCCATCCTCAATCTGCTCCTCAATGTCTGCAACGTGAGACCATGGTGACCCCCAAAACCTCCCCAAAATGTCCCAACCTCAATCTGCTCCTTGATGTCTGCAACGTGAGACCATGGTGACCCCCAAAACCCACCAAAACCTCCCCAAAATGTCCCATCCTCCATCTGCTCCTTGGTGTCTGCAACATGAGACCATGGTGACCCCCAAAACCCACCAAAACCTCCCCAAAATGTCCCATCCTCAATCTGCTCCTCAGTTTCGGCAACACGCGCCCATGGTGACCCCCAAAACCTCCCCGAAATGTCCCATCCTCGATCTCCTCCTTGATGTCTACAACACGTGGCCGTGGTGATCCAGTGGTGACCCCCAAAAAAACCTCCCCATGAATTTCCTGCTTCAGCAGTGACCCCCCCCTCCAGATCCCCCCCAAAACCCCAAGGCAACCATCTCTGGAAGCACCTGCTGGCCTCCAGCTCCTCCCTGGCCCACTCCTGGACCCACCCCACCGCTCCGGGAGCTCCTACCGATGATCTGGGGCAGGGAGAACCCGTCGAGGTCCAGGAGCACCGTGCCCGTCTGCAGACACGTGCGCAGCTCGAAGAGGCTGTGCAGCGACAGCGTGGACACGTGCGGCTTGCTCCACCTCTCGCCGCCTTCCTCCACCTTCTCCTCGAACTTGATCCACCTGCAACGGCGGCGGGACGGGGCTGAGGACGCGGGAACGGCGTCTGCTCGTTCCCTGGGAAGGCCTGGATGAATCCATGAAGATGGATTCATCGCGCGGAGTTCCCGCTCGTTGTGCGGCCGGGAAGGGAGGAGATGGTGGAGTCCTTCCCAAAAGTGCTGCTGGAGGGGTTGTGGAGGGGAGGAGAAGCTGCCAGTCCCACCAGGAAACCCAAATCCATGGATTTCCCCATCCTCAAACTGCTCCGGTGGGATTTGGGAATTGTGGAGTGGAGGAGAAGCTGCCAGTCCCACCAGGACACCCAAATCCATGGATTTCTCCATCCCCAAATTGCTCTGGTGGGATTTGGGAACTGTGGAGGGGAGGAGAAGCTCCCAGTCCCACCAGGAAACCCAAATCCATGGATTTCCCCATCTGGAAATTGCTCCAGTGGGATTTGGGAATTGTGGAGGGGAGGAGAAGCTCCCAGCCCCACCAGGAAACCCAAATCCATGGATTTCTCCATCCCCAAATTGCTCCAGTGGGATTTGGGAACTGTGGGTTGGAGGAGAAGCTCCCAGTCCCACCAGGACACCCAAATCCATGGATTTCTCCATCCTCAAACTGCTCTGGTGGGATTTGGGAATTCTGGGGTGGAGGAGAAGCTCCCAGTCCCACCAGGAAACCCAAATCCATGGATTTCCCCATCCTCAAACTGCTCTGGTGGGATTTGGGAAGTGTGGGGTGGAGGAGAAGCTCCCAGTCCCACCAGGAAACCCAAATCCAAATTTTGGGGACATTTTGGGTACACTTTGGGGACATTTTAGGGTATTTTCATTTTAGGAATACTTTGGGGACATTTGAGGGTATTTTGGGATATTTTGGGACATTTGGGGATTTTTGGGGATTTTTCAGGACATTTGGGGATTTTTGGAGGATCTTTCAGGACATTTTGGGGATTCTTGGAGGATCTTCCAGGACATTTGGGGATTTTTGGAGGAATCTTCCAGGACATTTTGAGGATTTTTGGAGGAATCTTCCAGGACATTTTGAGGGATTCTTGGAGGATCTTCCAGGACATTTTGAGGGATTTTTGGAGGAATCTTCCAGGACATTTTGGGGATTTTTGGAGGAATCTTTCAGGACATTTTGAGGGATTCTTAGAGGAATCTTTCAGGACATTTTGGGGATTTTTGGAGGAATCTTCCAGGACATTTTGGGGATTTTTGGAGGAATCTTCCAGGACATTTTGGGGATTTTTGGAGGAATCTTCCAGGACATTTTGGGGATTTTTGGAGGAATCTTTCAGGACATTTTGGGGATTCTTGGAGGAATCTTCCAGGACATTTTGGGGATTCTTGGAGGAATCTTCCAGGACATTTTGGGGATTTTTGGAGGAATCTTTCAGGACATTTTGAGGATTTTTCAGGATCTTTCAGGACATTTTGGGGATTTTTGGAGGAATCTTTCGGGACATTTTGAGGATTTTTGGAGGAATCTTCCAGGACATTTTGGGGATTTTTGGAGGAATCTTCCGGGACATTTTGGGGATTTTTGGAGGAATCTTTCAGGACATTTTGAGGATTTTTGGAGGAATCTTTCAGGACATTTTGAGGATTCTTGGAGGATCTTCCAGGACATTTTGGGGATTTTTGGAGGAATCTTCCAGGACATTTTGAGGATTTTTGGAGGAATCTTTCAGGACATTTTGGGGATATTTTGGGGGATCTTCCAGGACATTTCCAGGATATTTTGGGGGATCTTCCAGGACATTTCCAGGATATTTTGGGGATCTCTCGGGCCGCCCCCAGACCTGGCCGACTCCTTCCACTGCACGTCGTCGCCGTGGCGCTGCAGCGTGTCCATCTCCGTGAAGAGCGTGGGCGTGGGCGCCTCGTCCTCCTCGGCCAGGATGGAGCGGAGCCGCTCCGCCGCCGGGGACACTGCCGGGAGAGGGAGTGCGGAAAACGCCGGGAACGGCCCCGGAGCCCAGAAATGGGATAAAAATGGAGGGAAGTGTGGGGGGAAATGGGGAAATGGGATAAAAACACAGGGAAGTGTTGGGGGGAAAGGGGAAATGGGATAAAAACACAGGGAAATGTGGGGGGAATGGGGAAATGGGATAAAAATGGAGGGAAATGTTGGAGGGAATGGGGAAATGGGATAAAAACACAGGGAAGTGTTGGGGGGAATGGGATAAAAACACAGGGAAATGTTGGGGGGAATGGGATAAAAACACAGGGAAGTGTTGGGGGGAATGGGGAAATGGGATAAAAACACAGGGAAGTGTTGGGGGAAATGGGATAAAAACACAGGGAAGTGTTGGGGGAAATGGGATAAAAACACAGGGAAAAGTTGGGGGAAATGGGATAAAAACACAGGGAAATGTGGGGGGAATGGGATAAAAATGGAGGGAAATGTTGGGGGAATGGGATAAAACACAGGGAAGTGTTGGGGGAAATGGGATAAAAACACAGGGAAATGTGGGGGGAATGGGATAAAAATGGAGGGAAATGTTGGGGGAATGGGATAAAACACAGGGAAGTGTTGGGGGAAATGGGATAAAAACACAGGGAAGTGTTGGGGGAAATGGGATAAAAACACAGGGAAATGTGGGGGGAATGGGATAAAAATGGAGGGAAATGTTGGGGGAATGGGATAAAACACAGGGAAGTGTTGGGGGAAATGGGATAAAAACACAGGGAAGTGTTGGGGGGAATGGGGGAAATGGGATAAAAACACAGGGAAGTGTGGGGGGGAATGGGGGAAATGGGATAAAAACACAGGGAAGTGTTGGGGGAAATGGGATAAAAACACAGGGAAGTGTTGGGGGAATGGGGGAAATGGGATAAAAACACAGGGAAGTGTTGGGGGGATGGGGAAATGGGATAAAAACACAGGGAAATGTTGGGGGAAATGGGATAAAAACACAGGGAAATGTTGGGGGGAATGGGGAAATGGGATAAACACACAGGGAAATGTTGGGGAAAATGGGATAAAAACACAGGGAAATGTTGGGGGAATGGGGAAAATGGGATAAAAACACAGGGAAATGTTGGGGGAATGGGGAAATGGGATAAAAACACAGGGAAAAGTTGGAGGGAATGGGGAAATGGGATAAAAACACAGGGAAAAGTTGGAGGGAATGGGGAAATGGGATAAAAACACAGGGAAGTGTTGGGGAAAATGGGATAAAAACACAGGGAAGTGTTGGGGGAAATGGGGAAATGGGATAAAAACACAGGGAAGTGTTGGGGAAAATGGGATAAAAACACAGGGAAGTGTTGGGGGGAATGGGATAAAAACACAGGGAAGTGTTGGGGGGAATGGGGAAATGGGATAAAAATGGAGGGAAATGTTGGAGGGAATGGGGAAATGGGATAAAAACACAGGGAAGTGTGGGGGGAATGGGATAAAAACACAGGGAAATGTTGGGGGAAATGGGATAAAAACACAGGGAAGTGTTGGGGGGAATGGGGAAATGGGATAAAAACACAGGGAAGTGTTGGGGGAAATGGGATAAAAATGGAGGGAAATGTTGGGGGAAATGGGATAAAAACACAGGGAAGTGTTGGGGGGAATGGGGAAATGGGATAAAAACACAGGGAAGTGTTGGGGGAAATGGGGGAAATGGGATAAAAACACAGGGAAGTGTTGGGGGAAATGGGATAAAAACACAGGGAAATGGAGGAAATGGGATAAAAACACAGGGAAATGTTGGGGGAATGGGGGAATGGGATAAAAACACAGGGAAAAGTTGGGGGGAATGGAGGAATTCCAAATGATCCCATCCTGAGTGATCCCATCCCAAATGATCCCATCCCAAATGATCCCATCCCGAATTCCCTGGGGGAAAAAGAGCCAGAATTCCATGGAAAATCCCCCGGCAACAGCCCCCCAGGGGTTGGGAGCCCAGAAAGTGGGACAAAAACGGAGGGAAGTGTTGGAGGGAATGTGGGAAAATGGGATAAAAACACAGGGAAATGTTGGAGGGAATGGGGCAATTCCAAATGATCCCATCCCAAATGATCCCATCCCAAATTCCCTGGGGGAAAAAGAGACGGAATCCCACGGAAAATCCCCAGGGAACAGCCCCCAGGGGAGGTTGGGAGCCCAAAAAATGGGATAAAAATGGAAGGAAATGTTGGAGGGAATGGGGAAATTCCAAATAATCCCATCCTGAATTCCCTGGGGGAAAAAGAGCTGGAATTCCTGCAGGGAAAATTCCATTTTTTTTTCCTGGGAAGGGGCAGCATTTCCGAAGCAATCTGGGAAAGGTTTTGGGATCACGGCGCCCTCCAAGGCTTTTCCATCCCAGCACATTCCCAGTGCCCACGGGAGGGTGAAGAACTCCCAGGAAAATAAAAAAAAAGTTGGATTTGTTCTTAACCCTCTCCATCCTCGGGGCTTTTTCCGGCAGAATTTCCCAGTTTTGGTGGATTTGGGGAGAAACCCAAGCCCTGAAATCCATGGAAATGGGGGGTTTGGAATGAAATCCTCTATTTCCCGATTCAGCAGGAACGATCCAGCCTTGGAAAATGTGAATTTTTGGGGAAAACCCTCCTTTTTCTCCAAGCTGGGAATAACGAAGTGGGGTCATGCAGCACTTAAAAAATCAGGGAATGAAAGTGCCGTGGATAAATGAGGGAAAAATGGGAATTCTGCGTCGGGCTGAGCCTCCTAAAGCTCTTAAGCCCAGAGCCTGAGGTCCGGCCCTGCTGCCATTCCCATAAATCCCTTTCTCTGGTTATTAAATATTCCCGGGAATTCTGGGGCTGGGCTCCGTGCCCGGAGGGTTTCAGGCTCCCTAAGCCTGGGGTTGTTCTCGGAAAAGGGATGAAAGGGGTGAAATTCTGGTCAGCCCCCCCCCACCAAACCCAAAATTCCCAAAAAAAAAATAAATTTAATGAGCTAAACCACACCCCCCCCAAAAAAAAAAAAAATAAAATAAAAAAAATCGGGATTTTGCTGGAAATCCGTGTCCTGGGTGAGGCCTCGGGTGGGAAAAATGGGATTTGGAATTCCTGGCCTCCGTTTTGGGGTTGCTGCTCCCGGCTCTGCTCAAATTCCCCAAAAAATGGATCCTTCCCTCCTCTCCCTCCCCAGGGCCTCGTTTCGGGGTCTCGGGGCCCCAAAATCCCGGAGGAAATCTGGTACAGAAAAAGCTTTTTAAGCTTTTTGTCCTTATCCTGCCAGAATTTCGGGAATAAATCCAACTTGCAGCTCCCGGCTTGAGCCTCCCTCCCTCCCCGAGCTGTTGGGCCGGGCGGCCAAAATTCCTGGGATTTGTTCACCTGGAGGATTTGACGGCCGGGAGGGCTCAGCTCTCCCAGCTTTGGCGTTTTGGGATTCCTGGGAATTCCACCCCAATCCCGGCAAGCAGCAGGTGTTTGCTGGGGAAGGGGGGAAGTGACACAAATCCCCAAAAATCACCCCAAAATCAGCTCCGCCAGGGGCACCCACATCTCCCGGAGCCGGGTTTTGGGATGGGCAAACTCTGGGAGTGGATTCCCAGGGAATATTCGGGATCATTTCCAGGGGAGCAGGACGGGAATGGTTTGAATCCCCTCCCATCCCAACGCCGAATCCTCGTCCTGGGATGCTTTTCCAACCCGAAATTCCCAAAGAATTGGGAGAAAATTGGGAGATGAGGGCCGGGACTGAGCCTGGCCCAAAGCCCGGCCTCGTCCAGGGCTCCTCCACTGCTTTTCCCTGGATTTTTGTGTGGATTCTCCACTGCTTTTCCCTGGATTCTCCACTGCTTTTCCCTGGATTTTCCGCTGCTTTTCCCTGGATTTTTGTGTGGATTCTCCACTGCTTTTCCCTGGATTCTCCACAGCTTTTCCCTGGATTTTCCTGTGGATTCTCCACTGCTTTTCCCTGGATTCTCCACAGCTTTTCCCTGGATTTTCCGCTGCTTTTCCCTGGATTTTTGTGTGGATTCTCCACTGCTTTTCCCTGGATTTTCCTCTGGGTTCTCCACAGCTTTCCCCTGGATTCTCCACAGCTTTTCCCTGGATTTTCCTGTGGATTCTCCACTGCTTTTCCCTGGATTTTCTGCTGCTTTTCCCTGGATTTTTGTGTGGATTCTCCACAGCTTTTCCCTGGATTCTCCACAGCTTTTCCCTGGATTTCCCTGTGGGTTCTTCACAGATTTCCCTTTTTCTCCAAGTTGGGAATAACAAAGTTGGGTAAATGCAGCACTTAAAAAATCAGGGAAATAAATTCTCCACAGCTTTTCCCTGGATTTCCCCCTGGATTCTCCACTGCTTTTCCCTGGATTTTCCTATGGATTCTCCACTGCTTTTCCCTGGATTTTCCTGTGGATTCTCCAAAGCTTTTCCCCGGATTTTCCTATGGATTCTCCACAGCTTTTCTCTGGATTTTTGTGTGGATTCTCCACTGCTTTTCCCTGGATTTTCCTATGGATTCTCCACTGATTTTCCCTGGATTTTCCTGTGGATTCTCCACAGCTTTTCTCTGGATTTTCCTGTGGATTCTCCACAGCTTTTCCCTGGATTTTCCTATGGATTCTCCACTGCTTTTCCCTGGATTTTCCTGTGGATTCTCCACTGCTTTTCCCTGGATTTTCCTGCCTCACACGAGTCCCCACCTCCGCCCATCCCATGGGATGAATTTCTCCAAATCCCCCAGCTCTGGGATATTTCTGACCCTTCCAAAAACCGACTTTTCCACCCAGGAGCAGCAGGAACCGGGAGCTCCCCGCTGATTTTCGGGATCTCGGCCGCTCCTGGACACCCCAAAGTCGTTTTTCCGTGGGAAAAACAGGAAAAAAAAGGGATTTTCCCCCTCCCAGCATGGTGCTGGGGGGGGAAAACAAAAAAACCCCCCAATCCTACCTGGAGCTGTTTCCATTTCTTCCCCCCTTGAGCCCCACAGGCGGCGGGGCCGGAATTCCTCTCTGCTTTATGCGCTCGCTGCCCTCGGCGGCTTAGGGAGCAGATTAGCGCCGCTCGACCCACGACGGGACGTCACCGGCCCGCGGGATGGGTCCAGGAGAGAGCGGGACGCGCTGAAAGGCCGGGAAAATCCCGGGAAAAACACGGGAAAACATGGAAAAAATCACGGGAAAAACACGGGAAAAATCCCGGAAAAATCACGGGAAAAACACGGGAAAAACACGGGAAAACATGGAAAAAATCACGGGAAAAACACGGGAAAATCACGGAAAAAATCCCGGAAAAAACGGAAAAATCCTGGAAAAAAACTGAAAAAATCCCGGAAAAATCACGGGAAAAACACGGAAAAATCCTGGAAAAAACACGGAAAAACACGGAAAAAATCCCGGAAAAAACACGGGAAAAACATGGAAAAAATCCCGGAAAAAATCCGGAAAAAATCTCGGAAAAAAACGGAAAAAATCCCGGAAAAAACACGGAAAAAACACGGAAAAAATCCTGGAAAAAACACGGAAAAACACGGAAAAAATCCCGGAAAAAACACGGGAAAAACATGGAAAAAATCCCGGAAAAATCCCGGAAAAAACCCCGGAAAAAACACGGGAAAAACACGGAAAAAATCCCGGAAAAAATCCGGAAAAAATCTCGGAAAAAACCGGAAAAAATCCCGGAAAAAACACGGAAAAAACACGGAAAAAATCCTGGAAAAATCCCGGAAAAAACGGAAAAAATCCCACAAAAAATCCTGCAAAAATCCCGCAAAAAACCCGGAAAAAACATGGAAAAAATCCCGCAAAAATCCCAGAAAAAATCCTGCAAAAATCCCGGAAAAAAGCCCACAAAAATCCCGGAAAAAATCCTGCAAAAATCCCGGAAAAAATCCCGGAAAAAAAAACGGAAAAATCCTGGAAAAAAGCCCAGAAAAATCCCGGAAAAAAATCCTGCAAAAATCCCGGAAAAAATCCCACAAAAATCCCGGAAAAATCCCGCAAAAAACCCGGAAAAAATCCCGGAAAAAACCCGGTAAAAATCCTGCAAAAATCCCGGAAAAAATCCCGCAAAAATCTCACAGAAAATCCTGCAAAAATCCTGCAAAAATCCCACAAAAAAATCCCACAGAAATCTCACAGAAAATCCTGCAATAATCCCACAAAAGTCCTGCCAAAATCCCACAAAAATCCTGCCAAAACCCCACAAAAAAAAGGGGAAAAGGAGGGAAAATAAGGAGGGAAAGGAGGAAATGAGGAAATGAGGGAAAGGAGGAAATGAGGAAATGAGGAAAGGAGGGAAATGAGGAAATGAGGAAATGAGGAAAGGAGGGAAATGAGGAAATGAGGAAATGAGGAAAGGAGGAAAGGAGGAAATGAGGAAATAAGGAAATGAGGAAATGAGGGAAAGGAGGAAAGGAGGAAATGAGGAAATGAGGGAAGGGACGCGGCCCCGCTCCCGCCGGGGCACAAGGAGCTGCCAGCCCAGGGAATAAAAAACTCTTCCCTGTAAAAAATCCCGGAAAAGTCCGGCTCTCGACCCCGAGGCAAATTTCCAGCAAATCCGGCCCATGGAAGGGCTCCTTGTGAAACCTTAATCCTCCCTAAGGAGATTTCCCCAGGGAGCCAAAATCCTGGCGGGAACACGGCGGGATTCCGCAATCCCGGCGGGAAAACTCCATCCCAATCCCACTGCAATGGGAAAACTCCATCCCAATCCCATCCCAATGGGAAAACTCCATCCCAATCCCATCCCAACGGGAAAACTCCATCCCAATCCCATCCCAATGGGAAAACTCCATCCCAATCCCATCCCGGCGGGAAAACTTCATCCCGATCCCATCCCAATGGGAAAACTCCATCCCAATCCCATCCCGGCGGGAAAACTCCATCCCAATCCCATCCCAATGGGAAAACTCCATCCCAATCCCACTGCAATGGGAAAACTCCATCCCAATCCCATCCCAATGGGAAAATTCCATCCCAATCCCATCCCAACGGGAAAACTCCATCCCAATCCCATCCCAATGGGAAAACTCCATCCCAATCCCATCCCAATGGGAAAATTCCATCCCAATCCCACTGCAATGGGAAAACTCCATCCCAATCCCATCCCAATGGGAAAACTCCATCCCAATCCCACTGCAACGGGAAAACTCCATCCCAATCCCATCCCAACAGGAAAATTCCATCCCAATCCCATCCCAATGGGAAAACTCCATCCCAATCCCATCCCAACGGGAAAACTCCATCCCAATCCCATCCCAATGGGAAAACTCCATCCCAATCCCATCCCAATGGGAAAATTCCATCCCAATCCCACTGCAACGGGAAAACTCCATCCCAATCCCATCCCAACGGGAAAACTCCATCCCAATCCCATCCCAATGGGAAAACTCCATCCCAATCCCATCCCAACGGGAAAATTCCATCCCAATCCCATCCCAATGGGAAAAACCCATCAGGAACAAGGTGTGAAGTCTGAAAGTTTTCTGGATCCCCAATTCCAGCAGGAAATCTCCACCCAAATCCCATTTCTGCTGGAAAAACCCATCAGGAACACGCTGTGAAGGTTGTGGGAACCCAATCCCAGCAGGAAAACCTCTCCAAATTCCATTTCAATGGGAAAAACATCCGGAAAAAATGGGAAGAAGGTGTGATGTCCAAAAAGCCATTGGGAACATGATATGAAGGTTCTGGGAACCCAATCCCAGGAGGAAATTCCCTCCAAATCCCATTTCAATGGGAAAAACCCATCTGGAACACGGTGTGAAAGTTCTGGGAACCCAATCCCAGCAGGAAATTCCCTCCAAATCCCATTTCAATGGGAAAATCATGGGAACAAGGAGTGAAAACCCATTTGGAACACGCTGTGAAGGTTGTGGGGACTCAATCCCAGCAGGAAATTCCCTCCAAATTCCATTTCAATGGGAAAAACATCCGGAAAAAATGGGAAGAAGGTGTGATGTCCAAAAAGCCATTGGGAACATGATGTGAAGGTTGTGGGGACCCAATCCCAGCAGGAAATTCCCTCCAAATTCCATTTCAATGGGAAAAACATGGGAAGAAGGAGTGAAAACCCATCAGGAACACGGTGTGAAAGTTCTGGGAACCCAAATCCCAGGAGGAAATTCCCTCCAAATTCCATTTCAGTGGGAAAATCATGGGAACAAGGAGTGAGAACCCATCAGGAACACGCTGTGGAGGTTGTGGGACCCAATCCCAGCAGGAAATCCCGACCCCCGCGTGCACCCGGGCTGATCCCGCCCCGAGCCCGGAACCCCTCGGGGATTTTGGGGGGATTTGGGGGGTATTTTGGGGGTATTTTGGTGTATTTTGGGGGATTTGGGGGTATTTGGGGTTTTGGGGGGTATTTTGGGGGTATTTTGATGTATTTTGGGTATTTTGGGTGTATTTTGGGGGTATTTTGGGTATTTTGGGTATTTTGGGTATTTTGGGTGTATTTTGGGTGTATTTTGGGTGTATTTTGGTGTATTTTGGTGTATTTTGGGTGTATTTGGGGTATTTTGGGTGTATTTTGGGTGTATTTTGGGTGTATTTTGGTGTATTTTGGGGGTATTTTGGGTGTATTTGGGGTATTTTGGGGTATTTTGGGGGTATTTTGGTGTATATTTTGGGTATTTTGGGGGTATTTTGGGTGTATTTTGGGGTATTTTGGGTGTATTTTGGGTATTTGGGGTATTTTGGGCACTCACTGCTCCTGCTGCCGTGCTCGGTGCCGCTCCCGGGCCAGCCCCGGCGCTCGGCGCCGTCCCAGGGCTGGCGGCGCTCCCGGCTGGAGCCCGGCGAGCGGCGCCGGCGCCGGCGGAACCCGCGCGCCACCGGCAGCCCGATGGAGATGGAGTGGTAGTCTGGGAACGGGAGAGGAAGGGTTAAAAAAATCCAGGGTTTTGGGGGGGGGGTGGGGAAGGCAGGGGAAATTCATTTTCCAGGGAGAAAAATTCCTGCGGGAAGTTATCTGGGTGAAGGGATAATTGGAATGAAAAGTTTTTAAAAAATCTCCTCCAGGTCATTCCCAGATTTCCCTCACCTTCCTCATCCTCCATCCCGGGATTTCCCTCACCTTCCTCCTCCTCCATCCCGGGATTTCCCTCACCTTCCTCATCCTCCATCCCGGGATTTCCCTCACCTTCCTCATCCTCCATCCCGGGATTTCCCTCACCTTCCTCATCCTCCATCCCGGGATTTCCCTCACCTTCCTCATCCTCACTCCCGGGATTTCCCTCACCTTCCTCCTCCTCCATCCCGGGATTTCCCTCACCTTCCTCCTCCTCGATCCCGGGATTTCCCTCACCTTCCTCCTCCTCTATCCCGGGATTTCCCTCACCTTCCTCCTCCTCGATCCCGGGATTTCCCTCACCTTCCTCCTCCTCCATCCCGGGATTTCCCTCACCTTCCTCATCCTCACTCCCGGGATTTCCCTCACCTTCCTCCTCCTCCATCCCAGGATTTCCCTCACCTTCCTCATCCTCCATTCCCAGATTTCCCTCACCTTCCTCCTCCTCCATCCCGGGATTTCCCTCACCTTCCTCATCCTCCATCCCAGGATTTCCCTCACCTTCCTCATCCTCCATTCCCAGATTTCCCTCACCTTCCTCATCCTCCATTCCCAGATTTCCCTCACCTTCCTCCTCCTCCATCCCGGGATTTCCCTCACCTTCCTCCTCCTCCATCCCGGGATTTCCCTCACCTTCCTCCTCCTCCATTCCCAGATTTCCCTCACCTTCCTCCTCCTCCATCCCGGGATTTCCCTCACCTTCCTCCTCCTCCATCCCGGGATTTCCCTCACCTTCCTCCTCCTCCATCCCGGGATTTCCCTCACCTTCCTCCTCCTCAGTCCCAGGATTTCCCTCACCTTCCTCATCCTCCATTCCCAGATTTCCCTCACCTTCCTCATCCTCCATTCCCAGATTTCCCTCACCTTCCTCCTCCTCACTCCCGGGATTTCCCTCACCTTCCTCCTCCTCCATTCCCAGATTTCCCTCACCTTCCTCCTCCTCCATTCCCAGATTTCCCTCACCTTCCTCATCCTCCATTCCCAGATTTCCCTCACCTTCCTCATCCTCCATTCCCAGATTTCCCTCACCTTCCTCCTCCTCCATCCCGGGATTTCCCTCACCTTCCTCCTCCTCACTCCCGGGATTTCCCTCACCTTCCTCCTCCTCCATCCCGGGATTTCCCTCACCTTCCTCCTCCTCCATCCCGGGATTTCCCTCACCTTCCTCCTCCTCCATCCCGGGATTTCCCTCACCTTCCTCCTCCTCCATCCCGGGATTTCCCTCACCTTCCTCCTCCTCCATTCCCAGATTTCCCTCACCTTCCTCATCCTCGATCCCGGGATTTCCCTCACCTTCCTCCTCCTCACTCCCGGGATTTCCCTCACCTTCCTCCTCCTCCATTCCCAGATTTCCCTCACCTTCCTCCTCCTCCATTCCCAGATTTCCCTCACCTTCCTCATCCTCCATTCCCAGATTTCCCTCACCTTCCTCCTCCTCCATTCCCAGATTTCCCTCACCTTCCTCATCCTCCATTCCCAGATTTCCCTCACCTTCCTCATCCTCCATTCCCAGATTTCCCTCACCTTCCTCATCCTCACTCCCGGGATTTCCCTCACCTTCCTCCTCCTCCATTCCCAGATTTCCCTCACCTTCCTCCTCCTCCATTCCCAGATTTCCCTCACCTTCCTCCTCCTCCATCCCGGGATTTCCCTCACCTTCCTCATCCTCCATTCCCAGATTTCCCTCACCTTCCTCCTCCTCCATCCCGGGATTTCCCTCACCTTCCTCATCCTCCATCCCGGGATTTCCCTCACCTTCCTCATCCTCCATCCCGGGATTTCCCTCACCTTCCTCCTCCTCCATCCCGGGATTTCCCTCACCTTCCTCATCCTCAGTCCCAGATTTCCCTCACCTTCCTCATCCTCAGTCCCAGATTTCCCTCACCTTCCTCATCCTCAGTCCCAGATTTCCCTCACCTTCCTCCTCCTCCATCCCGGGATTTCCCTCACCTTCCTCCTCCTCCATCCCGGGATTTCCCTCACCTTCCTCATCCTCAGTCCCAGATTTCCCTCACCTTCCTCATCCTCAGTCCCAGATTTCCCTCACCTTCCTCCTCCTCCATCCCGGGATTTCCCTCACCTTCCTCCTCCTCCATCCCGGGATTTCCCTCACCTTCCTCCTCCTCCATCCCGGGATTTCCCTCACCTTCCTCCTCCTCCATCCCGGGATTTCCCTCACCTTCCTCATCCTCCATTCCCAGATTTCCCTCACCTTCCTCATCCTCGATCCCGGGATTTCCCTCACCTTCCTCATCCTCAGTCCCAGATTTCCCTCACCTTCCTCCTCCTCCATCCCGGGATTTCCCTCACCTTCCTCCTCCTCCATCCCGGGATTTCCCTCACCTTCCTCATCCTCAGTCCCAGATTTCCCTCACCTTCCTCCTCCTCCATCCCGGGATTTCCCTCACCTTCCTCCTCCTCCATCCCGGGATTTCCCTCACCTTCCTCCTCCTCCATCCCAGGATTTCCCTCACCTTCCTCATCCTCGATCCCGGGATTTCCCTCACCTTCCTCATCCTCGATCCCGGGATTTCCCTCACCTTCCTCCTCCTCCATCCCGGGATTTCCCTCACCTTCCTCATCCTCGATCCCGGGATTTCCCTCACCTTCCTCATCCTCCATTCCCAGATTTCCCTCACCTTCCTCATCCTCCATCCCGGGATTTCCCTCACCTTCCTCCTCCTCCATCCCGGGATTTCCCTCACCTTCCTCATCCTCACTCCCGGGATTTCCCTCACCTTCCTCCTCCTCCATTCCCAGATTTCCCTCACCTTCCTCATCCTCCATTCCCAGATTTCCCTCACCTTCCTCCTCCTCCATCCCGGGATTTCCCTCACCTTCCTCCTCCTCAGTCCCGGGATTTCCCTCACCTTCCTCATCCTCACTCCCGGGATTTCCCTCACCTTCCTCATCCTCCATTCCCAGATTTCCCTCACCTTCCTCATCCTCCATTCCCAGATTTCCCTCACCTTCCTCATCCTCCATTCCCAGATTTCCCTCACCTTCCTCATCCTCCATTCCCAGATTTCCCTCACCTTCCTCATCCTCGAATCTCCTCCGGCGCTCGCTCAGCCCATCCTCATCCTCCAGCATGGTCCGGCTGCTCAGAGGAGCTGTGGAAGGATTGGGAACGGAATTTTATGGGATCTGGGAATTTGGGGGATCTGGGATTTGAGTGGGATGTGGGATTATACGGGATTTGGGATTTTACGGGATCTGGGATTTTTATGGGGTCTGGGATTTGAGTGGGATCTGGGCTTTTTATGGGATCTTGGAATCTCCAGGAATTCCGGGGTGACCCCGCACATCCCAAAGGGATTTTCCCCATCCCTGATCCCACATTTCCCTGGAATTTCCCGGAATTCCAGAGGTTATTCCACATTATTCCAGAGTGACCCCACACATCCCAACGGGATTTCCCAGCCCAGATTTTCCTCTCCCCATTCCCGATCCCACATTTCCCTTCCCGGGTTGATCCCGGTGGGATGTGCCAGGCTCGCTGCTGCTGAGTTAATTAACGATCCCCTAATTAGCCGAGCTCCAGCGATGCCTTTCACACTCGGCTGCCCCGGCTCTTTCCATTCCCGGCCGGTCGATGTTTCCAAAGTCACTCGGAGGGCGATCCCAGCGGCATTCCCGCATTTTCCAGAAAAACCCAAACCCGGCCAAAACCCCAAAATCCAGCTGGAAAACCCCAAAATCCAGCCAGAAAACCCCAAAATCCAACCGGAAAACCCCAAAATCCAGCCGGAAACCCCAAAATCCAGCCGGAAACCCCAAAATCCAGCCGGAAAACCCCAAAATCCAGCCAGAAAACCCCAAATCCAGCCGGAAAACCCCAAAATTCAGCCCAAAAACCCCAAAATCCAGCCGGAAAACCCCAAAATCCAGCCCAAAAACCCCAAAATCCAGCCCAAAACCCCAAAATCCAGCCAGAAAACCCCAAATCCAGCCAGAAAACCCCAAAATCCAGCCGGAAAACCCCAAAATCCAGCCCAAAAACCCCAAAATCCAGCCGGAAACCCCCAAAATCCAGCCGGAAACCCCAAAATCCAGCCAGAAAACCCCAAATCCAGCCAGAAAACCCCAAAATCCAGCCGGAAAACCCCAAAATCCAGCCCAAAACCCCAAAATCCAGCCAGAAAACCCCAAAATCCAGCCCAAAACCCCAAATCCAGCCCAAAAACCCCAAAATCCAGCCGGAAAACCCCAAATCCAGCCGGAAAACCCCAAATCCAGCCGGAAAACCCCAAAATCCAGCCCAAAAACCCCAAAATCCAGCCGGAAAACCCCAAAATCCAGCCGGAAAACCCCAAAATCCAGGCAGAAAACCCCAAAATCCAGCCGGAAAACCCCAAAATCCAGCCGGAAACCCCAAAATCCAGCCAGAAAACCCCAAATCCAGCCGGAAAACCCCAAAATTCAGCCCAAAAACCCCAAAATCCAGCCCAAAAACCCCAAAATCCAGCCGGAAAACCCCAAAATCCAGCCCAAAAACCCCAAAATCCGGCCCAAAACCCCAAAATCCAGCCAGAAAACCCCAAAATCCAGCCCAAAACCCCCAAAATCCAGCCCAAAAACCCCAAAATCCAGCCAGAAAACCCCAAAATTCAGCCGGAAAACCCCAAAATCCAGCCAGAAAACCCAAAAATCCAGCCAGAAAACCCCAAAATCCAGCCCAAAAACCCCAAAATCCAGCCCAAAAACCCCAAAATCCAGCCGGAAAACCCCAAAATCCAGCCCAAAACCCCAAAATCCAGCCCAAAACCCCAAAATCCAGCCGGAAAACCCCAAAATCCAGCCGGAAACCCCGAAATCCAGCCCAAAAACCCCAAAATCCAGCCGGAAAACCCCAAAATCCAGCCGGAAAACCCCAAAATCCAGCCAGAAAACCCCAAAATCCACGGGAAACAGGAACAGCTGGAGCCACTGGGGCTGCAGGGCGGGAATTCCTGATCCCTTTTCCTCGGGAAAATCCGCTTTGTCCTAGTCCAGATTAAATCCAGGTTATCCCAAATTAAATCCAGGTTATCCCAGTCCAAATTGAAGACAGATAATTTCTGTCCAAATTAAATCCAGGTTATCCCAAATTAAATCCAGTTTATCCCAACCCAAATTAAATCCAGGTTATCCCAAATTAAATCCAGGTTATCCCAGTCCAAATTGAATCCAGGTAATCTCTGTCCAAATTAAATCCAGGTTTTCCAAGCCCAGCTCAAATCCAGTTTATCCCAACCCAAATTAAATCCAGGTTATCCCAAATTAAATCCAGGTTATCCCAATCCAAATTGAATCCAGGTTATCCCAGCCCAAATGAAATACAGTTTATCCCTGTCAGTTTAAATTCAGTTTATCCCAAATTAAATCCAGTTTCTCCCAGCCCAGCTCCCGTCCCATCCTGGCTGAGATTTGAATTTCCAAGATTGGGATTTTTTTCCATCAATCCGACGCTTTTGGCAGGAATTGATTTCGTTTAGGGCCGAACAAATTCAGGGTTTTTCCTCCGGAGGGGAATTTAGGGTTTTTCTCCTGGCTGTTTTAGGGATAACTTGGCTTCCCAAAAACATTCCGGGGCGAACCCTGAGGATTTCAGGAAGCGGGAAAAGCAGGAAAAGACCCCCCAGGAATATTTTGACTCCGAAAACGCCCTTTGAAAAGATGAACCCCAGGAAATCCCGGCAGGTCGGCGTTGCCAGGGATGGATCGGGCTACAAACCCTTCCAGCTGGGACAACGCCGGGATTTTTTGGGAATCTGGAGGAGCTGGGAAGCACAGAGCACCCCGGGGTGAAGGCAGGCTTTGTTAGGCACGGCCTAAATGGGAGCTCCGATCGATCCCGGGCTCCCACAAGCTGGGGGTTTTCCCACAGGGAGCTTTTCCCCCCTAAATCCCGAAAAACGGAGCAGGAATTGGAGCTGGAAAAGCGAGCGGGATTCCACGGGAGGAGGGCAGGGAGAGCAAAGCCCGGGAAGGAGGTTCCCCCTTCCCGACTCACCTGGGGCTCCCCAGAAGCGGATTTGGGATCGGGAGCGGGTCGGGAGCAGCGGGATCGCCGGAGCCGCTCTTCCCAAGAGCCCGGCGATCCCAGAGGCCGGCGCCGATCCCGTGGGATCGATCGGGATCCATCGAGCGCGGAGGATCACGGGGGGAGGGAGGGCAGCCCACGGAACCGGCCCCAGCAGGGACGGGAATTCCAGGACCTGGAAAATGCAGCCCGGAGCCGCGGGGCTCGGGGGATTGCTGTCCCTGCGGATTTCGGGTCGGGAATTTGGGATTCGGGAAGGGAAAGCCAGGTCTGGGTCTGGGGAATGGCAGGGGGTTCCTGCATTGGGGTGATCCCGAATCCAGAACTGGGGTGATCCCAAATCCAGAACTGGGATGATCCCAAATCCAGAACTGGGGTGATCCCAAATCCCCTCATTGGGATGATCCCAAATCCAGAACTGGGATGATTCCAAATCCAGAACTGGGGTGATCCCGAATCCAGAACTGGGATGATTCCAAATCCAGAACTGGGGTGATCCCGAATCCAGAACTGGGATGATTCCAAATCCAGAACTGGGGTGATTCCAAATCCAGAACTGGGATGATCCCAAATCCAGAACTGGGGTGATCCCGAATCCCCTCATTGGGATGATCCCAAATCCAGAACTGGGATGATCCCAAATCCCCTCACTGGGATGATCCCAAATCCAGAACTGGGATGATCCCAAATCCAGAACTGGGATGATCCCAAATCCAGAACTGGGATGATCCTGAATCCAGAACTGGGGTGATCCCAAATCCAGAACTGGGGTGATCCCGAATCCAGAACTGGGATGATCCCAAATCCAGAACTGGGGTGATCCCAAATCCAGAACTGGGGTGATTCCAAATCCAGAACTGGGGTGATCCCAAATCCAGAACTGGGGTGATCCCGAATCCAGAACTGGGGTGATCCCGAATCCAGAACTGGGGTGATCCCGAATCCAGAACTGGGGTGATTCCAAATCCAGAACTGGGGTGATCCCAAATCCCCTCATTGGGATGATCCCAAATCCCCTCACTGGGATGATCCTGAATCCAGAACTGGGGTGATCCCAAATCCAGAACTGGGGTGATCCCGAATCCAGAACTGGGATGATCCCAAATCCAGAACTGGGGTGATCCCGAATCCAGAACTGGGATGATCCCAAATCCAGAACTGGGGTGATCCCAAATCCAGAACTGGGGTGATCCCAAATCCAGAACTGGGGTGATCCCGAATCCAGAACTGGGGTGATCCCGAATCCAGAACTGGGGTGATTCCAAATCCAGAACTGGGGTGATCCCAAATCCCCTCATTGGGGTGATCCCAAATCCCCTCACTGGGATGATCCCGAATCCAGAACTGGGATGATCCCAAATCCAGAACTGGGATGATCCCAAATCCAGAACTGGGGTGATCCCAAATCCAGAATTGGGATTATCTCGAATCCAGAACTGGGATGGATCCCAAATCCCCTCATTGGGATGATCCCAAACCCCGCAGTCAGGATCACAAATCCCAGAGAAAATGGGGAATAAAAGCATTGAAGATCCCAAATCCCAGAGAAAACAGGGAATAAAAGGGAATAAAAGCATTGAAGATCCCAAATTCTAGAGAAAATGGAGAATAAAAGGGAATAAAAGCATTGAAGATCCCAAATCCCAGAGAAAACAGGGAATAAAAGGGAATAAAAGCCTTGAGAATCCCAAATCCCAGAGAAAACAGGGAATAAAAGGGAATAAAAGCATTGAAGATCCCAAATCCCAGAGAAAACAGGGAATAAAAGCCTTGAAGGTCCCAAATCCCAGAGAAAACAGGGAATAAAAGGGAATAAAAGCATTGAAGGTCCCAAATCCCAGAGAAAACAGGGAATAAAAGGGAATAAAAGCATTGAAGGTCCCAAATCCCAGAGAAAATGGAGAATAAAAGGGAATAAAATCAGTCATGATCCCAAATCCCAGAGAAAACAGGGAATAAAAGGGAATAAATGACCAAAGCCGATCCCGTTCCCAAAGCCCCGGGGCCGGTTTTTATGGATGTTTCCAATATTGGATTTTATGGCACCGCCGGGCTCGGGAGGCGCCGCTGCAGGAAAACGGGAACGAACCGGGCGAGGAGAAAGGAAAAAGCGGAATTTTCTCTCGGATGGAGATCCGGGAATCGCTGCCGTTGGAATTTAGGGAAGCGCCGCTGCTTCCTGCTGGAATTCCACCCTTCCCGGGTTTTTTGCTGCGGGGTTTGAGCGCCCGGGGTGGGGAAATCCAGGGAAAAGCCGCTCCCGTGGCGGGTAAATAAATCCCGGGGGTTTCGCACGGGGAGGATCCAGAAAATTCCGGTGGGAATTCATGGAATGGGACAGTGCCGAAGGCCGCTCCCGGCCCGCAGCGTTCCGTGCTTCCTCCAAAGCCGACTCCTGCCTCCCACGGAGAATCCCAAGGCTCAGCTCGATCCCAAATGTGATCCCTTGGGATCACATTCCCACTGGGAACGGCCCCAAATCCTCCCGGGAAGCGAAGGGAAAGGGCTCGGGAATGAAGGAAAAGCCTCAGAGTTCCCTTTCCGCCCCATTTCCCAATGGAAAAAGGGCCTGGAATTCCAGGGAGGTTTTTGGAGCCGTGCCCGACTCCAAATTCCTTGGAAAAAAATCCCTTTTCCATGGAAATGCGGGAATATTCCCCAGTTCTGGGCGGATCCTGCTCACATTGGGAATGCCGAAGCATTCCCAGTTTTCCCAGAGTTAACAAAGCCCAAAGTCTTGGGGTTGTTTTTTTCCCTTTCCTTCCTTTTTGTTTTGGTTTTCCATTCCCTAAACTGGGATTTCCGGAGAGCTCCGATGGAAAAATCCCGTCCGTTCCCTCCTCCCGCTCCGGCAGCCGCGGCGGAGACTGGAGAAGGAACAAATCCCAAATCAATCTTCCAAGGAAACCTTCCCCCGGCACCGGGAACGTTTTCCATCCCTGTCACCGGCAGATGACGGCCGGAGGAAAAATTCCACGTTTTTCACGGAATGGAGTCGTCCATCTCCGGGATTGACGCTCCGGGGGGAACGGCCGCCCCCGCGCAGAGATGGATGGGACAGAGGGAAAATAATTCTGGAATGGATGGATGGGAGAGAAAATAATCCTGGGATGGATGGATGGGAGAGAAGGAAAATAATCCTGAGATGGATGGATGGATGGGAGAGAGGGAAAATAATCCTGGGATGGATGGATGGATGGGAGAGAGGGAAAATAATTCTGGGATGGATGGGAGAGAAAATAATCCTGGGATGGATGGGAGAGAGGGAAAATAATCCTGGGATGGATGGATGGATGGGAGAGAGGGAAAATAATTCTGGGATGGATGGGAGAGAGGGAAAATAATTCTGGGATGGATGGGACAGAGGGAAAATAATTCTGGGATGGATGGGAGAGAAGGAAAATAATCCTGGGATGGATGGGAGAGAGGGAAAAATAATTCTGGGATGGAAGGGAGAGAGGGAAAATAATTCTGGGATGGATGGGAGAGAGGGAAAAATAATCCTGGGATGGATGGATGGATGGGAGAGAGGGAAAATAATCCTGGGATGGATGGGAGAGAGGGAAAATAATTCTGGGATGGATGGGAGAGAAGGAAAATAATTCTGGGATGGATGGATGGGACAGAGGGAAAAATAATCCTGGGATGGATGGGAGAGAAAATAATCCTGGGATGGATGGGACAGAGGGAAAATAATTCTGGGATGGATGGGAGAGAGGGAAAATAATTCTGGGATGGATGGGAGAGAGGGAAAATAATTCTGGGATGGATGGGACAGAGGGAAAAATAATCCTGGGATGGATGGGACAGAGGGAAAATAATCCTGGGATGGATGGGAGAGAGGGAAAATAATTCTGGGATGGATGGGAGAGAGGGAAAATAATTCTGGGATGGATGGGACAGAGGGAAAAATAATCCTGGGATGGATGGGAGAGAGGGAAAAATAATTCTGGGATGGATGGGAGAGAGGGAAAATAATCCTGGGATGGATGGATGGATGGGAGAGAGGGAAAATAATTCTGGGATGGATGGGAGAGAAGGAAAATAATCCTGGGATGGATGGATGGATGGGAGAGAGGGAAAAATAATCCTGGGATGGATGGGAGAGAAAATAATCCTGGGATGGATGGATGGATGGATGGGACAGAGGGAAAATAATCCTGGGATGGATGGGAGAGAGGGAAAAATAATCCTGGGATGGATGGGACAGAAAATAATCCTGGGATGGAAGGGAGAGAGGGAAAATAATCCTGGGATGGACGGATGATGGATGATGGATGGATGATGGATGGATGATGGATGGATGGATGATGGATGGATGGATGATGGATGGATGGATGATGGATGGATGATGGATGGATGGATGATGGATGGATGATGGATGGATGATGGATGGATGGATGATGGATGGATGGATGATGGATGGATGGATGATGGATGGATGGATGATGGATGGATGGATGATGGATGGATGATGGATGGATGATGGATGGATGGATGGGGGATGGATGGATGATGGATGGATGGATGATGGATGGATGATGGATGGATGGATGGATGGATGATGGATGGATGGATGATGGATGGATGGATGATGGATGGATGGATGATGGATGGATGGATGATGGATGGATGGATGATGGATGGATGATGGACGGATGGATGATGGATGGATGGATGGATGGATGATGGATGGATGATGGATGGATGGATGGATGGATGATGGATGGATGATGGATGGATGGATGGATGGATGGATGGATGATGGATGGATGATGGATGGATGATGGATGGATGGATGATGGATGGATGGATGATGGATGGATGATGGACGGATGGATGGATGGATGGGAGCCCTCGGCAGGGACCGCCAGGATCCGCTCGTTTTCCTGGATGCGGAATTTTCTGCTTCCTGGGGATGGGAAAAATCCCGGATTTGAAGGGAAAAACCAGGGATTGGAGATGTTCTGCTGCTGCACTGCAGGGCTGAGGGACAGGGAATGATCCCGGCTCCAAGGCCTGGGAATGGAGAAGGGAAATTCCAGGGAACGTTCTCCTGGAGAAAGAGCCAGGAGAGCTGGGAATGGAGAAGGGAAATTCCAGGGAATGTTCTCCTGGAGAAAGAGCCAGGAGAGCTGGGAATGGAGAAGGGAAATTCCAGGGAATGTTCTGGAGAAAGAGCCAGGAGAGCTGGGAATGGAGAAGGGAAATTCCAGGGAATGTTCTCCTGGAGAAAGAGCCAGGAGAGCTGGGAATGGAGAAGGGAAATTCCAGGGAATGTTCTCCTGGAGAAAGAGCCAGGAGAGCTGGGAATGGAGAAGGGAAATTCCAGGGAATGTTCTCCTGGAGAAAGAGCCAGGAGAGCTGGGAATGGAGAAGGGAAATTCCAGGGAATGTTCTGGAGAAAGAGCCAGGAGAGCTGGGAATGGAGAAGGGAAATTCCAGGGAACGTTCTCCTGGAGAAAGAGCCAGGAGAGCTGGGAATGGAGAAGGGAAATTCCAGGGAATGTTCTGGAGAAAGAGCCAGGAGAGCTGGGAATGGAGAAGGGAAATTCCAGGGAATGTTCTCCTGGAGAAAGAGCCAGGAGAGCTGGGAATGGAGAAGGGAAATTCCAGGGAATGTTCTCCTGGAGAAAGAGCCAGGAGAGCTGGGAATGCTCACCTGAATTCCCACGGAATTCCCTCCAAATCCTGGCAGGATCCAGCCCGATCCATCTTCCAAGGGCTGAAATTCGGGAGCAGATGGGGAGGATGAGGGGAGAGCTTGTGCTGGGATCCATCAGCATTCCCGGGATTTCCCAATTAACTCTGGATCCATCAGCATTCCCGGGATTTCCCAATTAACTCCGGCCCCATCAGCATTCCCGGGATTTCCCAATTAACTCTGGACCCATCAGCATTCCCGGGATTTCCCAATTAACTCCGGCCCCATCAGCATTCCCGGGATTTCTCCCCAGCATTCCCAATTATCAGCACCACTCCAGCTCCATCAGAGCTTGGATTCCTGCAGATTTCTCCCCATTAGCATTCCCAATTAATTAGCAGCGCCATTAGCATTCCCAATTAGCAGCCTCATTAGCATTCCCAGTTAGCACCGAATGGATTGGGATGAGATCACCTGGGATGGGCTGTCCCAGAAAATTCGGGAATGACGCCGGGATGGGGTCGGATCCGTCTGCCAGCGCAAATCCGGCTCTGGGATCATCCCAAATTTCCCGCTGCTGCTTTATCCGAGCCCTTCCCGCCCTTCGGTGCTGCGGAAAACCGGGAAAAATCCCAAAATCCCAAAATCTGGGGTGTCCCTGGGACTGAGGGGCAAATCCCAACCCGAACCGTTCCAGGATTCTGGGAGAGCTGGGAATGTTCACCTGGAGAAGGGAAATTCCAGGGAGAGCTGGGAATGTTCACCTGGAGAAGGGAAATTCCAGGGGGAGCTGGGAATGCTCACCTGGAGAAGGGAAATTCCAGGGGGAGCTGGGAATGCTCACCTGGAGAAGGGAAATTCCAGGGGGAGCTGGGAATGTTCACCTGGAGAAGGGAAATTCCAGGGAGAGCTGGGAATGCTCACCTGGAGAAGGGAAATTCCAGGGGGAGCTGGGAATACTCACCTGGAGAAGGGAAATTCCAGGGAGAACTGGGAATGCTCACCTGGAGAAGGGAAATTCCAGGGGGAGCTTCCAGAACATTCCAGAGCCTGAAGGGGCTCCAGGAGAGCTGGGGAGGGATTTGGGATGAGGGATGGAGGATGGGAATGGCTTCCAAGCGGGAAATCTGAAATGGGATTTTGGGATTTTGGGATGGAATTCCCAGAGCAGCTGGGGCTGCTCCTGGATCCCTGGGAGCACCCAGGGAAATTGGGAATTGTCCCCGTGGCTGGCCCTAGATGGGATTCGAGGCCAGGAAATTCCCAAGGGATTCGGCTCTCCCGCTTCTTTTCCCGGAATTCTGGGGTGGCCAAATCCATCCCAAGGTTTTGGTGTTTCCCGGGTTCCCAAAAAACCTCCGAGGCACAGCCGGGGGTTTTCCCTCTTGGAAAAACCATGGAATTCCCATGGAGAATCCCTGGATTTTCCTCCTGGAGCAGCCTCCAGACCCAGCTCGGGGAGTTTGGGTGGGAAGGGGCCGTGAATCCCGTCCCATCCCAAAATCCCAGGCTGCTTCAGCATTCCCAAAAAAAAATTCCCCAAATTCTCCCCCTCGGCACTGAGGGGATTTTTCCCTCCCCCTCCTGAGGTTTTTGGGGATTTTTTGGAGCAAATTCTCCCAAAAAACTCCACGGGAGTGGAAAAATACCCAAAAAAGCTGCCGGGCTCCCTGCAGCCTTCCTCCCGGCAGGAATCTTCATCAAGGCCTTGATTAACGAGGAGCGAAAAATCTGCATCTCATTTGCATATCAGGCCAATCAAACCCCTTCACATTCCCCTGTTTTCCATTAAAAACCCCGGGAATTCTCCTGGAATTCTCCTGGCTGCTGCTCCCGGCAGAGTTTGGGACTTCTCCCAAACTTCCCCCAAAATCCTGGCTGGGAAATTTGGGATTTTCCAGGATCCGGAATCCCAGGAGCAGCCTCGGGTGAATTTTCCGCAAAATTTTGGGGTTGGATCAAAGAAATTTTAAGGAAAATTTTGCTCTGGGAAATTTTGGAGGGGATTTTCCTGGAATTTTGGGGTTTCCTGGAATTTTGGGGTTTTTCCTTGCTCACCCTGAGGACAATGAAGCAGAGAGGATTTCCTGGGAATTTTGGGATTTTCCTGGGAATTTTGGGATCCCATCTCTGAATTCCAATCCCATTCCCTGCATCTCCACTTCCCAATTTTTCTCTGCTCCCAGGGAAGTCAATGAGTTAAAAAAAAAAGGGAATTTTTCCCATTTTTCCCATTTTTCCCCATTTCAGAGGGGTTTGGGCGTGGCTCAGCTCCATCCCCACTTCCACGCTCTAATTCCAAGGGACAAATCCGGCTTTTCCTGAGGCAGGGATGAATTTGGTGGCTCTCAGCCATCCCAAAAAATCCCCAAAATCCCCAACCAGCCCCTCAGGGAATTCTCTTCCTGTCAGGATAAATTGGGATCAAATCCTGCAGCTACAAAGGGAAAAAAAAATCCAATTAAAAATCTCCTTTTTTCCAGCAGGGAAGATTAAAAAATTCCAATCAAAGTCATTCCGAGTTGTCCACGGAATAAAAAGGAGCCAGGTCTGGAGCAGCTCCTCCCTCCCCACGGAAAACAATTGGAATTGGGATTCCCCCCCAAAAAAACTTGGAATTTTCCAGGGAAAACCCTGGAATGGCCAGGAAAGGCTGGAGTGCTTGGAAAAGCAGGAAAAAAAAAGGATTTTTCCCATTTTTTAAACACCAAACTCACCCAGGAACAGATTCTGGGATGTTTTTCCCTCTGCTCCCATTTTCCAAGGAAAAGCAGGAAAAATTCTTGGGATCCTCCTGCTCTGCTCCATCCCAGGTAATTCCATGGTCAGGAATGAAAATTTAATTTTTGGGAATGATAGTGCCACGGTCAGGGATAAAAATTCAATTTTTGGGAATAACCATTCTGGTTTTGGGAATGCCAATGGAATTTTTGGGAATGACCATCCCATTTTTGGGAATGACCATCCCATCTTTTGCGAACGACAATGGAATTTTTGGGAATAACGATTCAATTTTTGGGAATGACGATTCAATTTTTGGGAATGACTATTCCATTTTTGGGGAAATGGCCATCCCATTTTTGAGAAAAACCATCTTGCTTTTGGGAACGACAGTGGAATTTTTTGGGAATGACAATGGAATTTTTTGGGAATGACGATCCCGTCTCCAGAACACCGACGGAATTCCCGGGAATTCCCCGTCCCACCTTGCTCCGAAGGTGATCTCCAGGATCAGCAGCCGCTCCATCGGGAAGATCAGCAGCAGCACCCGGAACTGGAATGGGGAAAGGACGGAATTCTGGGTTTTCCTGGAATTTGGGCCAAAATTCCACCTTGGTGTCCCCCACGTGTCACCGCCCATCCCGGAAGGGGGATCGGGAAGGGATTGGGAAGGGATTGGGAAAGATTGGGAAGGGATTGGGAACAGACTGGGAAGGATCAGGAAGGATGGGAAAGGGATTGGGAAGGGATTGGGGAGGGATCCAGAGGGATCAAGGAAGGGATCAGGGATGGATCGGGAAGGGATCAGGAAAGATTGGGAAGGGATCAGGGAAGATTGGGAAGGGATCAGGGAAGATTGGGAAGGGATCAGGAAAGATTGGGAAGGGATCAGGAAGGGATTGGGAAGGGATCAGGAAGGGATCAGGAAGGGATCAGGAAAGATTGGGAAGGGATCAGGAAGGGATTGGGAAGGGATCAGGAAGGGATTGGGAAGGGATCAGGAAAGATTGGGAAGGGATCAGGAAGGGATTGGGAAGGGATCAGGAAAGATTGGGAAGGGATCAGGAAGGGATTGGGAAGGGATCAGGAAGGGATTGGGAAGGGATCAGGAAAGATTGGGAAGGGATCAGGGAAGATTGGGAAGGGATCGGGAACGATTGGGAAGGGATCAGGGAAGATTGGGAAGGGATCAGGAAAGATTGGGAAGGGATCAGGAAAGATTGGGAAGGGATCAGGAAGGGATTGGGAAGGGATCAGGGAAGATTGGGAAGGGATCAGGAAAGATTGGGAAGGGATCAGGAAAGATTGGGAAGGGATCATGGAAGATTGGGAAGGGATCAGGAAAGATTGGGAAGGGATCAGGAAAGATTGGGAAGGGATCAGGAAAGATTGGGAAGGGATCAGGGAAGATTGGGAAGGGATCAGGAAGGGATTGGGAAGGGATCAGGGAAGATTGGGAAGGGATCAGGAAGGGATTGGGAAAGATTGGGAAGGGATCAGGGAAGATTGGGAAGGGATCAGGAAGGGATTGGGAAAGATTGGGAAGGGATCAGGGAAGATTGGGAAGGGATCAGGAAGGGATCAGGAAGGGATCAGGAAGGGATTGGGAAGGGATCAGGAAGGGATTGGGAAGGGATCAGGAAAGATTGGGAAGGGATCAGGGAAGATTGGGAAGGGATCGGGAACGATTGGGAAGGGATCAGGGAAGATTGGGAAGGGATCAGGAAAGATTGGGAAGGGATCAGGAAAGATTGGGAAGGGATCAGGAAGGGATTGGGAAGGGATCAGGGAAGATTGGGAAGGGATCAGGAAAGATTGGGAAGGGATCAGGAAAGATTGGGAAGGGATCAGGAAGGGATTGGGAAGGGATCGGGAAGGGATTGGGAAGGGATCAGGAAGGGATCAGGAAGGGATCAGGAAAGATTGGGAAGGGATCGGGAAGGGATCGGGAAGGAGCCCGAGGGTCTCCCCCAGCACAAAGCTCCAAACACATTCCGGATTCCTTGGAGAAACTTCCCGAGGAAATGGTTCTCCGGGCCTGGATGCTGCGTCAGGTTCCGATTCAATTAATGCGGCCGCTAACGAGCTCATCCATCCCGGGATTGATGGATCCTCCCGGGAGCTGCTCCTTCCTGCCCTTAACGAGCTCCGAGCTTTTGGTCCTCGTTAATTATTCCCAAAACAGACATTCCAGCCCGAGACACCAAATTTGGGGTTCATTCCCATCCCTCTGGAGCAGATTTGGGGTTAATTCCCGTCCCTCTGGAGCAGATTTAATTCCCGTCCCTCTGGAGCAGATTTGGGGTTCATTCCTGTCCCTCTGGAGCACAAATCCTCTGGGTTGGGGTTGGGGTTCCAGGCCATGGATCCCGATCCCGGGATTTGGGATTTGGGATTTGGGATTTGGGATTTGGGAGCGGCCGCTCCGGCGGAGGCGGGAGATGGATGGAGCTGTCAGCTCCATCCGAGCACACAAATCATCCCAATTCCAGCGGGAATTCCAAGGCTCCGGGGAGAAACCGGGGGAGAAGCAGCCCAGCTCCCACAGAACACCAATCCCAGATCCTCTGGACAAAAATCCAGGGCTAAAAACCAATCCCAGATCCTTTGGAATGCAAATCCAGGGTTAAACACCAATCCCAGATCCTCTGGACAAAAATCCCGGGTTAAACACCAATCCCAGATCCTTTAAAACACAAATCCAGGGTTAAACACCAATCCCAGATCCTTTGGAATGCAAATCCAGGGTTAAACACCAATCCCAGATCCTTTGGAATGCAAATCCAGGGTTAAACACCAATCCCAGATCCTCTGGAATGCAAATCCAGGGTTAAACACCAATCCCAGATCCTCTGGACACAAATCCAGGGTTAAACACCAATCCCAGATCCTTTGGAATGCAAATCCAGGGTTAAACACCAATCCCAGATCCTTTAAAACACAAATCCAGGGTTAAACACCAATCCCAGATCCTTTAAAACACAAATCCAGGGTTAAACACCAATCCCAGATCCTCTGGAATGCAAATCCAGGGTTAAACACCAATCCCAGATCCTCTGGCCAAAAATCCCGGGTTAAACACCAATCCCAGATCCTTTAAAACAAATCCAGGGTTAAACACCAATCCCAGATCCTTTAAAACACAAATCCAGGGTTAAACACCAATCCCAGATCCTCTGGACACAAATCCAGGGTTAAACACCAATCCCAGATCCTTTAAAACAAATCCAGGGTTAAACACCAATCCCAGATCCTCTGGAATGCAAATCCAGGGTTAAACACCAATCCCAGATCCTTTAAAACACAAATCCAGGGTTAAACACCAATCCCAGATCCTCTGGACAAAAATCCAGGGTTAAACACCAATCCCAGATCCTTTAAAACACAAATCCAGGGTTAAACACCAATCCCAGATCCTTTAAAACACAAATCCAGGGTTAAACACCAATCCCAGATCCTTTAAAATACAAATCCGGGTTAAACACCAATCCCAGATCCTCTGGAATGCAAATCCAGGGTTAAACACCAATCCCAGATCCTCTGGAATGCAAATCCAGGGTTAAACACCAATCCCAGATCCTCTGGAATGCAAATCCAGGGTTAAACAGCATCCCAGATTTTTTTGACACAAATTCAGATAGTTTTAAACACGGATCCTTTTAAATCCAAATCCTGATCCTTTTAAAGATCAGGATCCCAGATCCTTTAAAACACAGATCCCAGATCCTTTTAAATCCAAATGCCAATCCCTTTCAATCCAAACCTGGATCCTTTAAAACACAAATCCCAAATCCTTTAAAACACAATCCCACATCCTTTTAAATCCAGATCCTGGATCCTTTAAAACACAATCCCAGATCCTTTAAAACACAAATCCCAGATCCTTTAAAACACAAATCCCAGATTCTTTACAATACAAATCCCAGATCTTTTTAAATCCAAATCCCAGATTCTTTACAATACAAATCCCAGATCCTTTAAAATCCAAATTTGGATCCTTAAAAACACAATTCCCAGATCCTTTCCAATCCAAATTTGGATCCTTTAAAACACAAATCCGGGTCTTTTAAAGACAATCCCAAACTCTTTAAGCCACAATCCCGAAAAATTTCCCTGTTTTTCCATGAAAATCCCAAAAGCTGCAGCTGCCAGGCCCAGCTCAGCTCCAGGAGCTCCTTTCCCTGCTCCTTCTGTTCCCGGGAATTCTCCTGGAAGGGCCAATTCCCTCCTCTTCCTGTCCTCACAATTCCCGGCTTTTCACCGCCCCATTCCCAAAAAACCCGCTGGCCTTGGGGGGAGGCGCTGCTCCTGGGAATTCTCCTTTCCTTGGGAATTCTCCTTTCCTTGGGAATTCACATCCCGGGATGGACCTCGGGAGGGAAAATGTTGTGGAAGTCCCTCCATGGAATTCCCAAACCATGGAGGTGATCCTGGATCCAAGGAATTTCCTCCATGGAATTCCCAAACCATGGAGGTGATCCTGGATCCAAGGAATTTCCTCCACGGAATTCCCAAACCATGGAGGTGATCCTGGATCCAAGGAATTTCCTCCATGGAATTCCCAAACCATGGAGGTGATCCTGGATCCAAGGAATTTCCTCCATGGAATTCCCAAACCATGGAGGTGATCCTGGATCCAAGGAATTTCCTCCATGGAATTCCCAAACCATGGAGGTGATCCTGGATCCAAGGAATTTCCTCCATGGAATTCCCAAACCATGGAGGTGATCCTGGATCCAAGGAATTTCCTCCATGGAATTCCCAAACCATGGAGGTGATCCTGGATCCAAGGAATTTCCTCCATGGAATTCCCAAACCATGGAGGTGACCCTGGATCCAAGGAATTTCCTCCATGGAATTCCCAAACCATGGAGGTGATCCTGGATCCAAGGAATTTCCTCCATGGAATTCCCAAACCATGACAGTGACTCCAAATCCATGGAACTCCCTCCCCAGCATTCCCAAAACATGGAGATGACTCCGAATCCATGGAATTTCCTCATTAAGACGTCGCAGACATGGTTTGGACTTGGAATCCATGGAATTCCCTCCCGAGGATCCCTCAGACATGGAGATGACCTCGGAGTCAGTTTTCCAGAAAATGGCAGAAAATAGAAAAAAAAAAAAAAATAGGGGAAAACAGGAAAAAATAGGAGAAAATTTGAGGAAAAAAACAGGGAGAAAATAGGGGGAAAACAGGGAAAAATCAGGGAAAAATCAGGGAAGAAATGTACCGAGGAGAGCGCGGCGCAGGCGGAGAGAGGGAATTTGATCCGGAGGAATAAAAGTGGGAATCGCGGCAGGTCCGGGCCATCCTCGGCTCTTCCCGGCTGGAATTCCTGCGGGAATTGGAACTCCCGGCTCTTCCCGGCTGGAATTCCTGCGGGAATTGGAACTCCCGGCTCTTCCCGGCTGGAATTCCTGCGGGAATTGGAACTCCCGGCTCTTCCCGGCTGGAATTCCTGCGGGAATTGGAACTCCCGGCTCTTCCCGGCTGGAATTCCTGCGGGAATTGGAACTCCCGGCTCTTCCCGGCTGGAATTCCTGCGGGAATTTGAACCTGGGGCCGAGCGCGGCCACGTTAACCCTTTAAAGGCTCTGCCTCTGCAGCTCCCATTCCCACATTCCCATTCCCACATTCCCATTCCCACATTCCCAGCTCCCATTCCCACATTCCCAGTTCCTATTCCCAGCTCCCATTCCCACATTCCCAGTTCCCATTCCCTCATTCCCAGTTCCTATTCCTAGCTCCCAGTTCCCACATTCCCAGCTCCCAGTTCCCACATTCCCAGCTCCCATTCCCACATTCCCAGCTCCCATTCCCTCATTCCCAGTTCCTATTCCCAGCTCCCAGTTCCCAAATTCCCAGCTCCCAGTTCCCACATTCCCAGTTCCCACATTCCCAGCTCCCATTCCCACATTCCCAGCTCCCATTCCCGCATTCCCAGCTCCCATTCCCATGTTTTTAGGGAATGCCGCCATCGAGCAGCATTCCCGGCATGGAGCGGGAGGAGCGCCCGGCCCCCCTGGGAACGCCGGGAATTTCTTTATTCCCGCCTGGAATAAAGCCCGGGATCGCTCTGGGAGCGGAATTCCAGTGGCTTCTCCCTCCCCACGCGCAGCTCCCAGCCCGAATTCCTCCGGGATTTACCCAAATCCGGGATTTGGGATCGCCCGCGGCCGCAGCGCAGCAGCGTCCCGAGGGAGCGGCAGAATTCCCGGCAGAATTCCCGAGGGAGCGGCAGAATTCCCGGCAGAATTCCCGGCTGGAGCCGCAGGGCCGGCATGGATCTGGCAGCAGCAGAGTTCAAATCCCTGGATACGATCCGGGCTGCGGGAAGGGACAATTCCCTGATCCCGGTTTAATGAAATTAATTGGGGAGATGAGGGAATTTCAGGGAGAAGGATTTTCATGGAGAGGGAATTTCATGGAGAGGGAATTTCAGGGGGAAGGATTTTCATGGAGAGGGAATTTCATGGAGAGGGAATTTCAGGGAGAAGGATTTTCATGGAGAGGGAATTTCCAGCCCTTTCTTGGGGAGGCTGGAAAGGCTCGGGATAAATAAAAATGAAATCAATCAATAATCGATAAAATCACCGATAAAACCCCGGAGCTTTGCCGTTACCGGGATCTTGACATTCCCGCTGATTTTGGGGTCGGGCCCCGGGGGGAGATTTGGGGGGGAAAAGGTGGGAAAGGGGATGGGGGGAAGGGAAATTTGGGATGGAGGAGCCGCTGCCAGCGGAGCTCGGAACGGCGGCGGCGGCGGCGGCGGAGCCCCCGGGAACGGGGAGGGGACCGGGAGAGGGATCGGGGGGACCGGGAGAGGGACCGGGATGGGGAGAGGGACCGGGAGAGGGATCGGGGGGATCGGGAGAGGGACCGGGAGAGGGACCGGGGGAACCGGGGGAGGGATCGGGATGGGGACCGGGAGAGGGATCGGGAGAGGGATGGGGAGAGGGATCGGGGGAGGGACCGGGAGAGGGACCGGGGGAACCGGGAGAGGGACCGGGAGAGGGACCGGGAGAGGGACCGGGGGAACCGGGAGAGGGACCGGGAGAGGGATCGGGATGGGGAGAGGGACCGGGGGGACCGGGAGAGGGACCGGGGGGATCGGGAGAGGGATCGGGAGAGGGATCGGGAGAGGGATCGGGGGGACCGGGGGGACCGGGAGAGGGACCGGGAGAGGGATCGGGAGAGGGATGGGGAGAGGGATGGGGGGAGGGATCGGGGGAGGGATCGGGGGGACCGGGAGAGGGACCGGGAGAGGGATCGGGATGGGGAGAGGGACCGGGGAGACCGGGAGAGGGATCGGGAGAGGGACCGGGGGAGGGATGGGGAGAGGGACCGGGATGGGGAGAGGGACCGGGGGGACCGGGAGAGGGACCGGGGGGATCGGGAGAGGGATCGGGGAGAGGGACCGAGGAGACCGGGAGAGGGATCGGGAGAGGGACCGGGGGAGGGATGGGGATCGGGAGAGGGATCGGGAGAGGGACCGGGGGGACCGGGAGAGGGATGGGGAGAGGGACCGGGAGAGGGATCCGGGGAGGGATCGGGAGAGGGATGAGGAGAGGGACCGGGGGGACCGGGAGAGGGATCGGGAGACGGACCGGGGGGACAAGGGGGGACCGGGGAAGGGACAGACGGGAGCGGGCAGCGGGGACCGGGCGGGGCCGGCTCGGCCCTCCCGCTCCGGCGCCGCCCATAAAAGCGCCGCTCGTGCCTCGCCCGCCGCAGTCGGAGCGCGGCACCGGCTGCGCCCCGAGCCGCGGCGGGGCCGGGCCGGACCGGGCCGGGATCAGCATTCCGAACCGGGGAATCCGCCTCCCGAACCGAGCCGGGATCAGCATTCCGAACCGGGGAATCCGCCTCCCGAACCGGAGAATCCGCATTCCGAACCGGGGAATCCGCATCCGGAACCGGGGAATCCGCATCCGGAACCGGGGAATCCGCATCCCGAACCGGGGAATCCGCGTCCCGAACCGAGCGGGGATCCGCCTCCCGAACCGGGGAATCCGCGTCCCGAACCGGGGAATCCGCATCCCGAACCGGGGAATCTGCATCCCGAACCGGAGAATACGCATCCGGAACCGCCTGCATCCCGAACCGGGGAGAACCGGCATCCCGAACCGGGGAATCCGCACCCCGAACCGGCTGCTTCCCGAACCGGGAGGGATCCGCACCTGCTCCGCTGCCCCTGCAGCCCAGGCCGGTGCCGAACCGAGCAGAACCGGCATCCCGAACCGAGCAGAACCCGCACCCCGAACCGGCTGCATCCCGAACCGGTAGGAATCCGAACCGGTAGGAATCCGAACCCCGGGGAAGCCGCAGCCGAGCCCGGAGGGACCCGGACCCTGAAGCAGCCCCGCACGCTGAGCCAGCCGTGCCCGAACCGGGCCGGTCCCGCACCCCGAACCGGGCGGGACCAGCACCCCGAACCGGGCGGGATCTGCACCCCGAACCGGGCGGGACCCGCACCCCGAACCGGGCGGGATCTGCACCCCGAACCGGGCCGGTCCCGCACCCCGAACCGGGGGGAACCCGCACCCCGAACCGGGGGGAACCCGCACCCCGAACCGGGCGGGATCTGCACCCCGAACCGGGCGGGACCAGCACCCCGAACCGGGCGGGATCTGCACCCCGAACCGGGCGGGATCTGCACCCCGAACCGGGCGGGATCTGCACCCCGAACCGGGCGGGACCCGCACCCCAAACCGGGAGAGTCCCACACCCCGAACCGGGCGGGATCTGCACCCCGAACCGGGCGGGATCTGCACCCCGAACCGGGCGGAACCAGCGCCCCGAACCGGGGGGAACCAGCGCCCCAAACCGGGCGGGATCTGCACCCCAAACCGGGCGGGATCTGCACCCCGATCCGGGCAGGACCAGCGCCCCAAACCGGGAGAGTCCCACACCCCGAACCGGGCCGGTCCCACACCCCGACCCAGCCGTGCCATGGCCGCTCTCCCGGTTCTGGCTGCCCCTGGACACTGGAGGGACCAGAACCCCAAATCTGCAGCACCCTGACCCACACAGGCTCTGCACCCCAAATCTGCTGCACCCTGACCCACACAGGCTCTGCACCCCAAACCCTCAGCACCCTGGCGGGTTCTGCACCCCAAATCTGCAGCACCCTGACCCACACAGGCTCTGCACCCCAAACTGGCTGATCCAGGAGGTTCCTGCACCCCAAAACTGGCTGTGCACTGGTCCTACTGCATCCTAGTGGGCTCTGCACCCCAAATTGGCTGATCCAGGTGCTCCCTGAACCCTGATCTTGCTGATCCGGAGGTCCCTCACCCCAGTTTTGCTGATCTGGAGGTCCCTCACCCCAAATTGGCTGATCCAGGTGCCCCCTGCACCCCGATCTCGCTGACCCTGAGGTCCCTCACGCCGATCTCGCTGACCCTGAGGTCCCTCACCCCGATCTCACTGACCCTGAGGTCCCTCACCCCAGTTTTGCTGACCCTGAGGTCCCTCACCCCGATCTCGCTGACCCTGAGGTCCCTCAGCCCAATCTCACTGATCCAGAAGTCCCTCACCCCGATCTCGCTGACCCTGAGGTCCCTCAGCCCGATCTCACTGACCCTGAGGTCCCTCACGCCGATCTCGCTGACCCTGAGGTCCCTCACCCCGATCTCGCTGACCCTGAGGTCCCTCACCCCAGTTTTGCTGACCCTGAGGTCCCTCACCCCAGTTTTGCTGACCCTGAGGTCCCTCACCCCAGTTTTGCTGACCCTGAGGTCCCTCACCCCGATCTCGCTGACCCTGAGGTCCCTCACGCCGGTCTCACTGACCCTGAGGTCCCTCAGCCCGATCTCACTGACCCTGAGGTCCCTCACCCCGATCTCACTGACCCTGAGGTCCCTCACCCCGATCTCACTGACCCTGAGGTCCCTCACCCCGATCTCGCTGACCCTGAGGTCCCTCACGCCGGTCTCCGGGGCCATGGATGAGTCCCCACCGCTGGTGGCCGAGCTGGAGCCCCTCAACATCTCCCTGAACGAGTCCTGGGCCAACCCGTTCGTGCAGCCGCCGTGGCAGGTGGCCCTGTGGGCCGTGGCCTACGCGCTCATCGTGGTGGTGGCCGTGGTGGGCAACGCCGTGGTCATGTGGATCATCCTGGCGCACAAGCGGATGCGCACGGTCACCAACTACTTCCTGGTGAACCTGGCCTTCGCCGAGGCCTCCATGGCCGCGCTCAACACCGTGGTGAACTTCAGCTACGCCGTGCACAACGAGTGGTACTTCGGGCCCGCCTACTGCCGCTTCCACAACTTCTTCCCCATCGCCGCCGTCTTCGCCAGCATCTACTCCATGACGGCCATCGCGCTGGACAGGTCAGTGAGGGGTCAGTGAGGGGTCGGTCCTGGCCAGGTCAGTGAGGGGTCAGTGAGGGGTCGGTCCTGGCCAGGTCAGTGAGGGGTCGGTCCTGGACAGGTCAGTGAGGGGTCAGTCCTGGACAGGTCAGGGACAGGGTCAGTCCTGGCCAGGGTCTGGACAGGTCAGTGAGGGGTCGGTCCTGGCCGTGGTCTGGACAGGTCAGTGACCAGGCCTGGGTTGGGCCCTGCCCAGTGCCAGATCCCAGATCCCACTGGATCACGATCCCAAGCTCCATTAAATCCCAGATCCCACTGGATCACGATCCCAAGCTCAGCTGGATCCCAGATCCCACTGGATCACGATCCCAAGCTCAGCCAGATCCCAGGTCCCACTGGATCATGATCCCAAGCTCCATTGGATCCCTGATCCCACTGGATCACGATCCCAAGCTCCATTAAATCCCAGATCCCACTGGGTCATGATCCCAAGCTCAGCCAGATCCCAGATCCCACTGGATCACGATCCCAAGCTCCATTAGATCCCACTGGATCACGATCCCAAGCTCCATTAAATCCCAGATCCCACTGGATCACGATCCCAAGCTCCATTAGATCCCACTGGATCACGATCCCAAGCTCAGCCGGATCCCAGTGGGACTGGGGGGTCCCAAAGCCCCGGAGCCCGCAGGAAGTCTCCGTTCCCTTCCCGGGAATTTGGGGACGTTCCCCCTGGAGCCCCAGGACGAATCCCGGCTCTGCCTCCTCTCCGTTCCCAGGGAATAAAGGGAATTGTGGCCGGGATCCGGGGGGAGGACGCTTTTCCTGCCCTTTTCCAGCGCCGCTGGCTCCAGGATTCCCTGCAGGAAGCAGGGCTGGGGTGGATGAGGCTCCCTGGGCATTGGAACAGCCCCAGGTTTGGTTTTGTCACCGAATCCTCTCCCTAAAATCCATGGAATTGAGGCAATCGGTAAAAACCGGCACATTTCCAGTTCCTCTCCCTCGGTGTGGTTCCAGGAGGATCCTTGGGATCAGCTGGAAAAGGCCCTTTAGAGCTGGGATGAATTCCAGGGATTATTTTTTGGGGTGAACAATTTAATTTACAGACTTTGATCCACACCAAAAAAACCAGGAGAGCAAACCCAGGGAAGCTGCAGTAAAGCAGGGAGGTCTGGGAGGCTGGGGCTGGAATTTTTTGAGGATTAGCATTCCCAAAAAATCTTCCTGCACCTCAAACCCTGAAGAGAGGCTCAGTTTTCCCAAAAAAACCCAGGCTCCCACCTGGAAGCTGCAGCCTCCATGTGCTGCATCCCAAATTCCAGCCAGGAACGGGGAAGGGAACAAATCCCAAATCCCATCCTCAGCCCCTCCAAAGCTTGGGAAAATTCCTTGTTTTCCTCTGGCTGGGAGCTGACAATGGAGCTGAAAGGCAGGAAAAGCTGGAATGAGCTCCAGGAGCCTGGGAGGGAGAATTCCCAGTTCCCAGAGCTGGGACTGGGAATGGGGAGAGCTGGGACTGGGAACAGGAATGGGGAAAACTGGGAATGGGATTGGGAATGGGGAGAGCCAGAACTGGGAATGGGGAGAGCTGGGACTGGGAACAGGAATGGGGAAAACTGGGAATGGGATTGGGAATGGGGAGAGCCAGAACTGGGAATGGGGAGAGCCAGAACTGGGAATGGGGAGAGCTGGGAATGGGAATAGGGAGAGCTGGGAATGGGATTGGGAATGGGGGAGCCAGAACTGGGAATGGGGAGAGCTGGGACTGGGAACAGGAACGGGGGAAACTGGGAATGGGATTGGGAATGGGGAGAGCCGGGAATGGGAATGGGGAGAGCTGGGAATGGGAACAGGAATGGGGAAAACTGGGAATGGGATTGGGAATGGGGAGAGCCAGAACTGGGAATGGGGAGAGCCAGAACTGGGAATGGGGAAAACTGGGAATGGGATTGGGAATGGGGAGAGCCAGAACTGGGAATGGGGAGAGCTGGGAATGGGAATGGGAATGGGGAGAGCTGGGAATGGGAATGGGGAGAGCTGGGAATGGGAATGGGGAGAGCTGGGAATGGGATTGGGAATGGGGAGAGCTGGGAATGGGAATGGGCAGAGCCAGAGCCAGGATTTGGAACGGGCAGAATTCAGAATTCTCAATTTTGGCTAGAATTCCCAATTCCCACCAAAAATCAGGGAAGCAGCATGGAAGGAGCCTCGTGTTCCCAAAGTCCTGGAAGGGCTGGGATTGGGAAGGATCTCAAATCCCACCCAGGGCCACCTTCCCTATCCCAGGTCGCTCCAGAGCCTCCAGCCCTTCCTGGCACTTCCCAGGATCCAGGGGAACCCACGGCTGGCCCGGAATCCCCGGTGGGATTTTCTGCGGGATCCATCGTGGATCCGTGCGGGATTTTAGTTGGAAGTTCCTCCATCCCCTCCTTCCCCTGGAGCTGCTCCAGCCCTGGGCACGAAAGAAAAACAGGCGGAAGTTGTTCCGAACACTCGGGACAATGGCAGGAAATTCGGGATCGGGGCTGGCACTGCGGGAAGTGCCTCAGGAAAATCCCAAAGAATTCAGAGCCCTGCAGCTCCCTCGGCTCCCCGGTTTCCCACCCCATCCTTTGTTTTCCCAAAGGGAACCCTGGGATTTTCCAGCTCCCATTCCTGCTCTTCCCAATGATGGAACTCCAGGATTTTCCAGCCATATTCCCACTTTTCCCAAAGGGAATACTGGCATTTTCCAACCCCGATTCCCACTGTTCCCAAAAGGAACCCCGGGATTTTCCACTGATTTTCCTGATTCCCACTGTTCTCAGGCCAGAACCCTGGGATTTCCCAGCCCTGATTCCCACTGTTCTCAGGCCAGAATCCCAGGATTTCCCAGCCCCGATTCCCGCTGTTCCCAAAAGGAACCCCGGGATTTCCCAGCCATATTCCCGCTGTTCCCAGAGCCAGAACCCCGGGATTTCCCAGCCATATTCCCGCTGTTCCCAGGCTGGAACCCCGGGATTTCCCAGCCATATTCCCGCTGTTCCCAGAGCCAGAACCCCGGGATTTCCCAGCCCCGATTCCCGCTGTTCCCAGGCTGGAACCTGGGATTTCCCAGCCATATTCCCGCTGTTCCCAGGCCAGAATCCCAGGATTTTCTGGCCATATTCCCACTGTTCCCAGGCCAGAACCCGGGATTTCCCAGCCATATTCCCGCTGTTCCCAAGCCAGAACCCGGAATTTCCCAGCCATATTCCCGCTGTTCCCAGGCTGGAACCCCGGGATTTTCTGGCCATATTCCCGCTGTTCCCAGGCTGGAACCCGGGATTTCCCAGCCATATTCCCGCTGTTCCCAGAACCAGAACCCCGGGATTTCCCAGCCATATTCCTGCTGTTCCCAAAAGGAACCCCGGGATTTCCCAGCCTGATTCCCGCTGTTCCCAGACCCAGAATCCCAGGATTTTCTGGCCATATTCCCGCTGTTCCCAGGCTGGAACCCCGGGATTTCCCAGTCTCAATTCCCGCTGTTCCCAGGCTGGAACCCCGGGATTTCCCAGCCATATTCCTGCTGTTCCCAGGCTGGAACCCCGGGATTTCCCGGCCATATTCCCGCTCTTCCCAGGCTGGCACCCCAGGATTTCCCGGCCATATTCCCACTGTTGCCAGACCCAGAATCCCAGGATTTCCCAGCCCCAATTCCTGCTGTTCCCAGGCTGGAACCCCGGGATTTCCCAGCCATATTCCCGCTGTTCCCAGGCCGGAACCCGGGATTTCCCAGCCCCGATTCCCGCTGTTGCCAGGCTGGAACCCCAGGATTTCCCAGCCCCAATTCCCACTGTTCCTAGGCTGGAACCCCGGGATTTCCCAGTCTCAATTCCCGCTGTTGCCAGGCTGGAACCCCAGGATTTCCCAGTCTCAATTCCCGCTGTTCCCAGAGCCAGAACCCCAGGATTTCCCAGCCCTGATCCCTGCTGTTCCCAGGCTGGAACCCCAGGATTTCCCGGCCATATTCCCGCTGTTCCCAGAGCCAGAACCCGGGATTTCCCAGCCATATTCCCGCTCTTCCCAGGCTGGCACCCCAGGATTTCCCGGCCATATTCCCGCTGTTCCCAGAGCCAGAACCCCGGGATTTCCCGGCCATATTCCCGCTGTTCCCAGGCTGGAACCCCAGGATTTCCCAGCCCCAATTCCCACTGTTGCCAGACCCAGAACCCGGGATTTCCCAGCCATATTCCCGCTCTTCCCAGGCTGGCACCCGGGGTTTCCCATCCCAAATTCCCGATTTTCCCGCACAGGTACATGGCCATCATCCACCCGCTGCGGCCGCGCCTCTCGGCCGCGGCCACCAAGGCTCTGATCGGGCTGATCTGGCTGCTGGCGCTGCTCCTGGCCTTTCCCCAGGGATATTTCTCCGTCACCGCCGAGCTCCCGGGACGCCTCGTCTGCCTCGTGGAGTGGCCGGAGCCCGGCGGAGCCGAGTCCGGGAAAACGTGAGCGGGAACAACGGGAACAACGGGCTGGGAGAGGGGAATTCCGCTCTGGAATTCCGCTGGAGCCAGGCCGGGTGGCAGGTCCAGGAGCGGCCGGTGTCAAACCCTCCCTGTGTCCTTTGTCACCTCATTCCCAGAGTGGCATCGCTGCATTCCAGAATATTCCCAGATTCCCAGCACGGAATGAGGCAGCCGCTGATTGGGACAGAACATTCCGGTGGTTTTTCCAAAGGCTGATCCCAAAGGAAAACGTCGCCACTAAATCCACAGGGGATGTGCATGCCATGCTCCAGGAAACTGGGAAAACTGGGAAAATTGGAGAAACTGGGAAAACTGGGAAAGGAGATCCCTGGCAGCTTCAGGATGGCAAATCCCAAAGAATTTAGGGATTGGGAGGAACTGGCGGCTCGGCGGCGGCTCCACTCTCGGGAATCCCGGGATGGGATTTTCCTGCCCTAAATAACTCGGGACAGGTGCTTGGGTCATTCCAGAGGCGTCATTCCAGCCCCTTCCCCGCTCCACGGCCTCCGAGTGGATATTCCGGGAACGCTGCGGTGGCAGCTGCTCCGTTTGCGGCGCCAGGAGGAAAAAATTCCATCCTTTTTCCAGTTCCCATGGAAAACAGGAGGAAAAACCAGAGGAAAACAGGGAATTCCAACACTTTGGGGGGGAATTCCTCTGGAAAACCTCTGGGGAGCACAAGCCCGGTGTGCAGAGGGTAGCAGAGCTGGTTTTTCCCTGGAAAACATCCCAGAGCTGGGAATCCTGTGGGATTCCATCGGGCCGTCGATCCCTGCTTCCCAACGGGATCAGGAATTCCGTTTGGGGTTTTGAGGATCCCCTGGGAATGCAGGGATGTCCCTTCCATGCCAACATTCCCGGGATTCCCAGGGAAAAGGAGGCGGCAGCTCCATCCTCCATCCCGCCCCAGATCCTAAACCCCTTCCAGCTGCAAACCCCAAATCTCCCGGAGCGCTGCGATCCCGGGAATGCTGCAGGCAGCACATTCCCACTGTTTTTCCATGCCTGCCATCCCAAAAGGATTCCTGGAGCTTCTGGAAGGGCTCTCGGAGCCCAGACCCCTCTGGGAACGGGGCTCTGCGCTGCTGACGTTATCCTGCAGCTCCTCCAGACGTTCCTGCAGCGCTCCGAGGATCCGGAATTCCATGGGAACAGCAACAAAAATCCTCCTGCGGAGCCGCCGAGACGCCTCTGGAATGAGCCAACGAAATCCAGCTCCGCCAAGGCCATCCCAAATGGAATTAGGGCTGGGAAAATCAGATTCTGGTAGCGAGCAGCAGAATCCAATCCAGGCCCTGCTCCCACTCCTCACCCTCCGGAGCCGGGATTCAATCCAAACTCCCGGGAAGAGCAGTGGGAGCAGGGCCTGGATTGGAGTCCAAATCCTTGCAAAGATAGAGGAGCTGGGAGCCCAAAAATCCACCCAGAGGCCCCAAAGCCTTGGGAATAAGATTCCTGCTAGCCAGGCGGGATTTGGGAAGTTTTCCAGCCACGTTTGTGGAGTCAGGTTTTAGGGAGGAGGATTTCCCAGGATTTTCCAGAAGGTTGGAGCCTCCATCCCCCTCCTGTGCTTAAACCTGGAATTATTTGATTTCCTTTTAAACTCCTCTCCAACAGAGGTCCTCACTGACCCACAGCATTCCCAGGTTTCCCATGGTATTCCCAGTGCTTCCACAGCATTCCCAGATTTCCCACTACATTCCCAGTGCTTCCACAGCATTCCCAGATTTCCCACGGCATTCCCAGTGCTTCCACAGCATTCCCAGGTTTCCCATGGTATTCCCAGTGCTTCCACAGCATTCCCAGATTTCCCATGGCATTCCCAGTGCTTCCATGGGCTTCCCAGCACTTCCATGGCATTCCCAATGCTGGATCCTCAGGGATTATCCCATTTTTCAAGGTCCCACCATTTCTCCGTGTCCATCCTGCTGGATCCTCAGGGATTATCCCATTTTTCAAGGTCCCACCATTTCTCCGTGTCCATCCTGCTGGATCCTCAGGGATTATCCCATTTTTCAAGGTCCCACCATTTCTCCATGTCCATCCTGCTGGATCCTCAGGGATTATCCCATTTTTCAAGGTCCCACCATTTCTCCATGTCCATCCTGCTGGATCCTCAGGGATTATCCCATTTTTCAAGGTCCCACCATTTCTCCATGTCCATCCTGCTGGATCCTCAGGGATTATCCCATTTTTTCCAGGTACCACTTCTCCATGTCCATCCTGCTGGATCCTCAGGGATTATCCCATTTTTCAAGGTCCCACCATTTCTCCATGTCCATCCTGCTGGATCCTCAGGGATTATCCCATTTTTCAAGGTCCCACCACTTCTCCATGTCCATCCTGCTGGATCCTCAGGGATTATCCCATTTTTCAAGGTCCCACCATTTCTCCATGTCCATCCTGAGGGATCCTCAGGGATTATCCCATTTTTCCAGGTACCACTTCTCCATGACCGTGCTGCTGTACCTGCTGCCGCTGCTGGTGATCGGCTGCGCCTACGGCGCCGTCGGCCGCACGCTCTGGGCCAGCGCCATCCCCGGAGACTCCTCCGACCGCTACCACGAGCAGGTGTCGGCCAAGAGGAAGGTGAGGAATTCCGGGAGGGGATGGATCCATAATCCATGCCCAACCTCCACAAGGTGAGGAATTCCGGGAGGGGATGGATCCAGAATCCATGGCCAACCTCCACAAGGTGAGGAATTCCGGGAGGGGATGGATCCAGAATCCATGCCCAACCTCCACAAGGTGAGGAATTCCGGGAGGGGATGGATCCAGAATCCATGGCCAACCTCCACAAGGTGAGGAATTCCGGGAGGGGATGGATCCAGAATTCCTGGCCAACCTCCACAAGGTGAGGAATTCCGGGAGGGGATGGATCCAGAATCCATGGCCAACCTCCACAAGGTGAGGAATTCCGGGAGGGGATGGATCCAGAATTCCTGCCCAATCGCCACAAGGTGAGGAATTCTGGGAGGGGATGGATCCAGAATCCATGGCCAACTTCCACAAGGTGAGGAATTCCGGGAGGGGATGGATCCAGAATCCATGCCCAACCTCCACAAGGTGAGGAATTCCGGGAGGGGATGGATCCATAATCCATGCCCAACCTCCACAAGGTGAGGAATTCCGGGAGGGGATGGATCCAGAATCCATGCCCAACCTCCACAAGGTGAGGAATTCCGGGAGGGGATGGATCCAGAATCCATGGCCAACCTCCACAAGGTGAGGAATTCCAGAAGGGGATGGATCCAGAATCCATGCCCAACCTCCACAAGGTGAGGAATTCTGGGAGGCGATGGATCCTGAATTCCTGGCCAACCTCCACAAGGTGAGGAATTCCAGGAAAGGCTGGATCCAGAATTCCTGGCCAGTCCCAGCCCCAAACCCTTCATTATGGAGCAGGTGAGGACTTGGTGGATGGGTTTAGGAGATGTCCTAACACCGAAGTGCTTCAGCCGAGATGTTGTTCCCGGTTGGAAAGGTCTCCAAGGCCAAAAAAAGGCTGGAATGACCAATGGATGGGATGAAGATGGAGCAGAGTCCTGTGGACATCTCCTCCACTACAGATGCTGACTGCACATTCCCAGCTGGAAGGGCCATTCCCGAGGGTGGCATGACCGACGGATGGGTTTAGGACACTTCCCCCACGGCTGTGGTTCAGCTGGGATGTTGACCACGGGTTCCCAGCTGGAAAGGCCATTCCAGGGGGTGGAATGGCTGCAGGCTCGCCCTCTCCCGCGGCAGGTGGTGAAGATGATGATCATGGTGGTGTGCACCTTCGCGCTCTGCTGGCTGCCCTACCACGTCTACTTCACGCTGCAGTACCTGCGGCCCCAGTGGTACCTGCAGAGCTTCATCCAGCAGGTCTACCTGGCCGTCATGTGGCTGGCCATGAGCTCCACCATGTACAACCCCATCATCTACTGCTGCCTCAACGACAGGTGGGAGCGCCGCCGAGCTCGGCAACGCGCAGCAGGGTCCCAGCGGAGAGGGCGGATGGGGATGGTTTGGGTGGTCCTGTCCCGCCCTCTGCCACCTCCGGAGGAGGTGGGGGTGGCACGACTCTCACCTGGGGTCTTTCCGAATCCCTGTGGATTTTGAGGGCAAACATCAACTGAAACAACCCCAGTTCCTAACTGGGGTTTACAGGGATGGGGGGTTTGCATTTCTTGGGGTTTTCCATTTCTCAGGGGGTTTTTCCTCCCCTCGCTGAAAGACGGCAATTTTGTCATGTTTGGAAAAGCTCAGCTTTGTCTCCCCTTTCCTTTGGCCCTGTCCATGTCTTTTCCCCTTCCTTTGGCCATGTCCATCCCGTCCCTTTGGCCATGTCCAACCCATTCCTTTGGCCATGTCCATCCCATTCCTTTGGCCATGTCCATGCCATTCCTTTGGCCCTGTCCATGTCTTTTCCCATTCCTTTGGCCATGTCCATCCCCTTCCTTTGGCCATGTCCATCCCCTTCCTTTGGCCATGTCCATCCCACTCCTTTGGCCATCTCCATCCCATTCCTTTGGCCATGTCCATCCCATTCCTTTGGCCATCTCCATCCCATTCCTTTGGCCATGTCCATCCCATTCCTTTGGCCACGTCCATCCCATTCCTTTGGCCATCTCCATCCCATTCCTTTGGCCATGTCCATCCCGTTCCTTTGGCCATGTCCATCCCGTTCCTTTGGCCATGTCCATCCCATTCCTTTGGCCATGTCCATCCCATTCCTTTGGCCATGTCCATCCCACTCCTTTGGCCATCTCCATCCCATTCCTTTGGCCATGTCCATCCCGTTCCTTTGGCCATGTCCATCCCGTTCCTTTGGCCACGTCCATCCCATTCCTTTGGCCATCTCCATCCCATTCCTTTGGCCACGTCCATCCCATTCCTTTGGCCATCTCCATCCCATTCCTTTGGCCATGTCCATCCCGTTCCTTTGGCCATGTCCATCCCATTCCTTTGGCCACGTCCATCCCATTCCTTTGGCCATCTCCATCCCATTCCTTTGGCCATGTCCATCCCGTTCCTTTGGCCATGTCCATCCCATTCCTTTGGCCACGTCCATCCCATTCCTTTGGCCACATCCATCCCATTCCTTTGGCCACATCCATCCCATTCCTTTGGCCATGTCCATCCCCTTCCTTCGGCCACATCCATCCCACTCCTTTGGCCATCTCCACGTCTTTCCTCGTTCCTTTGGCCACATCCATGCCGGTGTCCATCCCACCCCTGTGGCCAGGTTCCGGGTGGGATTCAAGCACGCCTTCCGGTGGTGCCCGTGGGTCCGCGCCGGCGAGTACGAGGGGCTGGAGCTGCGCTCGGCGCGCTTCCTGCACACGCGCAGCTCCGTGTCCAAGCTCAGCCGCATGGACACCACCACCGTGGCCTCGGCGCTCGGCGCGGCCGACGAGGAGCCGGACGAGCCCAGCCGGGCCAAGCGGCTCTCCCTGGACATGACCTCCAACGGCTCCTCCCGCAGCGATTCCAAGACGGTCTCCGAGAGCTTCAGCTTCTACTCCAACACCCTCACCTAGGGAGGTCCCCTCAGCGCCACCTCGGTGTCGCCGCCCTGCTCTTGTGCCGTGCCGGTGTTTCCCACGCTGCTTTCCCGCCTCTTTTCCTTGGGATGAGTTCCGCCGTGGGGCCGGACACCAGGAATGTTTGCACTGCCGGGCTGGAGATGAAGGGGACGCAGGGACGGGACAGAGCCGGCTTTTCCTCCGGAATTCCAACGCCGGCCGGCGCTTCCGCGCTCTCTGCGAGGCAGGAGGGACCTCTCGGTGCATCCCACCCCACGGAAAACAGCCCCGTCCTGCACCTCCCTCCTCCCATCCTTAATTTCATTCTCCCTGCTGGATATCCAGGAGGATCTTGAATCCCAAAATCCCAAAAAAGGCTTTTTCCAGCTCCATGGGGAGTCACCGGCCACAGCGTGGATTCTGGGATTCAAGCAGGCCTGGCCCTGGTTTGGGTGTGTTTGGCAGAAGAGCTGCGGCGCCTTTGGAAGCCGCAGCCAAGGATCCATCCGGGAGCCATTCCCATTGTTCCCAGCGTTTTTCTGGGATTGTCGTGGATACAAGGCCTGCCCCGCCCATCCTTGTCTTTATTGTTGTTTTTGTTTTCTGTCCCTCGAGGGCTCCTCACGGCCGAGCGTTCCAGGATGGAAGCGCAGGATCCGCCGTTTACGGAGCATTCCCACAGGGAATGACGGGATTTGGGCTTTTTGGGATTTCCGTGTCCTTGCTGGAGCCTTGGTGTGAGGTCACAGAGCCCAGCCTCGGAGTTCCCAGGGTTTATTTCCCATTAAAATCACCCTAATCGTATAAAATTCCAATTTTCAGCCTTCAGGATCCACCATGGGGCCTTCCAGCCTTCCCCATTCTGGGATTCTGGGATTTTGGGATTTATTCCTCTCCCAAACCCTGTCCCAAAATCCCCTGTCCAGCTGAAAAATGGACACAATCATTATAATGCAAAGTTTAGCATGGGAATCCTCCTTTTCCTTGGAATATCCACCTTAAATCCCATTCCTGCTGGAATATCCACCTCAAATCCCATCCCTGTGACTCTGACATCCCTGGGGAACTCGGGATTCAGGATTGCAGCAGCTGGAAGGAGATTTCTGGGAAGTTCTTCCCATGGGAACATCCCAAGAGAGAGGGAACCCAACCCAACCGTCCTTCCCAAAGTGTCTCGGGATTGTCCCAGCATGGATTTTCATGGATAAATATTCCTTTGATGTGGAGAATGGTTCGTTATCCTTTAACGAGGGGAGGAGGGTGGGAGCGGGAAGAGGTGGAAAAGCTAAAATTCCATAAAAAAGATGGATGATGGGTTTGGGACACCCTCTGTGAGAGGAGTTTGCCCTGGAATGTCACTGAAACAGGAAAAGGGACAATTCCCAAAATTCCTCCTGATGGATCCCGGCTCCCCTTCCCGGGCTGGGCTTCCCAAATTCCGCTGCTCTGCCGGAAACGCGCAATCCGTGCTTTTCCAAGCGGGACATTCCAGGTGGGAATTGCAGCAGCATCCCGCCCCCGCTGGCAGTTCCGGCTGGCTGGAATTCTGGATTTTAATTAAAGCAGCGTTCCCGGGCTCCGCTCAATCCCACGGGCCCGGTAAGCTCCGGCTGTTGGTTTTCCATCAGTGATTTTATCCGGGAAAAAGGAGAGAAGCCATGAACAGCCACATGTTCCTGCCCGAGCTTCCAGTGGACACCGGGCTGGATCCCCAATCCCAGCGGGATTCAGATCCCCACGGAGCCATTTTCTCCATCGGGATCATCCCATCCCAGCGGGATTCAGATCCCCACAGATCCATCGGGATCATCCCATCCCAGTGGGATTCAGATCCCCACGGAGCCATTTTCTCCATCGGGATCATCCCATCCCAGTGGGATTCAGATCCCCACGGAGCCATCGGGATCATCCCATCCCAGTGGGATTCAGATCCCCACAGAGCCATTTTCTCCATCGGGATCATCCCATCCCAGTGGGATTCAGATCCCCACAGATCCATCGGGATCATCCCATGCCAGTGGGATTCAGATCCCCACGGAGCCATCGGGATCATCCCATCCCAGTGGGATTCAGATCCCCACGGAGCCATTTTCTCCATCGGGATCATCCCATCCCAGTGGGATTCAGATCCCCACGGAGCCATTTTCTCCATCGGGATCATCCCATCCCAGTGGGATTCAGATCCCCACAGATCCATCGGGATCATCCCATCCCAGTGGGATTCAGATCCCCACAGATCCATCGGGATCATCCCATCCCCTTTTACAGGGCTGTCCCTAACGGGGAATTTCACCCCTACCCCATAAAATGAGGTACAAAAATCCCCCTCAGCCTCACAAGGAAAGGGAATTCCACATTCCCAAAGCTCTGGATTATTCCTCCATCTCCAATTCCACGGGAAACCCCCCAAGATCGGGAGTGACCCCAAAAAAACCCCAAATTTTGTTGGTTTTGGTGCTTCCTGAGCAGGATCCGCAGCCCTGAGCGAGCCCATCCCGCTGAATTCCCCCTTTGGTTGTTCAGCCTCATTTCCATGGATGCACTCCAGCGTTTTGCATAAATGTTTGCTTAATGCAGAGTCCAAAATATCCCAGAAAATTTAAAAAAAAAAAAAAAAGGGAATTCAAGGCGGCTCCCTGGGCAGATCCCACAGTTTCCATGGCACCCGGGGGGCTCTGGGATGCTTCCCAAAAAATCGGAGTTCAGGGAGGAACAATTTGGGTTCTTCAGGAATGCTCAGTTTCATTTTTGGGGCAGATTCCAGCAGATTTGGGGTTCCTGGAGGGTGAAGAATTCTGGCTTGTTCCCAGCAGTAATTAGCGTTAATTACCCCGCTAATTACTGAGCTCTGAGCAGGAGCTGCAGCAATTGGATACCAAGCCAGGCTGGGTGGGAATTTTGGGGTGCGAAATGAGGAATTCAATCGGATTTGGTGTTTCCAGGGCCGAGGAACCTCCTGGGCATCAGGAATTCCAGAGGGAAGGAAGGGAAAAGGGGAAAGAGGGAATTGCTTCTGATGGGCTTAATTAGAAATTAATTATTCATTGGAGCAACCGGGGTTGCAGGAGGATTTAAGGAATCCTGGGGGATTCCAGCCAGGATTTTTTAGGAAGAAATTCCTCCCTGAGGGGCTGGGATGTAATTCCCAGAGGAGGTGTGGCTACCCCTGGAACACTGGGAATGTCCAAGGCCAGGTTGGACAGGGCCACCAAATATTTGGGAAATCCTGGGATTTGTGGCGCAAGAACTGGGGATAAAACACAGGGAATGGGAGCACCAAAAACCTGGGAAATCCTGGGATTTGTGGCGCAAGAACTGGGGATAAAACACAGGGAATGGCAGCACCAAAAACCTGGGAAATCCTGGGATTTGTGGCGCAAGAATTGGGGATAAAACACAGGGAATGGCAGCACCAAAAACCTGGGAAATCCTGGGATTTGTGGCACAAGAATTGGGGATAAAACACAGGGAATGGCAGCACCAAAAACCTGGGAAATCCTGGGATTTGTGGCGCAAGAATTGGGGATAAAACACAGGGAATGGCAGCACCAAAAACCTGGGAAATCCTGGGATTTGTGGCGCAAGAACTGGGGATAAAACACAGGGAATGGCAGCACCAAAAACCTGGGAAATCCTGGGATTTGTGGCGCAAGAATTGGGGATAAAACACAGGGAATGGCAGCACCAAAAACCTGGGAAATCCTGGGATTTGTGGCACAAGAATTGGGGATAAAACACAGGGAATGGCAGCACCAAAAACCTGGGAAATCCTGGGATTTGTGGCGCAAGAATTGGGGATAAAACACAGGGAATGGCAGCACCAAAAACCTGGGAAATCCTGGGATTTGTGGCGCAAGAATTGGGGATAAAACACAGGGAATGGCAGCACCAAAAACCTGGGAAATCCTGGGATTTGTGGCGCAAGAACTGGGGATAAAACACAGGGAATGGCAGCACCAAAAACCTGGGAAATCCTGGGATTTGTGGCGCAAGAATTGGGGATAAAACACAGGGAATGGCAGCACCAAAAACCTGGGAAATCCTGGGATTTGTGGCGCAAGAATTGGGGATAAAACACAGGGAATGGCAGCACCAAAAACCTGGGAAATCCTGGGATTTGTGGCGCAAGAATTGGGGATAAAACACAGGGAATGGGAGCACCAAAGGACAGATCCTCACTGCTTGTTGGGAATGAGGAGCAGGAGGAGGGATTGGGGCCATTCCCAGGGAATGAGGAGCAGGAGGAGGGATTGGGGCCATTCCCAGGGAATGAGGAGCAGGAGGAGGGATTGGGGCCATTCCCAGGGAATGAGGAGCAGGAGGAGGGATTGGGGCCATTCCCAGGGAATGAGGAGCAGGAGAAGGGATTGGGGCCATTCCCAGGGAATGAGGAGCAGGAGAAGGGATTGGGGCCATTCCCAGGGAATGAGGAGCAGGAGGAGGGACTGGGGCCATTCCCAGGGAATGAGGAGCAGGAGGAGGGATTGGGGCCATCCTGAGGTCTGTGACACCCCAGCCTCTTCCACAGCATTCCCACTAAAGGGAAAAGAATCCATCCCAGCTGGATGCGAGCGAGGCAAGCGGCAGCCAGGCAGAGCAGAGCTTCCCAATGAAATCTTGGAAAGATCCAACCCCTTTCCCTCTCCTGAACACTGGAGTCATGCTGGAGGGGATGGACATGGCCCTGGAAGGGGAAAGCAGGGGGAGAATGCCCTGAAATCCCAAATCCGAGGCCTTTTCCAGGCTTCCATTCAGGGAATGATCCATGGATGGGCAGGGAATGGGTAGTTGGTCCCGGGGTGGGATTCCCTGACCATTCCCTGCTCATTCCTTTCCTGTTCCAGGCAAGGTCTCCTCCAATCCCCATTTCCTCCCCTTTTCCCAAGTTTCCCACCCCATAGCTCAGGGACATCCCGGTGTCCCAAATCCTCCCAAACCTAGTTGGGAAAGCCCCAGCAGCTCCCGAAGGAAACCTTTCCCTGCACCCAGGAGCATCCCCACATCCTCCCAAGATTTCGGGAATGCAAACCCCTCTGGAATGTGGGGAGCTGGGAATGGAGTCCTGGCAGGGATTTCTGGAGCCGGGAAGGGATCGAAGCCGCTTGCAGCATTGCTGTCACAGTGATCCATTCCCTCAATTCCCACTTCCATCCGGGAACGTTCCTGCTGATGCCGGGGGAAAATCCAATGCCGTTGCCAGGGCAGGAATGATTTATTTGGGCATAAAACCCATCAGAATTCCTTGGAGTCTCCTCCGGGATGGGCTCAGCTGCAGAGATTGATTTGTTTACTGCAGCCACGGAAAGCAGCAGCTGCTCCCGGGAAAACACATCCCAAACTCGGCCGGGGACTTTCCAGCCTCTCCCGGTTTTCCTGGAGCAGCCGAGGGAAGGGACCGAGCCCATTGCTCGGCCCCCAGATTATCAGGGGGACAAAAAAAACCCCAAAGTGGTTCAGATCCTGCAGGTTTGGGAATTGGCTGGGGCCTCCCGGGTGCTTGGAATCTTCCAAGGAGATTCTGGGCTCCAAGCATCGATTCCTTTGCCATTTTTGGGGTTGGATGAAGGCAGAGCTGAGATCCCTCCGGCTCCGTCCTGGCGGGAATGGAGCCTGGCTCCGGAGGGACAGATTGAGCCAAAATCCAAGTGGGATTTGGGGGTTAAGGATCACCTCTAAATCCACACATTCCTTAGGAAAAATGGGATTGACCTTGTTTGGTTGTTTTATAGTTGCATGTGGAATAAACACCCAAGTTTATTGGATCAAGCTCAGCTCCAGAGGGGCAGATGGAGCCAACATCACAGTGGGATTTGGGGGTTAAAGATCACCCCAAATCCACATATTCCTTAGGAAAAATGGGATTGTCCTTGTTTGGCTGAGGGATGGCTGTGTTTGGAAGGAGTTCTATGAAAACCCAGCTGTCACTGGGCAGTGTTTCCTTGAACCAGAATATCCTGGATAGGGACACCATTCCCTAAATCCGGATTATCCCCCCGCAGGAATCCCGCGGCTCCATCCCACACTGGAGCTCCCATTTGATGACCCCAGAGGCGTTTTCCACCCTCAACAATTCCATGGTTCTGTGAGCCCTTGGCTGCTCCATGCAGGGAGGGGAAATCCTGGGAATCATTCCTGTCACAGCTTCTCCCCCTGCTCCATCTGCGGCTCGGCCGGGAAAAATCTCCGGGAAAATCAGCGGCAGCGTTCCTAAATCCTAAATTCCAGCTGGGAATGCCCGAAAAGCTCCTGCTCCCGGTGGATTCACACCCCTCTTCCCCAGCTTTGGAACGCAATGGGATTCCCAAGTTTGGGGAACGGATCTGCCCCATCCAGGCCATCCCGAATTTTTCCTAAAGCTCCCAAAGCACGAGGGATGCTGCAGAAGGAAAATCCATGGATTTCCTTCCCTCCTGGTGGAGCTTTGCCTCAGGCACAGAGCTCGGGCTCTACCAGGAGTGTCCCCTAAGCCCGGGATGAGGGACCTGGAGCCAGGTGAGGGTCAGGGGAATGTGGGAATTACACCTGGAGAGTGACAGGGACTATGGGAATTACACCTGGAGAGTGACAGGGAATGTGGGAATTATACCTGGAGAGTCACAGAGAATGTGGGAATTACACCTGGAGGCACAGGGAATGTGGGAACACACCTGGAGAGTCACAAAGAATGTGGGAGTTACACCTGGAGAGTGACAGGGAATGTGGGAATTATACCTGGAGAGTCACAGAGAATGTGGGAATTATACCTGTTGGCACAGGGAATGTGGGAACACACCTGGAAGGTCACGGGGAATGTGGGAATTACATCTGGAATATCACAGGGAATGTGGGAACACACCTGGAGGGTCACGGGGAATGTGGGAACACACCTGGACGGTCACGGGGAATACCGGGACCCACCTGGAGGGGAAGGCCGGCACGCTGCCCTCAGTGACAAGGCGGGGATCGGGCCCAGCTTGGACTCGGTGACCCCAAGGGTTCCAGCCTCAGGGATTCCGGGGTAAGCGGCGCTGCTCCGGCGGCTCCTCCTCCTTCCGGGGGGTGCCGGGCTAGCACCGGAGGCTGCTGACCCCGCTCGGGCCCCGGAATTGGGAGGAAAAAGGGGGAAAACGGCGCCGCCGCCGCTTCCCGTCCCGGGCTCCCGCCGGGCTCCCTCAGAGCGCGGCCCCGCCCCTCGCCCTCACGGCCGTTACTGGGCGCGCGCCGCCGTTCAAACCCGCCTCGACGGCGGCGCTGCGCGCGCTGATTGGCTGCCGCGCTGGCCCCCCGCGCTCTGATTGGCAGGGAGGCGCGGAGGGGGCGTGGCCGCGGCGATGGCGGGCTCCCCCTGAGCGCGGCCCGCCGCCGCAGCCATGGCCGCCCGCAGCCCCCGCGGAGCGGCCGCGGCCGCCGCCGCCTTCGGCTCCCCGACGCCGCGGACCCTCGGCGGCCCCGGCACCCCCGTGCTCGCTGAGTGCCCCCGCAACGACGATGAGCGCGAGAGGCGCCAGCGCCGCCGCTCCAGGGTGGTGGAATCGTCGCTGCAGGGCCTCGGCTCCCCCTCGCTCAAGTACGGCCGGTGCGCGGGGCTCGGGCTGAGGGGAGAGCCGGACAGCGACCCCGCTGGGATGGGGATGAGGGGAGAGCCTGGACACTGACCCCGCTGGGATGGGAATGAGGATGAGGGGAGAACCTGGACACTGACCCCGCTGGGATGGGAATGAGGATGAGGGGAGAACCTGGACACTGACCCTGCTGGGATGGGGATGAGGATGAGGAGAGAGCAGGACAGCGACCCCGCTGGGATGGGAATGAGGAGAGAGCCTGGACACTGACCCCGCTGGGATGGGGATGAGGAGAGAGCCGGACACTGACCCCGCTGGGATGGGAATGAGGAGAGAGCCTGGACACTGACCCCGCTGGGATGGGAATGAGGATGAGGAGAGAGCCGGACACTGACCCCGCTGGGATGGGGATGAGGGGAGAGCCGGACACTGACCCCGCTGGGATGGGGATGAGGAGAGAGCCTGGACACTGACCCCGCTGGGATGGGGATGAGGATGAGGGGAGAACCTGGACACTGACCCTGCTGGGATGGGGATGAGGATGAGGATGAGGATGAGGATGAGGATGAGGATGAGGATGAGGATGAGGGGGGAGATCGGGGACACTGACCCTGCTGGGATGGGGATGAGGGGACAGCCGGACACCGACCCCGCTGTGTCCCGGGGTCAAGGACAGCCGGACACCGACCCCGCTGGGATGGGGATGAGGATGAGGGGAGAGCCCGGACACTGACCCCGCTGGGATGGGGATGAGGAGAGAGCCTGGACACTGACCCCGCTGGGATGGGGATGAGGATGAGGATGAGGGGGGAGATCGGGGACACTGACCCCGCTGGGATGGGGATGAGGATGAGGATGAGGGGGGAGATCGGGGACACTGACCCTGCTGGGATGGGGATGAGGGGACAGCCGGACACCGACCCCGCTGGGATGGGGATGAGGGGAGAACCTGGACACTGACCCTGCTGGGATGGGGATGAGGATGAGGGGAGAACCTGGACACTGACCCTACTGGGATGGGGATGAGGGGACAGCCGGACACCGACCCCGCTGTGTCCCGGGGTCAAGGACAGCCGGACACCGACCCCGCTGTGTCCCGGGGTCAGGGACAGCCGGACACCGACCCCGCTGGGATGGGGATGAGGATGAGGGGAGAGCCCGGACACTGACCCCGCTGGGATGGGGATGAGGAGAGAGCCTGGACACTGACCCCGCTGGGATGGGGATGAGGATGAGGATGAGGGGGGAGATCGGGGACACTGACCCCGCTGGGATGGGGATGAGGAGAGAGCCGGACACCGACCCCGCTGTGTCCCGGGGTCAGGGACAGCCGGACACTGACCCCGCTGTGTCCCGGGGTCAGGGACAGCCGGACACTGACCCCGCTGTGTCCCGGGGTCAAGGACAGCCGGACACTGACCCCGCTGTGTCCCGCAGGTCCGAGAGCTGGCAGCCGCCGCTGCCGCAGTGGAGCAACGCGCAGATCTCGGAGCACTACAGCACCTGCATCAAGCTCTCCACCGAGAACGTGAGTGGGGCGGCCACGTTTGGGGTTAAAGCCCCTCAGCAGCGGGGTTTGAGACGCCCGGGGCTCTGCAGCGTGGTGGGGCAGGTTCAGGGACCATAAAGGAGTGTCTGGTCCCACTGGGCCATGGGTTCTGTCCACACGGTTCTGGAGTATCTGGGCAATCCAAGGAAAAAAGTTCCTGTGGGGCTTTTTCCTGCCTGTTCTTCTCATCCCATGGAGCAGAGCCTGGATCCATCCTCCCACATTCCCTCTTGGATATTTAGGGCTGAGTTCCCCTCTCAGCTGTCTCTTCCCGAGGCTGCCCAGCCCCAGCTCCCTCAGCCTTTGATAACCAGGGAGATGCTCCAGATCCCTCATCTTTGTCACCCTTTGCTGGAGCTCCTTGTCCCTCCTGTCCTGCTGACACTCCTGGGGCTGATCGCTCCCTGTCCTGCTGGGAATGCTCTTCCTGGTGGATCCCATTCGTGTCCTTGTCCCCAGGACCCTGTCAGGGACACCTTGTTGTCCCCCAGGTCCTTCTCCATAGCCATCGCCTCCAGCCTGTGCCAGTGTCCCTACCTGAGTTTGAATTTCAAACAATTCTCTGTTGAGTTCCTGACAATTCTCTGTCCAGCTCTCGCTCCTCTTCCAAGAGGAAGCTGTGGCCATGCCTGGGCTTTGTCCTCTGTCCCTGGTGCCACCCAGGCTGTCCCCTCATCCCCAGGGTGTCCCCAGCCAGGGGAAGGGTCCCCAGGCAGGGGAAGGGTCTCCAGCTGTGCTTTCTTGCAGAAAATCACCACCAAGAACGCCTTTGGGCTGCACCTGATCGATTACATGACCGAAATCCTGAACCAGAAGAACTCGGAGCTCACCAACTTCCAGGTCAGAGGGGTCCCTGCTGCTGCTGCTTTGTTTTTGTCAGCTCGTGCCCTTTTCTGGCCCAGACACGGGGCATCTGAGACATTTTACAAACTTGTATTCCATTTTCAGTCTCATGAGACAATGCAGGTGTTATAATTCACTCCATCACAATCAGCAGCCAAATATTTCCTAATTACCAAACACTGTGTTTCTTAGCCTGTCAGCTTTTGCTACACTATTCTGTAAATTACTTAAAGCAAATAATCTAAAATTAGCCTTTGTGGTATCTTTCACAGTTCTATTTATCTAAATTGTCTGGTCTTATTTGCAAGGCCACCCTTTGAAGCTTGTTTGTATTTCTGTTTCTCTCTCAGCAATGTCTGTCCTGTCCATGGCATTTCTAAGTCAGCATTTCTTCTCTCAAGCTTTGCAGATGCAGACTCTGACTTTTCTGTCAGGTTCTGAGAATTTTCCACAAATCTGTTTCTAAATCTAAGGCTGAATCCTCCCAGTTGTGGGGTCCAAAAGGGCTCAAACAGGACTGGGAGGGCCTTGGGGATGAAAACAGTTTAAATATTAGGTAGGATAATTCCCGTTCCCTGTGGGATTGCCCTGCCCAGCTGGGAATTCCCATTCCCCGTGGGATTGTCCTGCCCAACTGGGAATTCCCGTTCCCTGTGGGATTGTCCTGCCCAGCTGGAATTCCCGGGAATTCCCATTCCCGCAGGTGGCAGCGGGGACTCTGGACGCCAGCGCCAAGATCTACGCCGTGCGCGTGGATTGCGTCCACGCCGACGCCTTCAGGGTCCTGGGCCACCTGGGCAAGGAGACAGCCCCTGCCAGGGACCCGGACAGCCCCCAGCAAGGTGGGAATTCCCTCTTTTCCTCCCCAAAAACCCCGGGAATTCCCTCATTTCCCACCCGGGATCTTTGGGAGTTCTGAAGGGGTTTGGGATTCATTGGGCTGGGAGATCCCAGATTGGTTCTCCTGGAACGCTGGGGCAGGGAGGGGTGGGAGGAGGAGCTGGAGCTGTCCCTCAGGGATTTCAGATTTCAGTTTGGGGCCGAACAGAGGCACTTTGGGGTCAAACAAGGGCAGTTTTTTGCCCAACAGAAGCCATAAAAAGCCAGCAGAGCGTTGCTCATGCCCTCAGATCCTGAGGAATCTCAGTGCCTGCTGTAGTTTGCTGTACAAATCCCAGGATTTCTCCTCCTTTGGGTGATCCCAGCCCTTCTGAGGTGGAATTTGTCCCTTTTCCCGTGCCAGGCTCCAGCCCAGCCCCCGGGGCTGCCAAGAAGTCTCAGCCAAAGAAGAAGCAAAACTTCAAAACCATCGAGCAGAACCTGAGCAACATCAACATGCCCGAGGGCAGCCGCAGGGCCGAGGTGGGCCTGGGCTGCTCCTCATCCTCCCATCCCGCTCCTCATCCTCCCGCCCTGCTCCTCATCCTCCCATCCTGCTCCTCATCCTCGCATCCCGCTCCTCATCCTCCCATCCTGCTCCTCATCCTCCTGCCCTGCTCCTCATCCTCCCATCCCGCTCCTCATCCTCCCATCCCGCTCCTCATCCTCCCATCCCGCTCCTCATCCTCCCATCCTGCTCCTCATCCTCCCATCCTGCTCCTCATCCTCCCATCCCGCTCCTCATCCTCCCATCCCGCTCCTCATCCTCCCATCCTGCTCCTCATCCTCCCATCCCGCTCCTCATCCTCCCATCCCGCTCCTCATCCTCCCATCCTGCTCCTCATCCTCCCATCCCGCTCCTCATCCTCCCATCCCGCTCCTCATCCTCCCATCCCGCTCCTCATCCTCCCATCCTGCTCCTCATCCTCCTGCCCTGCTCCTCATCCTCCCATCCCGCTCCTCATCCTCCCATCCCGCTCCTCATCCTCCCATCCTGCTCCTCATCCTCCCATCCCGCTCCTCATCCTCCCATCCCGCTCCTCATCCTCCCATCCTGCTCCTCATGCTCCCGCCCTGCTCCTCATCCTCCCATCCCGCTCCTCATCCTCCCATCCTGCTCCTCATCCTCCCATCCTGCTCCTCATCCTCCCATCCTGCTCCTCATGCTCCCGCCCTGCTCCTCATCCTCCCATCCCGCTCCTCATCCTCCCATCCTGCTCCTCATCCTCCCATCCTGCTCCTCATCCTCCCATCCTGCTCCTCATGCTCCCGCCCTGCTCCTCATCCTCCCACCCTGCTCCTCATCCTCCCATCCCACTCCTCATCCTCCCGCCCTGCTCCTCATCCTCCCGCCCTGCTCCTCATCCTCCCACCCTGCTCCTCATCCTCCCTGTCCTGCTGCCCTGCTTTCCTGTTCCTGATTCCCACCTCCATTCCCTGATTCTCATTCCCCGATTCCCAGCTCCATTCCCTATTCCCAGTTCCCATTCCCCAATTCCCTTCTCCATTCTCTAATTCCCATCTCCATTCCTGATTACCATTCCCTGATTCCCATCTCCATTCCCCAGTTCCCATCCCAAGATTCTCATTCCCTAGTTCCCATCCCCAGTCCCCTCTCCGTTCCCATTCCCAGATTCCCACCCCTGATTCCCCGTGCATTCCCACTTCCCAGGTGGATCCCATGTTCCAGAGAGCAGCCGCCTCCTTCGACGAGTGCAACACGGCCGGCATTTTCCTGACGGGGCTGCGCTCCCAGAGCTTCCAGAGCCGGCTCCTTTTCCACTCTGGAATTGTCCCTCTGCCCTCCTCGGAGAGCCTGGCCCTGCCCAGCTCCCAGCCCGTCACCGTGCCGGCTCTGAGAGGTGAATCCCAGCCTTTTCCTGCCGAATCCCAGCCTTTCCCAGCCTTTTCCCTGCTTTTCCTGCCCTTATCCAGCTCCTTTCCCTGCTTTTCCTGCCCTTATCTGGCTCCTTTTCCTGCTTTTCCTGCCCTTATCTGGCTCCTTTTCCCCTGTGTTTGTTCGCTGCTCGGATCCCTGGCATCTGGAAAACTGCTGGAAAACTGGGAATTTTCCAGGCTGCTGGAAAATTGAGAATCTGGGAGGTTTGAGGTGCTGAGGAAGGTGGGAATTCCTGATCCAGATTAGGGATTCCAGAGCCAGGTGGGAATTCTTGAATTTCGGATCCTGTGCAGGAATTTGGGAGGTTTGAGGTCCCGATCCAGGTGGGAATTCCTGCTGGGATCCCAGGAATTCACCTGTGTCCCACCTCTCCACAGCCCTGCTGGCGCCGTGCCTGGAAAAACGCCGGATCTGCTCCTCCCTGGCCGGATTCCAGTTCACCAAGTGGGATGAGGAGGCCCACGATGAGGTGGGTGGGAATTCCTGAGCCAGTTTGGAAATTCCTGAGCCAGTTTGGAAATCCCAGAGCCAGGTGGGGAATCCCTGATCCAGGCAGGATTCCCAGTCCAGGCAGGATTCCCGACCGAGGCAGGATTCCCGATCCAGGCAGGATTCCCGATCCAGGCAGGATTCCCGATCCAGGCAGGATTCCCAGTCCAGGCAGGATTCCCGATCCAGGCAGGATTCCCGATCCAGGCAGGATTCCCAATCCAGGCAGGATTCCCAATCCAGGCAGGATTCCTGATCCAGGCAGGATTCCCAGTCCAGGCAGAATTCCCGACCCAGGCAGGATTCCTGATCCAGGCAGGATCCCTGATCCAGGCAGGATCCCCAATCCAGGCAGGATTCCCGATCCAGGCAGGATTCCCAGTCCAGGCAGGATTCCCGATCCAGGCAGGATTCCCAATCCAGGCTGGGCATTCCCGATCCAGGCAGGATTCCCAGTCCAGGCAGGATTCCCAATCCAGGCAGGATTCCCCAATCCAGGCAGAATTCCCGATCCAGGCAGGATTCCCAATCCAGGCAGGATTCCCGACCCAGGCAGGATTCCCGATCCAGGCAGGATTCCCAGTCCAGGCAGGATCCCTGATCCAGGCAGGATTCCCAGTCCAGGCAGGATTCCCAATCCAGGCTGGGCATTCCCGATCCAGGCAGGATTCCCAATCCAGGCAGGATTCCCGATCCAGGCTGGGCATTCCCGATCCAGGCAGAATTCCCGATCCAGGCTGGGCATTCCCGATCCAGGCAGGATCCCCGATCCAGGCTGGGCATTCCCGATCCAGGCAGGATTCCCAGTCCAGGCAGGATCCCCGATCCAGGCAGGATTCCCAGTCCAGGCTGGGCATTCCCGACCCAGGCAGGATTCCCAATCCAGGCTGGATTCCCGATCCAGGCAGAATTCCTGATCCAGGCAGGATTTCCGACCGAGGCTGGGCATTCCTGATCCAGGCAGGATTCCCAATCCAGGCTGGGCATTCCCGACCCAGGCAGGATTCCCAATCCAGGCAGGATTCCCGATCCAGGCAGGATTCCCAATCCAGGCAGGATTCCCAATCCAGGCAGGATTCCCGATCCAGGCAGGATTCCCGATCCAGGCTGGCCACTCCTGTGTTGCAGTCGGTGTCGGCGCTCCTGGAGAAGTTCCGGAGGAGCGAGCAGGCCTTCGATCCCAACCTGGATCCCGACAGTGAGGACGGGGAGGGCTGGGCCCCCTCCCAGCCGGAATTCCAGCCCGAATCCCCGGCCGGCGACGGGAGCCGGGAATTCCCGGCCAGCGGAGACGGAGACTCCCTCGGCCGCAGCAAGAGGTGGGCTGGGATCCAGGGATGGGGCTGGGCTGCAATTCCCAGTGCCCAGGAGGAATTCCCGGGAATTCTGAGCAGGGATACCAAATCCTTTGGGAATACTGCGAGAACTCAGCAGGAATACCAAATCCCAGGAATTCTGATGGAATTCTGAGCAGCTGCCATTCCTTTTCCAGGGGCAGTGGAGCTCCCCTGGGAGAGGGGGACATCGGCACGCTGAGCCTGCACGTGTCCCTGAATCCCGGGGAATATTCCTACTTCAGCCCCCGCGTCCTCTCCATGTGGGCCGGCCCCGAGCACTGGCGCTTCCGGCCCCGCCAGCCCCGTGAGTGCCCAGCACTGGGAATCCTGGAATTCCGGGCTGGGAGGGCTCAGTCCTGGAATGCCGGGCTGGAAGGGGCTCAAATCCTGGAATTCCGGGCTGGGAAGGGTTCAGTCCTGGAATTCTGGGCTGGGAGGGGCTCAAATCCTGCAATTCCAGAATGGGAAGGGCTCAATCCTGGAATTCTGGGCTTTTTCCCACTCTCCCTCAGCAGCCTCTGGCCCAGAGAAGGATTCCCGGCAGAGGATTTCCAGGAAGGTTTTTGAGCTGGATTTCCAGGAGGACATCGACTTCCAGGCCCATTTCCAGAAGACCAAGGTGCCCACGGAGCCCTTTTCCCACAGCAGCCCGGAATTCCCGGGATTTGGCTGTCCTGGGGGGCACCTCCAACCCTGCCCCTTCCCAGACAAAACTCTCCCTGTTTTCCCATGGAAAGCTGGTGGAGCTTCCCGTTTTTCCATGGAACTGTCCGATCCCGTCCCCAGGCATCCACAACCTTGGCCAAATCCATCCTGGAAAAGCAGAACAGCCGGAGCACCACGCTGCCGGCGGACTTCAACTACAACCCCCAGAACCTGCGGCAGCTCTTCCTCAAACCCCTGCTCAAGGTGAGAATTCCCGAAGGAATTCCAGGGAATCCTCCCGGGGAGCCATTCCAGGGAATCGTCCCAGCAGATCATTCCAAGGGATTATCCCAGGGAACCATCCTGGGGAATCATCCTAGGGAATTATCCCAGGGAATCATCCTGGGGAATCATCCTAGGGAATTATCCCAGGGAACCATCCTGGAGAATCATCCCTGGGGAATTATCCCAGGGAATCATCCTGCGGAATAAACCAACTAAAGGAATCATCCCAGGGAATCATCCCAGGGAATCATCCCAAGGAATCATCCCAGGGAGTCATTCCAGGGAATCATCCCAGGGAATCATCCCAGGGAATCATCCCAAGGAATCATCCCAGGGAATCATTCCAGGGAATCATCCCAGGGAATCATCCCAGGGAATCATCCCAAGGAATCATCCCAGGGAGTCATTCCAGGGAATCATCCCAGGGAATCATCCCAAGGAATCATCCCAGGGAGTCATTCCAGGGAATCATCCCAAGGAATCATCCCAGGGAATCATCCCAGGGAATCATCCCAAGGAATCATCCCAGGGAATCATCCCAAGGAATCATCCCAGGGAATCATCCCAGGGAATCATCCCAAGGAATCATCCCAGGGAGTCATCCCAAGGAATCATCCCAGGGAATCATCCCAAGGAATCATCCCAGGGAGTCATTCCAGGGAATCATCCCAGGGAACCATCCCAAGGAATCATCCCAGGAAGTCATTCCCAGCACCAAACCTCTCCTCACCAGAGCCTGGGAATGTTCTGGATGTTCCCAGGGCTGCTCCAACCACAAACCCTCCTGGGAGGGCAAAAAGGGGGAAGAGGGCCCAAGGCCCGGCCTTTTTCCAGGAATATTTTGGAATGTTTTCCCCCAGCTCAGCCCGAGCTCGGATCCCGTGGGAGTCTTGGACAGCGAGGCTGGAGTTGAGGATTACGACTACAACAACCCCAACGACACCACCAACTTCTGCCCTGCCCTGCAGGTACAGCCCCGGGAATTCCCGCCGGGATAACCCGGGGAAATCCATGGATGGAGAGTTCCTGAGGGGCGGAACGGGAGCTGCAGGGCCCTGCTGGCGTCCAGCCCCGCCTGGACATTCCCAGGGATGGGAAAACTTTGGGATTTCTGCTCCCCGCAGCTGCCTTGGCTTCAGCCTTGGCCCAGTTCCATGGGGATGAGCCCCAATCCCATGGGATAAACCCAATCCCATGGGATAAACCCCAATCCCATGGGATAAACCCCAATCCCATGGGATAAACCACAATCCCATGGGATAAACTCAATCCCATTGGAATAAACCCAATCCCATTGGAATAAACCCAATCCCATGGGGATAAACCTCAATCCCATTGGAATAAACCCAATCCCATTGGAATAAACCCAATCCCATGGGGATAAACCCCAATCCCATGGGATAAACCCAATCCCATTGGAATAAACCCAATCCCATGGGGATAAACCCCAATCCTATGGGATAAACCCAATCCCATTGGAATAAACCCAATCCCCTGGGGATAAACCTCAATCCCATTGCAATAAACCTAATCCCATTGGAATAAACCCCAATTCCATGGGGATAAACCCAATCCCATTGGAATAAACCCAATCCCATGGGGATAAACCCAATCCCATTGGAATAAACCCAATCCCCTGGGGAAGCCAGGCAGGAATTCCCACCCTCTGGAGCAGCTCCTGCTGCCTCTGGCTCCTCCCTGTGTCCCCCCGTGTCCCCCGGCAGGTCCCCGACAGCGATGACGATCCCGATCCTGCGGAATTCCTGGGCCAGGCCGGGCCGCTCCCGCCTCATCCCGAGGCTCCGGAGCGCTCCGGGATCGACGGCGGGAACGTCCCGGGCTGCACGGAGCTGGAGCTGATCGCCGAGCCCCACAAGGTCACTGGGAACACTGGGAGCACTGGGAACAGGGACTGGGAGCACTGGGCTGGAAATTCCTCCCTGGAACTGGAGAAAAAACCTTCCAGCACCTCCAGGGTTAAAAATCCCAGGACACCCCTCTGATTCCAGGGATTCCCAGGATTCATATTCCCAGAGGAACAATTCCCACATTATACACTGGGATTGTCATTCCCAGAGGAACAATTCCCAAATTAAACATTGGGATTGTCACTCCCAGAGGAACAATTCCCAGATTAAACACCAGGATTGGCAGCAAGGCTGCACTCGCTGTTACTCCCATGGAAAATCGGGAATGCCGATTGTTGTGGCTGTGATCCCGACGATCCCGGTGACGATCCCGGTGACGATCCCGGTGACGATCCCGGATTCCCCCCTCAGATCCAGAAGATCTCCATCCAATACGCCAGGACAGCCAAGAGGATGGACATGAGGAGGCTGAAGAGGAACATGTGGGAGCTGCTGACGGAGCAGGGAGAGGTCGGGAAGGGAAATTCCCGCTGGGAATTCTGCAGGGGTCCCTTCCCAGTTCCAGGGATCAGCCTCAATCCCATGGGATCAGCCCCGATCCCATGGGATAAACCCCAGTTCCATGGGAATGAAGCCCGGGTTTCCCGTTGGCCAGGACGGGCTGAGGTTCCCAGGGGTTTTCCTTGGAATTTCGGGGCTCTGCATTCCTGGATTTTCCCGAGCAGGGGGAGGAAGGCGAGGAAGGGACGGACAAGGAGATGGCCGGAGACAAAACGCTGAGTGACCTCACCAAGGATCTGCTCCACAGGTCGGGAATGGGAATAGTGGGAATGGGAATAATGGGAATGGGAATAATGGGAATGGGGAAATCCAGAATAGGAACAGGAATGGGACAGGGAAAATCCCAAATGGGAAAGGAATGGGACAGGGAAAATCCTGAATGGGAATAGGAAGGAGAATGGGAATGGGAACAGGAATGGGACAGGGAAAATCCCAAATGGGAACTGGAATGGGGCAAGGAAAATCCTGAATGGGAATAGGAAGGAGAATGGGGATGGGAACAGGAATGGGACAGGGAAAATCCCAAATGGGAACGGGAATGGGGCAAGGAAAATCCTGAATGGGAATAGGAAGGAGAATGGGGATGGGAACAGGAATGGGACAGGGAAAATCCCAAATGGGAACGGGAATGGGACAGGGAAAATCCTGAATGGGAATAGGAAGGAGAATGGGAATGGGAACAGGAATGGGACAGGGAAAATCCCAAATGGGAACGGGAATGGGACAGGGAAAATCCTAACTAGGAATGGGAAGGAGAATGGGGATGGGAACAGGAATGGGACAGGGAAAATCCTGACTAGGAATGGGAACAGGAATGGGAAAATCCCTCATGGGACTGGGAATGGGACTGGGAAAATTCCGAGCTGTGCCCAGCCCCTGCTCCCGAGCGTTCCTGGCCGCTCCGGCATTCCCGGGCTCTGATCCCGATCCCGCTTTTCCGCAGGCTCCCTCCTACCATGGCCACCAACCTGTCGGTGCCCTTGGCCTTCGTCTGCCTCCTGCACCTGGCCAACGAGAAGGTGAGAGCTGGGAGCCATTCCCAGCTATCCCGGGAATTCCAGGGAATGCAGCTCAACCCCAACTATCCTGGGAATTCCATGGAATGCAGCTTATTCCATCCATCCATCCCAGTTTTTCCATGGAATGCAGCTCATTTCCAGTCTGTCCTGGGTATTCCATGGAATACACCTCGTTCCCATCAATCCCAGTTTTTCCAGGGCATGGGAACATTCCCAGCTCATGCAGGGTTTGTCCCTCAGACCCATCCAGAGCATTCCAGACTCTGGATAAGGGAGCAGAATCCCAAAATCCCAGAATTTCTGAGGCTGGAAAAACTCTCCAAGGTCACAACGTGCCCATTCCTTGCCCAATCCACATCGGGATTCCTTCCGCATCCAGGAATTCCTTGGAATTCCACCAAACCCCCCTGGGGGCCCCTTTCCAATGAGGAAATTCCTGCTCCGTCCCAATTCCCTGGAAAAGCCCCCAGCAGGGCAGGAAGGGCTGGGATTGTTCCCGAGGCTCATCCCAGGGGGTTTTATCCCAAAGCTTTTCCTTCCCATTCCCAGAATTTGAAGCTGGAGAGCACCGAGGACCTGTCGGATATCCTGGTGAGAGCAGGAGACTGACTCCATCCAGCAGGGAATGCTGAGAGTTCCCAGATCCCAAATCCCTCGGGAAGGACATTCAGGGATGTCCTGGCTGGGCAGATCCAGCCAGGATCCAGCAGCTTTTCCCTGGGATTGGGAATTCCTGCACTTCACTGTGAACCCAGGCTGCTCTGTGTCCCAGAATTTCCTCTCTGTATCCCAAAATTTCCTCTGTCTGTGTCCCAAATTTCCTGTATTCCAAAATCTCCTCTGTGTCCCAAAATTCCCTCTGTGTGTCCCAGAATTCCCTCCCCGTGTCCTTCCCAGTCTGTAATTCCCAGTTTTTGGACTGACTGTTACTCCTGGTGCCCGTTCCCTCATTCCCTGGGATTATTCCTGGTTTTGTACTGTTATTAGGGATAATAAATTCTGCACACTTTGGAGAGGGGCCCGCGAGGAATAACCCCGGAGTGGGGTGGGGCAGCAAATGGGGACAAATCCCTAAAAAAAGGGAATGCAGGGATCAGAGCCTGGAGCAGCAGCTGGGAATGGGATCCAGGAGCTGAATTCTGGGATTGGGATCAGTTCTGGGATGGGGAGAGGATCTTTCTGGGAATGGGGTCCCCAGGGGAGGGGTCTCTTCCTGCTGAAACCCCTGGAATTCTCCTCCAGCCTTTCCTGGGATAAAGATCCCCAGGGGAGGGGTCTCTTCCTGCTGAAACCCCTGGAATTCTGCTTTTCCCGGGGCCGGAGCTCCTTTGGGAACATCCAGAGCCGCAGTTCCCGACCCGCCGGGCTCTTCCCGGGGCTCGGGAATTCCGCCGGCACCTCCCGCTCCTGCTCCGGGAATGCGGAGCCGCTCCCGGCGCTCCGCGGGGATTCCAGCGGGGATGTGCGGCCCTTCCCTCGCTCCTCCCGGGCTGCTGCTCCCGGCTTTGGAATTCCAGAGGCTGCTGCTCCCGGCTTTGGAATTCCAGAGGCTGCTGCTTCGGGGATGATTTTCCAGGAATTGATGCTCCAGGCAATGATATTCTAGGAGCAGCTGCTCCAGGAATTGTTGTTCCAGGGGTTGATAATCCAGAGGCTGCTGCTCCAGCGTTGTTATTCCAGGGGTTGTTATTCCAGGGGTCGATATTCCAGGGGATCCCGGGCAGAGCTGAAGCTCCGGGAGTTGCGGGCAGGGCTGGAGCGATCCCGCGGCATTTCGGGATTTTCCACCCTCGGAGTTGTGGGGTCGGGGCGGTCCCGCCCAGGGGTGCTCAGCTGGCCCCGGCACGCTGAAACCCGAGCTGTTCCTAAAATCCCTTTATTTATTCCTAAAATCCCTTTATTTATTCCTGAACTCCATCCCAGCGCCGATGGAGATGGGAAGGCTGCACCGGGAGCGAGGGGAAACTGAGGCAGGGCCCCTCGTTCGCGCAGCTCCGGACAAAACCCGGGAATAAAACCCCGCGCGGGGTTTTTGCTGGTTGTTTTCGGCCGTTCTCGCTAAATCCCGGGTTTCTCGCGGGGAGCGGGGCTCGGTGCCGCCCGCGGCTCCTCCGGCGCTTCCTGCCCGGGAGGGGCGGCAGGAGCCCGGTGCCCCCCCCGCCTTCCCCCCGCTGCTGCTTCTCGGGCTTTTGGCCCAAAATGAGTCACCGGCGGATTTTTTTTTTCTTTTTCTCTCATTTTTCGGGACTCTCAGCAGCCGAAGCGGGGAGGGATCCTCGGGGGGCTGAGCCCCGGCTCTCCCCGGCGGGGCAGCGGCTCCGGTGCCGCGGGACGGGGACTGGCGGTGCCGGGACACCGGACCGCCGGGGAGCCCCGGGAAGGGAGCGGAGCCCGGAGCATCGCGCCGTGTCCCCGCCGTGTCCCCGCCCTCGGGGCGGCTCCGGGAGCGGGGAAGTCCGGCCCAGTCATTCGGGCCGCGGGGGGAGAAGCCCCAAAGGCGCCGCCGTTCCGGTAAGGAAAGAGTCAATGGCCGCGGCTCGCCCCGCTCCCGCTCCACGCCACTTCCCCGAGCGGGGCTGACTCAGCCCGGGCTCGGTCCCGCTCCGCGACACCCGCGCACCCGGAGCCCGCCCCGAGCCGCCGCCGGTGAGTCCGGGGGTCCCGGGGGTCCCGGAGCCCGCCCCGAGCCTCCGCCGGTGAGTCCGGGGGTCCCGGGGGGTCCCGGGGGGTCCCGGGGGTCCCGGAGCCGCCGCGTCCCGAGCGGGACCGGCCGGGAGCCCCGAAATCCCGAGCGCAGCCGGAGCCCTGCGGGGTCCCGGAGCCGCCCCGGGGATGCCGGGCGGGTTCGGGCGGACCGGCGGGACGGGACGGGGACGGGACGGTGACTTCAGCCCGTGGCTCAGCCGCCGGCACGGCCTGGCGGCGCTCCCGCGCCGTTCCGGGCCGTGACGCTCCAGCCCCGCCGGCCCGGCCCGGCCCCCGGGATTCGGGGAGCGGCCCCGGGCCCGCGGCGCTGGGGAGCGGGGCGGGATCCGGGATGGGCTGGGAAAGCGCCGGAGCGCCCGTCATCACTGTTGCGATAATGACGGTCGGTAGCTCATTAAGGGTGTAATTAGAGCCCGGTGCCGCCCCCAGCCCCGGTACCGGCGGGTCGGGGGTTGCGGGGGGTGCTGGCACCGGCGGGGCTCGTTCGGCCCCGAACCGGGCGCGTTTTGCCCCAAAAGCCGCGCGGTTTCTGCGCTCGGAGCGCCGCCGGGAAGGGAGGAAATCGCGTCAGCGGTGCCGGGAACCGAACCGGGGGCGGGACACGGCGGGGACACCGGCACCGGCACCCACAGGGGTGGGACACCTGCACCTGCTGAACACCTGTGGGTGTCACCTGCACCTGATAAACACCTGTGGGTGCGTGGGACACCTGTAACTGCACACCTGTGTGTGTGACCTGTAGCTCCACACACCCCTGTGTGTGTCTATGTGTGTGACACCTGTACCTGATAAACTGATAAACACCTGTGTGTGTGACCTGTACCAGCTGCACACCTGTACCAGCTGCACACCTCTGTGTGTGTGTGTGCGTGTGTCACCTGTACCAGCCGCACACCTGTACCTGCACACACCTCTGTGTGTGTGTGCGTGTGTCACCTGTACCAGCTGCACACCTCTGTGTGTGTGTGTGCGTGTGTCACCTGTACCAGCCGCACACCTGTACCTGCACACACCTCTGTGTGTGCGTGTGTGTGTGCACGTGTCACCTGTACCAGCCGCACACCTGTACCTGCACACACCTCTGTGTGTGTGTGCGTGTGTCACCTGTACCAGCCGCACACCTGTACCTGCACACACCTCTGTGTGTGCGTGTGTGTGTGCACGTGTCACCTGTACCAGCCGCACACCTGTACCCGCACACACCTCTGTGTGTGTGTGTGCGTGTGTCACCTGTACCAGCCGCACACCTGTACCTGCGCTCAGGTGCGCTCACCCACAGCCGCGCGCACGCTGCAGCTTCAGGACTACAACTCCCGGCGTGCCCCTCGCGGGAGGGCGGGGACAGGCCGCGCGGCTGCCCAATAGGAGAAGGGGCGTGTTGTCTCCAGCCAATGGGCAGCGGAGGGGGCGCGCCGGCCCCGCCCCGCGGGCGCGCCGCGCGGTCACGTGGCGCGGGCGCGGCCGGTGAGCGCGCCGGGACCGGGGGCAGCGGCGGGGCTCGGGCGGGACCGGGGGGCGCGGGGAGCCCCGGGACCCCCGGGACCCGCTCTGCCCGCCCCGCTGCTTCCCCAGGTTGGCGTCGCCGCCTTCCGCCGTTTTCCCGGGGTTTTGCCTCAAAACGCGGGAGGATTTGGGGGCGGCGGGCCCGGAACGGCGGGGGGCACGGACGGACGGACGGACGGACGGGCGGACGGAGCAGCTCCGGGCCGCTCCCGTGCCCGACGGGCGGCCCCAACCCACCCCGAGTGCGCCGCGATGTCAGGAGAGCGGCGGCGATTTGGGGTCGCAGCCTCGCCCCGTTTTTCCCCCTCCAGGTCCCGTCCCAGGGGCAGCGATTCCCCCCATGGAGAAGGACCGGGAGCCGCGAGGAGACCCCCGGGACCCCTCCGGCCCCGCCGTGAGTGCGCCCCGCTGCTTTTCGGGGCTGCTGGGCGCCCCAGAACTCCGGGGAGGGAGGGAGGAGCGCCTTGGCCGCCGGTGGAAGTGAGGATGAGGCAGAGAAACGGGAAAATCCCAGCTCTGGGTGGGGGGCGAGGGGGGGGATGGACCAAAATTGGCATTTTTGGGGCGAGAAGTGAGCGGTCCCGTGGCAATAGGATCGTTTTTGTAATTATTTTTTATCCTCGTGAGGAAAAGGGGTTTGGATTTTTGGAGCTTTTCCCTCCCCCCCCCCAGCAGCTTTTTATTTCACAGAAAAAAAAAAAAAAAAAGGAAAAGAAAAACCCAAACCACCAAAAAAGAAAAAAAAAAAACAGAGAAAGCTTTGAACTCTTTCAGCCGTTAAAATCCGGTGTCTGTCACATGCCGTTAAATGAATAGAAAGAACAAAAAAAAAAAGAAAAAAAGAATAAAAAAAGAAAGACTAAAAAAAAATAGAAAAGGACGGACTTGGGAGCCGAGCAGCTTCTTTGCCCAAAAATAGCAACAAGTTTTATAACTCCGGAAAATGTAGAACAAACAAACGAGGAACATTTTTAGCTGAGGAAGGCGGCGGCGGCGCGGGGGGGCTGAATTTCGGAATTTCTGCCCGTCTGTTTTCCTGGAAGCCGCTCCTCGTGTGCTCGCCCGCATCCAGCGCTTTGACCAACTTGGCCACCGGCCCGGGGCTGCGGGAACGGCACCGGGGCTGGAACGGCACCGGGGCTGCGGGAACGGGACTGGAGCTCCCCGGGGAACGGCACCGGGGCTGCCCCGGGGAACGGCACCGGGGCTGCCCCGGGGAACGGGACCGGAGCTCCCCCGGGGGAACGGGACCGGAGCTCCCCCGGGGAACGGGACCGGAGCTCCCCCGGGGCTGCGGGAACGGGACCGGAGCTCCCCCGGGGAACGGGACCGGAGCTCCCCGGGGCTGCGGGAACGGGACCGGAGCTCCCCCGGGCTGCGGGAACGGGACTGGAGCTCCCCCGGGGGAACGGGACCGGGGGGTGCGGGTGGAGGGGTCGCAGCTCCCCCGAAACTCAGCCCCACGTCCCGCAGGACGCGCCGGGGCCCGGGGATGGTGCCGAGAGGGCCAAGGCGGCGGGAGAAGGTGGGGACAAGGAGGACAAGGAGGACAAGGAGGACAAGGAGGACAAGGAGGACAAGGAGGACAAGGAGGACAAGGAGGACAAGGAGGACAAGGAGAAGGAGGAGGAGGAGGCTTTCCTCGTCAGCCTCTACAAGTTCATGAAGGAGCGGCGCACGCCCATCGAGAGGATCCCGCACCTCGGCTTCAAGCAGAGTGAGTCCCAGCCCGGGGACCGGGACACGGGGTGGCCGCGCCCAGCTCCCGCGGCTCCTCACCCTCGGCATCTCCCCTCATCTGTTCCCAGTTAACCTCTGGAAGATCTACAAGGCCGTGGAAAAGCTGGGAGCCTACGAGCTGGTGAGTGCCGGGGTGGCCCTTGGGCGCCAGGGTGTCCCCTGGGTGCCAGGCTGTCTCCTCGAGTGTCACGGTGTCCCCTGGGCATCAGGGCTAGACACGAGTGTGACCCTGAGGTTCCAGGCTGTCCCCTGGGTGCCAGGCTGTCCCCTGGGGTGCTGGTACGTCCCCTGGGTGCCAGGGTGTCCCCGGGGTACCAGTCTGTCCCCGGGGTGCCAGTCTGTCTCCTGGGTGCCAGGCTGTCCCCTGGTGTGCCCGGATGTCCCCTGGGTTCCAGGCTGTCCCCGGGGTGCCAGGCTGTCCCCGGGGTGCCAGGCTGTCCCCAGGTTCCAGGCTGTCCCCAGGTTCCAGGCTGTCTCCTGGGTGCCAGGCTGTCCCCTGGGTTCCAGGCTGTCCCCGGGGTGCCAGGCTGTCCCCAGGTTCCAGGCTGTCCCCAGGTTCCAGGCTGTCCCCCGGGTGCCAGTCTGTCCCCTGGGTGCCAGGCTGTCCCCTGGGGTGCTGGTACGTCCCCTGGGTGCCAGGCTGTCCCCGGGGTGCCAGTCTGTCCCCCGGGTTCCAGGCTGTCCCCAGGTTCCAGGCTGTCCCCTGGGTGCCAGGCTGTCCCCTGGGATGCCAGGCTGTCCCCTGGGTGCCAGGCTGTCCCCTGGGGTGCCAGTCTGTCCCCTGGGTGCCAGGCTGTCCCCCGGGTTCCAGGCTGTCCCTGGGTTCCAGGCTGTCCCCTGGGTGCCAGGCTGTCCCCGGGGTGCCAGGCTGTCCCCGGGGTGCCCGGGTGTCCCTGGGTTCCAGGCTGTCCCTGGGTTCCAGGCTGTCCCCTGGTGTGCCAGGCTGTCCCCGGGGTGCCCGGGTGTCCCCGGGGTGCCCGGGCTCACCGCTCCGTCCCTCTGTCCCCCTCCTGCAGGTGACGGGCCGCCGGCTCTGGAAGAACGTCTACGACGAGCTCGGGGGCAGCCCCGGCAGCACCAGCGCGGCCACCTGCACCCGGCGCCACTACGAGAGGTGGGACCGGGCCGGGACCGGGGCCGGGGGCGTTGTCCCGCCGCGTGCCTCAGTTTCCCCCGGCGCGGCGCTGACCGCGCTCCCCGCTCGCTCCGCAGGCTCGTCCTTCCCTACGTGCGGCACCTGAAGGGCGAGGAGGACAAACCGCTGCCCCCCAGCAAACCCCGCAGGCAGTACAAGGTCTCCAAGGACGACAGGAGCAAGAGGGCCAGGAAGGAGAAGGGCCGCGAGCAGGTGCGGCCCCTCCGGACGGGATGGGAGCGGCCCCGGAGCCGGGGACGGGCAGGGCCGGGAGGGACGGGCCCGGCCGGGGGTGGAGGGCAGCCGGGACCCCGGCCCGGGACCGCAGCCGGGACCCCAGCCCGGACCCCAGCCCAGACCCCAGCCCAGACCCCAGCCCGGGACCCCAGCCCAGACCCCAGCCCGGGACCCCGGCCCAGACCCCAGCCCGGAACCCCGAACCGGACCCCAGCCCAGACCCCAGCCCGGGACCCCAGCCCGGACCCCGGCCGGGACCCCAGCCCGGACCCCGGCCGGGACCCCGGGCCAGACCCCAGCCCGGACCCCAGCCCGGACCCCAGCCCGGGACCCCGGCCGGGACCCCAGCCCAGACCCCAGCCCAGACCCCAGCCCGGGACCGCAGCCGGGACCCCAGCCCAGACCCCAGCCCGGGACCCCGAACCGGACCCCAGCCCGGACCCCAGCCCGGACCCCAGCCCGGGACCCCGGCCGGGACCCCAGCCCAGACCCCAGCCCGGGACCCCGGCCGGGACCCCAGCCCAGACCCCAGCCCAGACCCCAGCCCGGGACCGCAGCCGGGACCCCAGCCCGGACCCCAGCCCGGGACCCCGAACCGGACCCCAGCCCGGACCCCAGCCCGGGACCCCAGCCCGGACCCCAGCCGGGACCCCAGCCCGGGACCCCAGCCCGGGACCCCGGGCCAGACCCCAGCCCGGACCCCAGCCCGGGACCCCAGCCTCAGCCCGACCCCTCTGCCCGCAGGTGGCTCCGGACAGGGCGCGGCCGGAGGCGGGCGCGGAGGACGCGGCGGAGCGGGGCCGGGGGACAGAGGGACGCTCCATCCCGGCCATGCCGGCCCCCAGCCCCTCGGGGAGGTGTCCCAGCCCCTGCAGGAGCCACGGCGAGACCTACAAGCGCCTCTTCTCCAGCTTCTACTCCAAAGGGAACCACCCCATCATGTCGCCGCTGGCCAAGAAGAAGCTGCTGGCGCAGGTCAGCAAGGCCGAGTCCTTGCCCTGCCACAAGCGCCAGTGCCCCGAGGGCCGGCGGGCACCGAGCCACGCCGGCCCCGAGCCGCCCGGGCTCCGCGGCGCTGGCCCGGCGGAGCCGCTGGGAGCCGCGGACAGAGCCCCGAGCGCGGCGTCCCCGGCCGGCAGGGACAGCCAGGGCTGCCCGCAGGACGGCGCCGCGGCCCCCGCCGTCTTCACCGGCTACTTCCACGCCTACCGCAGCGGCGAGGGCCCGCAGCCCTGGGGCTACTTCTCCAGCCTGAAGGATTTTTGGGGCCCGGCGCGGCCCGAGGAGCCCGAGCAGCCGCGGGGCCAGGCGGGGCGGCCGTGGCCGGGCCGGGCAGGCTGGGTGTCCCCCGGGGCCGCCGCCGGCCGCCCCGGGGAGGAGGAGGAGGAGGAGGAGGAGGAGGAGGAGGAGCCCTTCGGCCCCACGGGCAGCTGCCGCGCCGTGTCCCCGGTGCCCGAGGAGGGCCGGGCCAGGCGGAGCCGCTCCTCGGGCGGGCACCGCGGGCTGGCCGAGCCCAGGGCCGTGCCGGCCGCTCCCGCTTTCGAGGCGGCCGCGCTGCGCTTCCCGGGCGCCTTCGGGAGCCGCCTGGAGCACCTGAAATCCCGGGGCGTGCCGGTGGTCCCGGCGCTCTCCGTCAGCCCCTTGGTGATCCCGGCCTTCCCCAGCCCTCTGGTGGTGGCCACCGGCGCCGGCCGCTTGCCCGCGTCCTACGGGAGCTCGCCCCGGCTGTACCCCGCGGCTCCGTGGCACGGGCAGCGCTCCTGCGGCTCCCCGCACGGCCCGGCCTTCCCGCACCACGCCAGGCCCTAGCGGGGCACAGCGGGGGACAGCCCGGGACAACGGGGGAACAGCCCGGGACAACGGGGGAACAACGGGGACAGCCCGGGGGACAGCGGGGGGACAGCCCGGGACAGCCCGGGGGACAGCGGGGGGACAGCCCGGGACAGCCCCAGGGACAGCGAGGGGACAACAGGGGGACAGCCCGGGACAGCCCGGGACAACGGGGGAACAGCGAGGGGACAGCCCGGGACAACGGGGAGACAGCGGGGGGACAGCCCGGGACAACGGGGGGACAACGGGGACAGCCCGGGACAACGGGGGGACAGCCAGGGACAGCCCCAGGGACAGCGAGGGGACAACAGGGGGACAGCCCGGGACAGCCCGGGGGACAACGGGGGGACAGCCGGGGACAGCCCGGGACAGCCCGGGGGCAGCCAGGGGGACAGCGCGGGACAACGGGGGGACAGCCCGGGACACAGCCAGGGACAGCCCGGGACAGCCGGGGGACAACGGGGGGACAGTCAGGGACAGCCCCAGGGACAGCGAGGGGACAACAGGGGGACAGCCGGGGACAGCCCGGGTACAACGGGGGGACAGCCGGGGGACAACGGGGGGACAGTCAGGGACAGCCGGGAAAAAGCAAGGGGACAGTCCGGGGATAGCCCGGGGGACAGCGAGGGGACAGCCGGGGGACAGGCAGAGACAGCCAGGGGACAGCCCGGGACAGGCAGGGGACAGCCCGGGACAGGGAGGGGACAGCCGGGGGACAGGCAGGGGACAGCCCGGGACAGGGAGGGGACAGCCCGGGACAGGCAGGGGACAGCCCGGGACAGCCACGGGACAGCCCGGGACAGGCAGGGGACAGGCAGGGGACAGCCCGGGACAAGGAGGGGACAGCCCGGGACAGGCAGGGGACAGCCCGGGACAGGCAGGGGACAGGCCGGGACAGGCAGGGGACAGGCCGGGACAGGCAGGGGACAGCCCGGGACAGCCACGGGACAGCCCGGGACAGGCAGGGGACAGCCCGGGACAGCCACGGGACAGCCCGGGACAGGCAGGGGACAGCCCGGGACAAGGAGGGGACAGCCGGGGGACAGCAGGGGGACAGCCCGGGACAGGCAGGGGACAGCCCGGGACAATCCGGACGGGGCCCTTTTGATTCCCCACCTCAGAGCTGTTTGCAGCCGGCCGTGGCTCTGCTGGGGGCGCCCCACGTTCTCTCTATTTTCTCTACATCCGCGCAGAAATCTATAAAAAAGGGAGCAAAAGCCGCGCTGCAGGTTCCTGTTCGTGCCCCGCTGGGGTGGGTGCTCCCAGCCTGGCCCCCCACAGCCCAATTTGGGGTTTGGGTGGCTCCATCCAGATTTGGGGAGGGAATAAACCCGGCCTGGCGGGGCCCGTCGGGGTGTCCGTGATTTCTGGGATCGGGGCAGGGCTGGGGGGATCCTCTGGCCCAGCCCGGAGCTGCAGGGCTGAGAATTCATCCGCGGGCAGGGAAGGAGGAGCTTTTCCCCCTCCGTTTTGGGGAACCGCAGCAATTCCACGGGGCAGCCGCGAATCCAGGTGGGAGAGAGGCCAGCAAGGGCTCCAGCTCCTTTGTGCCTCTCAAGCCCTCTTTGCCTCCTTTTTACCTTCAGAATCCTATTTTTGCCTCCAGGTCCTTGTTTTGCCTCCAAATCCTTTTTGCCTCCAGGCCTTTTTGTCTCTATGTCCTTTTATTGCCTCCAGAATCCTTTTGTCCCCAGGTCCTTTTTTGCCTCCAGGTAATTTTTGCCTTCAGGTCCTCTTTTGCCTCCAGAATCCTTTTTTGCCTCCAAATCCTTTTTGCCTCCAGGTCCTTTTTTGCCTCCAGGTCCTTTTTGCTTCCAGATCCTTTTTACCTCCAGAATCCTTTTTTGCCTCCATGTCCTTTTTTGCCTCCAGAATCCTTTTTTGCCTCCAAATCCTTTTTGCCTCCAGGTGATTTTTGCCTCCAGAATCCTTTTTTGCCTCCAGGTCCTTTTTTGCCTCCACGTCCTTTTTGCTTCCAGATCCTTTTTACCTCCAGAATCCTTTTTTGCCTCCAGGTCCTTTTTTGCCTCCAGGTCCTTTTTGCTTCCAGATCCTTTTTACCTCCAGAACCCTTTTTTGCCTCCAAATCCTTTTTGCCTCCAGAATCCTTTTTTGCCTTCCAGGTCCTTTTAGTCCCCAGGTCCTTTCTGCCCCAGCAGCTGCACCCGAGCTGTTCCAGAGCATCCCAAGGCTCCGTGGGAGCTCCAGGCCCGGCTGGGACAGGGCACAGGGATGGTGGCACCTCCTCGTCCCCAGGGTTGTGACAGCTTCGGGGGGAGCAGGAGCTGTGAGCCACAGAATCCGTGCAAAGGCCAAGACTGGGAATTGGGAACAGGCTGGATTTTGGGAAAGGTTCTTCCCCCAGCTCAGATTTTGGGAGGTGTGTGCAGGGCCAGGGACTGGATTGATGATCCCGGCGGGTCCCTTGCCACTCAGCAGATTCCAGGATTCTCCGATTATTTCAGGGAGCTGCCCAGCGTGGATCCTTCCCTGCTCTGTCCCTCCATCCCTTCACTGCTCACAAAATCCACCCTCAACAAAAGCCAGCCCCAGAGTGGCCACGGCCACAAACTCGGCCCAAAAGCACAACAAAATTAAAAAAAAAACATTAAAAAAGGAAGTTTTTATTAAACAGCAACAAACGCAGAAGAACATCCCCCCTTTCCTTCCCTCCAGGAATGCTGGGGGTCCCCACAGCCCCCGGGGCGGGCTGGCTGCTGCTGGCCAGCCCCGCAGTGTCCCCAGGGTGTCCCCGCAGTGTCCTGGAGGAGCCTTGCAGGGCAGGTGCCACCTCGGGGTGCCCAGGCTGGCACAGGGCAGCCTCAGCACGGCCACAGCCCGCCGGCGCTGCCAGCCTGGCCTCCCACAGCACGGGGGCTCCGTGGCGGTCACTGCGGGCAAGGGGACAGGGTCAGTGCCCTGGGGACACCCTGAGCACCCCGGGGTGGGCAAGGGGACAGGGTCAGTGCCCTGGGGACACCCTGAGCACCCCGGGGTGGGCAAGGGGACAGGGTCAGTGCCCTGGGGACACCCTGAGCACCCCGGGGTGGGCAAGGGGACAGGGTCAGTGCCCTGGGGACACCCTGAGCACCCCGGGGTGGGCAAGGGGACAGGGTCAGTGCCCTGGGGACACCCTGAGCACCCCGGGGTGGGCAAGGGGACAGGGTCAGTGCCCTGGGGACACCCTGAGCACCCCGGGGTGGGCAAGGGGACAGGGTCAGTGCCCTGGGGACACCCTGAGGTGGTCACTGCGGGCAAGGGGACAGGGTCAGTGCCCTGGGGACACCCTGAGGTGGTCACTGCGGGCAAGGGGACAGGGTCAGTGCCCTGGGGACACCCGGAGCACCCCGGGGTGGGCAAGGGGACAGGGTCAGTGCCCTGGGGACACCCTGAGCACCCCGGGGTGGGCAAGGGGACAGGGTCAGTGCCATGGGGACACCCTGAGCACCCCGAGGTGGGCAAGGGGACAGGGTCAGTGCCCTGGGGACACCCTGAGGTGGTCACTGCGGACAAGGGGACAGGGCCCCAGGAAGAGAAAGGAATTCCTGCCTCCGAGGGCTGGGAGCTCTCCTGCCACCATCCTCACCCAAAGCAGCTCCAGGCACACGGAGCTGTGGCTGTCCCCACAAGCTCCAGCCCTCCCGGGGCAGTTTAGTGCAAAGATAAACTCGATTTTACTCCAATTCTCACCTCCCAGCCACACCGACCCTCAGGTTTCTCCTCACCCTGCTCCCAGGGGGGATTCCTGTGATGCCCAGCTCGGCCCCAGATTTAAATTCCTGCAGAATTCCCTCAGCTGGAATTCCAAAGGGAATCTCAGCTCTGGCTGCTGCTGAGGCTTTGGGGAGGGTCATGGTTATGTAACCTGCTGATGTCAGGGCTAAAATTAGGAACAAAGCCTCATTTCCTGTCAGAGCTGCTTTCAGTTTGCTTTTGGAGCCCTGCCTTGAACACACAAGCTCAGCATTGTCAGGAAAAGTCAGAATCCAAAAAATTAACCCCTTCCTGGATGGCCTCACCCTGCACAACAGCTCCATCCCTGCCCTGGCTGTCCAGAGGGTTTGGAGGTGGCAGGGACACCAAGGCAGCACAGCAGCTCTGAGGGATCTGAGGTTCCTTTGAGCCCCAAAAGGGAACTGGGTGGGATGTGAGGTCCCTTTAAGCCCAAAAAGGGCTCTGGGTGGGATGTGAGGTCCCTTTCAGCCCAAAAAGGGCCCTGGGTGGGATTTGAGATCCCTTTCAGCCCAAAAAGGGCAGTGGATGGGATTTGAGATCCCTTTCAGCCCTAAAAAGGCTCTGGGTGGGATGTGAGGTCCCTTTCAGCCCCAAAAAGAGCCCTGGGTGGGATGTGAGGTCTCTTTCAGCCCAAAAAGAGCCCTGGGTGGGATGTGAGGTCCCTTTCAGCCCCAAAAAGGGCCCTGGGTGGGATGTGAGGTCCCTTTCAGCCCAAAAAGGGCCCTGGGTGGGATTTGAGATCCCTTTCAGCCCAAAAAGGGCAGTGGATGGGATTTGAGATCCCTTTCAGCCCAAAAAGAGCCCTGGGTGGGATGTGAGGTCCCTTTCAGCCCAAAAAGAGCCCTGGGTGGGATGTGAGGTCCCTTTCAGCCCAAAAAGGGCCCTGGGTGGGATGTGAGGTCCCTTTCAGCCCAAAAAGGGCCCTGGGTGGGATGTGAGGTCCCTTTCAGCCCAAAAAGGGCCCTGGGTGGGATGTGAGGTCCCTTTCAGCCCCAAAAGGGAACTGGGTGGGATGTGAGGTCCCTTTCAGCCCAAAAAGAGCCCTGGGTGGGATGTGAGGTCCCTTTCAGCCCAAAAAGGGCCCTGGGTGGGATTTGAGGTTCCTTTGAGCCCCAAAAGGGAACTGGGTGGGATGTGAGATCCCTTTCAGCCCAAAAAGGGCCTTGGGTGGGATTTGAGATCCCTTTCAGCCCAAAAAGGGCCTTGGGTGGGATTTGAGATCCCTTTCAGCCCTAAAAAGGCTCTGGGTGGGATGTGAGGTCCCTTTCAGCCCAAAAAGGGCCCTGGGTGGGATGTGAGGTCCCTTTCAGCCCAAAAAGGGCCCTGGGTGGGATGTGAGGTCCCTTTCAGCCCAAAAAGGGCCCTGGGTGGGATGTGAGATCCCTTTCAGCCCTAAAAAGGCTCTGGGTGGGATGTGAGGTCTCTTTCAGCCCCAAAAAGGGCCCTGGGTGGGATGTGAGGTCCCTTTCAGCCCTAAAAAGGCTCTGGGTGGGATGTGAGGTCCCTTTCAGCCCCAAAAAGGGCCCTGGGTGGGATGTGAGGTCCCTTTCAGCCCAAAAAGGGCCCTGGGTGGGATGTGAGGTCCCTTTCAGCCCAAAAAGGGCTCTGTGTGGGATGTGAGGTCCCTTTCAGCCCCAAAAAGGGCCCTGGGTGGGATGTGAGGTCCCTTTCAGCCCAAAAAGGGCCCTGGGTGGGATTTGAGATCCCTTTAAGCCCAAAAAGGCTCTGGGTGGGATGTGAGGTCCCTTTCAGCCCAGAGCACCCCAGGATTTCACGGGCTCAAGGACAATCAGACCTGCACAGACACAGTGACACGGTGACACCGCCCTGGCTGCTGCCACCCCCTCCTCACACCCCAGAGATGGAACAGGCACACCCGGCAGGGCCAGCAGCTGCCCAGGTGAGCCAGGAGAGGCTCCCCCTTACCTGAGGGCCCTGGGGCTGCTCCTCCAGCTGGGGCTGTGCCGTGCCCAGCCCCGCCTGGCTCAGGGTGCCCACGCGGCCGGGCTGTCCCCGCAGGGTCACCGTGATGGTGGCCGGGGCCTTCAGGCCTGCAGAGCACACAGAAAACCTCCCTGAGACACAGGGGTGGTGGAGGCCAGCCCCAAACAGGGCTGGGGCTTCCCTCAGAGGGGCTGCTCGGGAAGGAGCAGCCCCCAGAGCAGGAGAAGCTTGGGGAAAAAAGCTCCAGGCACCGGCAGCACCTCCATCCTTTCCTCCCTCCCTCCCTTCCCTCTCTCTCTCTCTCCCTTTTTCTTTCTTCCTTTCTTTCTTCTCCCTCCCTTCCCTTTCTCTCTCCCTTTTTCTTTCTTCCTTCCTCCCTCCCTTTCACCCTCCCTTCCCTCTCTCTCTCCCTTTTTTTCTTTCTTCCTCCCTTCCCCTTCTCTTCCTTTCTTTCTTCTCCCTCCCTTCTATCTCTCTCCCTTTTTTCTTTCTTTCTTCCACCCTCCCTTCCCTCTGTCTCCCTTTTCCTTCCTTCCCTCTGTCTCTCCCTTTTTTTCTTTCTTCCTTTCTTCCTCCCTTCCCCTTCTCTTTCTTCCTTTCTTTCTTCTCCCTCCCTTCCCTCTCTCTCCCTTTTTTCTTTCTTTCTTCCACCTTCCCTTCCCTCTATCTCCCTTTTCCTTCCTTCCCTCTGTCTTTCCCTTTTTTCTTCCCTTCCCTTCCCTTCCCTTCCCTTCCCTTCCCTTCCCTTCCCTTCCCTTCCCTTCCCTTCCCTTCCCTTCCCTTCCCTTCCCTTCCCTTCCCTTCCCTTCCCTTCCCTTCCCTTCTCCTCCCTCTCTCACCTGCGGCCTGGTTGGAGATGTGGGCCAGCCCGGGCAGGCTGCTGGCCAGCTTGGCCAGCCCGCCGTTGCTCAGCAGCTGGTGGATGGCCGTGGGCTTGCCCGAGGCCCCCAGGGCCAGCGAGGTGGCCACGGGGATGGTGCGCACCACGGCGCCCGCCTCCGAGCCCAGGGCAGCCAGGCCCTGCAGGGCCCCGGGCGCCTTCAGGGCCGGGCTCTGCAAGGAGAGAGAGCCATGAGAGCCTGCAGGGCTGAGCTTTGCAAGGGATAGAGAGCCATGAGAGCCTGCAGGGCTGAGCTCTGCAAGGAGAGAGAGCCATGAGAGCCTGCAGGGCTGAGCTCTGAAAGGACAGAAACAAGAGAGCCTGCAGGGCTGAGCTTTCAAAGGATAGAGAGCCATGAGAGCCTGCAGGGCTGAGCTTTCAAGGGATAGAGAGCTCTGAGAGGCTGCAGGGCTGAGCTCTGCAAGGACAGAACCAAGAGAGCCTGCAGGGCTGAGCTTTCAAAGGATAGAGAGCCATGAGAGCCTGCAGGGCTGAGCTTTCAAGGGATAGAGAGCTCTGAGAGCCTGCAGGGCTGAGCTCTGCAAGGACAGAACCAAGAGAGCCTGCAGGGCTGAGCTTTCAAAGGATAGAGAGCCATGAGAGCCTGCAGGGCTGAGCTCTGCAAGGACAGAGAGCAGCTCTGAGAGCCTGCAGGGCTGAGCTTTCAAGGGATAGAGAGCTCTGAGAGGCTGCAGGGCTGAGCTCTGCAAGGACAGAACCAAGAGAGCCTGCAGGGCTGAGCTTCCAAGGGATAGAGAGAGCCCCAAGAGCCTGCAGGGCTGAGCTCTGCAAGGACAGAGCCATGAGAGCCTGCAGGGCTGAGCTTCCAAAGGATAGAGAGCCATGAGAGCCTGCAGGGCTGAGCTCTGCAAGGACAGAGGCAGCCCTGAGCTCCTTTAGGCTGAGCTTTGCAAGGACAGAGGCAGCCCTGAACTCCTTTAGGCTCTGCAAGGACAGAGGCAGCTCTGAGCTCCTTTAGGCTGAGCTCTGCAGGGACAGAGGCAGCCCTGAGCTCCTTTAGGCTGAACTTTGCAAGGACAGAGGCAGCCCTGAACTCCTTTAGGCTCTGCAGGGACAGAGGCAGCCCTGAGCTCCTTTAGGCTGAGCTCTGCAAGGACAGAGGCAGCCCTGAGCTCCTTTAGGCTCTGCAAGGACAGAGGCAGCCCTGAGCTCCTTTAGGCTGAGCTTTGCAAGGACAGAGGCAGCTCTGAGCTCCTTTAGGCTCTGCAAGGACAGAGGCAGCCCTGAGCTCCTTTAGGCTGAGCTCTGCAAGGACAGAGGCAGCCCTGAGCTCCTTTAGGCTCTGTAAGGACAGAGGCAGCTCTGAGCTCCTTTAGGCTCTGTAAGGACAGAGGCAGCCCTGAGCTCCTTTAGGCCCTGCAAGGACAGAGGCAGCCCTGAGCTCCTTTAGGCCCTGCAAGGACAGAGGCAGCCCTGAGCTCCTTTAGGCTCTGTAAGGACAGAGGCAGCTCTGAGCTCCTTTAGGCTCTGTAAGGACAGAGGCAGCCCTGAGCTCCTTTAGGCTCTGTAAGGACAGAGGCAGCTCTGAGCTCCTTTAGGCTCTGTAAGGACAGAGGCAGCCCTGAGCTCCTTTAGGCTCTGTAAGGACAGAGGCAGCCCTGAGCTCCTTTAGGCCCAGGCCAGGCTGGGGTGGCTGCTCCCCTGTCCAGCAGAGCCTTTGGGGGTTCCACAGCTCTCCCTGGCTCCGGGCAGGGCTGGCCCTGGTGGATTTGTCCCTCCCAGCCTTGGAGTGGGACCCTGAGGGTCTCAGTGCTGCTTTCCCTGATCCCTCCCGGCTGCTCTGCAGCTCAGCTCTGGGGCTGCCTGCACACCCCTGGCACAGCACAGCCCGGCTCCCTCTGCCCCCCAGAACCTCCCGTGCCCCCCAGAACCTCCCCTGCCCCGTGGGACAGGCCCTCACCTGCACAGGTGAGCCGGCAGCCGCCGCGCTGGGGGCCAGGCTGGAGGCCTTGGTGCCCAAATCCTGCAGGCTGAAGCTCAGCCCCTGGAGCAGGCTGCTGGCAGAGGCTGCTCCTGAAAAACCAGGGCAGGACAAGGTCAGCCTGGGATCTGAGGTCCCTTTCAGCCCAAAAAGGGCCCTGGCTGGGATCTGAGGTCCCTTTCACCCCCAAAAAGGGCTCTGTGTGGGATTTGAGGTTCTACCTTTGCCAAAACCCACCCCAAACCTCTTCCCTCTGGTGACAGAACCTGTCCCCAAACCTCTTCCCCCTGGGGACAGAACCTTTCCCAAAACCCACCCCAAACCTCTTCCTTCTGGGGACAGAACCTGTCCCAAAATCCATCCCAAACCTCTTCCTTCTGGTGACAGAACCTTTCCCAAAACCTCTTTCCTCTGGTGACAGAACCTGTCCCAAAACCTCTTCCCCCTGGGGACAGAACCTGTCCCAAAACCTCTTCCCTCTGGTGACAGAACCTGTCCCAAAACCCACCCCAAACCTCTTCCCCCTGGGGACAGAACCTTTCCCAGAACCTCTTCCCTCTGGTGACAGAACCTTTCCCAAAACCTCTTCCCCCTGGGGACAGAACCTGTCCCAGAACCTCTTCCCCCCGGGGACAGAACCTTTCCCCAAACCCACCCCAAGCCCCGCTGCCCTGCTCCATTTCCTGCTGCAGCTGCAGAGGGTGGCTGTGGAGCACGGCAGCCTTTGGGGTTCTGCTGTTTTCCCCCCAAATGGCACAATCCCCCCGGCAAAGCCCCAGCCGAGGCAGGCCGGGCCGGGCCAGGAGAGGCTCCCCGGGCGCGGTACCTGGCAGGGCAGCGGCCGGCTGGGCAGGCAGGCCGTGGCCACTGCTGGCCACCAGCCGGCTCTGCAGGGCGTGGAAGGCGCTGGGGCTGGAGCTGCTGGGGATCCCGGCCTGGGCCGGGCTCAGCGAGGCCTCGGCGCTTGAGCTCAGCCTGAAAGGGAAGGGAGAGAGCCCGGTGAGCGCCAGGACAGAGCTGGCGCTGCCCCACAGCCAGGGGCGGGGAGGAGGGAGCTGAGCTGCACAAGCACAGCAGGGGAATGGCAGGGCTGGGGAAAAAAAACTCTTAAATATCATCAATTCCATGAGAAACTTCCAGGGGAGCAGCCAAATCCAAGGGTTTCTAAACTAGGAGAGCTTGGTGGCTGTGTTCACCTCCCAGGCAGGGTCACCACCTGCTTAAACCCCACTTTTTATTCATTTAAAATTTAATTTTATAAATAAAACAGGTGTTATTATTTAAAACCAGCTCTTCTTCCTCTCCTATCCCAGACCACAGAACCGTGGCATGGCTTGGGCTGGAAAGGGCCTTAAAAGGTGCCACCAGCAGGAACACCTCCCCCTGTCCCAGGTCACTCTGAGCCCTGTCCAACGCCTCCAGGGCTCCTCTGGGAATGGGATCAGTCAGAGCCCAGTTCCCCAAAGCTTGAAAATGTTTCCATTTTCGGATGGGGAAAAGGTGTCAAGGTGAGATTTACTCCCCAGCAGTGCACAGCTCATGCCCTTCACAAGCTGATTTGGGGCTCCCCTCCCTTGTCTTTGCCACAGAAACGTTATTTTTATTGCAAAGGTGCCAGAAAGGAAAGATTAAACACAGAACTTCTGCCAAAGCCACCACAGAGACAGAGATAAACACACCTGAGGTTGGGAAACCACGGCAGACACCAGCACAGCCACAGCACCTCCACTCCTGCCATCCCCAGGCCCCACTGGAGCCTCCCCCACGCCAGAAAATCCCAGTGGGGAGCAAGACACCGGAAAGCTCCACGTGCAGGAGAGAAAGAGCCCCCCAAATTCCCAAATTCCCACTCACTTGGGGGTGGAGAGCAGCCCCGAGAGCTCCTTGGTGCTGGACACGGCTTGGCCCAGGGGCAGCGGCTTCCCGGAGACAACTGCAAGACAAAAAGGAGAAGGCTCAGCCCCTGTCCCCCACAAATCCTCTGGGATTCCTCTGGGATCCCCCTTTTTCCAAGCACCCATCCAGCTCCCAGAGCATCTCCTGCAGGAATGGCAGACTGGGAGGAGCAAAATCCAGTTAGAACACAGAAATGATGGAATGGCAGAGGCAGGAGGGAAGGAATCGCCTCCCGAAATCCCTACGGAACCTCAGGCCGCTGCCACCAAATGCAAATCTCTCTCCTAAAGGTTCTCTCCACTAATCCCCTCCTCTCCAGGGATGGATTGCTGGGATCTGGGTGGCTTTGTAAGGATTCTTGGCTCAAGACACTTTACAAAATACACAGGGATGCGACAAGTCACGGAATTTATTTATTGCAGCATTGGATACAACTGCCTTCCTTCCTCGTGCACTCCTCCTGGCAAAGAGGCAATTCTCCTTTGGGTTCATGTATACTTCTGCAATTCATTTCCTTTCTGTGGAAAGAAGTTGGGAAAATTAAAAATAAAAATAAAATAACGATTCTGGAAAGCAGAGGTTTTCAAAGCTGCCAGAAGATCTAGTGAAACCTTCCAGAAGGACGTGGGTTTGGTGTCTTGTGGCAGCTCAGAGATGCTGAAAGGAGCACAGAGGTGCCTGGAAAGGAGCAGAGTCATTCCCCAGCTGTGAACACCTGGGATTTCACAGCAGGATGGAGCTGCTGGCCTCTGATTCCACAAATCCCACGGGCAGGGGCTGCTCTGTGGGAGGACACAAATCCCACGGGCAGGGGCTGCTCTGTGGGAGGACACAAATCCCACGGGCAGGGGCTGCTCTGTGGGAGGAAGGTGCTGAGGGACAGCAGCCAGAGCTTCGGGGCTCAGGGCAGAAGATGGAGCCCAGCAGCTCTTCCCGGGGTGCAGGGACAGGATGGAGCTGGGTTTGCTGGGATGGGAATCCCAGGGCAGGCAGCTCGGCCGGGTGGGGATCTGGAGGGCACAGAACTCTGGATTGCAGAGGGAGCAACTGCCCCAAGACCCCACAAGCAGCAGCGGGGTCGGGGCAGGAGGAATGTGGAGGGAGGGGTCCAGCAGCACCAGCAACACCAGCAGGACCAGTAGCACCAGCACCCTGCTCCCAGCAGCACCACCAGGACCAGCACCCTGCTCCCAGCAGGACCAGCACCCATTCTGCTCCCAGTAGGACCAGCACCCTGCTCCCAGCAGCACCACCAGGACCAGCACCCTGCTCTCAGCAGCACCAGCACCCATTCTGCTCCCAGTAGCACCAGCAGCACCAGCACCCTGCTCCCAGCAGCAGCTCCAGGCCTCCAGAGGAAGGTGCATGACCTGAAGGAGCTGCAGGATCCCACCCCCATCCTGTTTCTCAGGAGTGTGGAATTGCAACACTCCTGCCAAGCTCACTCAGACACTCACACCAGGAGTCTCTCCACCTTTTCCCTGAAGCTAAATCCTCCAAAAACAGGGATAATGAAGCAAAAACCAGGCCTAAGGAAAAGCAGGGCTAAGGAAAACCAAGCCTAAGGAAAGGCAGGGCTAAGGAAAAGCAGGCCTAAGGAAAAGCAGGCCCAAAGAAAACTAAGCCTAAGGAAAAGCAGGGCTAAAGAAAAGCAGGGCTAAGAAAAAGCAGGCCTAAGGAAAACCAAGCCTAAGGAAAGGCAGGGCTAAGGAAAACCAAGCCTAAGGAAAGGCAGGCCCAAGGAAAGGCAGGCCCAAGGAAAGGCAGGCCCAAGGAAAGGCAGGCCCAAGGAAAGGCAGGCCCAAGGAAAACCAAGCCTAAGGAAAGGCAGGCCCAAGGAAAAGCAGGGCTAAGGAAAGGCAGGGCTAAGGAAAAGCAGGCCTAAGGAAAAGCAGGCCTAAGGAAAAGCAGGCCCAAGGAAAGGCAGGCCTAAGGAAAGGCAGGCCCAAGGAAAACCAAGCCTAAGGAAAAGCAGGGCTAAGGAAAAGGAGGCCTAAGGAAAACCAAGCCTAAGGAAAGGCAGGGCTAAGGAAAACCAAGCCTAAGGAAAGGCAGGCTAAGGAAAAGCAGGGCTAAGGAAAGGCAGGCCCAAGGAAAAGCAGGGCTAAGGAAAAGCAGGGCTAAGGAAAAGCAGGGCTAAGGAAAAGCAGGCCCAAGGAAAAGCAGGCCCAAGGAAAAGCAGGGCTAAGGAAAAGCAGGCCCAAGGAAAGGCAGGGCTAAGGAAAGGCAGGGCTAAGGAAAAGCAGGGCTAAGGAAAAGCAGGCCCAAGGAAAACCAAGCCTAAGGAAAGGCAGGGCTAAGGAAAAGCAGGCCCAAGGAAAGGCAGGCCCAAGGAAAACCAAGCCCAAGGAAAGGCAGGCCTAAGGAAAACCAAGCCCAAGGAAAAGCAGGCCCAAGGAAAACCAAGCCCAAGGAAAGGCAGGCCCAAGGAAAGGCAGGCTAAGGAGGCACAGCTCCCTCCCGCCAGGCCCTGCGGGTGCCACACCAGGTCCCCACTCACTTGCAGCCGGGGTGCCGAGGGCTGCTCCGGTGCCCGTGGCATCTCGGTGGGAGACAATGGCCACCTGGATTTTGGCTCGTTTGGAGGCCGTGCTGCACTGCCCGGGGCTCTGCTGCCTCTTCAGCTGCACTCGCCCACCTCTGGCAGCCCCCTCCGCGGGCTCGGGGGCCACCGCAGCTGGGGGACACAGAAGGGGCTGCTGGAGCGCCCAGGGTGGCTCGGGGTGCCGGGAGGGGAACGTGCCCACAAACAGCTCGCTCTGTGCCAGCCTGTCCAGTTCCCTCTGTGCCAGCCTGCCCGGCTCCCTCTGTGCCAGCCTGTCCAATTCCCTCTGTGCCAGCCTGCCCGGCTCCCTCTGTGCCAGCCTGTCCAATTCCCTCCGTGCCAGCCTGCCCGGCCATCCCTGATCCATCAGAACCTTCTCAAACCCGTCCCTGATCCATCAGAGCCTCCCCAGATCCATCAAAACCTTCCCAAATCCATCCTTGATCCATCAGAGCCTTCCTAAATCAATTCCTGACCCATCAGAGCCTTCCCAAATCCATTCCTGATCCATCAGGGCCTTCCCAAATCCATCCTTGATCCATCAGAGCCTTCCTAAATCCATCCTTGATCCATCAGAGCCTTCCTAAATCCATCCTTGATCCATCAGGGCCTTCCCAAATCCATCCTTGATCCATCAGGGCCTTCCCAAATCCATCCTTGATCCATTAGGGCCTTCCCAAATCCATCCTTGATCCATCAGAGCCTTCCTAAATCCATCCTTGATCCATTAGGGCCTTCCCAAATCCATTCCTGATCCATCAGAGCCTTCCTAAATCCATCCTTGATCCATCAGAGACTTCCTAAATCCATCCTTGATCCATCAGAGCCTTCCTAGATCAATTCCTGACCCATCAGAGCCTTCCCAAATCCATCCTTGATCCATCAGGGCCTTCCCAAATCCATCTCTGATCCATCAGCTGCAGGGTCACAGCTGCAGGTGACACCCATGGACCTGCAGGTGACACTGCTGCAGGTGACACCCACCAGCCTGTCCAGGTCTGCCCTGAGCAGGACCAGGAGGGAAGGAGGATGCAGATCCATCCCCAGGTGCTGCTGGAATTTGCCAGGAGGGCTCCTCGGTCACAGAAGCACCCCCTGAACTCCTCAGGCTCACCACCAGACCAAAGGTTTTTAACCAGCCTCCAACAGGACACAAACCCCTCAGCCCAAGCTGGCTCCTTCTCCACAGCAGGTTTTCCACAGGATGGGTCTGGAATTCCCCAGATCCCGCTTTCCACCTCGGCTCAACAGCCTCAACATCTCCTGAGCACCTTCAGGGTCTCCCCAGGGTGACACCAGACCAGGGTGTCCCAAAAGGGTCAGAGCATGGCTGCAGGGGGCTTGGTCAGCCAGAGAGAGAATCCTTCCCACTTCCAAGCTGCAGAAACACCATTTCCAGCCCCCTTCCAACCCTCCGAGGCTGTGACAGGAGCTGAGCTGCAAAGAAAGCTGCCACGAGGAGCTTGGAATTCAACAGAGGACAGGGCAAATAAAAACCTACGCAGGTCCAGAGAGAGAAAACCCAAAATTACAGCTGCTGGAAGGGTGGGGAAGCTGCAGGGAATTACCTTGTGCCTGCTTGTGGGTCAGGACAGCGTCTGGCCTCGGCACCTGCCTCCTCTGCAGCTGCGTGGGGCCCACCTGGCTGGGCTTGGGCAGGGCCAGCGCGGCCACCTTGGTCTTGGGGCTGGATGTGGGGCTGCTGGACACGCTGGACAGGTCCTGCTGGGACAGAGGGACACTCAGCCCACGCTGCCCGAGGCAGCCCTGGCCTGAGCACTCATTTCCCTCACCGTGACAATCCTGGGGTTTTTAAGGCTGGGAAAGACCTTCAGGATCGAGGGCCATTGTCAACAGCAGGGTCACCACCAAGCCCTGTCCCCCAGTGCCACATCCGTCTGTGTTTTGAACATCCCAGGGCTGGTGACTCCACCAGCCTGTTCCAAAGCCTTACGAGCCTTCCCATGAGATAATTTCCCTAAATCTCTCATCTAAACCCCCTCTGAGGCCACATCCCCCCGGGTACCCTCTCACCTCCCTCTCCCAGCGCTCAGCACAGATTTGGGAGATTTTGGTGGCACAAAAACCCCTCTCTGCACACGCCCAGCTGGAATTAGGCCGGGAGGAGCCCCCACCTCGGAGCCTGAGGGCGAGGCTGGCACTTTGGCTGCAGGGGAGGCGGGTCTGCTGCTCCTCTCGGGCAGCTCGAAGGACAGATCCCTCCTGCTGCACTCACGGGGCTTCTTCTTCCTCTCGGCGTCCAGGTCGCGGGGCTCGGAGCCCGAGTGGCTCTCGGCCCGGGTCAGCACCCCTGTCAGGAAGTCTGCAATCTCATCCTGGCAATTTTGGGATAAACAGTGGGATTCAGTGCTGGGCAGGTCTCTGAGCAATGGATCTTGAAGCAAGGAAATGAAGTATTCCCAAGGGGATACACGGGTAAGGCTCTGTGGGTTTGGTTTTCTGCAGGAAATCCCCAAAACCTCACAGAGAGAAGGTACGTTTCTCAGTGAAGCTCACAAAGCACTGATTCGGGACTTGTGGGGAAAAAACCACAATGGTTTCTCCCAAAATGCTGCTGTGTCCCCAGGCAGATGTGTTGGGACACTCAGGAAACTGCTCAGGTTAAGGGGCATCCCCAGGGATCTCACACCAGGGATTCCCCCCAGCCCAACCCATCCCTGCTGTAACCTGGGACCTTCCACCTTCCCCTCCCCGATGCCTGTGGGTACCTGGATGCACCTGTCCACCATGCTCTGGGTCAGCCCTTCTGACTTCTTTTTGGCTTTGCTTATCCTAGGGGGGAAAAAAGAACCAAAACAGGTGGAAATCCACACTCTTCCACGAGCACACTGCCATCATTCTTCCCCTGATGAGGACAAAGATCCTTTTTGTGACTCCCCAAAACCAAGCTGACATTTCAGAGCTCTGCCTTCACACCCAGTGTCAGTTTTAGGCTTCTTTCTTTCCTCTCTTTTACTGATTTTCACTGCTAGCGATTCCTGACTCCTGTGATGCTCCAAAACCTCCTCAGAGCTGCTGGGTGCAGCCCTAAATTAAGCCCAGCCCGAAATCAGGCCCATTCCCATACAGGTTTTTCCTGCAGCTATTCCCAACACAGACAAGTCTGGAGTTTTCCCATGCAATTCCCACCTCATTCCAACACCAGATTTGGGGCTGGTGTCCCCAGCACGCTCAGGTGCTGCCCAGAATTCCCAGGAAGAGAGAGCCCAGGTGGCAGAGCCTCACCTGAGGTTGTCATCTGCTCCTCCCACCACCACCATGCTGTTGTCGGCCCGGATCTTCTCCCGGAAATCCTCCATGGCTTCCACGTTGCACTGCAGGGAGTTCTGCCCGATGATGAAGAGCACCGGGGTCTTCATCTCCAGGAGGGGGTCATCCACATCCTGCAACAGGGCTGGGATGGAGCTGAGGGGCTCCCAGGGCTGAGGCCCACCGGGATTTGCTGAGCCCGGAGGGAAGCTCTGCTGGAGCTGCAGCGTGCTCCAGAAAAGGGAGCAGGAAATGGAGCCTTTCCAATGGAATCCCACTGCCCTTGGAAGGAGCCACTTCCCAGCGTGGCTGTGTCCGTCCCCATCCAGTCACACCCAAAAGAGACAGTCTGGGCTCCGTGGAAATGACAGAAAATGAGGGACACGGGACAGGGATAACCGGGGACACGGGACAGGGATAACCGGGGACACGGGACAGGGATAACCGGGGACACGGGACAGGGATAACCGGGGACACGGGACAGGGATAACCAGGGACACGGGATGGGGATAACCAGGGACATGGAACAGGGATAACCAGGGAGACGGGACAGGGATAACCGGGGACACGGGACGGGGATAACCAGGGAGACGGGACAGGGATAACCAGGGAGACAGCACAGGGATAACCAGGGAGACGGGACAGGGATAACCAGGGACACGGCACAGGGATAACTGGGGACACGGGACAGGGATAACCAGGGACATGGGACAGGGATAACCAGGGACAAGGGACAGGGATAACCAGGGACACGGGACAGGGATAACCAGGGACACGGGACAGGGATAACCAGGGACACGGGACAGGGATAGCCGGGGAGATGGGACAGGGATAACCAGGGACACGGGACAGGGATAGCCAGGGAGATGGGACAGGGATAACCAGGGACACGGGATGGGGATAACCAAGGACATGGAACAGGGATAACCGGGGACATGGAGCAGGGATAACCAGGGACACGGGACAGGGATAACCAGGGACACGGCACAGGGATAACCGGGGACACGGCACAGGGATAACCATGGACACGGGACAGGGATAATGGAACCAGGATAGGGATAACAAGGAACATGGATAAAGGAGCCAGGACAGGGATAATGAGGGACACAGGACAGGGATAATGAGGGACACAGGACAGGGATAATGAGGGACACAGGACAAGGATAACAAGGGACACAGGTCCCCAGGAAGGAGCCCACACCACAGCAGAGACAAGCCAAGAGCATCCTCACACCAGCTGTGGCATCAAGAATCCCACTGGGGTTGCTACAGCCCCTCCTCTGAGACAACAGCTTCTCCAAGCAACACTCACACCCACACTCCCCCAAAAAACCAGCCTTGGACTTCGGGAACCGTTCCACCAAGCAAGCCAGGGAGGTTTAAAGACAAGCAGGGCTCTTTAAGCAGCTCCATCTGGTCCTTACCCCTCTGGGGCCGTCCACGGTGAGCAGGGGGAAGCCGAGGCACACGACAGCAGTGACATATTCCATCACGGAAACCTGGGCAGGGAGAGAGCAGTCAGAGCCCAGCAGGGACACATTCCACCACAGGTCAGAATTCCCAGAGCCCAGCAGGGACACATTCCATCACAGGTCAGAATTCCCAGAGCCCAGCAGGGACACATTCCACCACTCAGCATTCCCAGAGCCCAGCACATCCCAGGAATGAAGGCTGCTTTGCCAGGCTCCTGACACTTCGCAGGATGGAGCAGCCACAGCTCCCCTGGGAATTCCATCCCAGCCCCTCGCCACCCTCCCAGCCAGGAATTCCTTCCCAATCTCCCATCCATCCCTGCCCTCTGGCAGTGGAAGCCATTCCCTGTGTCCCGTCCCTCCATCCTTTGTCCCCAGTCCCTCTCCAGCTCTCCTGGAGTCCCTTTAGGCCCTGGAATGTGCTGGAAGCTCTCCCTGGAGCCTTCCCTTCTCCAGGTGAGCATTCCCAGCTCTCCCTGGAGCCTTCCCTTCTCCAGGTGAGCATTCCCAGCTCCCCCTGGAATTTCCCTTCTCCAGGTGAGCATTCCCAGCTCCCCCTGGAATTTCCCTTCTCTGGGTGAGCATTCCCAGCTGTCCCAGCCCCAGAGGGGCTCCAGCCCTGGAGCAGCCCTCTGGCCTGCCCTAGCAGAGCCACACCGTCGCCGTGCCCCCGAGGACACCGAGCACGGGGCACTCACGTGGCAGGCCACCAAGGCACCCGTGTTCCAGCCGATCAGGATGATCTGCTTGTGAGAGAAGTGGTTGTGGATCTGCGGGACACAAACCAGAGCTGGAGAGCCGGGACAGACGCGGGGGCAGTGCCCAGGGTGGCACAGCTGGCACGGGGGGCACAGGGGCACCTCGGGCTGTCCTCACCTCGGCCACCTTGCCCCTGACGGCGCCGATCATGTGCTCCAGGCACTGCAGCACCCCCACCCCGCTGCCGTTGTTCAGCAGGGACGTGGCGATGGGGATCACCTGCCAGGGAGAGGGGACGTCAGGGACAGCAGCAGGGACAGGCAGCAGGGACAGCCAGCAGGGCTGGGGACAGCAGCAGGAGGCCCATAGAGGCAGTCCCACAGATTCAGCCCAACAGAGGAACCCCACACAGCCACCCCACAGAGGAACCCAAATGATCCAGCCCCACTGATCCAGCCCACAGAGGAACCCCACTGATCCAGCTCACAGATCCAGCCCCACTGATCCAGCTCACAGAGGAACCCCACTGATCCAGCCCCACGGAGGAACCCCACTGATCCAGCCCCACTGATCCAGCCCCACGGAGGAATCCCACTGATCCAGCCCCACTGATCCAGCCCCACGGAGGAATCCCACTGATCCAGCCCCACTGATCCAGCCCACAGAGGAACCCCACTGATCCAGCCCCACGGAGGAATCCCACTGATCCAGCCCCACTGATCCAGCCCACAGAGGAACCCCACTGATCCAGCCCCACAGAGGAACCCCACAGACCTTTCCCAGGCAGGAGAGCTGGGACTGCCAGAAGCGGTGCCGCCGGGACGTGGGGAACAGGGAGTTGGCGGGGCCGGAGGAAGCGATGAGGATCAGGGGGGATCCGGGCAGTTTGCTCTGCAGAGCCAACAGGAGCCGTGTCAGGGCCAGCACCGCTCCCAGGAAAGGCTCAGGCTGGATTTTGGGAAAGGTTCTTCCCCAGAGAGAAGAGGTTTGGGATGGATTTTGGGAAAGGTTCTGTCCCCGGAGGGTGCCGGGCACTGCCCAGGGAATGGGCACAGCCCCGAGGCTGCCGGAGCTCCAGGAGTGTTTGGGCTTTGGGGTGTCTGTGCAGGGCTCCCAAGCTGGAATTTTGGAGTGTTCATGCAGAGCTCCCAGGGATGCCAGGGTGGGGTTTTGGGGTGGATTGATGATCCTGGTTTTCCCTTCCCCTCACGGAGCAGAGGAGCCCAGGGAGAGGACAGAGGCAGACCACGGGAAGAGTGAATCTGCCACGGGACCCCCACAGCCCGCAGGGCACTCACTGGTTTATTGTGGGACAGGACACCCACTGCGGGGTCCCAGGGTCTCTTGAGCAGCAGGGACAGCGCCTCAGCGCCCGCTGCTCCCGTCTTGGCCGTGGAGGAGAGCAGCATCCTGTCGATCAGCGTGGGGATCTGCAAGCAGAGGCAGGGGAGACTGAGAAAACGCACCCAAACCACGGGACAGCAGTTCCAGCCTCTCCCCTCTGCCCGCTGTGCCAGCCAAGCTCCTCCTGTTATCACCTTTCCCTTCAGGGTCTGCAGGGCATCCAGGTATGCAGCCAGCACGGGCAGGCTCAGGGTCTCCACCAGCGTGGTGTGAAGCCACTGGATGAGTTTGGTGTCCCAGTTGACGCTGGCCAGGGCCTGGCGCACCCTGCGGGCACATTTATCCACGGCGATCCTCCTCAGCACCGGCTCGTTGCAGGCCTGGAAGCAGCAATTCCCAAAAAAACAGCTCAGGGGAAGGAAGATGGAGCATGGCACTGCAGCCCCATCCCTAGGGAAATGTCAGCGAGAGCTGCACAAACATCTGGAGTGAGGATAACATCTGTCCAAGGAGGAGGAGGCTGAGGGGAGCCCTCAGAGCAATCCAAACTTTCCAAGGGGAAGCTCTGATCCCTGGGACAGGGACAGGACCCAGGGAACGGCTGGAGCCGGGCCAGGCTCAGGCTGGATTTTGGGAATGATTCTTCCCCAGAGGGTGCTGGGCACTGCCCAGGGAATGGGCACAGCCCTGAGGCTGCCAGAGCTCCAGAGTGTTCGGGTTTTGGGGTGTCTGTGCAGGGCTCCCAAGGCTGGGATTTTGGGGTGTCTGTGCAGGGTTCCCAGGGCTGCCAGGGTGGGATTTTGGGGTGTCTGTGCAGGGCTCCCAGGGGTTGCACTGATGATCCACGTGGGTCCTTCCAGCCCAGGACATTCTCCGACCCCACAAAAGCCACGGCTCAGGGGAGCCCAGAGCTGCTCCTAGGGCTACCCCAGGGTCCCAGTCTCCACGCTGACCAGCCCGGGTTTCGTGGGGAGGCCGGACCCCAGCCCCTCTCACCCCTTCGTTGGCCAGGCGGGCCAGCCTGTCCGACTGCAGCGCTTTGTGGATCTTGTTGAACAGCTTGTTCTGGGCCATGGTCCAGCCCGTCCTGTGGGGACAGACACAGAGGGGTCACCCACAAAACCACCACAGCACTCCTGCTTCCTCTGCTCTGCAATTGCCAACCCCCCGTTGATGTGCTCCTCCTAGCCTGGATTCCCATTCCCTGGAATTCCCAGCTTGCATCCCCTTTCTCTGGAATTCCCAGCCCATATTCTTATTCCCCGGCACTTCCAGCCCAAATTCCCTGGCCTTCCCTGCCATTCCTAGACCGCATTCCCTGGCATTCCCATCTGTTGACGTGCTCCTCCCAGCCCAAATTCCTGTTCCCAGTCCATATTCCCGTTCCCAGCCCCGGTTCCCGTTCCTGGCCCCAATTCCCGTTCCCAGCCCCGGGTCCCACCTGTTAATGTGCTCCTCCCAGTCCCGATTCCCGTTCCCAGCCCCAGTTCCCATTCCCGGTTCCCGTTCCAGGCCCCGGTTCCCACCTGTTGACGTGCTCCTCCCAGCCCCAGTTCCCGTTCCCAGCCCCAGTTCCCATTCCCAGTCCTGGTTCCCGTTCCAGGGCCCGGGTCCCACCTGTTGACGTGCTCCTCCCAGCCCCAGTTCCCGTTCCCAGCCCCAGTTCCCATTCCCAGTCCCGGCTCCCACCTGTTGATGTGCTCCTCCCAGTCCCGGCTCCCATTCCCGGCCCCAGTTCCCGTTCCCAGCCCCAGTTCCCACCTGTTGACGTGCTCCTCCCAGTCCCGGTTCCCATTCCCGGCCCCAATCCCGTTCCAGGCCCCGGTTCCCACCTGTTGACGTGCTCCTCCCAGTCCCGGCTCCCGTTCCCAGCCCCGGTTCCCATTCCCGGCCCCAGTTCCCACCTGTTGATGTGCTCCTCCCAGCCCCGGCCCCAGTTCCTGTTCCCAGCCCCAGTTCCCATTCCCAGTCCCGGTTCCCGGTTCCCACCTGTTGACGTGCTCCTCCCAGTCCTGGCTCCCGTTCCCGGCCCCAGTTCCTGTTCCCAGCCCCAGTTCCCATTCCCAGTCCCGGTTCCCGTTCCCGGTTCCCACCTGTTGACGTGCTCCTCCCAGCCCCAGTTCCCATTTCCAGTCCCGGTTCCCGGTTCCCACCTGTTGACGTGCTCCTCCCAGTCGTCGGGCGGCGGGGGCGCGTCGGCGTCGGTGCGGGCGAACATGACGTGCCGCTCGCACTCGTTCATCACGCTCCGAGCCTTCTGGTTGTCGTACAGCGGCACCGGCGTGGGCGTCACCGTCTCCACATCGATGGGGACATCGGCCTCCCTGCCACCCACACGGGGGTCAGGGCAACGACGGGGCACCCCGGGCCCCACCGCGCCTGGGGGGATCCGGGGGGTTTGGGGGATCCAGGGGGGTTTGGGGGATCCACGGGGATTTGGGGTTTCTGGGGGTTTGGGGTTCCCAGGGGTTTGGGCGATCCAGGGGGGTTTGGGGGATCAGGGGGGTTTGGCATTCCCAGGGAGGTTTGGCGCTCCCAGGGGGAATTTGGGGATCCAAGAGTTTGGGGTTCCAGGGGGTCTGAGCAGCTCTCCCAGGGATGCACAGGGTAGGCTGGACTCAGGGTCCTCATCACTCCTGGGCCATCAACTGGCGGCCCCTGGACCACCAAACCAAGCAGCTTGGACACCCCAAACTGAGACCTCTGGGCCCCCAAAGCAAACCTATTCTGCACTTTCAAACTGATCTCCCTGAAGACCCAAACCAAGCAGCCTGGAGCACCAAACGTAGAGGCCCAAAACTGAGGCCCCTGGACACCCCAAACTGAGACCCCTGGACACCCCAAACCGAGATTCCTCACTGCCCCCCTCACCCATCAGGACCCCCACTTTCCCCCTCACAACTCCCCCACTCGCCCTTGCAACCACCCCCAACCCCACAGAACCCCCTCCTTTCCCCTCAAAGCCCTTTAGCCTCACAGGACCCCCCTCAATTTCTCCTTCAGCCCCACAGGACCCCTCAATTTCCCTCACAGCCCCACAGAACCCCTCAATTTCCCTCACAGCCCCACAGGACCCCTCCTTTCCCCTCACAGCCCCACAGGACCCCTCCTTTCCCCTCACAGCCCCACAGGACCCCTCAATTTCCCTCACAGCCCCACACGACCCCTCAATTTCCCTCACAGCCCCACAGGACCCCTCAATTTCCCTCACAGCCCCACAGGACCCCTCAATTTCTCTCACAGCCCCACAGGACCCCTCCTCTCCCCTCACAGCCCCACAGGACCCCTCAATTTCCCTCACAGCCCCACAGAACCCCTCAATTTCCCTCACAGCCCCACAGGACCCCTCAATTTCCCCTCCCAGCCCCCTCAGCCCCACAGGACCCCCCCAGTCTCCCCGTCCGAGCCCTGCCGCCCCCTCCGCCGCTCGGGCTCTCACGGGGCGCTGCCGAGGTGCCTCCGCGGGGTGAGGAAGAGGAGCCGGGCGGGCCGGGCGGCGCTGGCGTCGGGGTGCGCGCTCCAGGGCTTGGCGTAGCTGTGGTCGAGGCACACGAGGTCCAGCTCCCGCTCGTGCGCCGACAGCTGCAGCAGCAGCGACGTGCCCATCCTGCGGGCCGACCACTGCAGCTCGCGCTCCCGGTCGCGATCGCGGTCCCCGGAGCGCAGCGACATGGCGGGAGCTCCGCCCCCCCCGCCCCGCCTCAGCCCGGCCCTCACGGCGCCGCCAGCGCGCGTGCGCGGGGCGCGCTCCCGCCTCACCGCCAGCGCGCGTGCGCGGGGCGCGCTCCCGCCTTTCCCCCTCAGCGCGCGTGCGCGGGGCGCGCTCCCGCCTCCCCTCAGTGTTCCGTGGGCCGGGCGCGCCCCCGCGGGACCGCAGGATGTGCCCGTGGGGACCCGGGAATGTCCCTGGGATGTGCCCCCCGCTAACCGGGAATGTCCTTGGGATGTGCCCGAGAATGTCCCTGGGATGTGCTCGTGGGGACCCGGGATTGTCCCTGGGATGTGCCCGGGAATGTCCCTGGGATGTGCCCGTGGGGACCCGGGAATGTCCATGGGATGTGCCCCCCGCTAACCGGGAATGTCCTTGGGATGTGCCCGTGGGGACCCGGGATTGTCCCTGGGATGTGCCCGGGAATGTCCTTGGGATGTGCCGGTGGAGACCCGGGATTGTCCCTGGGATGTGCCCGCGCGGACCCGGGAACGTCCCTGGGATGTGCCCCCCGCTAACCGGGAATGTCCTTGGGATGTGCCGGTGGGGACCCGGGATTGTCCCTGGGATGTGCCCGGGAATGTCCTTGGGATGTGCTCGTGGGGACCCGGGATTGTCCCTGGGATGTGCCCGGGAATGTCCTTGGGATGTGCCCGTGGGGACCCGGGATTGTCCATGGGATGTGCCCCCTGCTAACCGGGAATGTCCTTGGGATGTGCTCGTGGGGACCCGGGAACGTCCCTGGGATGTGCCCGGGAATGTCCTTGGGATGTGCCCGCGCGGACCGGGATTGTCCCTGGGATGTGCCCGGGAATGTCCCTGGGATGTGCCCGTGGAGACCCGGGATTGTCCCTGGGATGTGCCCGGGAATGTCCCTGGGATGTGCCCGGGAATGCCCTTGGGATGTGCCGGTGGAGACCCGGGAATGTCCATGGGATGTGCCCGGGAATGTCCTTGGGATGTGCCCGTGGAGACCCGGGATTGTCCCTGGGATGTGCCCGGGAATGTCCCTGGGATGTGCCCGTGGAGACCCGGGATTGTCCCTGGGATGTGCCCGGGAATGTCCCTGGGATGTGCCCGTGGGGACCCGGGATTGTCCCTGGGATGTGCCCGGGAATGTCCTTGGGATGTGCTCGTGGGGACCCGGGATTGTCCCTGGGATGTGCCCGGGAATGTCCTTGGGACGTCCCAGCAATGTCCCCGTGGGAAGGGACACTCCAGTGTCCCTGGAGGCTCACCCTGCCCCGCGCAGGACCCTGCGCGCTCCCGCGGGGTCACGGAGCGTCCCGCGTGGGGACACGGGGACACCGCCACTTTACCGGTGGCGGCCGCCCTCGCGACAGTCCCCGCGCCGCCACCCGCCGTTGGCGCTGGGACACGGCGGGCCAACCGCCGGGCTGCTGGCCGGAGGGCTGGTGGCACCCGGGGCTGGCACGGTGGTGGTGACAGCCCTGCCGCCGGTGGCGGAGCCTCGGGGGTGGCACGGTGGTGGCACCCCTCGGTGACAGCCCTGCCGCCGGTGGCACCCCTCGGTGACAAACCTGCCGCCGGTGCCCGAACCTCGGGGGTGGCACGGTGGTGGCACCCCTCGGTGACAGCCCTGCCGCCGGTGGCGGAGCCTCGGGGGTGGCACGGTGGTGGCACCCCTCGGTGACAAACCTGCCGCCATCCCCGATGGCAGCACCTCGGGGGTGGCCCACTGGTGGCACTCCCTGGTGACAGCTCCGCCGCCGGTGCCAGCGCTCCGTGGCCATGCTGCGGTGCCACGTAGTCGCCGCCCGCATTCCCGGCGCCACCGGCTTCGGTCCCGGCGTCCTGCTGTCCGTCTGCTTCCGAGGTACCGCGGGGCTGGGGCCCCGCTCGCTGCCCGTGCACGTGGCCGGTCCCCGGTGTCCCCATCCCGAGGTGCCACCACCCTCCTGTCCCGCACAGGCGTCCCCAGGAGAACCCAGGTGATGCCCGAGGAGCGCAGCCTCGCCTGGAACGAGGTGAGGCGGCCCCGGGGTGACCCGTGGTGGCACAGGGACATCGGGTCGCCCCCCTGAGCCGTGTCCCGCCCCTCAGGAGCTGGTGTGGCCGCTGGACATGTGTCCCCTGAGTGCCACGGACACGCTGGGCCTGCGCCTGCGGCGCGGGGACTGCCCGCTGCCCCCGGGGTGAGTGCCAACCCCTCACCTGCGGCCACCCCCTGGCCACGGCCGCCCTCACCGTGTCCCCCGCTCCCACAGGGACCTGGGTGCCACCACGGTGGCCTTGGACCAGTTGGTGGCCAACCCCAGCCTGCCGATGGTCGTCAGGGACATCCCGCTGCTGGACCACCGGGAACGGCCCACGGGGGTGAGCCCCCCGCCCCGCAGCGCCCCGCAGCGCCCCGCAGCACCCCGGGGTGGCACCGTCCCCGTGTCGCTGTCCCTTTGCAGTGCACCGTCACCCTCCGCTGCTACCACGACCCGCACGGCGCGGCCGGGGATGTCCCCCCTGTCACCCCCGGGCACGGCCAGGTGGCCCCGGAGCCGCCGCCGGCGGCACCTGCGGAGAGGAAAGAGGATTTCCAGGTACGGCACCCACGGGCGCGGGGGCACCCACGGGCGCGGGGGCACCCGCGGGGTGACATCCGTGGCACCCCGCAGGTGCGGGTGCGGGTGCTCAGGGCCCGGCAGCTGCGGGGCAAGGACATCAAGCCCGTGGTGAGGGTGCAGATCGGGAAGCAGAGCTTCCGCAGCCGCAGCCGCAGCGGGAACAACCCCTACTTCAACGAGGTGACAGCGCGGAGGGGACCGGGCGCGGCGCCGGCCCGCGGCCCGGCCTCACCGGCCCTGCCCCGGTCTTCAGGTGTTCTGCCGGGATCTCCGCCTGACGCCCGAGCAGCTGGTGGCACTGCCCATCCTCATCCAGGTGGGACCGAGCGGTGGCTCCGGGGACAGGGACAGGGACGCAGAAATAGGACACAGGGACAGGGACACAGGGATAAAACACAGGGATAAAACACAGGGATAAAACACAGGGACAGGGACACAGGGATAAAACACAGGGATAAAACACAGGGACAGGGACACAGGGACACAGGGACACAGGGACACAGGGACACAGACAGGGACAGGGACAGGGACAGGGACAGGGACAGGGATAAGGACACAGGGACACAGGGACAGGGACACAGTGATAGGGACACAGGGATAAAACACAGGGACAGGGACACAGGGACAAGGACAGGGACACAGGGATAGGGACACAGGGATAAAACACAGGGACAGGGACACAGGGACAAGGACAGGGACACAGGGATAGGGACACAGGGATAAAACACAGGGACAGGGACAGGGACAGAGATAAGGACACAGAGACACAGGGACAGGAGCAGGGACAAGGGACACAGGGACAGGGACACAGGGACAGGGACAGGGACGCAGAAATAGGACACAGGGACAGGGACACAGCGATAGGGACACAGGGATAAAACACAGGGACAGGGACACAGGGACAAGGACAGGGACACAGGGATAGGGACAGGGACAGGGACACAGGGACAGGGACAGGGACATGGGGACAGGGACACAGGGACAGGGACACAGGGACGGAGACAGGGACATGGGGACAGGGACACAGGGACAGGGACACAGGGACGGAGACAGGGACATGGGGACAGGGACACAGGGACAGGGACACAGGGACACGGGGACAGGGACATGGGGACAGGGACACAGGGACAGCCGTGTCCCCTTCCCCGTCCCAGGTGCTCCGTTCACCAAACATCTGCACCAAAGCCGTCATCGGCACCTTCGAGGTGAGGAGTGGGGGAGTGGGAATGGGGATTGGGAATTGGGGGTTTGGGATTGGGGTTTGGGAATGGGGGTTTAGGAATAGGGGATTGGGAATTGGGGGTTTGGGATTGGGATTTTGGGACTGGGGCATTGGGAATGGGGTGTCAGGAGTGGGATTTTGGGAATGGGCTGTCAGAGCACTCCCGCTCCCTTTGCCGTTCCCACAGCTCGACGTCGGCACCGTCTACTCTGCCCCAGGTAACGACAGGGTTGGGGTGGCACTGGGGTGGCACTGGGTGACACTGGGTGACACATTTCGGGGTGGCACATTTTGGGGTGCCACATTTTGAGCCACGATTCACGCCAGCACTGCCCAGGGGTGAAGCCTCATTTTGGGGCAGCACCGGGCGTTTTGGGGGTGCTTTAGGCAGGCCCTACAGTGCCACCAGGGTGGCTCTGGTGCCAGCAGGGAGGTGACCGCGGTGACATTGCGGTGGCACTGGTGTGACACTGGGGTGCCACATTTTGGGGTGCCACATTTTGAGCCACGATTCACGCCAGTACTAACCAGGGGTGAAGCCTCATTTTGGGGCAGCACCGGGCATTTTGAGCAGCTTTCAGGCGGGCGCTGTGGTGCCAGGGGGGTGACACAGGGGTGACATCGCGGTGGCACTGGGGTGCCACATTTTGAGCCACGTTTCACGCCAGTACTAACCAGGGGTGAAGCCTCATTTTGGGGCAGCACCGGGCGTTTTGAGCAGCTTTCAGGCGGGCGCTGCGGTGCCAGGGGGGTGACACTGGGGTGCCACATTTTGAGCCACGTTTCACGCCAGTACTAACCAGGGGTTGAAGCCTCATTTTGGGGCAGCACCGGGCGTTTTGAGCAGCTTTCAGGCGGGCGCTGCGGTGCCAGCGCGGTGGCCCCGGTGGCCCCGGGAGGTGACCGCGGTGTCCCCGGCGGGGCAGGGCGCAGCCTGAGCGGGAGGTGGCTGAGCCTGCAGCCCCCGCGGCACCGCCGGGGCCGCTCGCAGGGCTTGCTGCAGGTCAGCCTGGCCGTGCGCCGCGCCGGCGAGAGCGCCCAGGTGAGCGCCCAGGTGAGCGCCCAGGTGAGCGCCCCGCCCTCCCCCGCACCCCAAAATCCCTCCTGGGGGGTCCCCACGCTGTCACCTCCCCACTCCAGGAGCAGGAGGTGCCGCCGGGGGACGAGGACGTGGAGGCCAACCTGCTGCGGCCACCGCCCTGCGCCAGCACGCTGCAGATCCGCGTGTTCCGCGCCGAGGACCTGCCGCGGGGTGGGGACACCGGGGATTGGCGTGGGGACACCGCGGGTGTGGCGTGGGGACACCGGGGATTGGCGTGGGGACACCGGGGATTGGCGTGGGGACACCGCGGGTGTGGCGTGGGGACACCGGGGATTGGGGTGGGGACACCGGGGATTGGCGTGGGGACACCGCGGGTGTGGCGTGGGGACACCGGGGATTGGCGTGGGGACGCCGGGGATTGGCGTGGGGACACCGGGGATTGGCACGGGGACATCGCGGGTGTGGTGTGGGGACACTGCGGGTGTGGCGTGGGGACATCGCGGGTGTGGCGTGGGGACACCGGGGATTGGAATGGGGACACCGCGGGTGTGGCGTGGGGACACCGGGGATTGGAATGGGGACACCGCGGGTGTGGCGTGGGGACACCGCGGGTGTGGCGTGGGGACACCGGGGATTGGCACGGGGACATCGCGAGTGTGGTGTGGGGACACCGGGGATTGGCACGGGGACACCGGGGATTGGGGTGGGGACATCAGGAATTGGGTTGGGGGCACCGGGAATTGGGGTGCGGACATCAGGAATTGGGTTGGGGGCACCGGGAATTGGGGTGGAGACATCGGGGCTGTGGCGTGGGGACATCAGGGAATAGGGGTGGGGACATTGAAAAATTGGGGTGGGGACAGCGGGAACTGGGGTGCAGGGTGGATTCGGGGATCCCCTGCTTGCCACAGGGTGGGGACGCCGGGAATTTGGGGTGGGGGTGGCTTTGGGGACTCCCCAAAAAGTCGCTGCTCGCCATCCCCGCGCAGCGGAGCCGCGCCTGGGCGGCGCCGCGGGCTCGCCGAAGGTGTCGGTGCGGGTCGGCTTCGCGGGCAGGACGGTGAGCGGCCAATTTGGGGTGCCGGGCAGGGAATTTGGGGTGCCCTGGGGGCGCCCCATCCTTTCGGGGCTCACGGCTCTCCCCACCGCAGCTCTGCACCCGCGGCGTGCCCACGGACTCCAGCCCCGAGTGGAACGAGGTTTTGTTCTTCCCCCTGCGGGTGAGGAGCGGCCCCGGCCCCGAACAGGGGCACCCCAAAAACGGGGGGACGCCCCCAGTTCCGCAGCCACACTCGGCGCCGTTCTGTCCCCGCAGCTGCCCCCCATCTGTGACGAGATCGTGCTGGAAATCCTGCGTGGGTGAGCGGGGGACACCCTGCGGGTTTGGGGGGCACCCCGCGGGTTTGGGGGACACCCCGCGGGTTTGGGGACCCCCCCCGCATTCGGGGGACCCCTGACCGTGCCCCCGCCAGGTCGTGCCGGAGCAAAGCCGTGGGCAGGGCCACCCTGAGGCTGTCCCAAATCTCCCGGGACCCCGAGGAGCTCGAGGGTGAGCGGAGCCGCCCCTTTTTTGGGGTCCCCCTTGGCCAGACCCCACCCCGAACCCCCTTTTCTCTGCCCCCAGAGGGGACCCCCGGCTTCTTCCCCTCCTTCGGGCCCAGCTTCCTGCCCTTCTACGGCCCCCGGCCGGACGCTGCCCGGGTAGGAGCGGGGTTTTGGGGGGAAATGGGGTTTTTTGGGGGGGAAATGGGGTTTTTGGGGGGGAAATGGGGTTTTTGGGGGGAAAACACGAGTTACCATGGCAAAGGAAGGGTTTAGGGGGGCCATGGGATGTTTGGGGTGAGAAGGGGGCGATGGAGGAGGAAATTTGGAGGGGGAATGGGATTTTGGGGCTTGTCAGTGGGGGTTTGGGGAATGGGAAAGGGAATTTGGGATGTTTTCAAGGCCAGTGGGACTTTTGGGGTGAAATGGGATGGAGGGAATGGAGAATGGGGAATAAATGGAACGGGAAACGGAGAACGGGGAATTTGAGGGGAAACGGGAATTTTTGGGGCAGGGCTTTAGGGCACAATGGGACATTTGGGGTGAAAATGAGATGGGGAAACAGAATGTGGCATTTAAGGGAAAGTGGGAATTTTTGGGGCGGGATTTTAGGGCACAATGGGACATTCGGGGCGGCCGCGGGACGCCCCACACCCCGAGCTCGTTCCCCAGGACTCGGGGCCGGTTTACCGGGGCCGGCTGCTGCTGGAGCTCTGCACCCACGCGGGAACTTTGCCCGGGCGCCAGCGCGACGCTGTGGCCGCCGTGGATGTCGAGCGGGCGCAGGTGGGGACACGGGGACACGGGGACAGGGGGACATGGGGACACAGGGACAGGGGGACATGGGGATATGGGGATATGGGGACACGGGGACACAGGGACACAGGGACACAGGGACACGGGGACACGGGGACAGGGGGACACGGGGACACGGGGGTACACGGGGATATGGGGACACGGGGATATGGGGACACGGGGACACGGGGACATGGGGACATGGGGACACGGGGACATGGGGACATGGGGACAGAGGGACACGGGGACACGGGGATATGGGGACAAGGAGACACACAGGGACGTGGGGACACGGGGATGCGGGGACATGGAGACACGGGGATGCGGGGACACGGGGACACAGGGACAGAGGGACACAGGGACACGGGGACACAGGGACACGGGGACACGGGGACACGGGGACACGGGGACACGGGGACGCGGGGACACGGGGACACGGGGACACGGAGGACAGCGGGACACGGGGACACGGGGACGCGGGGCTGGTGGCTGAGCGCTTTGGGGGTGTCTCCTCGCCGCAGAGCCGCCCGGCCCGCTGCCAGCTGGGGCTCTGCGCGGTTTTCTACTCGGCCAGCGCGGTGCCCGGCGGTGCCCAGGGGCTGAGCCTGGAGCTGGGCATCGGCAGCGCCGCGGCCGCCACCGCGCCCGCACCGCCCGCCTTCGATGGTGAGCGGGCACGGCGGGCACGGCGGGCACGGTGGGCACGGCGGGCACGGTGGCACGGCGGGCACGGCGGGCACGGTGGCACGGTGGCACGGTGGCACAGCGGGCACGGTGGCACCGCGGGCACGGCGGGCAGGGTGGCACCGCGGGCACGGCGGGCACGGTGGCACGGCGGGCACGGCGGGCACGGTGGCACAGCGAGCACGGTGGCACAGTGGCACGGCGGGCACGGCGGGCACGGTGGCACGGCGGGCACGGCGGGCACCGCGGGCACTGCGGGCACGGTGGCACCACGGGCACGGCGGGCACGGTGGCACGGCGGGCACCGCGGGCACAGCGGGCACAGTGGCACGGCGGGCACGGCGGGCACGGTGGCACGGCGGGCACGATGGCACCGTGGGCACGGTGGCACGGCGGGCACGGCGGGCACCGCGGGCACGGTGGCACGGTGGCACGGCGGGCACGGCGGGCACAGTGGCACGGCGGGCACGGCGGGCACGGTGGCACGGTGGCACGGCGGGCACGGTGGCACGGCGGGCACGGTGGCACGGCGGGCACGGCGGGCACGGTGGCACGGCGGGCACGGTGGCACCGCGGGCACGGTGGCACGGCGGGCACGGTGGCACGGCGGGCACGGCGGGCACGGTGGCACGGCGGGCACGGTGGCACGGCGGGCACGGCGGGCACGGTGGCACGGCGGGCACGGTGGCACGGCGGGCACGGCGGGCACGGTGGCACGGCGGGCACGGTGGCACCGCGGGCACGGTGGCACGGCGGGCACGGCGGGCACCGCGGGCACGGCGAGCACGGTGGCACGGCGGGCACGGTGGCACGGCGGGCACGGTGGCACGGCGGGCACGATGGCACCGTGGGCACGGTGGCACGGCGGGCACGGCGGGCACCGCGGGCACGGTGGCACGGTGGCACGGCGGGCACGGCGGGCACAGTGGCACGGCGGGCACGGCGGGCACGGTGGCACGGTGGCACGGCGGGCACGGTGGCACGGCGGGCACGGTGGCACGGCGGGCACGGCGGGCACGGTGGCACGGCGGGCACGGTGGCACCGCGGGCACGGTGGCACGGCGGGCACGGTGGCACGGCGGGCACGGCGGGCACGGTGGCACGGCGGGCACGGTGGCACGGCGGGCACGGCGGGCACGGTGGCACGGCGGGCACGGTGGCACCGCGGGCACGGTGGCACGGCGGGCACGGCGGGCACCGCGGGCACGGCGAGCACGGTGGCACGGCGGGCACGGTGGCACGGCGGGCACGGTGGACACGGCGAGCACGGTGGCACCGCGGGCACGGCGGGCACGGCGGGCACTGCGGGCACGGTGGGCACGGTGGCACGGCGGGCACGGTGGCACGGTGGCACCGCGGGCACCGCCACCCCGGCCCGCCCGGTGCCCGGGCCGGGAGACAGCCGGGGAAAGGCTGGGAGCGATGGATTGCTGGGAATGGCTAATTGGAGGAATTGTTAATCGGAGTGGGTGGGAGGGACTCGGAGGTTTGGGGTGAATTTGGGGTGTTTTGGGGTAAAATTGGGGTGAATTGGGGAGTTTGGGTTGAATTCTGGGTGATTTTGGGTGTCTCTGGAGTGTTTTGGGATGTTTTTGGGGTGATTCTGGGGTGATTTTGGGGTGATTTGGGGGTAATTCGGGGGGTTTTGGGGTAAAATTGGGGTGAATTTGGGGTGTTTGGGGTGTCTTTGGAGTGATTTTGGGGTGATTTTGGGATGTTCTTGGCGTGATTCTAGGGTGATTTTGGGGTGATTTGGGGGTAATTTGGGGGGTTTTGGGGTGTTTGGGTTGAATTTGGGGTGATTTTGGGTGTCTTTGGAATGATTTTGGGGTGATTTTGGGATATTTTTGGGGTGATTCTGGGGTGATTTTGGGGTGTTTTGGGGCACTGCCAGGACGCCCTGGCCTGGGTTGATTTTGGGGTGTTTTGGGATTTTTTGGGGTGATTCCGGGGCCATTTTGAGATATTTTGGGGTGCTGCAAGGACGCCCTGGCCTGAGGTAATTTTGGGGCGTTTTGGGGTGTTGGGGACACGGATTGGGTGCCACCTGCCTGATGCCACCTGCGGGTCTGGGGACAATTTGGGAATCTGGGATGATCCCGCGACACCTCCCAGCAAGCCCCAGCTGCCCTCAGCAGCGGGGCCGGGGCCGTTCTGCCCCCGAAATTCCCAAATTTCCCGATTTTCCCGGATTTAGGGAACCTCTACTACCACCTGCCGTGGTTTGGGGACAAACCGGTGGCCGCTGTCACCTCGTGGTGGGAGGACGCCGGACACCGCTGGGACAGCCTGAACCTGCTGCGGGGCCTGTGCCAGCGCCTGGTGAGAGCCCGAATCCGGGTGGGATCGATCCCAAATCCGGGTGGGATTGATCCCGAATCCGGGTGGGAATGATCCCAAATCCCGCTGGGACAGCCTGAACCTGCTGCGGGGCCTGTGCCAGCGCCTGGTGAGAGCCCGAATCCGGGTGGGATCGATCCCAAATTTATGTGGGATCGATCCCAAATCTGTGTGGGATTGATCCCAAATCCTGCTGGGACAGCCTGAACCTGCTGCGGGGCCTGTGCCAGCGCCTGGTGAGAGCCCGAATCCGGGTGGGATTGATCCTGAATCCGGGTGGGATTGATCCCAAATCTGTGTGGGATCGATCCCAAATCTGTGTGGGATCGATCCCAAATCTGTGTGGGATCGATCCCAAATCCGGGTGGGAATGATCCCAAATCCGGGTGGGATCGATCCCAAATCCGGGTGGGATTGATCCCAAATCCGGGTGGGAATGATCCCAAATCCGGGTGGGATTGATCCCAAATCCGGGTGGGATTGATCCCAAATCTGTGTGGGATTGATCCCGAATCCGGGTGGGATCGATCCCAAATCTGTGTGGGATTGATCCCAAATCCGGGTGGGATTGATCCCAAATCTGTGTGGGATTGATCCCGAATCCGGGTGGGATCGATCCCAAATCTGTGTGGGATTGATCCCAAATCCGGGTGGGATTGATCCCAAATCCGGGTGGGAATGATCCCAAATCCGGGTGGGATTGATCCCGAATCCGGGTGGGATCGATCCCAAATCCGGGTGGGAATGATCCCAAATCCGGGTGGGAATGATCCCAAATCCGGGTGGGATTGATCGCGAATCCGGGTGGGATTGATCCCAAATCTGTGTGGGATTGATCCCAAATCTGTGTGGGATTGATCCCAAATCCGGGTGGGATTGATCCCAAATCTGTGTGGGATCTATCCCAAATCCGGGTGGGATCGATCCCAAATCTGTGTGGGATTGATCCCAAATCTGTGTGGGATTGATCCCAAATCTGTGTGGGATTGATCCCGAATCCGGGTGGGCTTGATCCCAAATCTGTGTGGGATTGATCCCAAATCCGGGTGGGCTTGATCCCGAATCCGGGTGGGATCGATCCCAAATCCGGGTGGGATGGGGTGGGATTGACCCCAAACCCTTTTGGGGCCGTTCCCAGGAGCGGAACCTGGCCGAGCTGCGGGGACGCCGCGGGGACGCCGCGAGGGACACGGGGACGAAACTGCTGCGGGAGCTGGGGCAGGACTGCGAGTGAGCGATCCCAAATCCCCAATTTGGGGATTGGGGCCGGGGGATCCCAAATCCCGAATTTGGGGATTGGGGCCGGGGGATCCCACATCCCGAATTTGGGGACTGGGGCCGGGGGATCCCAAATCCCCAATTTGGGGATTGGGGCCGGGGGATCCCAAATCCTGGAATTGGGGATTGGGGCCGGGGGATCCCAAATCCCCAATTTGGGGATTGGGGCCGGGGGATCCCAAATCCCGAATTTGGGGACTGGGGCCGCGGGATCCCAAATCCCGAATTTGGGGATTGGGGCCGCGGGATCCCAAATCCCGAAATCGGGGATTGGGGCCGCGGGATCCCAAATCCCGAATTTGGGGATTGGGGCCGTGGGATCCCAAATCCCGAAATCGGGGATTGGGGCCGGGGGATCCCAAATCCCGAATTTGGGGATTGGGGCCGGGGGATCCCAAATCCCGAATTCGGGGATTGGGGCCACGGGATCCCAAATCCCAAATTTGGGGATTGGGGCTGGGGGATCCCAAATCCCGAATTTGGTGACTGGGGCCGCGGGATCCCAAATCCCGAATTTGGGGATTGGGGCAGCGGGATCCCAAATCCCGAATTTGGTGACTGGGGCCGGGGGATCCCAAATCCCGAAATCGGGGATTGGGGCAGTGGGATCCCAAATCCCGAATTTGGGGATTGGGGCCTTGGGATCCCAAATCCCGAATTTGGGGATTGGGGCTGGGGGATCCCAAATCCCGAATTTGGGGATTGGGGCCGTGGGATCCCAAATCCCGAATTTGGGGATTGGGGCTGGGGGATCCCAAATCCCGAATTTGGGGACTGGGGCTGGGGGATCCCAAATCCCGAATTTGGGGATTGGGGCCGGGGGATCCCAAATCCCGAATTTGGGGATTGGGGCCGCGGGATCCCAAATCCCAAATGTGGGGATTGGGGCAGTGGGATCCCAAATCTGGGGGGGAATACGGGGCTGGCAGTGGGGATTTGGGGGATTTGGGACATTTTGGGGGATTTGGGACGCTTTGGGGGACAGTGGGTCATTCCGGACGGGAATTTGGGGTGGAAATGGGATGAGGGGGACATGGGGGGTTTGGGGTGGCCCTGTGTGGTTTTGGGGTGATTTTTAGGATGTTTTGGGGTGATTCTGGGGCGCTGCAGGGCCGCTCTGGACTGTGGTGGTTTGGGGGTGATTTTGGGCTGGTTTGGGGGTGATTCTGGGCTGGTTTTGGGGTGATTCTGGGCTGGTTTGGGGGTGATTTTGGGGTGCTGCAGGGCCGCTCTGGACTGTGGTGGTTTGGGGGTGATTCTGGGCTGGTTCTGGGGTGATTTGGGGCTGCTTTGGGGTGATTCTGGGCTGGTTTTGGGGTGATTTTGGGCTGCTTTGGGGTGATTCTGGGCTGTTTTTGGGGTGCTGCAGGGACGCCCTGCGCTGCCTGGAGGAGCAGCCCGCTCTGACCGCCCTGGACCAGCAGCTCCGCAGCCGCCGGCGCCTCCTCCTGCGGCGGCTGCGGCGGGAGGCCGGGGCCGGTGACCCGCGCGGGGACACCCTGGCGACAGCGGCCCGGGGGTGGCTGCGGCGCGCGGCCGCGCTGGCCGTGGAGGTGACACCCAAAAACCCCAAAACGGGACCAGGGCAAACCCCACGGGGCTGAGCTCGGGCGCGCCCGCGCTGCCTCTGGGGCGCTTGCCGTGCCGGTGCCGCTCTCACGCGTGTCCCCGTGTCCCCGCAGCCCCAGGCCGGTGTCCCCGACGTGCAGCTGTGGCTGCTGCGGGGCCAGCTGCGGGTGGCCTCGGCCCGTGTGGCCGCCACCGATGTCCTGTACTCGCCGCGCTGCCCCGGCGCCTGCGGCCGCCTCTGCGGGAGGATCGTCACCCTGTTCCTGGTGGGAGCTCCCGCTGTCCCCTGGTGTCCCTCCGTGTCCCCGTTGTGTCCCTCCGTGTCTCCTTCATGTCCCCCTGGTGTCCCTCCGTGTCTCCTTTGTGTCCCTCTGTGTCCCCTTTGTGTCCCTCCATGTCTCCTTCATGTCCCCCTGGTGTCCCTCCGTGTCTCCTTTGTGTCCCTCCGTGTCCCCTTGGTGTCCCTCCGTGTCCCCTTTGTGTCCCTCCGTGTCTCCTTCATGTCCCCCTGGTGTCCCTCCGTGTCTCCTTCGTGTCCCTCCGTGTCTCCTTCATGTCCCCCTGATGTCCCTCCGTGTCCCCTTGGTGTCCCTCCGTGTCCCCTTGGTGTCCCCACAGCCCCGTTTTGTCCCTCCGTGTCCCCTCCATGTCCCATTGGTGTCCCTCCGTGTCCTCCTTCCTCCCTGTTTCATGTCCCCTCCATGTCCCCTTCTGTCCCCTCCATCCCGGCTCCTTGTCCCCTCTCTATTCCCCCTCATCTCCTCCAAGTCCCTGCCCGCTGTCCCCGCTCTGTCCCCTCGCTGTCCCCGCTCTGTCCCCTCGATGTCCCCGCGCTGTCCCCGCGCTGTCCCCGCCCCGGTGACCCGGTGTGCCGCAGGGCTGCGGGCACAGCCCGCCGCAGGTGCGGGTCCGGCTGTGGCTGGGGCGAGTGGCCGAGAGCGGGGAGCTGGCGCGGCTGCTGGCGGGGAGGCTGCGCTTCTACAGCGAGACGGTGGGGACAGGACGGGGACAGCGCGGGGACAGCGCGGGGACAGCAGGGGGACAGGGATGGGGACAGGGGAGGGGACAGAGCGGGGACAGCGCGGGGACAGCAGGGGGACAGCGCGGGGACAGGGATGGGGACAGGAGAGGGGACAGCCAGGGGACAGCGCGGGGACAGCGCGGGGACAGCAGGGGGACAGGGGAGGGGACAGCAGGGGGACAGGGATGGGGACAGAGCGGGGATAGCATGGGGACAGGGGAGGGGACAGCCAGGGGACAGCGCGGGGACAGGAGGGGGGACAGGGATGGGGACAGGGATGGGGACAGCGCGGGGACAGCAGGGGGACAGGGATGGGGACAGGGATGGGGACAGGACGGGGACAGGTGAGGGGACAGCAGGGGGACAGCAGGGGGACAGGGACGGGGGACAGCACGGGGACAATACAGGGGACAACATGGGGACAACTGGGAGGGGACAGCGGGGAGGGGACAGCGGGGAGGGACAGCGGGGAGACAGGGATGGGGACAGGGATGGGGACAGGACGGGGACAATACAGGGGAAAACATGGGGACAGCGGGGAGGGACAGCGGGGAGGGACAGCGGGGAGGGACAGCGGGGAGGGGACAGCAGCCCGCAGTGTCCCCTGAGGCCAGCCCCCGTGTCCCCGCAGTACGAGAAGCAGACGCGGCTCTGGGGGCAGTGGGGGCCCCGGCGGCTCTGGGGGCGCCCCGCGTTCTGCGACGGCTCCGGCCGGGCCGCGCCCGCCCCGCACGAGCTGCGGCCCCCGCGGGGCTGGCGCTGGGACGGGCCCTGGAGCGTGGAGCGGCCGCGGCGGTGAGCGAGGGGACAGCCGGGTGGCCCCCGGTGTCCCCAGGGTGCTGGTGCGGGGAGCACGGTGACACCAGCCGTGTCCCCGGTGTCCCCAGGGTGCTGACGCGGTGTCTCCCGCCCTGTCCCCCGGTGTCCCCAGGGTGCCGGTGCGGGGAGCACAGTGACACCAGCCGTGTCCCCGGTGTCCCCAGGGTGCGGGCGTGGTGACACCCGCCCTGTCCCCCGGTGTCCCCAGGGTGCGGGCGCGGTGACAGCAGGGTGTCCCCCGGTGTCCCCAGGGTGCCGGTGCGGGGAGCACAGTGACACCAGCCGTGTCCCCGGTGTCCCCAGGGTGCTGGCACGGTGACAGCAGGGTGTCCCCCGGTGTCCCCAGGGTGCTGGCACGGTGTCACCCGCCCCGTGTCCCCCGGTGTCCCCAGGGTGCCAGCGCAGTGACACCCGCCCTGTCCCCCGGTGTCCCCAGGGTGCTGGCACGGTGTCACCCGCCCAGTGTCCCCGGTGTCCCCAGGGTGCCGGCGCGGTGACAGCAGGGTGTCCCCCGGTGTCCCCAGGGTGCCGGCACGGTGACAGCAGGGTGTCCCCCGGTGTCCCCAGGGTGCCAGCGCGGTGTCACCAGCCGTGTCCCTGGTGTCCCCAGGGTGCTGACGCGGTGTCACCCGCCCTGTCCCCCGGTGTCCCCAGGGTGCCGGCACGGTGACAGCAGGGTGTCCCCCGGTGTCCCCAGGGTGCCAGCGCGGTGTCACCAGCCGTGTCCCTGGTGTCCCCAGGGTGCTGACGCGGTGTCACCCGCCCTGTCCCCCGGTGTCCCCAGGGTGCCGGCACGGTGACAGCAGGGTGTCCCCCGGTGTCCCCAGGGTGCCGGCACGGTGACAGCAGGGTGTCCCCCGGTGTCCCCAGGGTGCCAGCGCAGTGACACCCGCCCTGTCCCCCGGTGTCCCCAGGGTGCCGGCACGGTGACAGCAGGGTGTCCCCCGGTGTCCCCAGGGTGCCGGCGCGGGCGGAGGGCAGCGCGGTGCCGGAGGAGCTCTACGAGAACCAGAGGCGCGACCCCAGCGGGGGCTGGGCCAGCGCGGCCAGCACGGACGCCGTGAGTGGGGGACAGCGCGGGGACAGCGCGGGGACAGCGCGGGCACAGCGCGGGCACAGCGCGGGTGGCACCCGGTGTCGCGGCTCAGCGCTCGCCTGCCGTTGCAGAACGGGGTGGCGGTGCCACCGAAGGAGGAGCTGGCGTGTCCCCGGGGCTGGCGCGTCACCAGTGACTGGCACGTGGACACGGAGGGGGCCGAGGATGAGGAGGGTGAGGGGGGGTCCCCGGAGGGGTGACAGGGACGGGGGTGGCAGAGATGGGATGACAGGATGGGGGTGGCAGGGAGGAGGCGATGGAGATGCGGTGACAGGGACACGGTGGCAGGGACAGGGTGGCACGGGAGGCGCTGACCCGTGCGTGCAGGTTGGCAGTACGCGGTGGGCACGGAGGATGGCAGCCCCCCGGCAGCCTGGCACGGCAAGGGACAGCAGTGTCACACCCTCCGGCGGCGGCGCTGGGTGCGGATCCGCCACAGGGACAGCGACAGCTGGGCACAGGAGCAGGACGCGGACACCCGCGGCACCCTGGTGACACACGGGGACAGGGATGGAGGGGACAGAAACGGGTGTGGCAGGGATGGGGGTGACACGGGTGGGGACGGCAGGATGGGGGTGATGGGGGTGACAGGGTGGGGGTGAGGGGTGATGGCACGATGATGACAGGGAAGGAGGTAATGGGGATGAGGGTGGCAGTCCCCGTGTCCCTCTGTCCCCCGTGTCCCGCTGTCCCCCGTGTCCCTCTGTCCCCCGTGTCCCGCTGTCCCCCGTGTCCCTCTGTCCCTCTGTCCCCCGTGTCCCGCTGACTCTGTGTCCCTCTGTCCTCCGTGTCCCGCTGTCCCCCGTGTCCTGCTGTCCCCCGTGTCCCTCTGTCCCCCGTGTCCCTCTGACCCCGTGTCCCTCTGTCCCCCGTGTCCCTCTGTCCCCCGTGTCCCTCTGACCCCGTGTCCCTCTGTCCCCCGTGTCCCTCTGACCCCGTGTCCCACTGTCCCCGTGTCCCGCTGACTCTGTGTCCCTCTGTCCTCCGTGTCCCGCTGACTCTGTCCCACTGTCCCCCGTGTCCCCGTGTCGCCGTGTCCCTCTGTCCCCCGTGTCCCGCTGACTCTGTGTCCCGCTGTCCCCGTGTCCCGCTGTCACCGTGTCCCCATGTCCCTCTGTCCCCCGTGTCCCTCTGTCCCCCGTGTCCCTCTGTCCCCGTGTCCCTCTGTCCCCCGTCTCCCTCTGTCCCCGTGTCCCTCTATCCCCCGTGTCCCGCTGACTCTGTCCCACTGTCCCCCGTGTCCCCGTGTCGCCGTGTCCCTCTGTCCCCCGTGTCCCGCTGACTCTGTGTCCCGCTGTCCCCGTGTCCCTCTATCCCCCGTGTCCCTCTGTCCCCGTGTCCCTCTATCCCCCGTGTCCCTCTGTCCCCGTGTCCCTCTGTCCCCCGTGTCCCGCTGTCCCCGTGTCCCCGTGTCCCGTGTCCCTCTGACCCCGTGTCCCACTGTCCCCGTGTCCCTCTGTCCCCCGTGTCCCGCTGTCCCCGTGTCCCGCTGTCCCCGTGTCCCTCTGACCCCGTGTCCCACTGTCCCCGTGTCCCTCTGTCCCCCGTGTCCCTCTGTCCCCCGTGTCCCCGTGTCCCCGTGTCCCTCTGACCCCGTATCCCACTGTCCCCGTGTCCCCGTGTCCCACTGTCCCCGTGTCCCTCTGTCCCCCGTGTCCCCGTGTCCCCGTGTCCCGTGTCCCGCCCCTGCAGGACCCCGAGGAGCTGTGGGAGGACGAGCCCTGGCACCCCGAGTGCTTCTGGGGCTGCACCTTCCGCCCCAAGGTCCCGGCCGGTCCCCGGTGCCGCCGGCGGCGCTGGCAGCGCAGCCTGGTGCCCGCCGAGCCCGCGGCCGGGGCACGGCTCTTCCTGCTCCGGGGAGCCCCGGTAGGAACGGGAGGGACCGGGAGAACGGGAGGAGGGGAGATGGGGGGGAGATGGATGGATGGGAGGCGTGGAATGAGGAAGGATGGCGGGGATGGAGCCCTGCGGAGCGGGGCCGTGCCGGGACAGCGGGACACGGGACAGGGGGACAGGGGGACAGGGGGACAGCACGGTCCCCCCTGCCCAGCCCTGTCCTCTCCCAGGACACCGAGGAGCCGGCCCAGGACAATCCAGCTGTGGCCCCGCAGCTGCCGGGGGGCTCCTCCCTGAGCCCCCTTCAGGAGCCGCCGCTCTTCATCCTCTGCACCTTCCAACGTGAGCCCGGGGACCGGGAGGGACCGGGAGGGACCGGGAGGGACCGGGGAAGGACCGGGAGTGACCGGGAGTGACCGGGAGTGACCGGGAGTGGCCGGGGCGGGGCCGGGAGTGACCGGGAGGGATCGGGAGTGACCGGGAATGACCGGGGAAGGACCGGGAGTGACCGGGAGTGACCAGGAGGGACCGGGAGGGACCGGGGCGGGGCCGGGAGTGACCGGGGAGGGACCGGGAGGGACCGGGAGTGGCCGGGGAAGGACCGGGAGTGACCAGGAGGGACCGGGAGGGACCGGGAGGGACCGGGAGGGACTGGGGAAGGACCGGGAGTGACCGGGGCGGGGCCGGGAGTGACCGGGAGGGATCGGGAGTGACCAGGAATGACCGGGGAGGGACCGGGAGTGACCGGGAGTGACCAGGAGGGACCGGGAGTGACCGGGGAGGGACCGGGAGTGAACGGGAATGACCGGGAGGGGTGGGAAAGGAGCCGGGAGTGACCGGGAATGACCGGGGAGTGACCGGGAGTGACCAGGAGGGACCGGAGTGACCGGGAGTGACCGGGAGTGACCAGGAGTGACCGGGAGTGACCGGAGAGGGACCGGGAGTGACCGGGGAGGGACCGGGAGTGAACGGGAATGACCGGGAGTGACCGGGAGTGACCGGGGAAGGACCGGGAGTGACCAGGAGGGACCGGGAGTGACCGGGAGTGACCGGGGCGGGGCCGGGAGTGACCAGGAGTGACCAGGAGTGACCGGGGCGGGGCCGGGAGTGACCAGGAGTGACCGGGAGTGACCAGGAGTGACCGGGAGTGACCGGGAGTGACCGGGGAGGGACCGGGAGTGACCAGGAGGGACCGGGAGTGACCGGGAGTGACCGGGGAAGGACCGGGAGTGACCAGGAGGGACCGGGAGTGACCGGGAGTGACCGGGGCGGGGCCGGGAGTGGCCGGGAGTGGCCGGGAGGGACCGGGAGTGACCGGGAGTGACCGGGGCGGGGCCGGGAGTGACCGGGAGTGACCGGGAGGGACCGGGAGTGGCCGGGAGTGACCGGGGCGGGGCCGGGAGTGACCGGGAGTGACCAGGAGGGACCGGGAGTGACCGGGAGTGACCGGGGCGGGGCCGGGAGTGGCCGGGGGCTCGCAGCCCCCCTGACCCCCGGCTGTCCCCAGGGCCCGGCCGCTTCCAGCTCCGCTGTTACATCTTCCAGGCGCTGGATCTGGCGCCCGGCAGCTCCAGGACCTCCATAGGTGGGACCCCGGCCCCGGGGCGCCCCGGGCCCGCCCCGCCGGCCGCCCGGGGCGCTGACGGTGCCGCTGTCCCCAGATGCCACCGCGCACGTGTCGTTCGTGTCGCGGAGCCAGCGCACGCGGGCGGTGCGCGGGGCGCTGGACCCGCGCTGGGAGCAGACGCTGCTCTTCCCCCGGGTGCCGCTGTTCGGGGACCCCCGAGGCGTCCGCGAGGACCCCCCCGCCGTGGTGGTGGAGGTGTGGGACCGGCGGGGACAGGTACGGGACCCTGCGGGCCCGGGCGAGGCGTGCGGCGGGGAGACGGAGGGAGGGAGGGATGGGGAATGGGACGTGGAAAAGGATGGGAGATCAGGGATGGAAGGGATGGAGCGATGTGGAGAGAGAGGGAGGGAGGAAGGAGAGAGGGAAGGATGGATGGGGAATGGATGGAGGGATGGAGGGACACGGGTGGAGGGACACGGATCTGGGATGGAGGGACGAGGGGTCAGGGATGGAATGGAAGGGTGGCAGTGTCAGGGGTGGAAGGCCGGCGCTGTCAGGGACGGAGGGACAGGGATCAGGGATGGAAGGCCGGCGCTGTCAGGGATGGAGGGACACGGATCAGGGATGGAAGGCCGGCGCTGTCAGGGACGGAGGGACAGGGATCAGGGGTGGAAGGACGGCGCTGTCAGGGATGGAGGGACAGGGATCAGGGATGGAAGGGTGGCAGTGTCAGGGATGGAGGGACGAGGGGTCAGGGATGGAAGGCCGGCAGTGTCAGGGGTGGAAGGCCGGCGCTGTCAGGGATGGAGGGACAGGGATCAGGGATGGAAGGCCGGCGCTGTCAGGGATGGAGGGACAGGGATCAGGGATGGAAGGCCGGCAGTGTCAGGGGTGGAAGGCCGGCGCTGTCAGGGATGGAGGGACATGGATCAGGGGTGGAATGGAAGGGTGGCAGTGTTAGGGATGGAAGGACGGCGCTGTCAGGGATGGAGGGACAGGGATCAGGGATGGAAGGCTGGCGCTGTCAGGGATGGAGGGACAGGGATCAGGGATGGAATGGAAGGGTGGCAGTGTCAGGGGTGGAAGGGTGGCAGTGTTAGGGGTGGAAGGCCGGCGCTGTCAGGGATGGAGGGACAGGGATCAGGGGTGGAAGGGTGGCGCTGTCAGGGATGGAGGGACAGGGATCAGGGATGGAAGGGTGGCAGTGTCAGGGATGGAAGGCCGGCGCTGTCAGGGATGGAGGGACAGGGGTGGCAGTGTTAGGGGTGGAAGGCCGGCGCTGTCAGGGATGGAGGGACAGGGATCAGGGATGGAATGGAAGGGTGGCAGTGTCAGGGGTGGAAGGACGGCGCTGTCAGGGATGGAGGGACAGGGATCAGGGATGGAAGGCCGGCAGTGTCAGGGGTGGAAGGCCGGCGCTGTCAGGGATGGAGGGACAGGGATCAGGGATGGAAGGCCGGCAGTGTCAGGGGTGGAAGGCCGGCGCTGTCAGGGATGGAGGGACAGGGATCAGGGATGGAAGGCCGGCAGTGTCAGGGGTGGAAGGCCGGCGCTGTCAGGGATGGAGGGACAGGGATCAGGGATGGAAGGCCGGCGCTGTCAGGGATGGAGGGACAGGGATCAGGGGTGGAAGGCCGGCGCTGTCAGGGACGGAGGGACAGGGATCAGGGATGGAAGGACGGCAGTGTCAGGGATGGAAGGCCGGCGCTGTCAGGGATGGAGGGACAGGGGTGGCAGTGTTAGGGATGGAAGGCCGGCGCTGTCAGGGATGGAGGGACAGGGATCAGGGATGGAAGGCCGGCAGTGTCAGGGATGGAAGGCCGGCGCTGTCAGGGATGGAGGGACAGGGATCAGGGATGGAAGGCCGGCAGTGTCAGGGGTGGAGGGACAGGGATCAGGGATGGAGGGACAGGGGTGGCAGTGTTAGGGGTGGAAGGCCGGCGCTGTCAGGGATGGAGGGACAGGGCCAGCCCCCCTGGCCAGCCCCGCGCTCAGGCCGTGCCTCGCAGGACGCCGCGGTGCTCCTGGGCCGCTGCGTGTGCTCCCCGCGGGTCTGGCTGGACGCGGCGCTCCGGGAGCCGCCCCGGCTCCAGCCCCAGGCGCTGCGGGGCCCGCGGGGCCCGGCCGGGGAGCTGCTGGCGGCCTTCGAGCTCCTGCAGGAGCCCGAGGTGAGGCGGGGTGACACCGCGGGGGTGACGCAGAGGACACCCAGGGCCCGGCTGGCATTGTCGCCGTGTCCCCCCACGGCAGGACGGGTCCCCGGCTCCGCTCAGCCCCCCGCCCCTGAGGAAGGACGGGTTCGGGATCCCCCCGGAGCTGCGGCCGCGCCTGCAGAGGGTGGCACTGGAGGTGGGAGCCACCCGCGGGCCGGGGACAGCGCGGGGACAGCGGAATGGGATGGGGACAGGGATGGGACAGGAATGGGGACAGGGATAAAGGTGGGATGGGGACAGGAATGGGGACAGGAATAAAAATGGGATGGGGACAGGGATGGGACAGGGATAAAGGTGGGATGGGGACAGGAATGGGGACAGGGATGGGACAGGGATAAAGGTGGGATGGGGACAGGAATGGGGACAGGAATAAAAATGGGATGGGGACAGGGATGGGACAGGGATAAAGGTGGGATGGGGACAGGAGTGGGGACAGGAATAAAAATGGGATGGGGACAGGATTAGGACAGGATTAGGACAGGGATAAAGGTGGGATGGGGACAGGAATGGGGACAGGATTAGGACAGGGATAAAGGTGGGATGGGGACAGGAATGGGGACAGGATTAGGACAGGGATAAAGGTGGGATGGGGACAGGAATGGGGACAGGAACGGGACAGGGATAAAGGTGGGATGGGGACAGGAGTGGGGACAGGAATAAAAATGGGATGGGGACAAGGATGGGGACAGGGATGGGACAGGGATAAAGGTGGGATGGGGACAGGAATGGGGACAGGAATAAAAATGGGATGGGGACAGGATTAGGACAGGGATAAAGGTGGGATGGGGACAGGAGTGGGGACAGGAATAAAAATGGGATGGGGACAGGATTAGGACAGGGATAAAGGTGGGATGGGGACAGGAATGGGGACAGGGATGGGACAGGGATAAAGGTGGGATGGGGACAGGAATGGGGACAGGGATGGGACAGGGATAAAGGTGGGATGGGGACAGGATTAGGACAGGGATAAAGGTGGGATGGGGACAGGAATGGGGACAGGAACGGGACAGGGATAAAGGTGGGATGGGGACAGGACTGGAGATGCAGCCTGGGTGGCACAGGCTGTGGGCAGAACCGATGGGGACAGGGACAGGGACAAGAACAGGAGCCAAGACGGGAGCGGGCACAGGGCGGAGGCAAAGCCAGCCCAGGGGTGGCTCGGGGAGGGACAGGGACACGGCTGGCGACAGTCCCGTCAGCCTGGCACCGTGGGGAGCCCCGCGGGTGGCAGGAGCCGCGTGTCCCGCCAGGTGCTGGCCTGGGGGCTGCGGGGGCTGCGCGGGGCCGTGCGGGAGCCGCGGCTGGAGCTGCAGTGGGGCGAGCAGAGCCTGTGGACCCCCCCGATCCAGGACATGGCCACCAACCCCAACTTCCCCAGCAGCGCCCTGGTGCTCACCCTGGTGAGGGCTGCGGGGCCGGGGCTGTCCCCACGAGTGACGGGATGTCCCCGCGGGTGACCGGGCTGTCCCCACGAGTGACGGGCTGTCCCCTCGGGTGACCGGGCTGTCCCCGTGTGTGTCCGGGCTGTCCCCGTGTGTGTCCGGGCTGTCCCCGTGTGTGACCGGGCTGTCCCTGTGTGTGACCAGGCTGTCCCCGTGTCTGACCGGGCTGTCCCTGTGTGTGTCCGGGCTGTCCCCACGAGTGACGGGATGTCCCCGTGTGAGACCCGGCTGTCCCTGTGTGTGACCGGGCTGTCCCTCTGTCTGACCAGGCTGTCCCCGTGTGTGTCCGGACTGTCCCCGTGTGTATCCGGGCTGTCCCCGCGGTGACCGGGCTGTCCCTGTGTGTGACCGGGCTGTCCCCGTGTGTGTCCGGGCTGTCCCCGTGTGTGACCGGGCTGTCCCCACGGTGTCCGGGCTGTCCCCGTGTGTGTCCGGACTGTCCCCGTGTGTGACCGGGCTGTCCCCGTGTGTGACCGGGCTGTCCCCTCGGGTGACCGGGCTGTCCCCGTGTGTGTCCGGGCTGTCCCCGTGTGTGACCGGGCTGTCCCCGCGGGTGACCGGGCTGTCCCCGCGTGTGTCCGGGCTGTCCCCGCGGGTGACCGGGCTGTCCCCGTGTGTGACCGGGCTGTCCCCTTGGGTGACCGGGCTGTCCCCCCAGGCGATGCCCGAGGAGGAGCGCCTGGTGCCGCCCATCCGCCTGCGGCTCTGGGACCGCGCCGGCACCGAGCGGCGGCTGCTGCTGGGCCAGGCCAGCGTCGGGGAGCTGGGCCGGTACCGGTGCCCCCCACCCCGCCAGGAGCCGCCCCCGGGCTCCGGTAATGGCTCTCACACGGTTGTGTCAATGCCAGGTACTGCCCGTGCCATCCCTGCCTCAGTGACACCTGTGCCATCCCTGCCTCACCCTTTGTAACCCCTGCCCGTGCCAAGTGTCCCCAGCCCGTCCCCGGTGTCCCCAGCCCTGTCCCTGCCCTGTCCCCGGTGTCCCCAGCCCGTCCCCGGTGTCCCCAGCCCTGTCCCTGCCCTGTCCCCGGTGTCCCCAGCCCGTCCCTCTGTCCCCTCCCTCATCCCTGCTGTCCCTCTGTCCCCCAGACGAGCTCGAGCTCCTTTCCGTGCCCGTCTCCCCCAGCCCCTGCAGGCGCTGCTGTTCCTGGCTCCTGGCCGCAGCCCCGGCCAGGATGGCTCAGGTGAGTCCCCCCGGCCACCTGGCACCTGCCCTGGCACCAGCCCTGGCACCGCCGGGCGCTGGCACCGCCCGGGCTGTGCCTCAGTTTCCCCCCGAGCCCTTTGCTCCCTACAGGGCCTGCTCGGCTGCCTCAGGAACAAGCGGGATGAGGACGAGGTGGGCACAGGGACGGGGACGGGTGGCACCTGGGATGCCACCAGGGCCACCCGTGCTTCTGCTGCCCACCAGGACGAGGAAGACGAGGAAGATGAAGAGGAGGAGGAGGAGAGGGACTGGTGGAGCAAATTCTACGCCTCCATGGAGGACAAGGACCCCAAATCTCCGAGGGGAACCAACAGGGACAGGCTGAAGGTGCCAGAGCCTGGGACCTGCCCTGGGACGGGACAGGGACAGGATAGGGACAGGGATGGGGATGAAGATGGGGAGGGGACAAGGATGAGGATGAGGAGGGAATGGGGACAGGGATGAAGCTGGGAAGGAGACAACGATGGGGATGAAACTGAGGAGAACAAGGATGAGGATAAAGCTGAGTGGGACAGGGATGATGAAGCTGGGGAGGGGGCAAGGATGAGGATGAGGAGGGAATGGGGACAAAGATGAGGATGAGGAGGGAATGGGGACAAGGACAGGGATGATGATGAGGAGGGAATGGGGACAAGGACAGGGATGACGATGAAGCTGGGGAGGGAACAAGGCTGAGGATGAGGAGGGAATGGGGACAGGGATGAAGAAGGGGCCGGGGCCGCGGTGAGGAGCAGCCCCAGGACGGGCCGGGGCCCGGGGCTGAGCCGAGGCCGGCCCGGCTCCGCAGATCTACGGCTGCGAGCTGGAGGCGGTGCCCGAGTTCGAGGGGCTGCAGGATTTCTGCCACACCTTCCCCCTCCGCAAGCCGGGCCGTGCCCCCGTGCCCGGCCAGCACCCCGAGCCCGTGGGCAGCTTCAAGGTGGGTGAGCCCCCCGCCCTGGGGGGGGGGACCCCGGCAGCGGGGCGGGACCCCCGAGGCACGGCGGGGTCTCTCAGGGGCTTTTCCGCATCTACCCCGTGCCCGAGGGCGCCGGAGCGGCCCCGGCGCCGCGCTGCTTCCAGCGGCTGCCGCCCCGCCAGCCGCAGCCCTGCCTGGTGCGCGTCTACATCGTGCGAGCCTTCGAGCTGTCCCCCCGCGATGTCACCGGGCTGGTAGGGACAGCGGGGACCCCGCGGGGCCGGCCGGGCCCGGCGGCGTCACCGACGCGTCCCCCCCGTGCCCCAGAGCGATCCCTACGTGCGGGTGGCGCTGGGCAAGAAGACGCTGGGACAGCGGGACCAGTACGTGCCCAACACCCTGGAGCCCGTCTTTGGCAGGTGCGGCCGGGCCCTGGCACTGCCACCCCGGGCCGGGTGGCCCTGGCAGTGTCACCCCCAGGGGGAAATGGGGGGGCTCATTCCCGGTGCCAGCCTGGCCTGGTGCCACCAGCTCGCCAATCCCTGTGCTGGCGTGCCACCACATCCTTGTGCCATTGCTGGTGTCACCCCCTGTACCATTCCCTGTCCCATTCCCTGTCCTGCCGTGTCCCGGTGTCCCCACCCGTCCCATTCCCCGTGTCCCGGTGTCCCCACCCGTCCCATTCCCGGTGTCCCAACCCGTCCCATTCCCGGTGTCCCCAGCTCCCCTGTCCCATTCCCGGTGTCCCCAGCTCCCCTGTGCCATTCCCGGTGTCCCCACCCGTCCCATTCCCGGTGTCCCCACCCGTCCCATTCCCGGTGTCCCCACCCGTCCCATTCCCGGTGTCCCCAGCTCCCTGTCCCCGCGTGTCCCTGTCCCCGTGCCAGCCCGGGCTGACGGCGCTGCTGCCATCAGGATGTTCGAGCTGACGGCCACCATCCCCCTGGAGAAGGACCTGCGGGTGACAATCATGGACCACGACAAGGTGCCACCGGACCAGGAGATCGGCAGCACCACCATCGACCTGGAGAACCGGCTGCTGGCGCGCTGCCGTGCCCACTGCGGGCTGCCCGCGCGGTACCGCACGTGCGTGTCCCGGGCACGGGGACACGGGACACGGGACACGGGAGGGACACGGGGATGGGACACGGGGAGGGACACGGGGAGGGACACGGGGAGGGACACGGGATGGACACGGGGAGGGACACGGGAGGGACATGGGGACCTGGGAGGGGGGACAGGAAGGGACACAGAGGGTGGGACAGGGGATGGACACGGGGGGCACGGGAGGGTCGGGGGGCACAGGAGAGTCGGGGGCACAGGAGGGTCGGGGGGCACAGGAGGGTCGGAGGGCACAGGAGGGTCAGGGGGTACAGGATGGTCGGGGGGCACAGGAGGGTCGGGGGGCACAGTAGGGTGAAGTGGCACAGGAGGATCGGGGGCACAGGAGGATCGGGGGGTACAGGATGGTCGGGGGGCACAGGAGGTTCTGGGGGCACAGGAGGGTCGGGGGCACAGGAGGATCGGGGGGCACAGGAGGATCGGGGGGCACAGGAGGGTCGGGGGGCACAGTAGGGTGAAGTGGCACAGGAGGATCGGGGGGCACAGGAGGATCGGGGGGCACAGGAGGATCGGGGGGCACAGGAGGGTCGGGGGGTACAGGAGGATCGGGGGGCACAGGAGGATCGGGGGGCACAGGAGGATCGGGGGGCACAGGAGGATCGGGAGGCACGGGAGGGTGAAGGCGACAGGAGGGTCAGGGGGTACAGGAGGGTCGGGGGGCACAGGAGGGTCGGGAGGCACAGGAGGATCGGGGGGCACAGGAGGATCGGGGGGCACAGGAGGATCGGGGGCACAGGAGGATCGGGGGTCACAGGAGGGTCGGGGGGCACAGGAGGGTGAAGGGGCACAGGAGGATCGGGGGGCACAGGAGGGTCGGGGGGCACAGGAGGGTGAAGGGGCACAGGAGGGTCAGGGGGCACAGGAGGGTCGGGGGCACAGGAGGGGTCTCGGAGCGGGCACACAGGGCCGGGGGCGGGCACGGGGGTCGCTGCCAGCTGCGGTGCCAGCTCCCTGTCCCCAGCGCGGGCCCCGCGTGCTGGCGGGACCAGCTGTGCCCCAGCCGGGCCCTGGAGCTCCTGGCGGGCACCCGGGGGCTGCCCGCGCCCCGCTTCAGCCGCGGGGGCACCGCCCTGAGCCTGGCCGGGCAGCGCTTCGAGCTGCGCCACTTCGGTGAGGGGGCTTGGGGGATCCTGGGGAGGGTCTTGGGGGGTCTGGGTGGGTCTGGATGGAGTTGGGGGTCTGGGGAGGGTTTTGGGGGGGTTGGGGGGATCCTGGGGAGGGTCTTGGGGGGTCTGGGGGGGTGTTGCGGGGTCTGGGTGGGTCTGGAGGGGGTTTTGGGGTCTGGGGGGGTTACGGGGTATGAGTGAGTCTCGGGGTTTGGGGAGGGTCTAATGGGGGTTTGGGTGATCCGGGTGGGTCTGGTGTGTAATTTGGGGGGTCTGGGTGGGTCTGGGGGGTAATTTGGGGGGTCTGGGTGGGTCTGGGGGGTAATTTGGGGGGTCTGGGTGGGTCTGGTGTGTAATTTGGGGGGTCTGGATGGGTCTGGGGGGGGGGTTTTGGGGTCTAGTGTGTAATTTGGGGGGGTCTGGGTGGGTCTGGGGGGTAATTTGGGGGATCTGGGTGGGTCTGGTGTGTCATTTGGGGGATCTGGGTGGGTCTGGTGTGTAATTTGGGGGGTCTGGGTGGGTCTGGGGGGGTTTTGGGGTCTGGGGGGTAATTTTGGGGGTCTGGCTGGGTCCGGGGTCGCTGGCCGCCGGGTGACAGCTCGGAGGGTGTCGCAGAGCGGGGCCACCCCCCGATGCGACACTCGGGGCCGCCCCGGGAGCGCCTGGCCCTGCACGTGCTGAACCTGTGCGAGCTCGTCCCGGAGCACCTGGAGACCCGCGGGCTGCGGAGCCGCGCCCGGCCCGGGCTGGAGCAGGTGACGGGGACACCGGGGGACACCGGGGGACACCGGGGGACACCGGGGGACACCGGGGCCGGTGCCAGCCCGTCCCGATGTCCCCAGGGCAAGGTGCAGATGTGGGTGGACATTTTCCCCGCCAGCCTCGGCCCCCCCGGGCCCCCCGTGAACATCGACCCCCGCAAGGCCGAGGGGTGAGTGAGTGACAGGGCCACCCCCGTGGGGACAGGGCCACCCCCGTGGGGACAGGGCCACCCCCGTGGGGACAGGGCCGCCCCGGGAGGTGACACGTCGCTGTCCCCTCCCGAGGTACGAGCTGCGCTGCGTGGTGTGGAACGTGCGGGACACGGACCTTGGGGACATCAACCTGCTGGGCCAGCGCATGAGTGACATCTACGTGTCCGGGTGTGTCCCCGTCGTGTCCCCTGTCACCTCCCAGCACGTGTCCTGCTCATGCCAGAGCCCCTGGCAGGTCCTTGTCACCCCGGGGTGTCCCCATCCCCTGGGTCCCTTGTCACTTCAGGGTGTCCCCATCCACAGAGGTGACAGCGCTGTCCCCTGGGGGTGGCACAGCGGTGACAGCGCTGTCCCCGCAGGTGGCTGGACGGGCTGGGGTGGGTGCAGAGGTGACAGCGCTGTCCCCTGGGGGTGGCACAGTGGTGACAGCGCTGTCCCCGCAGGTGGCTGGACGGGCTCCCCGAGCAGCGGCAGCACACCGACATCCACTACCGCTCCCTGGACGGCAGCGGCGCCTTCAACTGGCGCTTCGTGTTCCCCTTCGAGTTCCTGGCGGCAGAGAAGCTCTGCGCCATCCGCCGCAAGGTGCGGGACAGAGCGGGGACAGAGCGGGGACAGAGCGGGGACAGAGCGGGGATAGAGCGGGGACAGAGCGGGGACAGAGCGGGGATAGAGCGGGGACAGAGCGGGGATAGAGCGGGGACAGAGCGGGGATAGAGCGGGGACAGCGAGGGGACAGAGCGGGGACAGAGCGGGGATAGAGCGGGGACAGAGCGGGGACAGAGCGGGGACAGAGCGGGGACAGAGCGGGGACAGCGAGGGGACAGAGCGGGGACAGCGAGGGGACACGGTCTGAGGCCACGGCCCGGGGACACGCGCGACCTTGCCGTGTCCCCGGGCAGGAGCACGTGTGGAGTTTGGACGAGACGCTGCTGAAGGTGCCGCCCAAACTCATCCTGCAGGTGTGGGACAATGACAAGTTCAAGGCGGACGATCTGCTGGGTGAGAGCCACCGCCGGGGGGACACTGCAGGGACAGGGGACAGGGGACAGGGGACAGGGGACAGCCAGTGGGGACAGCGAGCGGCCATGGGTGACAAGGAGCTCCCAGTGGTGATAAAGAGCTCCCAGTGGTGACAAGGAGCTCCCACCAGTGTCAGGGAGCACCCATTGGTGATAAGAAGCACCCATTGGTGATAAGAAGCACCCATTGGTGATAAGAAGCACCCACTGGTGACAGGGATGTCCCCCGGGTGACAGAGCTGTCCCCTGGCCTTTCCCGCAGGGATCCTGGAGCTGGAGCTGATGCGGCTGCCCCGCCCGGCCCGCAGCGCCCGCCTGTGCGGGGCCTCGCCGTGGGACCTGCCCTGGCTCTCCCGGGCCTGGCTCTCCCTGTCCCGGCTCTCCCGGGCCTGGCTCTCCCTGTCCCGGTTCTCCCCGTCCCGGTTCTCCCCGTCCCGGCTCTCCCGGCGCTGGTGCCGCGCCCCGGCGCTGCAGCTGCCGCCGCTGAACCTGCTCCGCAGGCGGCGGGCGCGGGGCTGGTGGCCCTGCACCCTGCAGGAGGAGGGCGGCCAGCGGCTCTCGGTAGGTCGGGGACATCCCGGCGGGGCTGGGGGACGGCGGGGACGGATCCGAGCCGGGCGCCGCTTGCAGGGGAAGCTGGAGCTCAGCCTGGAGCTGCTGACGGCGCGGGAGGCCGAGGAGCGGCCGGCGGGGAAGGGTCGGGAGGAGCCCAACAAGCACCCGACGCTGCCCGAGCCCAGGTGAGCCCCGGGAGAACCGGGAGGAGCCGCCGGGCAGGGGACGAGCGGGGCTGAGCCCGGTGTCCCCGCAGGCGCCCCAAGTCCTCGTTCCTGTGGCTGCGGTCCCCGCTGAGCCTCGTCCGCCACGGCGTCCGGTGGCGTTACCTGCTCTGGGTCGGGCTGGGGCTGGCGGCGTTCCTGCTGCTCCTGCTGCTCCGCTCCTTCCTCCCGTTCGCAGCGCCCCCCGAGCGCCCCGGGGTCCCCGCTGAGCCCCCCGTGTCCCCTCAACACCCCGGGGTCCAAGCTGAGCCCCCCGTGTCCCCTCAACACCCCGGGGTCCCCGCTCAGCCCCCCGTGTCCCCCCATCGCCCCGGGGTCCCCGCTGAGCCCCCCGTGTCCCCCCATCGCCCCGGGGTCCCCGCTCGGCCCCCCGTGTCCCCCCATCGCCCCGGGGTCCTCCCTCGGCCCCCCGTGTCCCCCCATCGCCCCGGGGTCCCCGCTCGGCCCCCCGTATCCCCCCATCGCCCCGGGGTCCCCGCTGAGCCCCCCGTGTCCCCTCAACACCCCGGGGTCCTCCCTCGGCCCCCCGTGTCCCCCCGCCGGGCTCCCCACCGGTGAAGGCGGCCGGGCACGGAGCCTCCCCGGGCGGGCCGGGGCCGGGGCGCGGAGGAGCCGCCCGGTCCGCCGCGATTTCCCGGCTCTGCCGCCCCTGCCCGGGCCGCCCGGGGCGGCCTCGGTGGCGGCTCCGGCCAGGCGGGACTGCCCCGCCGCAGGAACGCGCTCCCCGCCGACAGAGCCGCGTCCGAGCAGCAGCGGCACCGGCACCGGCCCCGTCCGTGGCGCTGGGAGGGACACGGACACCCCGAACCCAGCCCCGGCACCCCGAGCCCAGCCCCGGCACCCCAAACCCCGCCCGGGACACCCCGAGCCCAGCCCCGGCACCCCAAACCCAGCCCCGGCACCCCAAACCCAGTCCCGGCACCCCGAACCCAGCCCCGGACACCCCAAACCCAAACCCTGCACCCCGAGCCCAGCCCCGGCACCCCGAGCCCAGCCCGGCACCCCAAACCCAGCCCCGACACCCCAAACCCAGCCCCGGCACCCCGAGCCCAGCCCCGGCACCCCGAGCCCAGCCCCGGCACCCCAAACCCCGCCCCGGACACCCCGAACCCCGCCACGGACACCCCAAACCCAAACCCTGCACCCCGAACCCAGCCCCGGCACCCCGAGCCCAGCCCCGGCACCCCAAACCCAAACCCTGCACCCCGAACCCAGCCCCGGCACCCCGAGCCCAGCCCCGACACCCCAAACCCCGCCACGGACACCCCAAACCCAGCCCCGGACACCCCGAGCCCAGCCCCGGCACCCCAAACCCAGCCCCAGCACCCCAAACCCAGCTCAGGCACCCCAAGCCCAGCTCTGACCCCAAATTCAGCCCCAGATTCGGCTCCAGCTCCTGAACTCGGCCCCCGCTCGGCCTCAATCCCACCCAAAGTCACCCCAAATCCCGGCGTGGCCGCGGCGAGACCCCCAAAAATGGGGCTGGACCCCCAGAGACCCTTCCCCATGAGGCTGGGACCCCCAAAAATGGGGCTGGGACCCCCAGAGACCCTTCCCCATGAGGCTGGGACCCCCAAAAATGGGGCTGGGACCCCCAGAGACCCTTCCCCATGAGGCTGGGACCCCCAAAAATGGGGCTGGGACCCCCAGAGACCCCTCCCCGTGGACCCAGGTATGACAAAAAGAGACAAATCTCCAGGAAAACTCTCCTTGGAAAACACCAAAACCCCCCGGGGGCCACAAAACCCCCCGGGGGCCACCAGAACCCCCCCGGGTTGGCAAGTGGGACGTGGCCACCACTAGCCCAGGTGGGACTTTTGCTGGACTTTGGTGGCCACAGCAGCAGTCTGTGCCAGGGGAGGTTCCAGCGCTCCTCAGCCAGGCTGGCACCATCATTTGGGGGTCCCCGGCACCCTGGCACGGGTGGCAAGTGGGATGTGGCCACCACTAGCCAAAGTGGGGTTCATCTGCTGGACTTTGGTGGCCACAGCAGCAGCAGAAGTCTGTGCCAGGGAGGGTTCCAGCACTCCTCAGCCGGGCTGGCACCGAGTCAGTGCCAGGGATTTGGGGGTTCTTGATGCCCTGGCACGGGTGGCAACCAGGATGTGGCCACCACTAGCCAAAGTGCGGCTCGTCTGCTGAAGTTTGGTGGCCACAACAACATGAGAAGTCTGTGCCAGGGGAGGTTCCAGCGCTCCTCAGCCGGGCTGGCACCATCCCGGGGTCCCTGGCACTTTGGCACGGGTGGCAATCGGCATGTGGCCACCACTAGCCAAAGTGCGGCTCGTCTGCTGAAGTTTGGTGGCCACAACAACAAGAGAAGTCTGTGCCAGGGGAGGTTCCAGCGCTCCTGAGCCCGGCTGGCACCATCCCGGGGTCCCTGGCACTTTTGGCACGGGTGGCAATCGGCATGTGGCCACCACTAGCCCAGGTGGGGTTCATCTGCTGGACTTTGGTGGCCACAGCAGCAGCAGAAGTCTGTGCCAGGGAAGGTTCCAGCACTCCTCAGCCGGGCTGGCACCGAGTCAGTGCCAGGGATTTGGGGCTCCCTGCCGTCCTCACAGCCTGGCACGGGTGGCAAGCGGGACGTGGCCAGCACTGGCCCAGGTGGGGCTCGTCTGCTGGACTTTGGTGGCCACACCAACGAGAGAAGTCTGTGCCAGGGGAGGTTCCGGCGCTCCCCAGCCGGGCTGGCACCGTCCCGGGTCCCTGGAGCCTGGCACAGCGGGCAGCCGGGTCAGTAGAAGTGCTTGCGGCTCTGCTCCTGCCACTTGGTGTAGAGGATGATGCCGATGACGATGGCGAAGACGAAGGCCACCAGCGAGAAGAAGACGATGAGGAACAGGGCCAGGCCACTCATGGGCTCCAGCGGCGCCTCCACTGCGGGGATTTGGGGTTTGGGGTTTGGGGATTTTGGGGATTTGGGGTTTGGGGTTTGGGATTTGGGGGTTTGGGATTTGGGGTTTGGGATTTGGGGTTTGGGATTTGGGGGTTTGGGGTTTGGGATTTGGGGTTTGGGATTTGGGGGTTTGGGATTTGGGGGTTTGGGATTTGGGGTTTGGGATTTGGGGGTTTGGGGTTTGGGATTTGGGGTTTGGGATTTTGGGGTTTGGGATTTGGGGGTTTGGGATCTGGGGATGAGGAACAGGGCCAGGCCGCTCATGGGCTCCAGCGGCGCCTCCACTGTGGGGATTTGGGGTTTGGGGTTTGGGATTTGGGGATTTTGGGATTTGGGGATTTTGGGGATTTGGGGTTTGGGGTTTGGGGGTTTGGGATTTGGGGGTTTGGGATTTGGGGGTTTGGGGTTTGGGGTTTGGGATTTGGGGTTTGGGATTTGGGGATTTTGGGGATTTGGGGTTTGGGGTTTGGGGGTTTGGGATTTGGGGTTTGGGATTTGGGGTTTGGGGGTTTGGGATTTGGGATTTGGGGTTTGGGATTTGGGGGTTTGGGGTTTGGGATTTGGGGATTTTGGGGATTTGGGATTTGGGAACAGGAGTTTGGGATTTGGGGATGGGATTTTGGAATTTGGGGCTTGAGATTTTGGGGGTTTGGGATTTTGGGGATTTGGGGTTTGGGACTTGGGGTTTTGACTCAGGCTGTTTCCCCATGGACCCCGCCTCAGTTTCCCCCCAACCCTGCCTCAGTTTCCCTCAAACCCTGCCTCAGTTTCCCCCAAACCCTGCCTCAGTTTCCCTCAAACCCTGCCTCAGTTTCCCCCCACCCCTGCCTCAGTTTCCCCCACCCCTGCCTCAGTTTCCCCCCAACCCTGCCTCAGTTTCCCCCAAACCCTGCCTCAGTTTCCCCAAACCCTGCCTCAGTTTCCCCCCACCCCTGCCTCAGTTTCCCCCCAACCCTGCCTCAGTTTCCCCCAACCCTGCCTCAGTTTCCCCCCAACCCTGCCTCAGTTTCCCCCAACCCTGCCTCAGTTTCCCCCAACCCTGCCTCAGTTTCCCCCCAACCCTGCCTCAGTTTCCCCCAAACCCTGCCTCAGTTTCCCCAAACCCTGCCTCAGTTTCCCCCCACCCCTGCCTCAGTTTCCCCCCAACCCTGCCTCAGTTTCCCCCAAACCCTGCCTCAGTTTCCCCCCAACCCTGCCTCAGTTTCCCCCAAACCCTGCCTCAGTTTCCCTCAAACCCTGCCTCAGTTTCCCCCCAAACCCTGCCTCAGTTTCCCTCAAACCCTGCCTCAGCTTCCCCCAACCCTGCCTCAGTTTCCCTCAAACCCTGCCTCAGTTTCCCCCAAACCCTGCCTCAGTTTCCCCCAAACCCTGCCTCAGTTTCCCCCACCCCTGCCTCAGTTTCCCCCACCCCTGCCTCAGTTTCCCCCACCCCACTGACTTCCCGGCAGCCTCAGGTTGTCCACCACGGGCAGGAAAACCTCCCGGTCCCGTTTCTCCTCCTCCGGCGTCCGCTCCACCGTCAGCTGGTAGAGCTTCAGCGAGATGATGTCGTGGTTGTCTGCCAAATAAAAAACAAAACCCAAAAACCTCGGAATTTGGTGGGGTTTCCTTGGAATTCCAGGAATTTCGCTGGAATTGTCGGAGTCGGTGAAAAAAAATTTAAATCCAGCTGGAAAATTGGGGGATTTTTGGGGTTAAAAGGGGTTGGAATGGTGAAGGAATGGGATCTTCCCAAGGTTTTAGTCCGTGTTAGTCCTGGTTTTAGTCTGTGCTAAACTTGGTTTATTCCGTGCTAAACCTGGTTTATTCCATGCTAATTCTGGTTTATTCCATGCTAATCCTGGTTTATTCCATGTTAATCTCAAGACTTATTCCATGCTAATCCTGGTTTATTCCATGTTAATCTCAAGGTTTATTCCATGCTAAACCTGATTTATTCCATGTTTATCCCAAGGTTTTATTCCATGTTAATCTTGGCTTTATTCCATGCTCATCCCAAGGTTTTATTCCATGTTAATCCTGATTTATTCTATGCTAATCCTGGTTTTCTTCCATGTTGATATCAAGGTTTATTCCATGCTCATGCCAAAGTTTTAGTTCATGTTAGTCCTGGTTTTATTCCCTGTTAGTTCTGGTTTATTCCCTGTTAATCCTGGTTTATTCCATGTTAGTCCTGGTTTTATTTTATGCTCATCCAAAGTTTTTATTAAATCCACTCAGGAATCCCAAATCCACTGGGAAACCCCAAATCCCTGTGGGGTCCCCACCTAAAACCCCCAAATCCCTTTGGAGTTCCCACCTGGAGCCCCCCAATCCCACCCGAACCCCCAATCCCACCTGGAGCCCCCCAATCCCGCCCAGCACCCCCAATCCAGCACCCCAATCCCTGCAGGGTCCCCACCCAGCACCCCCAGTCCCTCCCAGCACCCCAATCCTGCCCAGCACCCCCAATCCAGCACCCCAATCCCACCCGAACCCCCAATCCAGCACCCCAATCCCGCCCAGCACCCCAATCCAGCACCCCAATCCCGCCCAGCACCCCCAATCCCGCCCAGCACCCCAATCCAGCACCCCAATCCCGCCCAGCACCCCAATCCCGCCCAGCACCCCCAATCCAGCACCCCAATCCCGCCCAGCACCCCAATCCCGCCCAGCACCCCAATCCCGCCCAGCACCCCCAATCCAGCACCCCAATCCCGCCCAGCACCCCAATCCAGCACCCCAATCCCCGCAGGGTCCCCGCCCAGCACCCCAATCCAGCACCCCAATCCCGCCCAGCACCCCCATCCCGCCCAGCACCCCCAATCCAGCACCCCAATCCCGCCCAGCACCCCAATCCCGCCCAGCACCCCAGTCCAGCACCCCGTGCCGCGGCGCCCGGCCGTACCGGACAGGTCCCCGGTGGCCGAGGAGGTGCCGAAGAAGAAGCCGCGGGGCAGGCGCACGCCGGGCACGTCGATGCAGTCGCGCCACTCGTGCCGCCCGTCGATGTCGAGCAGCACCTGCGGGGCCAGAGCGCCTCAGGGACCCCGAGCGGGCCCAGATCCCACCTGGGACCCCAAATCCCACCTGGGACCCCAAATCCCACCTGGGACCCCGACTGGAACACCCAAATCCCACCTGGGACCCCAAATCCCACCTGGGGACCCCGACCGGACCCCCCAATCCCACCTGGGACCCCAAATCCCACCTGGGACCCCAAATCCCACCTGGGACCCCAAATCCACCCAGAGCGCCTCAGGGACCCCGAGCGGGCCCAGATCCCACCTGGGACCCCAGATCCCACCTGGGGACCCCCAAATCCCACCTGGGGACCCCAAATCCCACCTGGGACCCCCAAATCCCACCTGGGACCCCAAATCCCACCTGGGACCCCAAATCCCACCTGGGACCCCCAAATCCCACCTGGGACCCCAAATCCACCCAGAGCGCCTCAGGGACCCCGAGCGGGCCCAGATCCCACCTGGGACCCCCAATCCCACCTGGGGACCCCCAAATCCCACCTGGGACCCCGACTGGAACCCCAAATCCCACCTGGAACCCCGACCAGAACCCCAAATACCACCTGGGACCCCCCAAATCCACACTGGAACCCCCAAATCCCACCTGGGACCCCAAATCCCACCTGGGACCCCGACTGGAACACCCAAATCCCACCTGGAACCCCGACCAGAACCCCAAATCCCACCTGGGACCCCAAATCCACCCAGAGCGCCTCAGGGACCCCGACCGGACCCCAAATCCCACCTGGGGACCCCCAAATCCCACCTGGGACCCCAAATCCCACCTGGGACCCCAAATCCACCCAGAGCGCCTCAGGGACCCCGACCGGAACCCCAAATCCCACCTGGGGACCCCCAAATCCCACCTGGGACCCCAAATCCCACCTGGGACCCCAAATCCACCCAGAGCGCCTCAGGGACCCCGACCGGAACCCCAAATCCCACCTGGGGACCCCCAAATCCCACCTGGGACCCCGACTGGAACCCCAAATCCCACCTGGGACCCCAAATCCCACCTGGGACCTCCAGATCCCACCTGGAACCCCGACTGGAACACCCAAATCCACCCAGAGCGCCTCAGGGACCCCGACCGGAACCCCAAATCCCACCTGGGACCCCAAATCCCACCTGGAACCCCGACTGGAACACCCAAATCCCACCTGGGACCCCAAATCCCACCTGGAACCCCCACATCCCCTCAGGAACACACTCAGGAACCCCAGATCCACTCGGGAACCCCAACTGGAACCCCCAAATCCCAACTGGAACCCTCAAATCCACTCTGGAATCCCACCTGGAACCCCCAGATCCCAACTGGAACCCTCAGATCCCACCCAGAACTCCAGATCCCACCTGGAACCTCCAAACCCCCCCAGATCCCACCTGGAACCTCCAAACCCCCCCAGATCCCACCTGGAACCTCCAAACCCACCCAGATCCCACCTGGAACCTCCAAACCCCCCCAGATCCCACCTGGAACCTCCAAACCCCCCCAGATCCCACCTGGAACCTCCAAACGCCCCCAGATCCCACCTGGAACCTCCAAACGCCCCCGGAAGCCCCAGATCCCCCCCGGAAGCCCCGATGGCCCGGGCGGGGTGGACCTCCCGCCGCGGCCGGCCCGGACTGACCGTCAGCCTCCTCTTGACGTAGCGGATGACCAGGAAGGTGTCATGGTTGAGGTTGCGCACCATGGCGGAGCAGCCGCCCAGCTCGGTGGGGCGCCCGTCGCGGTCGTGGTCGTAGGTCAGCGAGCCGTTGTTCACCATGGCCGAGATGTAGGGGAAGACGCGCTGCCCGCGGGGGAAAAACGGGATTTGGGATCCAGGAGGTGGGGTGGGACCGCGGGGAGACGGCGGGGAGGAGAGGTGGGGTCCTCCACCCCACAGGGATCTGCTCAGCACAGCACGGGAACGATCCCAAAGTTCTCCAAACAACACGGGAACGATCCCAAAGTTCTCCAACCGACACAGGAACGATCCAACCAACATGGGAATGATCCCAATCTTCTCCAACCAACATGGGAATGAACCCAAAGTTCTCCATCCCACAGGGATCTGCTCAGCACAGCACGGGAATGATCCCAAAGTCCTCCACCCCACAGGGATCTGCTCAGAACAACACGGGAACGATCCCAAAGTTCTCCAACTGACACAGGAACGATCCCAAAGTCCTCCACCCCACAGGGATCTGCTCAGAACAACATGGGAACGATCCCAAAGTTCTCCAAACAACACGGGAACAATCCCAAAGTCCTCCACCCCACAGGGATCTGCTCAGCACAACACGGGAATGATCCCAAAGTTCTCCAACTGACGCAGGAACGATCCAACCAACATGGGAATGATCCCAATCTTCTCCAACCAACATGGGAATGAACCCAAAGTTCTCCATCCCACAGGGATCTGCTCAGCACAACACGGGAATGATCCCAAAGTCCTTCAACCCAGAAGGATCTGCTCAGAACAACCTGGGAACGATCCCAAAGTTCTCCAACCAACATGGGAATGATCCCAATCTTCTCCAACCAACATGGGAATGAACCCAAGGTCCTCCACCCCACAGGGATCTGCTCAACACAACCTGGGAACGATCCCAAAGTTCTCCAAGCACGATCCCAAAGTCCTTCAATCAACACTGGAATGATCCCAAAGTTCTCCAAAAACATGGGAATGATCCCAAAGTTCTCAATCCAACACTGGAAGGATCCCAAAGTTCTTCAACCCAGAAGGATCTGCTAAACACAACCTGGGAATGATCCCAAAGTTCTCCAACCGACACGGGAACGATCCTAAAGTTCTCCACCCCACAGGGATCTGCTTAGAACAACATGGGAATGATCCCAAAGTTCTCCAGCCACAATCCCAAATTCCTTCAATCAACACTGGAATGATCCCAGAGTTCTTCACCCCACAGGGATCTGCTCAACACAACCTGGGAACGATCCCAAACTTCTCCAACCGACACGGGAATGATCCTAAAGTCCTTCATCCCAAATAACCTGCTCCAGAAGACACCAGCACCGTCCTGCTCCACCCTGCGGATCCCAGACCCCAAAAGTCTCCTCAGAAACCACCGGGGTGACCCCAAATTTTGTACCCATGGATTCCAAACTCCAAAAGTCTCCTCAGAAACCACCGGGGTGACCCCAAATTTTGTACCCATGGATTCCAAACTCCAAAAGTCTCCTCAGAAACCACCGGGGTGACCCCAAATTTTGTACCCACGGATTCCAAACTCCAAAAGTCTCCTCAGAAACCACCGGGGTGACCCCAAATTTTGTACCCACGGATTCCAAACTCCAAAAATCTCCTCAGAAACCACCGGGGTGACCCCGAATTTTGTACCCACGGATTCCAAACTCCAAAAGTCTCCTCAGAAACCACCGGGGTGACCCCAAATTTCGTCCCCACGGATTCCAAACCCCAAAGCTCTGCGGAGAACCGGGGGACGGGGAATTCCGGGTGGGAGGGCAGAGGCAGTACCTGGTTTCCAGGGCTGTACCTCCTCTTCTGAGCCTGCCCTCCAGGATTAGCACAAAGCAAGAGAGAGCGACACGGTCACGGAGCCCGGCACGCCCGAAATCCCGGGAAATTCCCCCTGGAACCACGTCCAGACAGGCCCAAAATCCCAGGAAATTCCCCCTGGAACTGAGTCCAGCAGGACCCAAAATCCCAGGAAATTCCCCCTGGAACCGAGTCCAGCAGGACCCAAAATCCTGGGAAATTCCCCCTGGAACCGAGTCCAGCTGGGATCAAAATCCCGGGAAATTCCCCCTGGAACCGATTCCAGCAGGACCCAAAATCCTGGGAAATTCCCCCTGAAACCGCGTCCAGCAGGACCCAAAATCCCAGGAAATTCCCCCTGGAACCAAGTCCAGCTGGGATCAAAATCCCGGGAAATTCCCCCTGGAACCGTGTCTAGCAAGACCCAAAATCCCAGGAAATTCCCCCTGGAACCGAGTCCAGCCGGGCCCAAAATCCCGGGAAATTTCCTTCTTCTCCTTCCTGGAGCTCTTTTGGACCTTCTAGAGTCTTCTTGTCCTTTTGGAGGCTCCTTCTGGAGCTCTTTTTGACCTTTTTGGAGATCTTTCACCTTTTTTGGAGCTCTTTTGGACCCATTTGGAGACTTTTTGTCTTTTTTGAAGCTTCCTTGACCTTTTTGGTGATTTTTTGTCTTTTTTGGAGCTCTTTTTGATCTTTCTGGAGATCTTAAGACCTTTTGGATCCCTTTTTGACCTCTTTGGAGATCTTTAGGACCTTTTAGAGCCCTTTTCATCATTTTTGAACATCTTTATGACCTTTTGGAGATATTTTCACCTTTTTTGAAGCTCTTTTTACCTTTTTGGAGACTTTTTGTCTTTTTGGAGCTCTTTTCACCATTTTTTGACATCTTTATGACCTTTTGGAGATCTTTTGACCTTTCTGGAGATCTTTATGACTTTTTAGAGCCCTTTTTGACCTTTCTGGAGATCTTTATGACCTTTTGGAGCTCTTTTCACCATTTTTTGAGGGCTTTATGACCTTTTGGAGCCCTTTTTGACCTTCTCCAAGACCAGGCAGGACAGGGCTTGGAGCACCTTGGCACAGTGGCACCTGTCCCTACCCAAGCGGTGCCATTTGTCCCCTCCAGCTGGATTTTTTCCACACGAACGACACCAAAAAAACCCGAGAAACGCGCCAACTTTTCGACCTCTCCTCAGCTTCTACTCCAGCTTCACTCACACCCTACTCCTGGTGGACGTGGCACCGCCAGCTCAGCTGGGAAATCCTCTCCCAATTTCCCTGACCAAAAAAAATGTGGAAAAGGAACGGGAAGAGGAGGAGGAGGACGAGCTCCGAGGATGAAGAGCTCTCACCTCCTGCTGCTTCTCCTCGTTGGGGTACGTGTCCACGAACACTCCCAGCCCCAGGAAGTTGTCCTTGCTGCCAAAAACAGGTCCTGGAAGGGGAAAGGAAAGTTGGGAAGCTCAGGGGAGACCTTTGGCACTTGTTTGGGAAGGTCCTCAAGGACCATCCAGTCCCATCTGTGTGGACGTTCTCCAGGAGACCGCGTTGCTCGAGGTCCCGTCCAAAGTGTCCTCAAAGGCCTGTCCAAGGTATCCAAGATGTCCCCAGGGTGTCCCAGGTGTCCCCAGGGTGTCCCCAAGGTGTCCCAGGTGTCCGCAGGGTGTCCCAAAGATGTCCCCAAGGTGTCCCCAGGGTGTCCCAGGTGTCCCCAAGGTGTCCCAGGTGTCTGCAGGGTGTCCCAAAGATGTCCCCAAGGTGACCCCAGGGTGTCCCCAAAGTATCCCCAGTGTCCCCAAGGTGTCCCAGGTGTCCCCAGGGTGTCCCCAAGGTGCCCCAAGGTGTCCCTAAGGTATCCCCAGGGTGTCCCAGGTGTCCCCAATGTGTCCCCAGGGTGTCCCAGGTGTCCCCAATGTGTCCCCAAGGTGCCCCAAGGTGTCCCAGGTGTCCCCAATGTGTCCCCGGGGTGTCCCAGGTGTCCCCAGTGTCCCCAAGGTGTCCCAGGTGTCCCCAGGGTGTCCCCAAGGTGCCCCAAGGTGTCCCTAAGGTATCCCCAGGGTGTCCCAGGTGTCCCCAATGTGTCCCCGGGGTGTCCCAGGTGTCCCCAGTGTCCCCAAGGTGTCCCAGGTGTCCCCAGGGTGTCCCAGGTGTCCCCAATGTGTCCCCGGGGTGTCCCAGGGTGTCCCAGGATGTCCCCAAGGTGTCCCCAAGGTGTCCCCAGTGTCCCCGGCCTCACCCGGCTGCATCCTGTCCTTGGTGTACCAGATGGCGAAGCCGTCCCCGTTGAGGTTCTTCTTGCCCTGCCCGTGGATCCTGAAGTGCACCTGCAGCTCCCAGTCCCGCAGGTAGCAGGGCTGGGGGGACCCCGGACCAGGTGGGAACCCCGATTCCAGTTTGGGAACCCCAATTCCCAGTTTGGGATCCCCGATTCCAGTTTGGGAACCCCAGTTCCAGTTTGGGAACCCCGATTCCAGTTTGGGAACCCCGATTCCAGTTTGGGAACCCCGATTCCAGTTTGGGATCCCCAGTTCCAGTTTGGGAACCCTAGTTCCAGTTGGGGAACCCCAATTCCCAGTTTGGGAATCCCATTCTCACTCTGGGAATCCCATTCCCAATTTGGGAGTCCCATTCTCACCTTGGGATCCCAATTCCCACTCTGGGAATCCCATTCCAAATTTCAGAACCCAATTCCCAATTTGGGAATCCCATTCCCAGTTTCGGAACCCGATTCCCAATTTGGGAATCCCATTCCCAATTTCAGAACCCAATTCCCAATTTGGGAATCCCATTCTCACTCTGGGAATCCCATTCCCAGTTTCGGAACCCAATTCCCAATTTGGGAATCCCATTCCCAGTTTCGGAACCCGATTCCCAATTTGGGAATCCCATTCCGAATTTCAGAACCCGATTCCCAATTTGGGAATCCCATTCTCACTCTGGGAATCCCATTCCCAATTTCGGAACCCGATTCCCAATTTGGGAATCCCATTCTCACTCTGGGAATCCCATTCGAAGTTTCGGAACCCGATTCCCAATTTGGGAATCCCTCTGCCGACCCTCTCCCCATTTCCCTCCACTCCCAGCCCTCTCCCCGGACCATGCCGGTCCCCCCGTCCCCGCCGCTCTCCCGGTGCCCCGCTCACCACCCGGTTCCACACGGCTCCGTGCTTGCTCTGCACGTCGGGGGTGAGGCGGATGAACTGGGTCATGACCATGGCGTTCCCCAGCAGGTCCCAGAGCCCCGAGCTGGCCGAGCCCACACCTGCGGCCCACACGCACCGTCGGTACCGGGACAGCGGGCCCCGCGCACCGGCGGCACCGGGCGGCACCGGCCCGCCTCCCCGCTCACCCTGGTACGGTTTGGACAGCGAGTGCTCCCGTTTCAGGTGCTCCTCGGTCTGCTCGGCCGCCGCCCCGCCGAGCCCCAGCGCCACGGCCAGCACGGCCAGCCCGGCCCGCCACCGGCCCGCCGCCGCCATCTTCCCCCGCCGCCGGCCCCGCGCGCCCATTGGCTGCTTCGCGCCGCTGCTCCCGCCCACCGGCGGAAGCGCAGATGGTGATTGGGCAAGTGAGGTGTCTGTCAGCTCGGGGCGCGAGGGGGGTGGTGGGTAATGTAGTTCTGGCGCCCGGTGATGGCAGCCGCCACTGAGGTGGGCGAGCTCTCTTCTCCCGGGCCCTGGTGCCACCCTGGGTCTTGGTGCCACCCCCAGGGCTCCTGGTGACACCTCCAGATGTTCTGGTGCCACCTCCAGATGTTCTGGTGCCACCTCCAGAGCTCCTGGGGTCACCCTCAGGGCTCCTGGTGCCACCCCCAGGGCTCCTGCGGACAACCCAGAGGTCCTGGTGTCACCTCCGGATGTTCTGGTGCCACCCCCAGAGCTCCTGGTGCCACCCCGGGTCCTGGTGGCCCTGAGGATCCTGGTGCCACCCCGGGTCCCGATGTCCCCAAGCCCGGGTGCTCCTCAGGCTCCCGATGTCCCGTGGGTGCTGCGGGGGCGTGGCCACATGCAAATGCACATGGGGGCGTGGTTTTCTGCATGACGTCAGAACTGGGCACGAGCAGCTGCGTTCCCCTGGGGCGTGACGTCACGGCTGCGGGCGCGGCGTTTGAATTCCGGGGCGGAGCGTCCCTCCTCCGCGCGTAACGTCACGGCTGAAGTCATGGCCGGGGCTTCCCTCCCCCTGCTGCTTCCTCCTCGACGCGTGACGTCACCGTGAACAGAGCGCCCCTACTTCCTTCTCAACGCGTGACGTCACGGCTGGAGGCGTGTCCACAGTGCCCCCCCCACTCGTGACGTCACCCTCCGGCCGCGCGCGGTGGGCGTGTCCTCGGCGGCGGGGGCCGGCGCGGCCGTGACGTCACCGCGCCGCCGCGCCCGCCCGTGCGTGACGCTGCCGCCAGTGCCCAACATGGCGGCGGGCGGCGGCGGCGGCACCGGGGGGACGCCGCTCCGGCCGGGCCCCTCGGCGCTCGCTCCGCCGCCGCTGCCGCCGGCGCTTGTCCCGCCGCTGCTCGCGCTGCTGCTGCTGCTGCCGCCGCCGCCCGGCAGCGCCGCCGCGCCCTCCGCCGACACCGTGGTGCTGGGGCTGCGCTTGGAGGAGAGCAGCAAACCGGCGGCGCCGCCGGCCGCCGCGGAGGAGCCGCGCGGGCCCATCCGCCTCACGGAGGGCAGCGAGGCCCTGCTCCGCCTCTACGGGCTGGGGCTGGGCCCCGGCGCGGCGCAGCGCGTGGCCTTCGCCGAGCTGCGGCCGCACGGCAACGCCTCGAGCGGCAACGCCACGTGCCGGGAGCGCTCGCAGGACCTGCTGGTGCGGCCCGGGCCCGCCGAGCCCCGCGACACCTCGGCGCTGCTCCGCCTGCGGGTGCAGCCGCTCCGCAAGCACGAGCGAGCCAAGACCTACGTGCTGTGCTCGCAGCGCCGGCCCGGCCAGCCCTGGCTGCCGCACCAAGGCGCGGACGGGCACGTCGTGGTGCTGGAGGAGAAGAAATCGCTGCTGCCGCTGTGGCTGCAGGTGATCCTGATCGCCGCGCTGCTGGTGCTGTCGGGGATGTTCAGCGGGCTTAACCTGGGCCTGATGGCGCTGGACCCCATGGAGCTGAGGATCGTGCAGAACTGCGGCACCGAGAAGGAGAAGCGCTACGCCCGCCGCATCGAGCCCATCCGCAGGAAAGGGAATTACCTGCTCTGCTCCTTGCTCCTGGGTAACGTGCTGGTCAACACCACGCTGACCATCCTGCTGGACGACCTGATCGGCTCCGGCCTCGGCGCCGTGGTGGCCTCCACCATCGGCATCGTCATCTTCGGCGAGATCGTGCCGCAGGCGCTGTGCTCGCGGCACGGGCTGGCCGTGGGCGCCAACACCATCGTGGTCACCAAGTTCTTCATGCTGGTGACCTTCCCGCTGTCCTACCCCATCAGCAAGCTGCTGGACTGCGTGCTGGGCCAGGAGATCGGCACCGTCTACAACCGGGAGAAGCTGGTGGAGATGCTGAAGGTGACGGAGCCCTACAACGACCTGGTGAGGGAGGAGCTCAACATGATCCAGGGAGCGCTGGAGCTGCGCACCAAGACGGTGGAGGACGTGATGACGCCGCTGCAGAACTGCTTCATGATCAACAGCGACGCCATCCTGGACTTCAACACCATGTCGGAGATCATGGAGAGCGGCTACACGCGCATCCCGGTCTACGAGGACGAGAGGTCCAACATCATGGACATCCTCTACGTCAAGGACCTGGCCTTCGTGGACCCCGACGACTGCACGCCCCTCAAGACCATCACCAAGTTCTACAACCACCCCGTGCACGTGGTGTTCCACGACACCAAGCTGGACGCCATGCTGGAGGAGTTCAAAAAGGGTGAGGAGAGCGGCCGGGAGGAAAATTCCGGGCGGGATTTGGTGGGCAGGGATGGAGCTGGAGGTGCCAGAGCGGCCACGATGCCAAGGGAACCAGCGACAGCTCGGGGGTCACCAAATTTGAGGTTCCTTCCAGCCCCAAACCATTCCACGGTTCCGTGTTCTGGTCCAATTGGGAATTTGGGAAGGAATTCTTTTTAATCCCAAAATTCAGGGATTTGGACTTCCTGCATTTGGAGCTTGCCCACACCAGATCTCCAGTGGCCACAATCCCAAGGGAACCAGTGACAGCTCAGGGGTCACCAAATTTGAGGTTCCGTCCAGCCCCAAACCATTCCACGATTCCTTGTTCTGGTTCAATTGGGAATTTGGGAAGGAATTCTTCCTTCTAATCCCAAAATTCAGGGATTTGCACTTCCTGCATTAGGAGCTTTCCCATACCAGGAACGTTTTCCTTATTTTTAATTCTTATCCCTGGAGGTTTTTGGAGAACAGGGAGGTCACCAAATTTAAGGTTCCTTCCCACCCCAAACCATTCCATGATTCCTTGTTCTGCTTCAGGTGGGATTTTGGGAAGGAAAGTCCCAAATTTGGGGGTTTTGACCTCGTGGATTTGGAGCCTTCCCATGCCAGGAATGTTTTCCTTGTTTTTAATTCTTGCTCTGCTTCCCAAAAATCGGCAGCAGGAGGAGGAAGACGATGTGGGACAGTTCCCAGGTGGAATTTGCCTTTTTTGGGTTTTTTTCCCAGTTTTTCCAACCCAACCCCACAGTTCCTGTGGGATGTGAGAAGCTCCAGGTGGGATTTGCCCTTTTTGGAATCTTTTCCCAAAGTTTTCCAGCCTGCCCCTCAGATAAATGAGAATTCCCAGGTGGGATTTTGCCCTTTTTAGGTTTTTTTTCCCATCCCACATTCCCCAATTCCTTTGGGATGAGGGGAAACTCCCTGGGCTCATCTTTGTGCCACATTCCAAGGACATTCCAGGGACATCCCGGGATTCCCAGAGGTTTGGGGGATGCTGTCCCAGTCCAGCCCAGTTCCCCAAACCAGTGCAGCTCTGCTGGGCTGATCCCGATTAAGGGATTTAGGCTCCCTCCCTCCTTCCTTCCGGCCTCAAATCCCAGCCCTGGGATTTTTCCAACGGGAATTTGCAGGGTTTGGGGTTTTGGAGGTGAGCCCCACAAATTCCTGCTGGATTTGGGACCTCGTTGAGCCGGACAGGAGAAGGAATAATTAAGTGGTTGTGTTAATTGTGGGGTTTGAGCTGTGGGGATTGCCCTTGGGGTGGCAATTCCCAAATTTTCCCCGTTTCCAGGCTTTGAGCGGGGAATTTCCCGCTGGAGCCGGGCTGGGAGAGCTGGGAAGGTTCTCCTGGAGAGGGGAAATTCCTGGGAATGTTCCCCTGGAGAAAGGAAATTCCAGGGAACGTTCTCCTGGAGAAAGGAAATTCCAGGAGGGCTCAGGTTCCTCCAGGAGAGCTGGAGAGGGACTGGGGACAAGGGATGGAGGGAATGGCTCCAAATGGGAAAAATGGGGATTTAAATGGGATTTTTGGGAAGGAATTCCTGGCTGGGATGGAATTCCCAGAGCAGCTGGAATCCCTGGAAGTGTCCAAAGCCAGGTTGGAGCCACCTGGCACGCTGGGACTGGATGATCCCTGAGGTCCCCAACCACTCCAGAATTCCATGGGGAGCTCTGCTGTCCCAGACGGGGTTAATTAGTGTCATTTGCCTTGGAGGTTTAATTAGAGTCATTTACCGTGGAGGTTTAATTAGTGTCATTTGCCTTGGAGGTTTAATTAGAGTCCTTGCCCTGGGAGGGAGCCCGGCCCAAGGGCTCGTTTATGTTTTAATGAGTTTATTGCTCCAGGGAGGGACGGGATGGGCTGGGACACCTTGGGGACATGGAAGGGTGGGGACAGCCCAGGGTGGGGACAGACAGGGGACATCGAAGGGTGGGGACAGACAGAGGACATTGCAAGTCTGGGGACGTCCAGGAGTCATCCCATGGCTGGGACATCCAGGGGACATCAAAGGGTGGGGACAGCCCAAGGCTGAGGTGTCTTGAGGACATCCCAGGGCTGGGACACCCTGGAGACATCCCATGGCTGGGACATCCCAGGATTGGGACATCTTGGGGACATCCCATAGCTGGGATATCCTATGGTGGGGACATCCCATGGCTGGGACATCTTGGGGACATCTTGGAGACATCCAGTGGTTGGGACATCCCATGGCTGGGACATTCTGGAGACGTCCCAGGGCTGTGACATTCTGGGGACATCGCAGGGTGGGGAGATCCTGTGGACATCCCAGGGCTGGGGCACCCTGGGGACATCCTGGGGACATCCCATGACTGGGACATCCCATGGCTGGGACATTTTTGGACATCCTGGGAACATCCCATGGCTGGAACACCTTGGGGACACCCTGGGGACGTCCATGGCTGGGACATCCCATGGCTGGGACACCTTGGGGACACCCCGGGGACGTCCCAGGCCGTCGTGGGGATGTCCCATTCCAACCCCCCCGTGTCCACAGGCAAGTCCCACCTGGCCATCGTGCAGAAGGTGAACAACGAGGGCGAGGGCGACCCCTTCTACGAGGTGCTGGGGCTGGTGACGCTCGAGGACGTCATCGAGGAGATCATCAAGTCGGAGATCCTGGACGAGTCCGACACCTACAGTAGGTTCTGGGGCTCCGGCCATCCCCAAAGTCCCACCGGAGGAGGTTCCTGGTGGTCCCCCCGAGGTGACCCCGCTGTTCCCCGCAGTTGACAACCGCAGCAGGAAGAAGGTGTGCAACCAGAAGAACCGACGGGACTTCTCGGCCTTCAAGGACCCCGACAACGAGCTGAAGGTCAAGGTGTCACCTCAGCTCCTGCTGGCCGCCCACCGCTTCCTGTCCACCGGTCAGTTTGGATGTCCCAGGGCTGGGACATCCCAAGGATGTCCTGGGGACATCCCAGGGCTTGGGACGTCCTGGGGACATCTCAGGGCTGGGACATCCCAGGGCTTGGGACGTCCTGGGGACATCCCAGGGCTGGGACATCTTGGGGATGTCCCATGGTTTGGACATCTTGGGGACTGGAGGATCCTGGAGCTGGAGGAGCTCACAAAGTCCTTGTGTCCCCACTGGTCACTCCGAGCAGAAATTTTGGCTCTTGTCCCACTTTTGGTTGTGTCTATCCCACCCAAAATGGGAGGGGACAAGGTTGGGGATGGGTGTCCTGGTCCCTTGGTTTTCATGGTTTCTTTGGGACCTTTGGGATGGACATCCTGGCCCTGGATGGACATTCCAACCCCAGGGGTCTCCTAGACCATCCCAGGATGGACATTCCAACCCCAGGGATCTCCTAGACCATCCCAGGATGGGAATCCTGGTCCCAAGGATCTCCTAGACAATCCCAGGATGGACATTCCAACTCCAAGGGTCTCCTACACCATTCCAGGATGGGAATTCCAACCCCAAGGGTCTCCTAGACCATCCCAGGATGGGAATTCCAACCCCAGGGGTCTCATAAACAATCCCAGGATGGACATTTCAACCCCAGGGGTCTCCTAGACCGTCCCAGGATGGGAATCCTGGTCCCAAGGATCTCTGAGACCATCCCAGAATAGACATTCCAACCCCAAGGTTCTCCTAGACCATCCCAGGATGGGAATTCCAACCCAGGGGTCTCCTAGACCGTCCCAGGATGGACATTCCAACCCCAAGGGTCTCCTAGACCATCCCAGGATGGGAATTCCAACCCAGGGGTCTCCTAGACCGTCCCAGGATGGACATTCACTTCCAGCTGGAGGGATTAAATCCATCTCTGACCTTCTCCCCCCTCTCCAGAGGTGACCCTCTTCACGCCCAACTTCATCTCGGAGAAGATCCTGCTGCGGCTCCTCAAGTACTCGGACGTCATCCAGGAGCTGAAGTTCGACGAGGAGAACAAGAGGTCCCCGCGGCACTTCCTGTACTGCAAGAACAAAGCGGCCGACTACTTCATCCTCATCCTGCAGGTGACGGGGCTCCTCAGGGTTCCTGTGGGATTTGGGCAATTCCCGTGGGGTTTGGGCAATTCTGGTGGGGTTTGGGAATTCCTGTGGGGTTTGGGCAATTCCGGTGGGATTTGGGCAATTCCCGTGGGGTTTGGGCAGTTCTGGTGGGGTTTGGGAATTCCTGTGGGGTTTGGGCAATTCCCGTGGGGTTTGGGCAATTCCCGTGGGATTTGGGCAATTCCTGTGGGATTTGGGCAATTCCTGTGGGGTTTGGGTAATTCTGGTGGGGTCTGGGAATTCCTGTGGGGTTTGGGCAATTCTGGTGGGATTTGGGCAATTCCGGTGGGATTTGGGCAATTCCTGTGGGATTTGGGCAATTCCTGTGGGGTTTGGGTAATTCTGGTGGGGTTTGGGCAATTCCCGTGGGATTGGGAGAGTTCTTGTGGGATCTCATCCCTTGGGATTTGGGCAGTTCCTGTGGGACCTCAGAGCTTGGGGTTTGGACAACTCCCATGGGATTTGGACAGTTCTTGTGGAATCTCATCCCTTGGGATTTGGACAATTCCATGGGACCTCAGAACCTGGGATCTGGACAATCCCGTGGGATCTCCTCCCTCATGATCTGGACAATCCCCTGGGATCTCCTCCCTCATGATCTGGACAATCCCCTGGGATCTCCTCCCTCATGATCTGGACAATCCCGTGGATCCCCTTCCTCATGATCTGGACAATCCCGTGGGATCTCCTCCCTCATGATCTGGACAATCCCGTGGATCTCCTCCCTCATGATCTGGACAATCCCGTGGGATCTCCTCCCTCGGGATCTGGCCGTGGATCGACGTTGTTTTCCCCGGCAGGGCAAGGTGGAGGTGGAGGCTGGCAAGGAGTGCATGAAGTTCGAGGCGGGAGCCTTCTCCTACTACGGGGTGATGGCCCTGAGTCCTCCTCCTGGGTCTGGTGAGCATCTCCAGAACCTTCCGGGGATCTCTGGGTGGGAGCTGCCGCCGGGAACGGGAGATTCCCGAGGTTCCAAATCCCATCAGTGTCCTGGGGACAGCAGAGCTGCCCATGGAATTCTGGAATGGTTGGGAAGGACCTTGAGGATCATCCAGTGCCACCACTTAAACCTTCCAATGTCCATGGTGGCTCCAGCCTGGCTTTGGACACTTGCAGGGATTCCTGGGTGGGAACAGGAGATTCCCAAGGTTCCAAACCCCATCCTAGGGACAGCAGAGGTTTGGCTTTAAGTTTAGGTCCAGGTTTAGGTTTAGGTTGGAATTTGATTTTCCTGCGGAAAATGGGATTCTTGTTAAAGCTGCCCTGTTAGGAAGAGTTTTAGGTTTTAGAATCCCACCCTAAAAACTTTACATTCAGTTTACTAAACCTGAATCTAAACTTAAAATTAACCTAAACCTGGAAGAGTTGTAAGTTTTAGAATCCCACCCTAAAAACTTTACATTCAGTTTACTAAACCTGAATCTAAACTTAACCCTGAACCTCCACGAGAATTCCAGAAACCCAAAGAATTCTGCCAAACAAAAGCCACCAATTCAGGGCACGAGCTCCCCGGGCTCCGTGCGTGGGGAGCGACCCCAGGCTGGGGAAGGTCGGGCCGGAGCCGGGGCCGATCCCAACCCTTCCCAACGCCGCAGAAATCCGTTCCCCGTCGCACGTGAGCGGCCTCAACCGCTCGGCCTCGCTCGGCTACCACGAGCGCTCGGAGCCGGGCTCGTCGCCGCTCGGCGGCAGCAACAACCAGCTCAACGCCGGCGGCGCCCAGTACGTGGCCGACTTCAGCGTCCGCGCCCTCACCGACCTCCAGTTCGTCAAGGTGAGCGTTCCCGGCCGGCGTGGGGCCGGGAGAACCCTTTGGGATGGGGTTCCTGATCCATGAGGGCTGGAAAAACCCTTTGGGATGGGGTTCCTGATCCATCAGGGCCGGGAGAACCCTTTGGGATGGGGTTCCTGATCCATGAGGACCAGGAGAACCCTTTGGGATGGGGTTCCTGATCCATCAGGGCCGGGAGAACCCTTTGGGATGGGGTTCCTGATCCATCAGGGCCGGGAGAACCCTTTGGGATGGGGTTCCTGATCCATCAGGGCCGGGAGAACCCTTTGGGATGGGGTTCCTGATCCATCAGGGCCGGGAGAACCCTTTGGGATGGGGTTCCCGATCCATGAGGACCATGAAAACTCTTTGGGATGGGGTTCCCAGCCATGAGAAGCCTTTGGGATGGGATTCCCAACCCATTGGATCTTCTCGGATGGTTTGGGATGATCAAGCGGCTCTGGCGGGGCTCGTTTGGGGTCATTCCATCCCTTTGTGCAGTCCTACCTAACTTTGGGATGGGGATTCCATTCCTACCCCACTTTGGGTTGGGAATTCCGTCCCTACTCCACTTTGGGATGGGAATTGCATCCCTGCCCCACTTTGGGATGGGAATTCCACCCCTACCCCACTTTGGGATGGGAATTCCATCCCTGCCCCACTTTGGGATGGGAATTCCATCCCTGCCCCACTTTGGGATGGGAATTCCACTCCTACCCCACTTTGGGATGGGAATTCCGTCCCTACTCCACTTTGGGATGGGAATTCCACTCCTACCCCACTTTGGGATGGGAATTCCATCCCTGCTCCACTTTGGGATGGGAATTCCATCCCTGCCCCACTTTGGGATGGGAATTCCATCCCTGCTCCACTTTGGGATGGGAATTCCATCCCTGCCCCACTTTGGGATGGGAATTCCATCCCTACCCCACTTTGGGATGGGAATTCCATCCCTGCCCCACTTTGGGATGGGAATTCCGTCCCTGCCCCACTTTGGGATGGGAATTCCGGCCCTGCCCCAGCTCGGGTGGGGAATTCCGGCCGTGCCGTGCGGCGCCCCACGGCTCCGGCGCTCCCCGCAGATCTCGCGGCAGGAGTACCAGAACGGGCTGCTGGCGTCGCGCATGGACAGCTGCCCGCAGTCGCCCGACGCCGCCCCGGCCGAGCGGCCGGAGCCGGCGGAGCCGGCGGCGCCGGCGGACGAGACCACGAGCCTGCTCCACGAGAGGAACTGCCTGAGCCGCCGCGCCAACCACGGCGGCGCCGAGAGCTCCGGCTGAGCCCGGCGTGCCGGCGCCGGGACTCGCCCGCGGGACGAGCCGGACGAGGAGGACGAGGTGGGGATGGAGGAGCCGGACTCGCCGCCGCTCCTCCGGGCCGGCTCGGTTCCGGATGGACGCGGCACCGCCGGCACCGCCGGCGCCTCAGGGAGCTTCGGGTCTCGGCGTGCCGCCGCGGGGACCCTCGGGGTGGGAATTCCGGCCCTGACGGGAAATCTGGGATGGAAATCTGGGATGGAAATCCCAATCCTGCCGGGAAATCTGGGATGGAAATTCCAGCCCTGATGGGAAATCTGGGATGGAAATCTGGGATGGAAATCTGGGATGGAAATCCCAATCCTGACGGGAGATTTGGGATGGAAATCTGGGATGGAAATCCCAATCCTGACGGGAGATTTGGGATGGAAATCTGGGATGGAAATCCCAATCCTGACGGGAAATCTGGGATGGAAATCTGGGATGGAAATCCCAATCCTGACGGGAAATCTGGGATGGAAATCTGGGATGGAAATCCCAATCCTGACGGGAAATCTGGGATGGAAATCAGGGATGGAAATCCCAACCCTGCCAGGAATCCCGGGATGGAAATCTGGGATGGAAATCCAAATCCTGCCGGGAAATCTGGGATGGAAATCCTGAGCCTGCCAGGAAATCTGGGATGGAAATCTCAACCCTGCCAGGAATCCCGGGATGAAAATCTGGGATGGAAATCCCAACCCTGCCAGGAAATCTGGGATGGAAATCTGGGATAGAAATCCCAACCCTGCCAGGAATCCCGGGATGGAAATCTGGGATGGAAATCCCAACCCTTCCATGGTCCATCCCAACCTTTCAGGAATCCCAGGATGGAAATCCCAACCCTGCCGGGAAATCTGGGATGGACATCCCAATCCAAATCCTTCCAGGACCCTCAGGATGGACATCCCAACCCTTCCAGGGTCCTTCCCAATCCTTCCAGGAACTCCAACCCTTCCAGGAATCCCAGAACGGGCCCCCCAACCCTGCCAGGACCCTCAGGATGGACACCCCAAACCTTTGGCATCCCTGGAATGGGAATTCCATCTCTTTGGGATCTCCAGCCCCATTTTGGGACGGGAATTCCAAACTTTTGGGGTCTCCTGCCCCATTTTGGGACGGGAATTCCAAACTTTTGGGGTCTCCTCGGCCCTTTGGGGTCTCCTGCCCCATTTTGGGATATCCTGGCACGGGAATCCCGAGCCCACTCCGGTGGTTTTGGGGTTTCCTGGAGAAATCCCAGCCCTGTCCCCGCTGGCCCGGGGATTTTGGGGTCAGGATTTGGGGTTTGGATTTTGGGTTCTGATTTTGGGGTCAGGGTTTTGGGGTCTGATTTTGGGATCTGGATTTTGGGGTCTGGACTTTGAGGTTTGGATTTTGGGGTCTGATTTTGAGGCCTGGATTTTGGGGTCTGGATTTTGGGGTGACACAGCGCTAGTGACCAAAGTTGTACAGGCAGGAGGGGGCTGAGGGTCCCCCCCAAAACCCCCCCTGGGGTTTTTTGGGGTCAGAGAGCTTGACCCCAAAAAAACAAAAATAAGCACAAAAAAGTTCCCCCTGGGTGAACTCCTGTAAGTTATTGGGAGAAGGTTGAATTATTTTTGTTAATCACATCTCGACGATCAGTTCCTAGCTCCTTCCGCAGGGAGATTTTAGAAATAATAATAATAATAATTAATTAATAATAATAATTAATAATTAATAATAAGCCAGGGAAAAAAAAACACAAAAAAAAAACCCAACAAAAAACTTTTTTATTAAATCTTCCTCTATGCAAACCCCTCCTGTTCCTCCCCCCCGGGGAATTCCTATTTATTGTTCAGGTTTGATTTGTATTTTTTGGGGGCTCTCGGGTCGCGGGGGGGGATGGGGGAGGGGCGGGGGGGGCCGGGCCTCCCCCTCCCGGTTCTGCCCCTCCCCCCACGCCCCGCTTCTGGAACCCGCCGTGGAATTTTTATTTCACGGGGTTTTTTTGTTTTGATTTTTTTTTTTTTTTTGCCAGATGGGTTAATAAAGATTCTATATCTGTACCTGGCTGCGCTCGGTGCCGCGCGGGGCGGTCCCGGTTACCGGGGAAGGGTCGCGGTTACCGGAACCGCTTTAAAAAGGACGCGGCGCCTTTAAATCCTCCCCACCCGCGGAGGGGGCGCCAAACCCCGCCCCTTAACGGCAGCGCGGGCGGTGATTGGCTGCGAGGGAAGCGAGGCGGGACTACGGGGGAAAGGCGGGATGTGATTGGTGGGAGGCGGGGAGTGGGCGGGGCGCGCTGCCGGAATACGGAAGTGGGAGCGGCGTGAGGCGGCGGCACCGGGACGGGCACCGGGACGGGCACCGGGACCGGGCCCCGCTCCCCTCAGGCGTCCAGCAGGTCCCGCACGGCCGGGTGCGCCCCGTCCCGCGGGCTGCGGCCTCTGGCGTCGCGGAGGGCAGCGAGGCCCGGCTGCCGGCGCAGGAGGAGGGCGCAGAGCTCACGGTGCCCCTGCTCGGCGGCCTGCACCGGGGGACACCGGGGTCAGCCCCGGGAGTGACCCGAGAGCCGCCCCCGGGAGGAGGAGCCCCGTGCCCCCAGCCCGCTGTGGGCAGGAGGTGTCCCCAGCTGGCATTGGGGTCCCCCTGTGCCCCCGTTAATTTGGGCAGGGGGATGCCCCTGTGCCCCCAGCTGGCATTGGGGTCCCCCTGTGCCCCCCGTTAATTTGGGCAGGGGGATGCCCCTGTGCCCCCAGCTGGCATTGGGGTCCCCCTGTGCCCCCTCTAATCCGAGCAGGGGTGCCCCCGGTGACACCCTCAAATTTGGGTAGGGGTGCCCCCCATGCCCCTCTCTCATTTGGGCACCGTGACCCCCTGTGCCTCCCTCCAATTTGGGCAGTGGGGTCCCGCTGTGCCCACCTCTATTTTGGGCAGGGGGTGCCTCCCATGCCCCCTTTAATTTGGGCAGAGAGATCCCCCCGTGCCCCCTCTCATTTGGGTACGGGGACCCCCCCTGTGCCCCTCTAATTTGGGCACTGTGACCCCCTGTGCCCGCCTCTGTTTTGGGCAGGAGGTGCTTTTTGTGCTCTCTCTATTTTAGGGCAGGGGGTGCCCCCATTACCGCCCTCATTTGGGTACGGGGACCCCCCCTGTGCCCCTCTAATTTGGGTATGGGATGCCCCCCGTGCCCTGCTCAAATTCGGGCAAGGGGTGCCCCCCATTACCGCCCTCATTTGGGCACTGTGCCCCCCCTATTTTGGGCAGGGGGAGGTCCCGGTGCCTCTCCGGTTCCGTCCCGGTGCCCCCCACCCCGTGCCCCCCCTCGGTCCCTCTGCACCGTCCCGGTGCCCCCGCCGGCCCCGGGGCCGTGTCCCCGGTGCCCGGGCCGGTGCCGCCGGTCCCACCTTGTGCAGGCCGGTGCGGCCGTCGCTGTCGGCGGCGGCGGGGTCGGCGCCGTGGCGCAGCAGCAGCTCGGTGACGGCGCGGTGCCCGCAGAAGCACGCCCGGTGCAGCGGCGTGGCCCCGCCGGGGGTGCGGGCGTCGCTCGGGGCGCCGCGCTCCAGCAGCAGCCGGCACACGGCCAGGTGCCCGTTCCGGCTGGCGTAGTGCTGCGGGCACGGGGTTACCGGGGTTACCGGGCACCGGCGGGACCGACCCCCCGGCGGGACCGACCACCGGGATCCCCGGTGCCAGGGCAGGAAGGACCCAAAGATCCCCGGTTCTCCCCGGTGCCAGGGCTGTGCCCCCGGGCAGAACCGACCCCAAACACCCCCGGTGCCCTCCGTGCCCTCGTACCCAGTCAGGACCCCCCGGTGCCCAAGGACCCGGTGCCCCCAGTGTACCAGAGCCGTGCCCCCCCGTACCCCCCGGTGTTCCAGGGCCGTGCACCTGTGTCCCCCGTGTCCCCCGGTGCCCCTGGGCCATACCCCCGGTGCCCCGGTGTACCAGGGCCGTGTCCCCAGTGCCCCCCGGTGCCCCGGGCCGTGCCCCCCGGTGTCCCCGGTGTACCAGGGCCGTGTCCCCCGGTGCCCCGGGCCGTGTCCCCCGGTGCCCCGGTGTCCCCGGGCCGTGTCCCCCGTGCCCCCCGGTGCCCCAGGCCGTGTCCCCCGGTGCCCCGGTGTACCAGGGCCGTGTACCCCGCCCGGTCGGGCTCCGCGGGGTCCCCGCTCCGCTCCAGCAGCTGCAGCACCCGCGCCTCGTCCCCGTCCCGCGCCGCCGCCCAGATCCCTGCGGGCACGGGGCCGCCTCAGCCGCGGGCGGAGCGAGCCCCGGGCCCTGCCCGGTACCGGCACCGGAGCCCCCCGGTACCGGCACCCCCGCCCGGAGCCCCCCGGTACCGCTGCTCCAGCCCAGCCCGAGCCCCCTCCGCCACCCCAACCCCTGCGCAGAGTCCCCGGTGCCCCTCCGGTACCGGAACCCAGCCCGGACCCCCCGGCGCCCCTCCGGTAGCGGGCACCGCCCACCGCCGGTACCGGCCCCGGACCCCCCGGAGCCCCCGGAGCCCCGGACCCCGCTCGAAGTCCATCTCGGGCAGGCTCTGGTGCACGCTGGGCACGGCCGCGGGCCCCGCGCAGCACGGCCCGGCCAGCGCCGCCCGGCCCGGGCAGCACCGAGCGGGCGGAGAGCGGCGGCCACCGGCCATGGCAGCGGCGCGGAGAGAACCGAGGGGAGGCGGAAAGGACCGAGGGGAGACGGAGAGAACCGAGCGGCGCGGAGAGAACCGAGGGGAGACGGAGAGAACCGAGGGGAGGCGGAGAGAACCGAGCGGCGGCGGAGAGAACCGAGGGGAGGCGGAGAGAACCGAGCGGCGGCGGAGAGAACCGAGCGGCGGCGGAGAGAACCGAGCGGCGGCGGAGAGAACCGAGCGGCGGCGGAGAGAACCGAGCGGCGGCGGAGAGAACCGAGGGGAGACGGAGAGAACCGAGGGGAGACGGAGAGAACCGAGGGGAGGCGGAAAGGACCGAGGGGAGGCGGAGAGAACCGAAAGAGGCTGAAAAGGGTCGGAAAAAGCCGAACGGAGCCGGAAAAAGCCGAACGGAGCCGAAGGGCGCCGCCGCCGAACCGCTCCCGCGCATGCGCGCTCGCCGCACCCGCTGCCGCCGCCAGGGGGCGCCCTCGGCCGCCCGAAGCCCCTTTGGGGACCCGGGGTTCCTCCCCCTCCCCCCTCCCCCCCAAATTTTGGGGTCCCCAAAAGCCCCACCCCCACCAGCAGCGGCGGCCACGGGGCTGCAGCGCCCCCTGGGGGACCCCAAGGCTCTGCCTCCACTCGGGGGTCCCAGGGGTCACCCCCACACCTTTATGGGGTCCCCGAGCTCTTCGCTGCTCTGCAATGGGGGTCCCCCAGCAGTATTGGGGGTCCCCCTCCCCATTAGGGGCGTCCCACAGGTCCGTCCCCTACTTTGGGGTCTCCTTGGGGTCCCCCTCCCCGGTATTGGGGGGTCCCGGAGGCCTCTCTCCTATACTGGGGTGTTCTGGGGGTGGGGGGGGGTCTCCCTCCTGAATTTTGGGGTATCCCTGAGCTCCCCTCCCCCATCTCGGGCTCTCCTTGTGGTCCCCGCAGCTCCATCCCCAATATCGGGGTATCCTTGGGTATCCCCTCCCCGAAGTTGGGGTGTCCCCCTCCCCCCCAAGGCTTGCCCAGCCCTCCCCCCCCGCCCCCAGCCCCATTTCCCACGGCCCCGACCCCCCCCAGCCCCTCCCCCATTTCCGGCCCGGCCCCCCCGCCTGGGAACGGCGCCGCTTTTTCTCCTTTTTTAGCCCCGCGGGAGCTTTTGCCATGAGCTCAGCACGGGGGAAGGGAGCTGAAAACCTCCCAAAACCTCCCAAAAACCTCCCCCAAAACCTCCCAAAATCCCCTCGAAACCTCCCCCAAATCCTCCCAAAAACGTCCCCCAAAACCTCCCAAAATCCCCTCGAAGCCTCCCCCAAATCCTCCCAAAAACCTCCCCCAAATCCTCCCAAAAACCTCCCCCAAAACCTCCCAAAATCCCCTCGAAACCTCCCCCAAAATCTCCCAAAAACCTCCCCCAAAACCTCCCAAAAACCTCCCCTAAAACCTCCCAAAAACCTCCCCCAAAACCTCCCCCAAAACCTCCCAAAATCCCCTCAAAACCTACCCCAAAAACCTCCCCCAAATCCTCCCAAAAACCTCCCCCAAAATCCCCTCGAAACCTCCCCAAAAACCTCCCAAAAACCTCCCCCAAAACCTCCCAAAATCCCCTCAAAACCTCCCCCAAATCCTCCCCCAAAAATTCCCCCAACCCCCTCAAAACTCTCAGAACCTCTTCCAAAATTCCCCTAAAACCTCCCCCCAAAATGTCCCAAAAACTCCCCCAAAACTGCCCCAAAACCTCAAACAAAACTTCCCTAAAACTCCCCAAAAATTCCCCCAAAACTCCCCAAAAATTCCCCCAGAAAAAGCGAAAAAAAAACCCCCCAGGATTTATTTGGTTTTTTTCTGGAAGTCCTTTTATTATGAATATAAAAATACTCAGGTATTTACAAGAAATAAATATATTTCGGTAACAAATAAATTACAGCGGGCGGGGGCCGATACAAAACGGGGCGGGGGGCGTGCAGGGGGTGGGCACAGGAGGGGGGCACGAGGGGACAAAGTGCCAGGGCAGGGTGGGGACAGAGCCCTGGCACGGGTGGGCACGGAGGGAGGGCAAATAGAAAAAAGTCAGGGAGAAAAACCCGAAACGAGCCCAAATAAAACCGTCCCGAGGGCACCGGGCACGGGTGGGCACGGGTGGGCACGGGTGGGCACAGGGCCCGGGGGTGTCCCCAAGGCTGTCCCTCCGTGGGGACACCGTACCGAAGGTTGGTGGCAGAGTGACAATCCCGGTGCCAGGGTGGCAGTGCCACCCCCTGGGTGCCAGGGCCGTCCCCAAGGCAGGGGGCAGAGTGACAATCCCGGTGCCAGGGTGACGATCCTGTCCCCAGGGCGGGCGCTGGCACCGGGGTGACACTGGGCAGACCCTGTGGTGACCCTGCTGTCCCCAGGGCGGGTGCCAGTGTGGCACTCCTGTCCCCAGGGCGGGTGCCAGTGCCAGGCGCCCGTCCCCAGCCAGGATTTGGTGCCAGGTGTCCATCATGAGCCAGGTTATGGTGCCAAGCTTCTATCACCAACCAGGTCTTGGTGCCAGGCTTCCATCCCCAGCTTGGTTTAGGTACCAGGCTTCCATCACCAGCTGGGTTTAGGTGCCAGGTGTCCATCCTCAGCCTGGTTTTGGTGCCAGGCTCTCATCTGCAGCCAGGATTTGGTGCCAGGTGTCCATCATGAGCCAGGTTTTGGTGCCAGGTGTCCATCCACAGCCAGGTTTTGGTGCCAGGTGTCCATCCACAGCCAGGTCCTGGTGTCAAACTTCCATCCCCAGCCGGGATGTGGTGCCAGGCTCTCATCCCCAGCCGGGATGTGGTGCCATCCACCCGTCCCCAGCCGGATGCCGACACCAGCTCCGCCGTGCCCGCTCGGCGGTGCCCGCGCCGGGCGCGGCTCACACCGAGGACTCCTCGGGGTTGGAGTCGGGCAGGGGCTGGCGCTGCTGCAGCTTGCGCCGCAGCTCCTCGGCCAGGTCGGCGCAGGCCGGGCGCTCCTCGGCGCCCAGCGCCAGCCGGATGTACCCGTTGGAGGCCGAGCCGCGCAGGGCGCCCAGGTGGATGCGCGTGGGCGAGTGCAGCGGCTGCCCGGGCACGGCGGCGGGCGGCGAGGCGGCGCCGTTGCGGCAGCGGGCGGCGCCCGCGGCGCCGGCGTGGCCCGGCACGATCTTCAGCGACCCGTCTGAGTAGTAGTAACTGGCCGGGTCCCAGAGCTTCTCGTCCGAGTCGGAGGCGGCGCTGGGCACGAAGCGCGGGCTGGGCGGCTCCTTGGGCAGCTCGATGGGGTACACCAGGGTGCTCTCGATGGCCTTGGCGCCCTTGCCCAGCTCGCGGCGCAGCCGGCGCCACAGCGACAGCACGGCCAGCAGCAGCAGCAGGCACAGGGCGCCCAGGCACACGGCCAGCGCCCAGACGGCGCCCAGGCCCTGCGGCGGCGCCCGCGTCTCCAGCGGCGCGCCCGGGCCGGGCAGCACGGCCACGCGGTACTCCTGGGCGGGCAGGCGGGCGCCCTGCTCCTCGGCCAGGCAGCGGTACGTGCCGCTGTGCTGGGCGCCCGCGCCGGGCACCACCAGCGCCCGCAGCCGCGCCTCGCCCGGCAGCAGCGCCTGCTGCGCCGCCAGCGCCCGGCCCTCGAAGGTCCAGAGGGCGCGCGCCAGGTTGGAGGCCAGGCGGCACGTCAGCACCAGGTCCGTGCCCGCCACCACCGTCACGTTCTTGGGGGTCAGCGGCCCTGCGGGCACCGGCAGCTCAGCGGGGACGGGGGGGACCGGCGGGGTCGTGGGGTGGGATCCGTGGGGTGGGATCCATGCGATGGGGTGGGGTCCATGGCATGGGTTAGGATGGGATCCATGGGATAGGGTGGGATCCATGGGATGGGATCCATGGGATGAGATGGGATCCATGGGGTGGGATCCATGGGATAGGGTGGGATCCATGGGATGGGTTTCGTGGAATGGGATCCATGGGATGGGATCAGTGGGATGAGATGGCATCAATGGGGTGGGATGGAATGGGATGGAATGGGGTCCATGGGATGGGAACAATGGGATGGGATCCATGGGATGGGATGGGATCCACGGGATGGGATGGGATCTGTGGGACGGGATGGGGTGGGATGAGGTCCATGGGATGGCACGGGGTGTGCGGGATGCCACGGGCACACCCACGTGCCACCCTTAGGGTCTCACCTTGCTTGGCCACCTGTGGCACGGAGCAGGCGCCGGTGTCGGAGCTCAGCACGTCCTGCACCAGGTGGGACCTGCGGGAGGAGGGCACACTCAGGGGGTCCCCGTGGTGCCCCCCAGGGACCCCCGGGGATCCCTGATCCCACCCCTGGCACTGCCCAGACACCCCAAAACCCCACCCTGGCAGCCCTGCACAGACACCCCAACACCCAAAGGCTCCTGGAGCAGCCTCGGGGCCGTGCCCATTCCCTGGGCAGTGCCCGGCACCCTCTGGGGACAGAACCTTTCCCAAAATCCAGCCTGAGCCTGCCCTGGGTGCCATCCCCGTGCCCTGGGTACCATCCCCAAAGCCCGGGCGCCATCCCGGTGCCCGGTGCCCGTACCCGTTGTGCCCGTCGGCGCGGACGCAGGCGCTGCCGTTGCGGCTCCAGGCGCAGTAGGGGTCCCGTGCCAGCACGCAGTCGGTGCAGGAGCGGTAGCGCCCGCACTCTGCCAGGGGCAGCTGTGCCACCTGCAAGCGGGACCCGGCGAACAGCAGCTTCTGCCAGGGCAGGGCAGGGGTCAGCCGGGCGCCGCCGCCGGTGCCGCGGCGCCGCCGCCGCCCCCCTGGCACGCTCACCTTGGTGCCCGCCAGTACCAGGCTCTCGACGGGCTGCGGCGGCTCGAACACCTGCAGCTCCTCCACCAGGTGGGTGCGGGTGCCCAAATCCAGCGCCTTGTGCACCCAGCCGTCACCTGCGGGCGGGCACGGCGGGCACTGAGCCGCGGGCGCCGCAGGGGCGGCCTCCTCGGTGCCCTGTCCCTCGGTGCCCTGTCCTCTCCGTGCCCTCTTCCCTTGGTGCCCTCTCCCTCTGTCCCTGTCCCTGTGTCCCCTGGCATCCAGCACCTGTGCCAATGAAGAGCACCTCGTAGGTGGCCCCGTCCAGCCCTGCCACGCGGTCCACCACGAGCTGGGTGAAGTTGGCATCCCTCTTGAGCAGCAGCGGGCGGCCGCGCTGGGGTGGCACCGGCTGGTCCATCAGCGGGTGCTTCTTGGCGAAGTTGAGCGTGTTGTCGGGCAGCTCCAGCGAGCTGGCAAAGCCGTTCTGCCGGTGCCAGTCCGTGATGCACTGCCAGGAGGGCACCATGGGCCGTGTCATGGCATGGAGGGCACCAGGGCGGCTCCCAACCCCTCTCAGGAGGGCGCAGATGGATCCCAAATCCCTCTCAGGATGGCAGAGATGGATGCCAACCCCTCAAGGGCACCACCAGCCCCACGGATGGCTCCCAACCCGTCATGGATGGATCCCAAACCCCAGGGATGGATGCCAACCCCAGGGATGGATCCCAACCCCTCACGGATGGATGCCAACCCCTCACGGATGGATGCCAACCCCTCATGGATGGCTCCCAACCCCCATGGATGGATGCCAACCCCAGGGATGGATCCCAATCCCTCACGGATGGATGCCAACCCCCATGGATGGATCACAACCCCCCATGGATGGATGCCAACCCCTCACGGATGGCTCCCAACCCCTCAGAGATGGATGCCAACCCCCAGGGATGGATGCCAATCCCTCATGGATGGATCCCAATCCCCCAGGGATGGATGCCAACCCCTCATGGATGGCTCCCAACCCCTCACGGATGGATGCCAACCCCCAGGGATAGATCCCAAACCCCATGGATGGATCCCAACCCCCAGGGATGGATGCCAACCCCTCATGGATGGATGCCAACCCCTCATGGATGGATCCCAACCCCCATGGATGGATGCCAACCCCAGGGATGGATCCCAACCCCTCACGGATGGATGCCAACCCCCAGGGATGGATCCCAACCCCCAGGGATGGATGCCAACCCCAGGGATGGATCCCAACCCCCAGGGATGGATGCCAACCCCTCACGGATGGATCCCAATCCCCCAGGGATGGATGCCAACCCCCAGGGATGGATGCCAACCCCTCATGGATGGCTCCCAACCCCTCACGGATGGATGCCAACCCCTCACGGATGGATGCCAACCCCAGGGACGGATGCCAGCCCCACAGCTGCCCCCAGCACCCCCAGCCGGCTGCGTGCCCGCTCTCACCGCGCCGGGCCGGGGCGTGGGCACCTCGCCCGAGTAGCGCCCCCACTTCTGCGCCTGCTCCCGGTACTCCTTGTAGGGCCCCTCGAAGGCCTTCCTCACCTCCAGGATGGGGTAGCGGCAGATGGCAGAGACGTCCACGTCCCCCCTGCGGGCACAGCAGGTGGCACAGTGGGCACCGGGCAGGGACACCACGGCCACCAGGGCACCGGGACAGGGGCACCACGGGCACCAGGGCAGGAACACCATGGGCACCAGGACAGGGACACCATGGGCACCAGGACACCAGGACAGGGGCACCATGGGCATCAGGACAGGGGCACCACGGGCACGAACACCATGGGCACTGGGACAAGGCCACCATGGGCACCAGGACAGGGGCACCACGGCCACCATGAGCACCAGGGCAGAAACACCACGGGCACCATGGGCACCAGGGCAGGGGCACCATGGGCACCACGGGTACCAGGGCAGGGATGCCATGGGCACTGGGACAATGCCACCATGGGCACCAGGACAGGGCCATCATGGGCACAGGGACAAGGCCACCATGGACACCATGGGCAGCGGGGCAGGGCCACCATGGTGACCGTGGTCACCAGAACAAGGCCACCATGGTCACTAGGACAGGGCCATCATGGGCACCAGGACAAGGCCACCATGGTGACCATGGTCACCAGAACAAGACCACCATGGGCACAGGGACAAGACCACCACAGTCACTGGGACAAGACCACCATGGCCACCAGATGAAGACCACCACGGTCACTGGGACAAGACCACCATGGGCACTGGGACAAGACCACCACGGCCACCAGATCAAGACCACCACAGTCACTGGGACAAGGCCACCACGGCCACGAGATCAAGGCCACCATGGCCACCAGGTCAAGACCACCATGGGCAAAGGGACAAAACCACCACGGCCACCAGATGAAGACCACCACGGCCACTGGGACAAGACCACCACAGTCACTGGGACAAGGCCACCACGGCCACCAGATGAAGACCACCACGGCCACTGGGACAAGACCACCACAGTCACTGGGACAAGACCACCACGGCCACCAGATGAAGACCACCACGGCCACTGGGACAAGACCACCACAGTCACTGGGACAAGGCCACCATGGCCACCAGATCAAGACCACCACGGTCACTGGGACCTGGCCCCCGGTGCGCAGGCCGGCGCGGGCACGGCGGGCACTCACCAGCGGGCCTGGAAGACGCCGAAGAAGGCGGTGTCCTGCCAGCGGGCACCGGGCAGGGTGAAGACGGCCTGCAGGCGGTTGAAGTGCAGCTGCTGCTCGGGCGCCGAGCACACCAGGCGCGCCTTCAGGAACGACGTCCACTTCTTCTGCAGCGTCCGCGCGCCGCCCACGTCCCCCTGCCGGGCACAGGCCGCTGTGGGCACCGCGGGCACCAGGACACGGGCACCATGGTGACCACGGGCACCAGGACACGGCCACCATGGTGACCGTGGGCCCCAGGACAGGGACACCGTGGTGAACACTGGGACAGGGACAAGGCCACCATGGGCACCAGGACAAGGCCACCATGGTGACCGTGGGCCCCAGGACAGGGACACCGTGGTGAACACTGGGACAGGGACAAGGCCACCATGGGCACCAGGACACGGCCACCATGGTGACCACGGGCACCAGGACAGGGACACTGTGGTGACCACTGGGACTGGGACAAGGCCACCATGGGCACCAGGACACGGCCACCATGGTGACCATGGGCCCCAGGACAGGGACACTGTGGTGAACACTGGGACACAGCCACTGCAGGCACCAAAGGCACTGAGACATGGCCACCATGGTGACCATGGGCACCAGGACAAGGCCACCATGGGCACCAGGATAAGGCCACTATGGTGACCACTGGCACTGGGACAAGGCCACTATGGGCACCAGGACAGGGCCACCATGGTGACCACTGGCACTGGGACAAGGCCACTATGGGCACCAAGACAGGGCCACCATGGTGACCATGGGCACCAGGACAAGGCCACCATGGGCACCAGGACAAGGCCACCATGGTGACCGTGGGCCCCAGGACAGGGACACTGTGGTGAACACTGGGACAGGGACAAGGCCACCATGGGCACCAGGACAAGGCCACCATGGTGACCATGGGCACCAGGACAAGGCCACCATGGGCACCAGGACAGAACCACCATGGTGACCATGGGCACCAGGACAAGGCCACTATGGTGACCACTGGCACTGGGACAAGGCCACCATGGGCACCAGGACAGGGCCACCATGGTGACCATGGGCACCAGCAAGGTACCCTGCAGACTGTGCCACCACCCGCTCGGCGTAGCACTCGGTGCCCAACCCCGTGCCCTCAGACAGCTCGGTGCGTGTCCCCAGGTGTGCCCAGGGGTGCCCAGGCGTACCTTGCAGACCCGTGCCACCCGTGCCACCACCTGCTCGGCGTAGCAGTCGTACTCGACGGCGCGCTCGCTGAAGAAGAAGTACACCTTGTCGTCGTCGCCGCTGCTGCCCGCGCTCTCGGGCACGAAGGCCGAGGCCACGAAGTGAGGCTCTGCAGAAGCACCCGGTCACACCGGTGCCCTCCCCGCGCGCCCCGTGCCCTCCCCGCGCGCCCCGCTGTGCCCACCGTTGAGCCACGAGGTCAGGTACTCGGTCTTCACGGAGTAGTGCGGGCCCAGGTTGCGCAGGATGACGGGCTCCGTGCCCAGGAAGTTGTTGAAGGTGGCAGAGTAGAGCTCCCCGTCTGTGAGGGAGGCGTTTAAGGAGGCTGGCGGGCACGGTGCCACCCCTCAGTGCCCCCAGAAGTGTCACCTACCCACGATGAGGCCGGTGTGGCCCTTGGTGGGGTCGTAGGGACATTTGCCTTTGCCGTCCTCGAACGCCACCGGGTCCAGGGTGAAGCCAGAGAGCTCCTGGGGGGCACGGGGGGGGCACTGGGTCATGTCTGTGCCACCCAGACAGGCCCCAGGGACATGGGCACCCTGCAGGTGACACTCCTGGGGACAGGGACAGCCCTGGATGAGGGGCAGGGACACCCCCAGATGATCCTTCAGAGACAGGGACAGCCCTGGATGGTCCTCCTGGGGACAGGGACAGGCTGGGGCCACCCTCCAGAGGACAGGGACACCCTTGGATGAGGGATGGGGACATCCCTGGATGGTCCTCCTGGGGACAGGGACAGCCCTGGGCCACTCTGGGGACAGCGACCCCTCCGAGATGACCCATCAGGGACTGTCCCTGTCCCTCACCCAAGGGTGTTCCTGTCCCTGATGATCCATCTGCACAGGAGACACCTCCAACCTGCCCTCACGGCCACAAAACCGCCCTGAATGCCACCCCTGGGGACAGGGCCAGCCCTGGGGACGGGGCCACATCCCCGGGCAGGGCAGGGGACGTTTGGGGACCCGGCTTTGGGAGCCCACTCACGATGTAGGTGCACTTGGGCTGGAAGGCGTAGGTGCCGCAGGCGTACAGGTGGGAGCTGTTGTAGCTCTGCAGGAAGCGCACGTAGTTGAAGCAGTCGGTCTGCCAGGGGACACAGGGGACATTAACGGGGACAAGGCAGGTGGCACTGGCAAAGTGGCACGGCGAAGGAGCGGGGACAGGGGACACGGCACGGGACATGGCACAGGAAAGGAGTGGGGACAGGGGACACGGCACGGGGACATGGCACGGCGAAGGAGAGGGGACAGGGGACACGGCACAGGGACAGTGGCATGGGACAGAGGTAGAGGACAGGGGACATGGCACAGGGACATGGCACAGGAAAGGAGCGGGGACAGGGGACACGGCACGGGGACAGTGGCATGGGACAGAGGTAGAGGACAGGGGACACTGCCACCACATAGGGGCAAGGGAAATGTGGCACAGCACAGGGACACAGGGACTCTGGAGCTGGCACGGCACAGGGACACAGAACGTGGCACAGGGACAGGGACTCTGGAGCTGGCATGGCACAGGGACACAGAACGTGGCACAGGGACACAGAACATGGCACAGGGACACAGGGACAGGCCCCTGGAGCTGGCATGGCACAGGAACACAGAACATGGCACAGGGACACAGGGACAGGCCCCTGGAGCTGGCATGGCACAGGGACACAGAACATGGCACAGGGACACAGAACATGGCACAGGGACACAGGGACACAGGGACACAGGGACACAGGGACACAGGGACACAGGGACAGGCCCCTGGAGCTGGCATGGCACAGGGACACAGAACATGGCATAGGGACAGAGAACATGGCACAGGGACACAGGGACACAGGGACACAGGGACACAGGGACACAGGGACACAGGGACAGGCCCCTGGAGCTGGCATGGCACAGGGACACAGAACATGGCACAGGGACACAGAACATGGCACAGGGACAGAGAATATGACACAGGGACACAGGGACAGGCCCCTGGAGCTGGCATGGCACAGGGACACAGAACATGGCACAGGGACACAGAACATGGCACAGGGACACAGGGACAGGCCCCTGGAGCTGGCATGGCACAGGAACACAGAACATGGCACAGGGACACAGAACATGGCACAGGGACACAGGGACAGGCCCCTGGAGCTGGCACGGTGCCCCAAAGCCCCCCAGCGCCCCGTGCCCACCTGGTTGTTCTTGCCCTTCTGCACACACTCCGCCTTCTTCTCCACGGGCGCCTCCCAGGAGATCTGGGGGTGGCACAGGGGTCAGGGGCTGGCAGGGCACCCCCCACCCCAAACCCTGCCCGCTTTTGGGGTCCTCACCGCCGCCTTGAGCTCCACGGTGCCCGTGGCCAGGGCGAACACGGCCTCGCGGGCACCCACGTAGAGCAGCGCCTCGGCCTCGTCCAGCGTCAGCGTCAAGTAGTGAGAGACCCCGCCCTGGGAGAAACGGCGGGCGGTGTCCTGCAGCTCTGCGGGGACAGGGACACGGGCTGGGACACGGGCTGGGACACCGGGACACGGGCTGGGACACGGGCTGGGACACGGGCTGGGACACCAGGGACTGCAGGGACACTGGGACAATGGGCTGGGACACCAGGGACTGCGGGGACACCGGGACACAGGCTGGGACACGGGCTGGGACACCAGGGACTGCGGGGACAGGGACACGGGCTGGAACACCACGGACTGTGGGGACACCAGGACACGGGCTGGGACACGGGCTGGGACACCAAGGACTGCGGGGACAGGGACAATGGGCTGGGACACCAGGGACTGCGGGGACACAGGGACAGCGGGCTGGGACCCCACAGCACCCCCCAACCCCTGTCAGATCCCACCCACGGCTTTGTGGGGACATGGGCTGGGACCCCAGAGCTCTGAGGGGACAAGGGAAACTGGGCTGGGATAATGCAAACTGTGGGGACACCACAGACTGTGGGGACAGGGGACACGGGCTGGGACACCAGGGACTGTGGGGACACCGGGACACGGGCTGGGACATGGGCTGGGACCCCACAGACTGCGGGGACAGCGGGCTGGGACCCCACAGCACCCCCCAACCCCTGTCAGATCCCACCCACAGCTCTGTGGGGACACCGGGCTGGGACCCCAGAGCTCTGAGGGGACATGAGGACCCCGCCATGCAGCTCTGTGGGGACACCATGCGGGTACCCCCCTCCTCCACGGCTCTGTGGGGACACGGGGACCCAGAGCAGGGACCCCCAGGGGCACCCCCCGCCCCCGCCGGCCACCCCCGGCCCCGTGGCACACAAAGGTCCCTTTGTCACCGAACACAGTGGCCTTTGCAGGGACCCCGCGCCCCCCCCGTGCCCCCCGGCCACCCCCGGGCTCGGCAGAAAGGAGCCATTGAGGGGACAGCGCCAGGGCCCCGGGCGGGGACAGGGACAGGGGCTGGCACGGCACGGGGGCAGCACGGGGACAGGGGCACTGCTGAGGGTGGGGTCCCGGGCGGGGGGACAGGGGACATGGCACAGGAAAGGAATGGGGACAGGGGACATGGCACGGGGACAGTGGCACAGTAAGGGTGTGGGGACAGGGGACACGGCACAGGAAAGGAATAGGGACAGGGGACAGTGGCACAGTAAAGGTGTGGGGACAGGGGACAGTGGCACAGGGACAGTGGCACCGGAAAGATGTGGGGACATGGGGACATGGCACAGGGACAGTGGCACAGTAAGGGTGTGGGGACAGGGGACATGGCACAGGAAAGGTTGGGGACAGGGGACATGGCACGGGGACAGTGGCACAGTAAGGGTGCGGGGACAGGGGACAGTGGCACAGGAAAGGAATGGGGACAGGGGACATGGCACGGGGACAGTGGCACAGTAAGGGTGTGGGGACAGGGGACATGGCACGGGGACAGTGGCACAGGAAAGGTTGGGGACAGGGGACATGGCACAGGAAAGGTTGGGGACAGGGGACATGGCACGGGGACAGTGGCATGGAACAAGGCGAGGACAGGGGACACTGCCACCACCACATGGGGACAGGGGAATGGGGACACAGGGCATGGCAGGGGGACAGGGACACTGGAGCTGGCACGGCATGGGGACACAGGGTGACAGCACAGGGCAGGGACACCGGCTGCTGGCACGGGACAGAACCTCGGGGCGCTGGCAGGGCAGGGGCACGTGGCAGAGGGACGGGGACAGGGGACACGGGACATGGCAGAGGGACAGGACAGGGGACACGGGACATGGCAGAGGGATGGGGACAGGGACACGGGACATGGCAGAGGGACAGGACAGGGACACAGGACATGGCAGAGGGATGGGGACAGGGACACGGGACATGGCAGAGGGACAGGACAGGGACACAGGACATGGCAGAGGGACAGGACAGGATGATGGCAGGGCGTGGGGACAGGAAACGGCAGAGGGATGGGACAAGGGACACGGCAGGCGGATGGGACAGGGTGGTGGCAGGGCGGGGACACAGGGGACACGGAGGAGGGACAGGACAAAGGAGCTGGCACTGGGATGGGGACAGGGATGGGACAGGGGACACGATACAGGGATGGGGACAGAGGACAGGGCACTGGGATGGGGACAGGGGACAGGGATGGGACAGGGGACACGATACAGGGATGGGGACAAGGGACAGGGATGGGACAGGGGACACGATACAGGGATGGGGACAAGGGACAGGGCACTGGGATGGGGCAGGGGACACAGCACAGGGATGGGGACAGGGGACAGGGCACTGGGATGGGGACAAGGGACAGGGATGGGACAGGGGACACGATACAGGGATGGGGACAAGGGACAGGGCACTGGGATAGGGACAGAGCAGGGACATGAGCAGAGGACGTGGCAGAGAGGTTGGGGACAGGAACACAGCATGGGGCAGTGGCACAGGACTGGGGATGTCACACCTGGCACATGTCCCCCCACAGCCCAGCTTTGGGGACACTGTCCCCCCACAGCCCAATTTTGGGGACACTGTGCCCTCACAGCCCAATTTTGGGGACACTGTGCCCTCCCACAGCCCAATTTTGGGGACACTGTGCCCTCACAGCCCAATTTTGGGGACACTGTCCCCCCACAGCCCAGTTTTGGGGACACTGTGCCCGCACAGCCCAGCTTTGGGGACACTGTCCCCGCACAGCCCAATTTTGGGGACACTGTCCCCCCACAGCCCAATTTTGGGGACACCCACCCACCCCGCAGTGCTGACCAACAAAGCCCCGTGGGTGTGGAGGGACAAAAGCCACCCGAGGCGGTGCCAGCAGCCACCAGGCGCCGTGTCACCCCACATGCCACCCCAGCAGCCCCCCGACCCCCTGGCACTCACCCTCGTAGGGCACAGTCCTCCTGGGCACAGCACTCCACGAGGCCCCCGGCGTGCCCGCGGCAGCGGCGGCCAGGGCCAGCAGCAGCGGGGCGACGACAGCAGCCATGGCACCGGGGGCACGGCGCCGGGCACGCCACGGGGTCCCTGCCAGGGGACACGGCCACGCCGGGGCCCGTCGGTGCCACGGGGCAGCGGTGGCGGCACGCGGGCGGGCACAAGGGTGTCACGAGTCCCCCCACGCCCCGTGGGACACCCCGAGGCGCGGAGCAGGAAACGCTGGGGGTGGGATGACGGTGGGGGGGGGGTGGCCCGGCTGTTTGGCACGTCCTGCCCGGGACCCCCCGGTGCCCCCGGGGCTGCCCCCGAGGTGCCCCCGGGGCGGGCAGGATGCGGCCGGGGATTGTTCTGGGCCGGCCGGCGGGAAGCAGGAAGTTTGGGGGGGCTCGGGGGGGCCCCGGTGACGGCTCGGGAAGGATTTCCGGCAGGGTGGGGGCACGGGAAGGGCCGTGGGAATGGGGGACACCCCGGCCGGGCTGGCACGGGCACGGCTGGGGTGCCACGGGCACGGCTGGGGTGTCACAAGCACATCTGGGCTGCCAGGGACACATCTGGGGGGGCACAGGGGACATCTGGGGTGCCAGAGACACATCTGGGGGGGCACAGGGGACATCTGGGGTGCCAGAGACACATCTGGGGGGCACAGGGGACATTTGGGGTGCCAGAGACACATCTGGGCTGCCACCGGCACAGCTGGGGGGCCAAGGGCATAGTTGGGGTGCCACAAACACAGCTGGGATGTGACAGCCACATCTGGGGTACAACAGGCACATCTGGGGTGCCAAGGGCAAGGCTGGGGTGCCAGGGACACATCTGGGGTGCCCTGGGGGATATTTGGGGTGCCAGGGACACATCTGGGGTGCCCCGGGGGACATTTGAGGTGCCCTGGGCACACCCGGGGTGCCAGAGGAACGGCCAGGCTGCCGCGGGCACGGCTGGGGCTCAACAGGCACAGCCGGGCTCGCAACAGGCGCGGCACCGGGGACAAAGCACGGCGACGGTGCCACGGGCCCCGCCGGGTCCCCGGAGCCGGGACAGCCCCGCTCAGCCGGCCACGGTGTCCCGGGGGTCCCAGAGCGGTGCCATCCCGGGGGTCCCAAAGCGGTGCCACCGGGGGTCCCCAAGGCGGTGCCACCCCACGGTCCGGCGCCGCCGCCCACCCACTCCCGGTGCCGTTATTACCGTGGGGTGATCCCCGCTCCCCCCATGGGGGGATCCCGGTACCCCCCGCCCCCGGTGCCGTTATTACCGTGGGGGGGATCCCCGCTCCCCCCGCTCCCGGTGCCGTTATTAACGTGGCGGATCCCCGCTCCCGGTCGGGATCCCCGCTCCCGGTGCCGTTATTACCGTGGGGGGATCCCGGTACCCCTCGCTCCCGTTATTACCGCGGGGGATCCCCGCTCCCCCCGCTCCCGTTATTACCGTGGCGGATCCCCGCTCCCGTTATTACCGTGGCGGATCCCCGCTCCCCCCGCTCCCGTTATTACCGTGGGGGTCGATCCCCGCTGCACCGGCGGCCCCGAGCGGCGGCGGCGGCGGCGGGGGGGGCGATTCCGGCCCCCCCATCCACGGGCGGAGGGTGCGGGGGGGATCCGGTGGCGATCCCCGGTACCGGGAGGAACAAAGCGCCTCCTCCTCCTCCTCCTCCCGCTGCCGCCGCCCCCGCGGCTCCGCCACAACAATACCGGGCGGGGCGGGGGGCTGCACTCACCTCAGGGCGCGGCGGCGGCGGGGCCCGGAGGGCGGCCCGGGGGTCCGGGCGCGGCGGAGCGGCGGAGCGGCGGAGCGGGGCGGGGGGCGGGCCCGGGCCGCGGGGGGGGCGGCGGCGGGAGCGGCGGGAGCGGCGGAGCGGGGCCACGCCCCCCGTGACGTCACGGCCGCCCCTCCGCCGGGCGCGGGGCTCGGCTCGGGACCGCTCGGGTCGGGTCGGGGCCGCTCGGGTCGGGTCGGGTCAGATCGGAACCGCTCGGGTCGGGTCCGGTCAGATCGGGACCGCTCGGGTCAGATCGTGACCGCTCGGGTCGGGTCGGGTCGGATCGGAACCGCTCGGGTCGGGTCGGGACCGCTCGGGTCAGATCGGAACCACTTGGATCGGGACCGATCAGATCAGAACCGCTCGGGTCGGGACCGCTCGGGTTGGCTCGGGACCGCTCGGCTCCAATCGCACCCCGGGCCAGTCGGAACCGCCTGCGCTCGGCTCTGCTCGGCTCGGAACCGTTCGGGTCTTACTGGGACCAGTTGGGACAACCAGGCTCAGCCCAGCGCGGCTCGGCTCGGGTCAGATCCAGAAGCAGGCAGCCCAGTTCAGGGTGTCCCGGTTGGGCTCAGCCCAGTTTGGGGTGTTCTGACTGGGCTCAGCCCAGTTCAGCTCAACTGGCCTGGCTCAGCCCACTTTGGGGTGTCCCAGTTTGGCTCAGCCCAGTTCAGGGTGTCCCGGTTGGGCTCAGCCCAGTTTGGGGTGTCCTGGTTGGGCTCAGCCCAGTTCAGGGTGTCCCGGTTGGGCTCAGCCCAGTTCAGCCCCACTGGCCTGGCTCAGCCCAGTTTGGGGTGTCCCAGTTGGGCTCATCCCAGTTCAGCTCAACTGGCCTGGCTCAGCCCAGTTTGGGGTGCCCCAGTTGGGCTCAGCCCAGTTTGGGGTGTCCCGGTTGGCCTTAGCCCAGTTCAGGCCACCTTAACCAGGCTCAGCTCAACCCAGCTTGGCTCAGCCCAGCCTGGGTTAACCGGGTCAGCCCAGCCTGGTTTAACCCGGTTCAGCCCAGCCTGGGTTAACCTAGCTCACAGTGCCACCACTGTTGCCGTCCCAGTGCCACTCCAGTGCCATTCCCAGTGCCACCCTGGTGCCATCCTCAGTGAGATCCCAGTGCCACTCCAGTGCCATTCCCAGTGAGATCCCAGTGCCACTCCAGTGCCACCCCGGTGCCAGGATCCCCTCCCCGAGAGGATGAGCACGAACCCCGGGTGGGCAGCAGAGCCGTGTCACCTCCGGGGACAGGACAAGCGCCCCGCGGTGCCACCCCCGCCGGGGCACGGCCAAGCTGGCACGGCCGCCGGGCACCTCTCCAGGCGCTGGCACCGCGCTCCGCTAATTAACGGGGCCGAGATAACGAGGGCACCGCAGCGGGCACCGAGCTGCGTCCCCAAAGCCAGCGGGGACAGGGAGGGGCTGCCCGCGTCCCTGCCACCCCGAAATGCAGGGGACACAATCCTGGGGGGCACTCTGGGACCCCAAAATGCCCGGGGACCCGTCGGTGCCCAGGGACCCCCCAATGCCTGGGTACCCCCCAATGCCCAGGGACCCCCAGTGTCCAGGGACCCCTCGATGCCCAGGGACCCCCAATGCCAAGGAACCCCTCAGTGCCTGGATACCCCTTGATGCTCAGGGACCCCCAAATGCCCAGGAACCCCCAATGCCCATGGACCCCCAATACCCAGGGTCCCCCAAATGCCCAGGGACCCCCAATACCCAGGGTCCCCCAAATGCCCAGGGACCCCCAATGCCCATGGACCCCCAATACCCATGGACCCCCAGTGCCTGGAAAACCCCCAATGCCCAGAGACCCCTAATGCCCAGGGTCCCCCCAATGCCCAGGGACCCCCAAATGCCCAGGGACGCCCAATGCCGAGGGACCCCCAAATGCCCAGGGACCCCTCAGTGCCCGGGTACCCCTCGATGCCCAGGGACCCCCACAGTGTCCAGGGACCTCCAATGCCCAGGGACCCCCAATGCCCAGAGACCCCCAATGCCCAGGGACCCCTCAGTGCCCGGGTACCCCCCAAATACCCAGGGTGCCCTCAATACCCAGAGACCCCCAATACCCAGGGTCCCCCCAATGCCCAGGGACCCCCAATGCCCATGGACACCCAATACCCAGGGACCCCCAGTGCCCGGGAACCCCCCAATGCCCAGAGACCCCCAATACCCAGGGTCCCCCCAATGCCCAGGGTGCCATCGATACCCAGAGACCCCCCAATGCCCAGAGACCCCCCCAGTGCCCTGGACCCCCTCAGTGCCCCCCCGGACCTTGGGGACAATTCGGGGTGTCGGGTCCCCCCCCCGCGGCCACCACGTGTGCCCTCACCGGAAAAGGGCGTGGTCCCAGAAGGGGGCGTGGCTTTTACAAAACCCACCAATAGCAAGCGGCAAACTTCGCGCTGACCCCGCCCTCTACCCCGCCCCGCCGCCCTCAGGCGCCCTCAGGCGCACAAACGTCAATCAAAACGTGGCGGGCTGGCGGCCCGGCCAATCACAGGCAGGTCCCGGCGTGTAGGGCGGGATTTAGCGGGAATCAACCAATCACAACTTGTGATGGGCGGAGCCGCGTTCTCGCGGCGCGTTTCCGCCTAACCCGGAAATTCTGAGGGAGCTTCCGGTGCGGCGGCGGCGGCGGCGCGGCCTCGTCAGGGCCCGCTCCGGTTCCCGCTCCTGTTCCCGGCCCCGCTCCCGCTCCGGGCCCCGTTCCGGGCCCCGTTCCCGCTGCAGCCATGGCGGACGTGACCGCCCGTAGCCTGCAGTATGAGTACAAGGCGGTGAGTATGCGCCCGGTGCCCGTCCCGGATCCCCCATCCCCATTTTGGGGTTCCCCATCCCCATTTTGGGGTTCCCAGTCCCATTTTGGGATCCCCCATCCTCATTTTGGGATCCCCCATCCCCATTTTGGGATCCCCCATCACCATATTGGGATCCCCCATCCCCATTTTGTGGTTCCCCATCCCCATTTAGGGGTTCCCAGTACCATTTTGGGATCCCCCATCCCCATTTTGGGGTTCCCAGTCCCATTTTGGGATCCGCCATCCCCATTTTGGGATCCCCCATCCTCATTTTGGGATCCCCCATCCCCATTTTGGGATCCCCCATCCCCATTTTGGGATCCCCCATCCCCATTTTGGGGTTCCCCATCCCCATTTTGGGATCCCCCATCCTCATTTTGGGATCCCCCATCCCCATTTTGGGATCCCCCATCCCCATTTTGGGATCCCCCATCCCCATTTTGGGGTTCCCCATCCCCATTTTGGGGTTCCCAGTCCCATTTTGGGATCCCCCATCCCCATTTTGGGGTTCCCCATCCCCATTTTGGGATCCCCCATCCCCATATTGGGATCCCCCATCCCCATTTTGGGATCCCCCATCCCCATTTTGGGACCCCTTGGACTTCTCCCCCTCAACCCCATTCCCGTCATTCCAAATCCCATTTTGACCCCATTTAACCCAATTTTAACCCAATTTAATCCCATTTTTCCCCATTTCCCCCCCCCCAGAACTCCAACCTGGTGCTCCAAGCCGACTGTTCCCTGATCCAATGGGGAATCCAATTTTAACCCCATTTAATCCAATTTTAACCCAATTTAATCCCATTTTTGCCCCCCAGAACTCTAAGCTGATACTGCAAGCAGACTGTTCCCTGATCCAATGTGGAATCCAATTTTTAACCCCATTTTAATCCCATTTTAACGCTATTAAACCCTATTTAACCCCATTTTAACTTAATCCCATTTTTCCCCCCCAGAACTCCAACCTGGTGCTGCAAGCCAACCGTTCCCTGATCCAATGGGGAATCCAATTTTAACCCAATTTTAACTCCATTAGACCCCATTTTAACCCCATTTATCCCAAATTTAACCCAATTTAATCCCTTTTTAGCCCCATTTTCCCTCCAGAACTCTAACCTGGTGATCCAAGCTGACCGTTCCCTGATCCAATGGGGAATCCAATTTTAATCCCATTTTAACCCAATTTAATCCCATTTCCCCCCCCCCAGCACTCCAACCTGGTGCTACAAGCCAACCATTCCCTGATCCAATGGGGAATCCAAATTTTAACCCCATTTTAATCCCATTTTAACCCAAATTTAACCCAATTTAATCCCCTTTTTCCCCCCAGAACTCCAGCCTGGTGCTCCAAGCCGACCACTCACTGATCCAATGGGGAATCCAAATTTAACCCCATTTTAACCCTGTTTAATCCTATTAAAGCCCATTTTAACCCCTTTTAACCCAATTTAATCCCATTTTTCCCCCCAGAACTCCAACCTGGTGCTCCAAGCCGACCGCTCGCTGATCGACCGCACGCGCCGGGACGAGCCCACGGGGGAGGTCCTGTCCCTGGTGGGGAAGCTGGAGGGGACCCGCATGGGGGACAAGGCCCAGAGGACCAAACCCCAAATGCAGGAGGAGAGAAGAGCCAAGTGAGCAGAAATTTGGGAATTTTCAGCCTGGGATCGTGGGGTGAAGGGGGTCAGAGGTGGGAGGAGTCTCGTTGAGAAAGGAGATTTTCAGGGGTTGGGTTCTCCAAAAATTGGGTTTTTTTGGTGGTAAATAGCCAAAAAAATCTGATTTTCCTGGTATTAAATATCCAAAATAAACCTGCTTTTCTTGGTGCTAAATATCCCAAAAAATCTGATTTTCCTGGTATTAAATATAAAAAAATCTGCTTTTCCTGGTTCCCAGTTTCCCACAAAATCTATTTTTCCTGGTGCTAAATATACCAAAAAACTGATTTTCCTGGTATTAAATATAAAAAAATCTGCTTTTCCTGGTTCCCAGTTTCCCACAAAATCTATTTTTCCTGGTGCTAAATGTACCAAAAAACTGATTTTCCTGGTGCTAAATATCCCAAAAAATCTGCTTTTCCTGGTATTAAATATCCCAAAAAATCTTCTTTTCTTGGAGTTTTCCTTTCTCCAACTCAACAATTTTGGAAATACATGGAGTGGAAAACCCAAAACCCAAACCAACCTTGGAACCACCAAAATAATCACAAAAAAATGAAAATAAATCAAGTTTTTGGGAATAAACTGCTCTGGAAAAAGCAGGATTTGAGCCATGAGGGAATTCTGGAGGTGAAAAACCCAAAACCCCAATGCCACCATTATTGGAGATACCAAAATCATCACAAAAAAACCAAAATCAATCAAATTTTTTTCATTTTTTCCTCCGAAAAAACCCGGATTTGAACGCTGACCGTCTCTAATTCCCGGTTTTTTCCCAAATTTTTTCCAGGAGGAGGAAGAGGGACGAGGACCGGCACGACATCAACAAGATGAAGGGCTACACGCTGCTGTCGGAGGGCATCGACGAGATGGTGGGCATCATCTACAAACCCAAAACCAAGGAGACGCGCGAGACCTACGAGGTCCTGCTCAGCTTCATCCAGGCCGCCCTGGGCGACCAGGTCAGCTCTGGGATTTTGGGATTTGGGATTTGGGAATCCGACCCTCGCTGTCCCGTTGGGTAGGTTGGGTTGGGTGGGAGTTTGGAAGTTGGGAAGTTCTACCATGGGTTGGGGTGGTCTACCATGGGTTTCTGCTGGATTGACCTGGTCTTGGAAGCTTCCAAGGATCCCAGGTCTTTGGGAATTCCATCCCAGCCCCTCAAAGAGAAAATTCCTTCCCAAAATCCCACGCAGATCTGCTCATGGAGCCATGGAATGGTTTGGGATGGAAGGGACCTTAAAGTTCATCTGGTCCTACCATGTCCTAGGACATTTTCCACCATCCCAGGTGGCTCCAACCTGATTTGGACACTTCCAGAGGTCCTAACTTCTTTGGGAATTCCATCCCAGCCCCTCTCCCAATATTCCTTCCCAAAATCCCACCCAGATCTCCTCATGGAACCATGGAATGGTTTGGGTTTGAGGAACACCAAAAGTCACCATGAGCTGGGACATTTTCCACCATTCCAGTTGGCTCCAAGCTGGTCTTGGACACGTCCATGGATCCCAGCTGCTCTGGGAATTCCATCCCAGCCCCTCAAAGAGAAAATCCCTTCCCAAAATCCCACCTAGATGGAACCATGGAACCACGGAATGGTTTGGGTTGGAAGGAACCTTAAAGTTCATCTGGTCACACCATAAGTTGGGACATTTTCAATGTGTCTTGGACACTTTCATGGATTCCAGCTGCTCTGGGTATTCCATCCCAACCCCTCAAAGGGAAAATCCCATCCCAAAATCCCACTTGGATGGAACCATGGAACCATGGAGTGGTTTGTGTTGGAGGAACACCAAAGCCCATCTGGTCCCAACAGGATCTGGGACACTTCCCACCACCCCAGGTGGCTCCAAGGTGCTCCTTGCTCACCCTTGTCCCCCCTTAGCCCCGGGACATCCTGTGCGGGGCGGCCGACGAGGTCCTGGCCGTGCTGAAGAACGAGAAGCTGCGCGACAAGGAGCGGCGCAAGGAGGTGGAGCTGCTGCTGGGCCCCACCGACGACACGCGCTACCACGTGCTGGTCAACCTGGGCAAGAAGATCACCGACTACGGCGGCGACAAGGACATCCAGAACATGGGTGAGGCAATTTGGGGATTTTTTGGGAATTTTTTCATCATTTTTTTTCATTTTTTTTCATAAATTTGTCTCCAATTGTTTGCAGTTTTTGGAGGTTTTTGGGGAATATTTTTAAATTTTTTTTTTGTGTGTGTATATATATATATAAAATCTGATTTTTTGGGGTTTTTTTGGGTATTTTGGGGGGTTTTTTTTGGAATTTTTTGTGATTTTATTAGGGATTTTTTTGTAATTTTTAGAGATTATTTTGGTGATTTTTTAAGGGATTTTTTTTTGCAATTGTTTTTGTAACTTTTGAAGATTATTTGAAGGAATTCTTTAAATTTAAAAAATATTTTCTTATGTGTATATTTTATTTAACGCTCAATATTTTGGTCATTTTTGGTGATTTTTTTTCAGAATTTTTCCATTAATTTTTCCAAACAATTTTCCATCTTATTTAGGATTTTTGGGGGGTTTTTTTGGGGGATTCTCTGGGTGAATCCCGGGTGAATTCCATGCGGAATTCCCAGGAATTCCCAGCAATTCTGTTCCCTGCAGATGACAACATCGACGAGACCTACGGGGTCAACGTTCAGTTCGAGTCCGACGAGGAGGTGGGGACGGCCCCGGCCCCGTTCGCCCCGAAACCCGGGGGTCAGCCCGGCCCTTTTCCTAAATCCCATTTTCCTAAATCCCATTTTCCTAAATCCCATTTTTCTAAATCCCATTGCCCTCCTTGGATCCACTGATCCCATTGCCCTGATCCCATTTTCCTAACTCCCATTTCCTTTCTTGGATCCCACTGATCCCCTTGCCCTAAATCCCATTTTCCTAAATCCCATTTCCTTCCTTGGATCCCATTGATCCCATTTTCCTAAATCCCATTTCCTTTCTTGGATCCCACTAATCACATTGCCCTAAATCCCATTTTCCTAAATCCCATTTTCCTAAATCCCATTTTTCTAAATCCCATTGCCCTCCTTGGATCCACTGATCCCATTGCCCTGATCCCATTTTCCTAACTCCCATTTCCTTTCTTGGATCCCACTGATCCCCTTGCCCTAAATCCCATTTTCCTAAATCCCATTTCCTTCCTTGGATCCCATTGATCCCATTTTCCTAAATCCCATTTCCTTTCTTGGATCCCACTGATCCCATTGCCCTAAATCCCATTTTCCTAAATCCCATTTTCCTAAATCCCATTTTCCTAAATCCCATTTCCTTCCCTGTATCCCACTGATCCCATTTCCCTAAATCCCATTTTCCTCCCTGGACCCCACTGATCCCATTTACCTAAATCCTGTTTTCCTTGATCCCATTTTCAGGTAGGAAAAGGGATAAAAATGGGATTTTGGAGGGAAAAGAGGAGTAAAAATGGCATTTCTGAGGGAAAAGACAGATAAAAATGGGATTTTTTGAGGGGGAAAATGGCCTTTCTGAGGAAAAAGAGGGGTTAAAATGGGATTTTGGAGGGAAAAAGTGAGATTTCTGAGGGAAAAGGGGGAAAATGGGATTTTTAGGGGAAAAGAAGGGTTAAAATGGGATTTCTTAGGATAAAAAAGGATTTTGGAATGGGATTTTTGAGGGAAAAGGAGTAAAAATGGGATTTCTGAGGGAATAGAGGGAAAAAATGGGTTTTTTGAGGCAAAACAGAGGTAAAACTGGGATTTTTGAGGGGAAAAACAAGATTTTGGATGGAAAAGTGGGGTTTAAATGGGATTTCTGAGGGAAAAAGGGATTGGAGTAAAGATGGGATTTCTGAGGGAAAAGAGGGATTAAAATGGGATTTTTGAGGGGAAAATGGGATTTTTGAGGGGAAAAATGGGATTTTTGAGGGAAAAGGGGTAAAAATGGGATTTTTGCAGGGGGAAAAAGTGGGATTTCTGAGGGAAAAGAGGGATGTAAATGGGATTTTTTGAGGGAAAATGAGGAAAAAATGGGATTTTTGAGGGGAAAAAGTGGGATTTCTGAGGGTAAAAAGAATCAGCAAGATAATTTTGAGGAAAATAAAGGTAAAATTGGAATTTTCTCCCAGGAGGGGGACGAGGACATCTACGGCGAGGTTCGGGACGAGGCGTCGGACGATGACCTGGAGGGGGACGAGGCCGTGGTTCGCTGCACACTCTCGGCCAACGTGAGTGGGGTTTATGGGCTTTTATTTTATTTGCGTTTCAATTTTTATTTTAATTTGTATTTTCACGGGGTTTATTTTTGTCATGGCATTTTGATGGGATTTTTTAATGGGATTTTTTTGATTTTTATGGATTTTTTTTAATGAGGATTTTAATGTGTTTTTTTTTTTTTTTACTTTTTTGATTTTTATGGGGATTATTGGGGATTTTTATGGGGATTTTATGAGATTTTGGGGGGGTTTTAATGGGGATTTTTGTGGGATTTGTCGGGACTGTTATGAGGATTTTCATGGAGATTTAATGAGGATTTTTATTGAATTTTTATGGTTTGGTTTTTTTTTTTTATGGGATTTTTTTAATGGGGGTTTTAAATCTTTTTATGGGGTTTTTATGGGTTCTTTTATTTCAGTGTGATTTAAAATTTTTTGAATTTTAATGGGGATTTTTATGGGTATTTTATGGGATTTGTGGAGATTTTTATGGGGATTTTTATGAGTATTTTATGGGATTTTTGGAGATTTTTATGGAGCTTTTGTGGGATTTTTTTAATTGAATGGGATTTTTTCAATAAAATTTTAAAGGTTTTGTTGGGGTTTTGATGGGTATTTTGATGGGATTTTTTAAATGCAAATTTTTAAAATGATATTTTAATGGAAATTTTAATGGAAATGGTGGGATTTTTGAGGGGGGAATTTTATGGGAATTTTTAAAATTATTTTTGTGGGATTTTGATGGGAATTGTTGGGATTTTCCAGCTGGTGGCCTCGGGGGAGCTGATGAGCTCCAAGAAGAAGAACCTGCCACCCATGGGACATCAAAACCTTGGGAATGATGGGATTTTGATGGGATATTTTTGGGATATTGATGGGATTTTGATGGGATTTTTTGTTATTTTAATGGGATTTTGATGGGATTTTTTGGGATTTTGGTGGAATTTTGACGGGAATTGTTGGGCTTTTCCAGCTGGTGGCCTCGGGGGAGCTGATGAGCTGCCACCAATGGGACATCAAAACCTTGGGAATGATGGGATTTCAATGGGATTTTTTGGGATTTCAATGGGATTTTTTGGGATTTTAATGGGATTTTGATGGGAATTGTTGGGCTTTTCCAGCTGGTGGCCTCAGGGGAGCTGATGAGCTCCAAGAAGAAGGATCTCCACCCCCGGGACATCGACGCCTTCTGGCTGCAGCGCCAGCTCAGCCGCTTCTATGACGACGCCATCGTCTCCCAGAAAAAGGCAGATGAGGTCCTGGAGATCCTCAAGGTCTGTGGCCACCAAATCCTTGGCATTTGGGAGAATTCTCCCTCTAAAAAAATGGGAATTCGGCTCAAAATTCGTTCTTAGTGTTTTTATGGGATTTTGGGGTGGTTTTTCCTTGGAAATCGTTGTCCATGGGGTCTTTTCCCCCCTGATTTCCATACTTTTTTGGGAAAATGGGAATTTCTGGGGTTGTTTTTGCATTTCCATGGGGTGTTCCCCTCCTGATTCCCATATTTTGTAGAAAAATTAGAATTTTTAGGTTTGCTTTTTAGCCTCCAGGATGATTTTTTAGCTTCCAGGGTTGTTTTCCACTCCTTTCCCAACCTCTCCTCGCCTCCATCCTGTGGAAATCAGGGATCTGGATTCCCTGGGTGTGAAAATTCCATGTTTTTTTTCCCCCAGACTGCCAGCGACGACCGGGAATGTGAGAACCAGCTGGTGCTGCTGCTGGGCTTCAACACCTTCGACTTTATCAAGGTCCTCAGGCAGCACAGGATGATGAGTGAGTTTTTATTTCCCTTTCCCAACGGAATTATGTCCCAAAATCCCAAAAAATCCCATCAAACTCCCAAAAAATCCTATCGAATTCCATCAAATCCCAAAAAATCCCAAGATTTCCATAGAAATCCCAAAAAATCCCATAAAAATCCCAAAATTTCCCCAAAAAATTCCATGCAAATCTCAGCAAATCCCCTAAAAGTCACAAAAAATCCAAAAATTCCCATAAAAATCCCAGCAAATCCCATAAAAGTCACAAAAAAAAAAATCCCAAAAATTTCCATAAACATCCTATAAAAGTCTCAACAAATCCTATCAAAATCCCATTATTCCCTGGGTTTGGGGTGCAAAATCCCAAAACCACCAGAAAAAAATCCTGTTAAAATTAAAAGAAATCCCCCCAAAAAACCCCCAACAATTCCCCTAAAAACCACCTAGAAAATCCCATAAAAATCCCAAAAATTCCCATAAAAAGGATTTTTCCATGCTTTTTCCCAGTCCTGTACTGCACCTTGCTGGCCAGCGCGCAGAGCGAGGCGGAGAAGGAGCGCATCATGGGCAAGATGGAGGCCGACCCCGAGCTCTCCAAATTCCTCTACCAGCTCCACGAGACGGAAAAAGAGGATCTGATCCGGGTCAGGAATCTTTTTGGGATTTATGGGATTTGTGGGATTTGGGGTTGGGGCTGGAAATCTGTGGGGAAGCGACGCGCTTGTGGCTGTTTTTGCTTTCTCAGAGTTTGTTCTTCCTTCAAAATCCTACAAAAAATCAAAGTTTTCCTTCAAAATCCCACAAAATGTTCCTGTTTTTTTGTGGGGTTTGTGGGATTTGGGGTTGGAAAAGGGGCTGGAATCCCCCAAAAATCTGTGGGGAAGCCACACTGCTGTGGTCTCTTCTGCTTTCTCAGAGTTTGTTTTTCCTTCAAAATCTCATAAAAAATCAGCTGAAATGCCCTAAATCCCACAAAATATCCCAAATGGTTGCTCCTGGTTTATCAAAATGTTTATTCCCTGTTTTTGGATGAGTTTTCCAAAGAAATTGAGGAAGCAGGAGCACTTTTAAGAGGCTGAATCCCAGTTTTTCCCTACAGGTGGAATGCTCTGTGTGGAGCCATTTTTGTGAGGGGAAATTCACTTTTTCTGTCTAAAATGATTACTCCTGGTTTGTCAAAATGGTTGTTCCTGATTTTTGGATGGATTTTTCCAGAGAAATTGAGGGAATACGAGCAGTTTGGAGGAGAATTAGCCTCAATCCAAATTTTTCCCCTCAGGAGGATCCCTCCCAGCAGGAGCCATTTTTGTGAGGGAAAATTCAGTTTTCCCACCTCAAATGATTATTCTTGATTTATAAAAATGGTTCTTCTTGGTTTATTCCTAAAAAATTGAGGGAACAGCAGCATTTTAGAGAAGTCTGAGCCCTTTCCTGAGGCTGAATCCTAATTTTTCCCCTCCGGAGGATCACTCATGGCAGGAGCCATTTTTGTGAGGGGAAGTTTGGTTTTCCCGCCAAAAGTTGCCATTCCCCATTTATAGAAATGATTATTCCTGGTTTATTCCTAAAAAATTGAGGGAACAGCAGCACTTTAGAGAAGGCTGAGCCCTTTCCTGAGGCTGAATCCTGATTTTTCCCCTCAGGAGGATCCCTCCTCGTGGGAGCCATTTTTGTGAGGGGAAATTCGGTTTTCCCACCAAAAATGACTGTTCCCAGTTTATAAAAACAGTTATTCCCAGTTTATCAAAATGGGAAGTTTTTATTTGTAAAAACTTGAGGGAACAGCAACACTTCAGAGGAGTCTGAGCCTCTTATCTGAGGTTAAATCCCAATTTTTCCCCTCAGGAGGAGCGCTCCCGGCGGGAACGCGTGCGCCAATCCCGCATGGACACCGACCTGGAGTCCATGGATCTGGACCAGGGAGGAGAGGTAAAATCCATGGATTTGCTCCCAAAACACCCCCAGCTATCCCAAAAACTATTTGATCCCACAGGGAAGATGGATTCCCACTTGGAATCTGCAGCTTTCCCTTCAAACAGCAGGAGAAAATATTCCCATTTTTCCTTTTTCTCCATTTTCCCCCCATTTTTACCCCTTTTTCCCCATTATTTGCCCCATTATTTTCCCCTTCCCCCCACCAACATTTCCCCATTTTCCCCCATTATTTTCCCCCATTTCCCCCCAATTTTTTCCCATTTCCCCCACATTATTTCCCCCCCATTTTTTCCCCATTTTCCCCGTTTCCCCATTTCCCCCCTCATATTCCCCCCACTTTTCCCCATTTCCCCCCATTATTTTCCCCCCATATTTCCCCATTATCCCCCCATTTTCCTTCATTATTTCCCCATTATCCCCCCCCATATTCCCCCAATTTTTTCCCATTTCCCCCCATTTCTTCCCATTATTTTCCCATTTCCCTCCATATTCCCCCAATTTCCCTCTCATTTCCCTCCCATTATTTCCCCATTTCTCCCCCTCATATTCCCCCTCATTTTCCTCTCATTTTCCCTGTGTTTCCCCCCATTTTTTGCCATTTTTGGCCTTTTTTTTTTTCATTCCCCCCGCCATTTCCCCCCCCTATTTTTCCCATTTTGCCCAAATTTCCCATTTTTCCCAATTTTGCAGGCCCTGGCTCCGCGGCAGGTGCTGGATTTGGAGGATTTGGTGTTTGCCCAGGGCAGTCACTTCATGGCCAACAAGCGCTGCCAGCTCCCGGACGGATCCTTCCGCAGGCAGCGCAAGGGATACGAGGAGGTTCACGTCCCCGCCCTCAAACCCAAACCCTTCGCTGCTGACGAGGTTTGTCCCACCCAAAACATTTTAAAAAATTAAAAAAAAAATTTAAAAAAAATTTAAAAAATAAAAAAAAAGCAAAAACAAAGCAAAAAAAAAGGGAAAAAAGGGGGAAAAAACCGCAAAAAATTCAATTTATTTTCATTTTTCACAATGAAAATCCAAATCGTTTGGAGCTGATGAGGTTTGCACCCAAAAGAAGCAAAAAAACCCTTAAAGAGGAAAAAAAAAAGCTAAAATAATTTTTAAAAAGCAAAAATAATTAAAAAAAAATAAAAAATTGCAAAAAAAAAGACAAAAAATTGATTTTTTCCCATGAAAACCCAAAGCCTTCAGGCTGATGAGGTCTGCCCCCAAAGAAAGCAAAAAATATAATAAAAAGCAAATACATTTTAAAAAAATGAGGAAAGCAAAAATAATAAAAGGAAAATTTAAGAAAGCAAAAGTAATCAAAGCAGAAATAGCCAAAATTTTGATTTTTTTCCCATGAAAATCTGAATCTTTCAGAACTAACAAGGTTTCTTCCCAAAAAAAGCAAAAAAAAAAAAAAATTAAAAAAAATCAAAAAATCAATTTATTTTCATGTTTCACAATGAAAATCCAAACCCTTTGGGACTGATGAGGTTTGGACCCAAACCAATAAAGCAAAATAATTAAAAAAAAAAAAAAAGGCAAAGAAATAAATTTGGAATTTAAATATTTACCTTTTTCATGGAATCTTAATGCCTAAAAATTGAATTTTCCCCACTTTTCCACCCCTGAAAACACCAAATTTTCCTTTTTTTTCCTGGAAAACCGCCGGAATTTTGGATTTCTCCTCCTTTTCTCCCTTCCTAGCAATTGGTTCCTGTGGAGAAACTCCCCAAGTATGCCCAGGCCGGCTTCGAGGGCTTCAAAACCCTCAACAGGATCCAGAGCAAATTGTTCCGCGCCGCGCTGGAGAGCGACGAGAACCTGCTGCTCTGCGCCCCCACGGTGGGACCCGGGCCTTGGGGGTTTTTGGGGGTTTTTTGGATTTTTTTGGGGTGGTTTTGGGGTGTTTTGGCATTCCTTTGGGGTTTTTAGGGGTTTTTTTTTAGGATTTTTTGGGGGGTTTTGGGTGATTTTGGGGTTTTTTTTAAGTGGTTTTGGAGTGTTTGGGACTTTTTGGGTGGTTTTGATTTTTGGGGGGTTTTCTTGGGGAGTTTTTTGGGGTTTTTTTCTGGGGTTTTTGGGTTTTTTTGGGATGGACATGCACCGTGTGACATTTTTTGGGGTGGAGAAGCTCAGGGGGTTCCTCAAGGTGGATCTGGGGTTGGGGATGGAGAAGCTCAGGGGGTTCCTCAAGATATTGCTCAAAGTGAATTTGGGGTTTAGGGGCTGAAGAACCTCAAGGTAGATCTGGGGTTTGAGGTTGAAGAACCTCAAGGTAGATCTGGGCTTTGGGGCTGCAGAACCTCAAGGTGGATCTGAAGTTTGGGGCTGGTGAACCTCAAGGTGGATCTGGGGCTTGGAGTGGAAAACCTCAGGAGGTTCTTCAAGGTAGATCTGAAGTCTGGGGCTGGTGAACCTCAAGGTGGATCTGGGGCTTGGAGTGGAAAACCTCGGGAGGTTCCTCAAGATATTCCGCAAGGTGGATCTGGGGTTCAGGGCTGAAGAACCTCAGGAGGTTCCTCAAGGTAGATCTGGAGTCTGGGGCTGGTGAACCTCAAGGTGGATCTGGGGCTTGGAGTGGAAAACCTCAGGAGGTTCCTCAAGGTAGAGCTGGAGTCTGGGGCTGGGGAACCTCAAGGTGGATCTGGGCTTTGGGGCAGGAGAACCTTGGAATTCCGGGATTTTGGAGACTTTTGGGACAGAAGGTGTCTGTCGCAGGGCGCGGGGAAGACCAACGTGGCGCTGATGTGCATGCTGCGGGAGATCGGCAAGCACATCAACATGGACGGCACCATCAACGTGGACGACTTCAAGATCATCTACATCGCGCCCATGAGGTCCCTGGTGCAGGAGATGGTCGGGAGCTTCAGCAAGGTGAGGCTCCGTGGGGCTGGATTTGGGATCGGGTCCCAGGAGGTTTGGGATCAGATCCCAGGAAAGTTTGGAATCACGTCCAAGGAGAAGTTTGGGATCGGGTCCAAGGGGAGGTTTGGAATCACTGAGGGGTTTGGGATGAGCAGGGTCAGATCCCAAGAAAGGTTTGGGATCAGATCTCGGGAGGTTTGGGATCAAATAAAGGGGACATTTGGGATCAGATCTCAGAGGACATTTGGCATCAGGTCCCAGGGGAGTTCTGGGATGAGTGGGATCAGATCCAGGAGAAGACATCCAGGTGGGATTTGGGATCTCATTTCTGGGAATCCCAGAAGAGGGAACACCCTCAAAGCACCCCAGGAGAAGTTTGAGTGGGATTTTGGGGTCCTTCCTCCACCCTCATCCCGTGGGTTTCTCCAGAAGTTTGGGTGGGATTTTGGGGTCCTTCCTCCACCCTCATCCTGTGGGTTTCTCCAGAAGTTTGGGTGGGATTTTGGGGTCCTTCCTCCACCCTCATCCCGTGGGTTTCTCCAGAAGTTTGTGTGGGATTTTGGGGTCCTTCCTCCACCCTCATCCCGTGGGTTTCTCCAGAAGTTTGGGTGGGATTTTGGGGTCCTTCTTCCACCCTCATCCCGTGGGTTTTTCCCAGCGTTTGGCCACCTACGGGATCACGGTGGCCGAGCTGACCGGGGACCACCAGCTGTGCAAGGAGGAGATCAGCGCCACGCAGATCATCGTCTGCACGCCCGAGAAGTGGGACATCATCACGCGCAAGGGCGGCGAGCGCACCTACACCCAGCTGGTGCGGCTGGTCATCCTGGTGAGCTCCTCAACGGCCGGGTGGAGCTCCTCCAGGGGGAGCTGGGGCTTGGGGCTCCTCCAGGTGTTCCTCAAGGTGGAACTGGGGCTTGGGGCTCCTCGAGGTGGAGCTGGGGCTTGGGGCTCCTCCAGGTGTTCCTCAAGGTGGAACTGGGGCTTGGGGCTCCTCGAGGTGGAGCTGGGGCTTGGGGCTCCTCCAGGTGTTCCTCAAGGTGGAACTGGGGCTTGGGGCTCCTCGAGGTGGAGCTGGGGCTTGGGGCTCCTCCAGGTGTTCCTCAAGGTGGAACTGGGGCTTGGGGTTCCTCGAGGTGGAGCTGGGGCTTGGGGCTCCTCCAGGTGTTCCTCAAGCTGGAACTGGGCTTTGATGTGGAGAACCTCAAGGTGGGTCTGGGGCTTGGGGATGGAGAAGCTCAGGAGGTTCCTCAAGGTGGATCTGCGGTTTGGAGGTGGAGAACCTCAAGGTGAGTCTGGGGCTTGGGGATGGAGGACCTCAAGGTGGATCTAGGGTTTGGGGCTGGAGGAGCTCAGGAGGTTCTTCAAGGTGTTCCTCCAGGTGGATCTGGGGTTTGGGGCTCCTCAAGGTGTTCCTCAAGGTAGATCTGGGCTTTGGGGCTGGAGAACCTCAAGGTAGATCTGGGCTTTGGGGCTGGAGGCTCTTGGACCTGTCCATGCGTGACACCGGTGGTGGAACCAGCTGAACTTTGTGATGCCACAAATCCCGATCAGGGAGGACAATCCCGTGACCTTTCCCCTTCTGGCAGGATGAGATCCATCTCCTCCACGACGACCGCGGGCCCGTGCTGGAGTCTCTGGTGGCCAGGGCCATCCGCAACATCGAGATGACGCAGGAGGACGTGCGGCTGGTGGGGCTCAGCGCCACCCTGCCCAACTACGAGGACGTGGCCACCTTCCTGCGGGTGGACCCGGCCAAGGGCTTGTTCTACTTCGACAACAGGTACGGCAAACCCAGGAGGAGCTTCTCCAGGTGCAATTCCAGGTGGAATTCCAGGTGGAATTCCAGGTGGAATTCCTCGTTGGTTTTTTGGCGGCGGCGTTAAAAGTGTTTTTGGGATATCTCGTTGGGTTGGGTTCTCCATGGACTTTGAGAAGACCCAAGTGGAGTTTTCCATCTTTTCCTGATGGATTCCCACCTGGATTTCCATCCATCCATCCCTTGGTCTTTGAGGGCGTCGTTAAAAGTGGTTTTGGGATCTCAGGTTGGGTTGGATTGGGTTGGGTTGAGTTTATTTTTTCCCCCTTTTCCATGGATTTTTTCCCATCAATCCCCTGGATTTTTTCCCACAAATCCCCAGATTTTTCCCCCTTTTCCCTCTGATTTTTTCCCCACAAATCCCCGTCTTTTTCCCCCCTTTTGCCCATATTTTTTTCCCCAAATTCTCGGATTTTTCCCCCAAATTCCCGGCTTTCCCGTGGCAGCTTCCGGCCGGTGCCGCTGGAGCAGACCTACGTGGGCATCACGGAGAAGAAGGCCATCAAGCGCTTCCAGATCATGAACGAGATTGTCTACGAGAAGATCATGGAGCACGCCGGCAAGAACCAGGTCCCACCCGTGCCAACGTTCCCCTTGATCCCATGGAAAAATGGGATTTTCCCCGTTTTTTCCCCCAATTTCCCCATTTCCCTCCATTTTTTCCCATTTTCCCCCCATTTTTTCCATTTGTTTCCCACATTTTCCCATTTTTTCCCCTTTTCCGGCAAGAACGAGGTCCCACCTGTGCCAACGTTCCCCTTGATCCCATGGAAAAATGGGATTTTCCCAATTTTTCCCCATTTTTTTCCCTTTTTGTTCCTATTGTTTTCCCAATTTTTTTCCTGTTGTTTTCCCATTTTTTCCCAATTTTTCCCCCATTTTCCCCCCTTTATCCCAGCTCTGATCCTGGGCTGCTCCTGCACTGATCCCAGTTTTTCTCCAGCTGATCCCGGCCTGATCCCAGTTTTTACCAGGCTGATCCCAGTTTTTCCCAGGCTGATCCCAGTTTTTCCCAGGCTGATCCCAGCTCTTTTCCCAGACTGATGCCAGTTATCCCGGGCTGATCCCAGTTTTGCCTGGCTGATCCCAGTTTTTCCCAAGCTGCTCCCGGTTTTTCCCAGGCTGATCCTGGTTTTTCCCATGCCAATCCCAGGCCGATCCTGGTTTTTCCCAGACTGATCCTGAATTTTCCCAGGCCGATCCTGTTTTTTCCCAGGCTGATCCTGAATTTTCCCAGGCTGATCCCAGTTTTTCCCAGACTGATCCCAGCTCTTTTCCCAGACTGATGCCAGTTATCCCGGGCTGATCCCAGTTTTGCCTGGCTAATGCCAGGCTGATCCTGGCTTTTCCCAAGCTGCTCCCAGTTTTTCCCAGGCTGATCCTGGTTTTTCCCATGCCAATCCCAGGCTGATCCTGAGTTTATCCCAAGCTGATTCCAGGCTGATCCTGGTTTTTCCCAGACTGATCCCAGGCTGATCCTGAATTTTCCCAGGCTGATCCTGGTTTTTCCCAGGCAGATCCCAGGCCAATCCCAAGCCAATCCTGGACTGATCCCAGGCTGAACCCGTTTTTTTCCCCTGACTGATCCCGGTTTTTCCCATGCCAATCCCAGGCTGATCCCGGGCCGATCCCAGTTTTCCCAGGCCGATCCCAGGCTGATCCCGGGCCGATCTCGGTCTGATCCCAGTTTTCCCAGGCTCATCCTGGGCCGATCCCGGGCTGATCCCAGTTTGTCCCGGGCTGATCCCGGTTTTTCCCGGGCTGATCCCGGTTTTTCCCATGCCAATCCCAGGCTGATCCCAGTTTGTCCCGGGCTGATCCTGGTTTTTCCCATGCCAATCCCATGCCAATCCCAGGCTGATCCCGGGCTGATCCCAGTTTTCCCAGGCTGATCCCTGGCCGATCCCGGTTCTCCTGGGCCGATCCCGGTTTTTCCTGTGCCGATCCCGGGCCGATCCCGGTTCTCCCGGGCTGATGCCGGTTTTTCCTGGGCCAATCGCGGGCCGATCCCGGTTTTTCCCGTGCCGATCCCGGGCCGATCCCGGTTCTCCCGGGCCGATCCCGGTTTTTCCTGTGCCGATCCCGGGCCGATCCCGGTTCTCCCGGGCCAATCCCGGTTTTTCCCGGGCCGATCCCGGTTCTCCCGGGCTGATCCCAGTTTTTCCCGTGCCAATCCCGGTTCTCCCGGGCTGATCCCGGTTTTTCCCAGGCCGATCCCGGTTTTTCCCGGGCCGATCCCGGGCCGATCCCGGTTCTCCCGGGCTGATCCCAGTTTTTCCCGTGCCAATCCCGGTTCTCCCGGGCTGATCCCAGTTTTTCCCGTGCCAATCCCGGTTCTCCCGGGCTGATCCCGGTTCTCCCGGGCCGATCCCGGTTCTCCCGGTCCGATCGCGGTTCTCCCGGGCTGATCCCGGGCCGATCCCGGTTTGGCAGGTGCTGGTGTTCGTGCACTCGCGGAAGGAGACCGGCAAGACGGCGCGCGCCATCCGGGACATGTGCCTGGAGAAGGACACGCTGGGGCTCTTCCTCAGGGAGGGCTCGGCCTCCACCGAGGTGCTGCGCACCGAGGCCGAGCAGTGCAAGGTGTGCTGGGAAAGGGGGAAAACGGGGAGATCCGGCGGGAAAACGGGGAGATCCGGCGGGAAAACGGGGAGATCCGGCGGGGAAACGGGGAGATCCGGCGGGGAAACGGGGAGATCCGGCGGGAAAACGGGGAGATCCGGTGGGGAAACGGGGAGATCCGGCAGGAAAACGGGGAGATCCGGCGGGAAAACGGGGAGATCCGGCGGGAAAACGGGGAGATCCGGCGGGAAAACGGGGAAATCCGGCGGGGAAACGGGGAGATCTGGCAGGAAAACGGGGAAATACGGCGGGGAAACGGGGAAATCCGGCGGGGAAACAGGGAGATCCGGCAGGAAAACGGGGAGATCCGGCGGGGAAACGGGGAGATCCGGCAGGAAAAAAACGGGGAGATCCGGCGGGAAAACGGGGAGATCCGGCGGGAAAACGGGGAGATCCGGCGGGAAAAAAACGGGGAAAATTGGGAAAAATCGGGGGAATTTGGCAGGGAAAACTGGGAAATCCGGTGGGGAAAAACTGGGGAAAATTGGGAAAAATCGGGGAAATCTGGTAGGGAAGAACCAGGGAAAATTGTGAGAAATTGGGGGAGTTCGGCAGGGAAGAACCAGGGAAAATTCAGGAAAATCCAGCAGGGAAAAACTGGGAGAAATCAGGGAAATCCAGTGGGGAAGAACCAGGGAAAATAGGGAAAATTCAGGAAAATCTGGTGGGGAAAACTGGGGAAATACGGCAGGGAAAAATTGGGAAAACTGGGGAAATCCGGCGGGGAAGAACCAGGGAAAATTCAGGAAAATCTGGCGGGGAAGTCTAGGGAAATACAGCAGGGAAAAATTGGGGAAAATGAGGGAAATCCAGCAGGGAAAATAGGGAAAATCCAGCAGGGAAAATAGGGAAAATACAGCAGGGAAAAACTGGAGAAAATTGGGAAAAATCGGGAAAATACAGCAGGGAAAGTTGGGGAAAATCAGGAAAATCTGGTGGGGAAAATGGTGAAAAGCTGGCAGGGAAAATTGGAAAAATCCAGTGGGGAAAATTGGGGGAAAATTTGGAACATTGGGGGAAAATTTGGAACATTGGGAGAAATTTGGAAAAATCAGGGAAAATTGGGAAAACTCTTTGTGGCAAAGTTGGTTGCTCGCCCATTCCTGCGGGATTTTTGCCGGATGTGCCACTCGGGGACTCACTCCGATGACTTTTCCACCCCTCCCAACCTGATCCCATATTTTTCCTTGGAATTTTTTTCCTGGAATTCCTTGGGCCGGGTTTTCCGGCAGAACCTGGAGCTGAAGGATCTCCTTCCCTACGGCTTCGCCATCCACCACGCCGGCATGACGCGCGTCGACCGCACCTTGGTGGAGGATCTGTTCGCCGACAAACACATCCAGGTGGGAGCGCAATTCCGGCATCGAATCCCAAAAAATTTCTCTTTGGGATGAAATTTGGGATCCTGCTCCCGTGTGGGAAAAAAAGGGATTTTCCTCCAGGAGAAAACGGGAGGTGAAAATGGAGTTTTTTGGGGTGAAAAAGCGGGAAATGGGGAATTTGGGAAAAGCAGAGTTTTGGATTTGGAGGTTCCTGGGTGGATTTGGAGGTTCCTGCTGGATCTGATCCCTGATTTTGGATGGATTTGGATGTTTTGGTTGAATTTAGAATTTTTGGATCAATTTGGAACTTCCTGGTTGGATTTGGAGGTTCCTGGGTAGATTTGGAGGTTCCTGCTGGATCTGATCCCTGGTTTTGGGTGGATTTGGAGGTTTTGATTGAATTCAGAAGTTTTTGGATCAATTTGGAAGTTCCTGGGTGGATTTGGAGGTTCCTGGGTAGATTTGAAGGTTCCTGCTGGATCTGATCCCTGTTTTGGGTGGATTTGGAGGTTTTTGGATCAACTGGGAAGTTTGTGGTGGATTTGGAGGCTCATGGGTGGATTTGGAGGCTCATGGGTGGATTTGAAGGTTCCTGCTGGAGTTGATCCCTGATTTTGGGTGGACTTGGGGGTTCCTGGTTGAATTTGGAGGTTCCTGTTTGAATTTGGTGGGTTTTGGGTGAATTTGGAGATTTTTGGGTGGATTTGGAGGTTCCTGGTTGGATTTGGAGGTTTTTGGATGAATTTGGAAGTTCCTGGGTGGATTTGGAAGTTCCTGCTGGATCTGACCCCACTTTTCCTGCAGGTCCTGGTGTCCACGGCCACGCTGGCCTGGGGCGTGAACCTGCCGGCGCACACGGTGATCATCAAGGGCACGCAGGTCTACAGCCCGGAGAAGGGGCGCTGGACGGAGCTGGGAGCGCTGGACATCCTCCAGGTGGGACCTGGCAACGTCCCGGGACCTTCCCGGCCTTAAATCCCATCCCAAATCCCAGTTTTTGTTCCTCCTTGTTCTTCTTCCTGGTGGGGTGGGGTTGGAGGGAAAAGTTCTCCAACAATTCCATGTCCAGATCCTTCCAGATAATCCTTCAGGAACTCCATGCCCAAACCCACCTGAGATAATTCCTCCAGAATTCCATGCCCAAACCCACCTGAGATAATCCTTCAAGAATTCCATGCCAAACCCACTTGAGATAATTCCTGAAGAATCCCATGCCCAGACCCACTTAAGATAATTCCTCCAGAATTCCATGCCAAACCCTGCTGAGATAATCCTTCAAGAATTCCATGCCAAACCCACTTGAGATAATTCCTCCAGAATTCCATGCCCAGACCCACCTGAGATAATCCTTCAAGAATTCCATGCCCAAACCCACCTGAGATAACTCCACAAGAATTCCATGCCAAACCCACTTGAGATAATTCCTCCAGAATTCCATGCCCAAACCCACCTGAGATAATCCTTCAAGAATTCCATGCCCAAACTCACCTGAGATAATTCCTCCAGAATTCCATGCCCAAACCCACCTGAGATAATTCCTCCAGAATTCCATGCCCAAACCCTGCTGAGATAATCCTTCAAGAATTCCATGCCCAAACCCACCTGAGATAATTCCTCCAGAATTCCATGCCCAGACCCACCTGAGATAACTCCATGCCCAAACCCACCTGAGATGGTCCCTCAAGAATTCCCGGTTCCCTGAGCTGTCTCTCCGTGTTGCAGATGTTGGGCCGTGCCGGGAGGCCCCAGTACGACACGAAAGGAGAAGGAATTCTCATCACTTCCCACGGAGAGCTCCAGTATTACCTGTCCCTGCTCAACCAGCAGCTGCCCATCGAGAGCCAGATGGTGGCCAAGCTCCCGGACATGCTCAACGCCGAGGCCGTGCTGGGGAATGTCCAAAATGCCAAGGTGGGTCGGAATTCCCGATTTTCTGTAGGGATTTGTGGCTGTGGTTCTGCTCCCTGAGATAATTCCATGCCCAAACCCACCTGAGATAATCCCTCAACAATTCCATGCCCAAACCCACCTGAGATAATCCCTCAACAATTCCGTACCCAAACCCACCTGAGATAATCCCTCAACAATTCCATGCCCAAACCCACCTGAGATAATCCCTCAACAATTCCGTACCCAAACCCACCTGAGATAATCCCTCAACAATTCCATGCCCAAACCCATCTGAGATAATCCCTCAACAATTCCATGTCCAAACCTACCTGAGATAACTCCTCAAGAATTCCATACCCAAACCTACCTGAGATAATCCCTCAACAATTCCATGCCCAAACCCACCTGAGATAATCCCTCAACAATTCCATACCCAAACCCACCTGAGATAATTCCTCAACAATTCCATACCCAAACCCATCTGAGATAATCCCTCAACAATTCCGTACCCAAACCCACCTGAGATAATCCCTCAACAATTCCATGCCCAAACCCACCTGAGATAATTCCTCAAGAATTCCATGCCCTCAACCCTGCTGAGATAATTCCTCAAGAATTCCATGCCCAAACCCAGGTGGGGATTTTTGGGACTGGGGTGTTTAGGGTGTTCTTGGAAGAGTTGTTGGGGTGGGAGTGGAAAATCTGGAGGTGTTTTAGGGTTCATTCCAGGATGTTTTCCAGAAGATGTGGGGAAATGGAATTTGGCACCAGGAAAAGCGGATTTAATTTAGGGAATTTAGAATGAGGGAAAGCAGATTTCCCAGGAAATTTATGACCAGGATAACCAGATTTCCTGGGAAATTAGACACCAGGAAAAGCAGCTTTTCTGGGAAATCAGGGAGCAGGAAAAGGAGATTTCCTTGGGAATTTAGAGAACAGGAAAAGGAGATTTCCTAGGAAATTTGGGCAAGTAAAAGCAGGTTTTCTGGGAATTAGACACCAGGGAAAGCAGATTCCCTGAGAAATTTATTGCAAGGACAAACAGCTTTTCTGGGTATGTAGAAGGAAGAATACCAAATTACCTTGGGAATTAGGAACCAGGAAAAACTGATTTAGTTAGGAATTAGACACCAGGAAAAGCAGATTTCCTGGGAATTGGGCACCAGGAAAAGAAGATTTCCTGGGAATTAGACACCAGGAAAAGCAGATTTCCTGGGAATTAGGCACTGGGAAAATCAGATTTCCTGGGAAATTAGGCACCAGGAAAAGAAGATTTCCTGGGAATTAGGCACTGGGAAAATCAGAGTTCCTGGGAAATTAGGCACCAGGAAAAGCAGGTTTCCTGGGAATTAGGCACTGGGAAAATCAGATTTCCTGGGAAATTAGGCACTGGGAAAAGCAGGTTTCCTGGGAATTAGGCACCAGGAAAAGCAGAGTTCCTGGGAATTGGGCACCAGGAAAAGCAGGTTTCCTGGGAATTAGGCACCAGGAAAAGCAGAGTTCCTGGGAATTGGGCACCAGGAAAAGCAGAGTTCCTGGGAATTAGGCACCAGGAAAAGCAGAGTTCCTGGGAAATTAGGCACTGGGAAAAGCAGAGTTCCTGGGAATTGGGCACCAGGAAAAGCAGGTTTCCTGGGAATTAGGCACTTGGAAAATCAGAGTTCCTGGGAAATCAGGCACCAGGAAAAGAAGATTTCCTGGGAATTAGGCACTGGGAAAATCAGATTTCCTGGGAATTGGGCACCAGGAAAAGCAGGTTTCCTGGGAATTGGGCACCAGGAAAAGCAGGTTTCCTGGGAATCAGCCACCGGCCGTGGCAGGGAATTCCAGGAGTAATTGAGGATCTGGGAATTGGTAGGACGCGCTCAACTGGCTGGGCTACACCTACCTGTACATCCGCATGCTGCGCTCGCCCGGCCTCTACGGCATCTCCCACGAGGAGCTGAAGGCGGATCCGCTCCTGGAGCAGCGGCGCCTCGACCTCGTCCACACCGCGGCCCTCATGCTCGACAAGAACAACCTGGTCAAGTACGACAAGAAAACCGGGAATTTCCAGGTGGGACGGCCGGAGAAATGGGGATTTGTAGGTGGGAAGGGGAAAATAAGTGAAATTCTACGTGGGATGGTCAAAAAAGAAGGGAATTTCTAGGTGGGATGGTAAAAAAAGAGAGGATTTTTAAGTGGGATGGGAAAAGAAAAATGGGGATTTTTAGGTGGGAGATTCCCATGGTTTATCCTGACCATTCCTGTGGTTTATCCCGACTGTTCCTGTGGTTTATCCCAACCATTCCTGTGGTTTATCCCAACCATTCCCATGGTTTATCCTGACTGTTCCCATGGTTTATCCTGACTGTTCCCATGGTTTATGCTGACTGTTCCCATGGTTTATCCCGACTGTTCCTGTGGTTTATCCCAACCATTCCCATGGTTTATCCTGACTGTTCCCATGGTTTATCCTGACTGTTCCCATGGTTTATCCTGACTGTTCCCATGGTTTATCCTGACTGTTCCCATGGTTTATCCCAACCATTCCTGTGGTTTATCCTGACCATTCCCATGGTTTATCCTGATCATTCCCGTGGTTTATCCCAACCGTTCCCGTGGTTTATCCTGACTGTTCCCATGGTTTATCCCAACTGTTCCTGTGGTTTATCCTGATCATTCTCATGGTTTATCCTGACCGTTCCCGTGGTTTATCCCGACCGTTCCCGCCCCGTTCCCGGCTGTCCCGGCAGGTGACGGAGCTGGGCCGCATCGCCAGCCATTACTACATCACCAACGAGACGGTGCAGACGTACAACCAGCTGCTGAAGCCCACCCTGAGCGAGATCGAGCTCTTCCGCGTCTTCTCGCTGTCCTCGGAGTTCCGCAACATCACCGTGCGCGAGGTACGGGGACGGGCAGCGCCCGACGTCAGACAGCCGTCACCCGACGGCCATTGTTCAACACCCAACAGCACCCAACAGCACCCATCACCCAACAACACCCAACATCAAACAGCCGTCACCCAACGGCCATTGATCAACACCCACCATCACCCAACAGCACCCAACGTCAAACAGCCGTCACCCGACAGCCATTGATCAACACCCACCATCACCCAACAACACCCAACATCAAACAGCCGTCACCCGACAGCCATTGATCAACACCCACCATCACCCAACAGCACCCAACGTCAGACAGCCGTCACCCGACGGCCATTGATCAACACCCACCATCACCCAACAACACCCAACGTCAAACAGCCGTCACCCGACAGCCATTGATCAACACCCACCATCACCCAACAGCACCCATCACCCAACACCCAACAGCACCCAACAACACCCAATGTCAAACAGCCGTCACCCGACAGCCATTGATCAACACCCAACATCACCCAACAACATCCATCACCCAACACCCATCACCCAACAGCACCCAACATCAAACAGCCGTCACCCGACAGCCATTGATCAACACCCACCATCACCCAACAGCCAAAAGCACCCAGCAGCCATCACTCAATGGCCATCACCCAACACCCATCAGCAACACCCATCACCCAACACCCATCACCCAACCCCCTCAGCCATCCCTGTTCCCCCAGGAGGAGAAGCTGGAGCTGCAGAAGCTCCTGGAGCGAGTCCCGATCCCGGTGAAGGAGAGCATCGAGGAGCCCAGTGCCAAGGTGAGCCCTGCCGGGAATTCCCGGTGGGAATTCTGCGCTCTTCCCTCTCCGGGATGTCCTGAACGGGGCTGGGAAGCTCCGAGAGAGCCAGGAGATCCATGGGAAAAGGATCTTTGGGGGAAAAGGAAATTTCCTTGGGAATGAGGAACCGGGAAAAGCGGCTCTCCTGGGAATTTGGGAACAGGAAAAGGAGATTTCCTGGAAATTTGGGAACAGGAAAAGCAGATTTCCGAGGAATTTTGTACCAGGAAAAGGAGATTTCCTTGGGAATTAAGCTCCAGGCAAAGCAGCTTTCCCGGGATTTTCCCTGAGAGCTTTTCCATCGCCGTTCCCAGATCAACGTCCTGCTCCAGGCCTTCATCTCTCAGCTGAAGCTGGAGGGGTTCGCCCTCATGGCCGACATGGTCTACGTCACCCAGGTGAGCCGGGAATTCCCTCAGAATTCCCAGTGGGATTGGGGAGGGGCTGGGATGGAATTCCCAGAGCAGCTGGGATCCCTGGAAGTGTCCAAGATCAGTTTGGAGCCACCTGGGACAGTGGAAGGTCTGGGACCCGCAGTGGGACTGGGAGAACCTTGGTGCTCCTCCAACTCAAAGCATTCCATGGTGTCATGAGGAGACCTAGGTGGGATTTTGGGAAGGAGTTTTCCCTTTGAGGGGCTGGGATGGAATTCCCAGAGGACCTGGGATCCCTGGAAGTGTCCAAGGTGAGTTTGGATCCACCTGATCCAGTGGGAAATGTCCCAGCTCGTGGTGGGACCAGATGGGCTTTGGTGTCCCTCAAACCCAAACCATTCCATGGTTCCATCCAGGTGGGATTTTGGGAAGGAATTTTCCCTTTGAGGGGCTGGGATGGAATTCCCAAAGGACCTGAGATCCCTGGATGTGTCCAAGGCCAACGCTGTGTGATGCCACCAGTTGTGGTGACATTGTTTGGGATTTTGGCTCATTCCCACCCCAAACCCCCTCCAGGCTGGCACCCGGGGTGGGATGGGAATTTGGGAATTTCCAGGATCTGCCCCCAAAACCCTTCCGGTGTCGCGCAGTCGGCCGGGAGGCTGATGAGAGCCATCTTTGAGATCGTCCTGAACCGCGGCTGGGCCCAGCTCACCGACAAGACCCTCAACCTCTGCAAGATGATCGACAAGCGCATGTGAGCCGCGATCCCGCGAAATTCCCCGGAATTCCCGGGAATTCCCGGCGTCCCCTGAGCCCCCGCCGTGTCCCCGCAGGTGGCAGTCCATGTGTCCCCTGCGCCAGTTCAAGAAGCTGCCCGAGGAGGTGGTGAAGAAGATCGAGAAGAAGAATTTCCCCTTCGAGCGCCTCTACGACCTCAACCACAACGAGATCGGTGCTGAAACGGGCGGAAAATGGCCCAAATTGGGAGTGGGGAGGGGTTTGGGATTGTGGCATGGGAGAGTCCCCTGAATTTGGGCTAAAGTGCTCAAAATTCGGGCTAAAATCTGCAAAATTTGGGATAAAATCCCCTGAATTCCCACTAAAATCCCCCAAATTTGGGCTAAAATCCCCTGAATTCCCGCTAAAATCCCCCAAATTTGGGCTAAAATCCCCTGAATTCAGGCTAAAATCCACAAAATTTGGGATAAAATCCCCTGAATTCTGGCTAAAATCTCCCGAATTTGGGCTAAAATCCCTCAAATCCAGGCTGGGGAGGGGTTCCAGATTGTGACATGGGAGAATCCCCTGAATTTGGACTAAAATCCCCAAAATTTAGGAAAAATCCCCAAAATTTGGCCTAAAATCCCCCAAATCCAGAATGGGGAGGGGTTCCGGATTGTGGCATGGGGGAATCCCCCAAATCCAGGCTAAAATCCCTGAAATCCTGGTTTAGATGAGATTTTGAAAAAAATTCTTTGTTTTGAGGGATGCAGTTTCTCCAGAATTTCCCCTCAGAAATGGGGGGATTTCTCCAGCATTTTCCCTCAGAAATTGAGGATTTTTCCTTAGAAATGGGGGAATTCCCCTCAGAATTGAGGGAATTTCACATAGATTTTCCCTCAGAAATTGTGAGATTTTCCTCAGAGATGGGGGGATTTCTCCAGGAATTTCACTCAGATGTTGGGGATTTTCCCTCAGAAATGGGGGAATTTCTCCAGGATTTTCCCTCAGCAATGGGGGAATTTCACTCAGAAATTGAGTAATTTCTCCATGAATTTCCCTAAGATATTGGGAGACTTCCCTCAGAAATTGGAGGATTTCCCTCAGAAATGGGGGAATTTCTCCAGGATTTTCCCTCAGAAATGGGGGAATTTCTCCAGGATTTCCCTCAGATATTGGGGATTTTCCCTCAGAAACTGGGACATTTCCCTCAGAAATTGGAGCTTTTCCCTCAGAAATTGGAACTTTCCCCTCAGAAGTGCGATAATTCCTCCCGAAATCGCCCTGAGCGTCTGGAGCAGCCGCCTCACCTTCTGAAATCCACTCTTTTTGGCATCCTCCCTGTCCCCATCCCTTATTTTTATTTTTTTTTCCCCCACTCCGGTGACAGGAGAGCTGATCCGGATGCCGAAAATGGGGAAAACCATCCATAAATACGTGCACCTGTTCCCGAAGCTGGAGCTGTCGGTGCACCTGCAGCCCATCACGCGCTCCACGCTCAAGGTGGAGCTCACCATCGCGCCCGACTTCCAGTGGGACGAGAAGGTGGGAAATGTGGGGTTTGGGGTGGGAAACTGGGGGGAAATGGGGGAATTTGGGGTGGGAGGAGGGAGTTGTGAGGGGAAATGGGGAGTTTTGGGGTAGGGGAGTGGAAATTGTGAGGGGAAATTGGGGATTTTGGGGTGGGGGAGTGGAAATTGTGAGGGGAAATGGGGGATTTTGGCATGGAAATTGTGAGGGGAAATGGGGAATTTTGGGGTGGGGGGAGGGAATTGTGAGGGGAAATTGGGTATTTTGGGGTGGGGGAGTGGAAATTGTGAGGGGAAATTGGGGATTTTGGGGTGGGGGAGTGGAAATTGTGAGGGGAAATTGGGGATTTTGGGGTAGGGGAGTGGAAATTGTGAGGGGAAATGGGGAATTTTGGGAATGAAGGGTGGAAATTGTGAGGGGAAATGGGGAATTTTGGGGTGGGGGGTGGAAATTGTGAGGGGAAATGGGGAATTTTGGGGTGGGAAGAGGGAGTTGTGAGGGGAAATTGGAGATTTTGGGGTAGGGGAGTGGAAATTGTGAGGGTAAATTGGGGATTTTGGCATGGAAATTGTGAGGGGAAATGGGGAATTTTGGGGTGGGAGGAGGGAATTGTGAGGGGGAATGGGGAAATTTGCGGTAGGGGGTGGAAATTGTATGGGGGAATGGGGAAATTTGGGGTAGGAGGAGGGAATTGTGAGGGGGAATGGGGAAATCTGAGAATTAAGGGTGAAAATTGTGAGGGGAAATGGGGAATTTTGGGGTGGGGGGAGGAAATTGTGAGGGGAAATGGGGGATTTTGGGGTGGGGGGTGGAAATTGTGAGGGGGAATGGGGGATTTTGGGGTGGAAATTGTGAGGTGAAATGGGGGATTTTGGGAATGAAGGGTGGAAATTGTGAGGGGGAATGGGGGGGTGGAAATTGTGAGGGGAAATGGAGAATTCTGGTGCTGGGATGTGAAAACCATGAGGGAAAAGGGAGGATTTTGGGGCTGGGATGTGGAAATCATGAGGGGAAAGTGCCCTGATTGAGGGGAAAAATGAGATTTATGGGGCAGGATTGTGAAAATCAGGTAAAACGTGCAAAACCAGAAAATCTGGGGTTCAGTTTTAAAAACCACGTGGCAAAACACAATCAAAACCACACAAGGAGCCATTTTGTGTCCGGAACATTTGGAATTATGCGGGCTGGTACAGGGAATTGAGAATTTCTCCTTTTTTTTCTCCAGGTTCATGGCTCCTCGGAGGCTTTCTGGATCCTGGTGGAGGATGTGGACAGCGAGGTGATCCTGCACCACGAATATTTCCTGCTCAAGGCCAAATATGCCCAGGATGAGCACCTGGTGACATTTTTTGTGCCCGTCTTCGAGCCCCTGCCCCCTCAGTATTTCATCCGGGTGGTGTCCGACCGCTGGCTCTGTGAGTGCCCCTTTTCCTGGGTTTACTCCTGCTTTTATTCCTATTTTCTTCTTTTATTATTCTTGGTTTTTTTCTGCTTTTATTCTTTGTTTTTTTCTGCCTTAATTCCTGCTTTTCCCTGGGATTTATTCTGGGTTTTCCGGGTTTTATTCCTGTTTTTTCCTGGTTTTATTTTTGGTTTTTCCTGGTTTTATTCCCATTTTCCCCCAGACTTTATTCCTGTTTTTTCCTGGGTTTATTCCAGATTTTATGGCTCTGTGAGTGCCCCTTTATTGGGGTTTATTCCTGGTTTTTCCTGGGATTTTTATCCCTTCTCCCAGAGCTTTGTGATTCTGGGTTTATCCCCTCTCCCAAACCTTTGGAATCTGTTTTTATCCCTTTTCCCAAACCTTTGAAGTCTCTTTTTTTATCCCCTCTCCTAAATCTTTGGAATCTGTTTTTTTTTCCCTATTCCCAAACCTTTGGAATTCCAGGTCCATCCCCTCTCCCAAACCTCCAGAATCCATTTCCCACCCCCATGGCAAACCCATCCCCCTCTGGATCCACGCACCTGGAAAATCCCAGGAATTCTTTCCCTCCTCCAGCCTGTGAGACACAACTTCCCGTTTCCTTCCGGCACCTGATCCTTCCGGAGAAATACCCGCCGCCCACGGAGCTGCTGGACCTGCAGCCGCTGCCGGTGTCGGCGCTGCGCAACAGCGCCTTCGAGAGCCTCTACCAGGACAAGTTCCCCTTCTTCAACCCCATCCAGACTCAAGGTGAGCCTCCATCCCGCCGCCGTTTCCCGGGATTCAGCGCTTTCGGTGGGAATTCTCGGGTGGTTTCGGGGTTTTGGATGGGTTTGGCAGGTTCTGGGAGTTGTGGTTGATCCTTGTGCTTATTCCATGTGGGTTTTGTCTCTCCCAGAGTTTTGGGATTCGTGGTTTATCCCTATTCCCAGAATTTTGGGATTCGTGGTTTATCCCTATTCCCAGAATTTGGGATCTGTGGATTATCATTATTCCTAGAGTTTTGGGATCTGTGGTTTACCCCATCCCATAATTTTTGGATCCATGGTTTATCCCCAGTTCCCAGAGTTTTGGGATCCATGGATCATCCCCTACTCCCAGAATTTTGGATCCATGTTTTATCCCCTCTCCCAGAATTTTGGGATCTGTGGTTTATCATTATTCCAAAACTATTGTGATCTCTGGTTTATCCCCTCTCCCAGAGTTTTTGGATCTATGATTTATACCCTCTTCCCAGAATTTTGGATCAATGGTTTATCCCCTAATCCCAGAGTTTTTTCCCCCTAATCCCAGAGTTTTGGGATCCATGGTTTATTCTCTATTCCCAGAATTTTGCATCAATGGTTTATCCTCTAATCCCAGAGTTTATTCCCCTATTCCCAGAATTTTGGATCCATGGTTTATCCCTATTCCCAGAATTTTGGGATCCCTCGTTTATCCCTGAAGAGCCTTTCCTGGCTCTCCCCTCACTCCAACCGGATCCTCACCCCATTCCCAAATTTTTTTTCCCCCCTAAACCCGTGGGAATTGCCCCGATCCCGCAGTGTTCAACACGGTGTACAACAGCGACGACAACGTCTTCGTGGGCGCGCCCACCGGCAGCGGCAAAACCATCTGCGCCGAGTTCGCCATCCTCCGCATGCTCCTCCAGAATTCCGAGGGTCGCTGCGTCTACATCACCCCCATGGAGGCCCTGGCCGAGCAGGTGAGCCCCAGGAATTCCCTGGAGATGGCAATTCCCAACTGGGAATGCCCTGGAGGTGGCAATTCCCAACTGGGAATGCCCTGGAGGTGGCAATTCTCAACCAGGAATGTGCTGGAGATGGGAATTCCCAATCAGGAATTCCCTGGAGTTGTCAATTCCCAACCAGGAATGTGCTGGAGATGGGAATTCTCAACCAGGAATGTGCTGGAGATGGGAATTCCCAATCAGGAATTCCCTGGAGTTGTCAATTCCCAACCAGGAATTCCCTGGAGGTGGCAATTCTCAACCAGGAATGCCCTGGAGGTGGCAATTCCCAGTCAGGAATTCCCTGCAGATGGCAATACCCAGTCAGGAATTCCCTGCAGATGGGAATTCCCAACTTTGCCCTTCGTTCCATTTGGATCGACTCGGGGTTTGCGTGGCATGAGGATGCTGGGGGTGAATTACGGAAGAATTTGGTAGGAATTGTCCCAGCTTGAGGGAAACATGAGAGGAATTTGAAGGGAATTAAGGGGAAATTCCCCATTTTGAGGGGAAGTTTGAGGGAATTGCCTCAATTTGGTGGGAATTGTCCCATTTTAAGGGGAATTTGGTGGGAATTGCCCTATTTTTGAGGGGATTTTGTTGAATTGCCCCAATTTTGAGGCAACTTCGGTAGGAATTGCCCCAATTTGAGGGGAATTTGGAATTTCCCGAATTTGAGGGAAATATGAGGAGAATTGAGCAGCACTCACCCCAATTTGAGTGACATTTGAGAGGAATCTGGTGGGAATCACCCCCATTTTGGGAACAACACCGCCTCTCCTTTATGAATTCCGGATAAATCCGCTGAGAACCTTCCGGCTTCTCAATCCCCCTTCCCCCAGGTTTTCATGGATTGGTACGAGAAATTCCAGGAGCGCCTCAACAAGAAGGTGGTGCTGCTCACCGGGGAGACCAGCACGGACCTGAAGCTGCTGGGAAAAGGGAACATCATCATCAGCACCCCGGAAAAGTGGGATATCCTCTCCCGCCGCTGGAAGCAGCGCAAGAACGTCCAGAACGTCAACCTGTTCATCGTGGATGAAGTGCACCTGATCGGGGGCGAGAATGGGGTGAGGATCCTGGGAGTGGCGTGGGGATGGGTCCAGCCCGCAACGGGAGGTTCCCAGTGGGATTCTGACTCGTTTTGGAGCAGGTTTTCCTGATGGGAATGGATCCTGTGGGGTGGGAGGTGTCCATGCCTTGGGAAGATCAGGAAGTGTTTCCATGGGGTGCCCTGGGTGGATCTCAGCCAGGAATAGTCCTGATCCCATTCCTGATCCTCCTCCTGATTCCCTTCCTGATTCCACTCCTGATCCTGCTCCTGATCCCATTCCTGATCCTCCTCCTGATTCCCTTCCTGATTCCACTCCTGATCCCATTCCTGATCCTCCTCCTGATCCCATTCCTGATCCTCTTCCTGATTCCACTCCTGATCCTGCTCCTGATCCCATTTCAGATGCTGTTCCTGATCCTCCTCCGAGTCCTACTCTTGATCTTGCTCCTGATCCCGTTCCTGATCCTCTTCCTGATCCCACTCCTGATCCTGCTCCTGATCCCATTTCTCATCCCACTCCTGCTTCCAATCCTGCTCCTGACTCTGATTCTGTTCCTGATCCCACCCCTGATCCCATTCCCAATCCCATTCCTGATCCCATTTTCCCCCACAGCCCGTGCTGGAGCTGATCTGCTCATGGATCCCACTCCTGATCCCATTCCCGATCCTGTTTTCCCCCACAGCCCGTGCTGGAGGTGATCTGCTCACGGATCCCACTCCTGATCCCATTCCCAATCCCATTCCTGATCCCGTTTTCCCCCACAGCCCGTGCTGGAGGTGATCTGCTCGCGCATGCGCTACATCTCGTCGCAGATCGAGCGGCCGATCCGCATCGTGGCGCTGAGCTCCTCGCTGTCCAACGCCAAGGACGTGGCGCACTGGCTGGGCTGCAGCGCCACGGCCACCTTCAACTTCCACCCCAACGTGCGCCCCGTGCCCCTGGAGCTGCACATCCAGGTAGGGACGGGAACGGCCGCCATGCTTGGAAGAATTCCTTGGGATCGTTGGGAATCCTTGGCCATGATCCCTTGGGGTCGTTGATCATTCTTGGCCGTGATCCCTTGGGATTGTTGGTTGTTCTTGGCTGATTAATTCTTGGCCATGATCCATTGGGATCGTTGGGAATCCTTGGCCATGATCCATTGGGATCGTTGGGAATCCTTGGCCATGATCCATTGGGATTGTTGGTCATTCTTGGCTATGATCCATTGGGATCATTGATAATTTTTGGCCATAATCCTTTGGGGTCATTGGGAATCCTTGGCCATGATCCCTTGGGATTGGGATTGAGATTGGCCATTGATCACCAATCCAAGGATCGACCGTTACTGTGCCGGAATGAAACAGATTTTCCAGCATTTCCCGCCGGTTTGGCGGGGAATCCTTTGGGATCCATCGGGATTTGGTGTTTTTGGCAGGGTTTCAACATCAGCCACACGCAGACGCGGCTGCTGTCCATGGCCAAGCCCGTCTACCACGCCGTGATGAAGCACTCGCCCAAAAAACCCGTCCTGGTCTTCGTCCCCTCCCGCAAGCAGACCCGGCTCACGGCCATCAACATCCTGACCACCTGCGCCTCCGACGTCCAGCGCCACAGGTGGCACCTGGGGACACCTGGGGCCACCATGGGATGGGCTGTGGGGCTGGAGAACGTCCAGGGATGGGGAGTTCCTGAGGGAGATGGGAATGGGGACACCTGGGGACATCCAGGGATGGGTTGTGGGGCTGGAGAACGTCCAGGGATGGGGAGTTCCTGAGGGAGATGGGAATGGGGACACCTGGGGACATCATGGGATGGGTTGTGGAGTTGGAGAACATCCAGGGATGGGTTGTGGGGTTGGAGAACATCCAGGGATGGGTTGTGGGGTTGGAGAATGTCCAGGGATGGGTTATGAAGTGGAGATGGGGAATTCCTGAGGGAGCTGAGGGGACTTGGCATGGAGAAGAGGGAGATCATGGGATAGGATGGGATTGGGGTTGGGATCAGTGGGATTAAGGGAACGGGATCAAGGGGATGGGATGGGATTGATGAGATGGAATTGGGGTGGGATGGGGATTGGGATAGGATGGGATTGATGAGATGATGGGATTGGGATGGATGGGCTGGGATTGATGGGACAGGTGATCCCCAAGGCCTTTCCCAAGCTGACCACGTCCCGGACGCCCCGCCAGGTTCCTGCACTGCGCCGAGAAGGACCTGGTGCCCTACCTGGAGAAGCTGAGCGACCCCACGCTGAAGGAGACGCTGGTGAACGGCGTCGGGTACCTGCACGAGGGGCTGACGGCCATGGAGCGCCGCGTGGTGGAGCAGCTCTTCAGCTCCGGTGAGGGCACGGCGGCATCGGGAGCGGGATGGGCTGGGATCCTGATCAGGATTGGGATTGGGATGGGATTAGGATGGTGGGACGGGGTGGAATATGGTGGGATGGATTGAGATAGGGGTTGGAGGTGATGAGATGGGCTGGATTAGGGGGTGGCACTGGAAATGCTCTTCAGAACCCAACCCAACCCAACCCACTCCACGCATCTCCACCTCCCACCCCCACAAATTCCGGGATGTTCCCCCGGCGCCGCCTCCGCGTGCCCGGAGCGCCGGGATCCCGTCCCCGCTGAGCCGGGGCCCTCCCGCCCGCAGGAGCCGTGCAGGTGATGGTGGCCTCACGCAGCCTCTGCTGGGGCATGAACATCTCGGCACACCTGGTGATCATCATGGACACGCAGTACTACAACGGCAAGATCCACGCGTGAGCCCGGGCCCCGGGATTGGAATTGGGATTGGGATGGGCTGGGATCGGGATGGGGACCGGGATTGGGGTGGGATTGGGATAGACAGGATGGGGTGGGATGGGATTTGGATTGATGGGATTGGGATGGATGGAATGGGGTGGGATGGGATGGAATTGCGATGGATGGGGTGGGATTGATGGGATGGGATGGAATCAAAGGAATCACAGGGATCAGTGCAATGGGATGGGATGAATGGGATTGGGGTTGGGATTGGGGTTGGGATGGGACGGGGACCCCTCCGGGCCTGCTGCTGACGCCGTGCCCGGGCAGGTACGTGGACTACCCCATCTACGACGTGCTGCAGATGGTCGGCCATGCCAACCGCCCGCTGCAGGACGACGAGGGGCGCTGCGTCATCATGTGCCAGGGCTCCAAGAAGGTGGGGCACCGACCCGCGGGCGCTCCCGGCATCTGGGCCGGGATTGGCCTCGTGGAGGGGTGGGATGGGATCCATGAGATGGGATGGACAGGATGGGATGGGATCAATGGGATCAATGGGATCAATGAGATCAATGGGTTGGGATGGAATGGCATCCATGGGATGGGGATTGGAATGCAATGGAATGGGATGGGTTCCATGGGATGGGGTGGATGAGATGACATCCAAACCGTCACTCAGGGTTGGGATCACCCCAAGGACAACCCAAGCCCTCCCAGAGCACCGCACTGGGCGTTCCCACGGCATTTTTGGGATGAATTCTTGAATTCTTTCCCTTTTCCTGCCCGTCCCGCCTCAGGATTTCTTCAAGAAGTTCCTGTACGAGCCGCTGCCGGTGGAGTCACACCTGGACCACTGCATGCACGACCACTTCAACGCCGAGATCGTCACCAAGACCATCGAGAACAAGCAGGACGCCGTGGACTACCTGACCTGGACCTTCCTGTACCGCAGGATGACCCAGAACCCCAACTACTACAACCTGCAAGGTGGGAATGGGATCAGCCCTTGGGAATTCCTGGGGTGGTAACGGCGCTGGGAATCCTGTCCTCCCATTATCCCGTTACTCCATCCCGTTATTCCATTATCCCATATTCTCATTACGCCTTTACCCCATCCCGTGATCCCATTACCCCATTACATCCCACCCCATCCATCCCAATCCCATCATTCCCATCCCATTATCCCATGATCTCATGATCTCATGATCTCATTGCATCCCACCCCATCCATCCCAGTGCCATGATCCCACCATTCCCAGCCCATGATCCCACCATTCCCATCCCATGATGCCACCATTCCCATCCCACAGTCCCATGATCCCACCATTCCCATCCCATGATTCCACCATTCCCACCCCATCATTCCCATTATCCCATGACTCCTCCATGTCCATCCCAGTCCCATGATCCCATTATCCCACCATTCCCACCACATCCATCCCAATCCTGTCCCATGATCCCACCATTCCCACCCCATTATTCTCATCCCACGACCCCATGACCCCACCATGCCACCCTTCCCACCATGTTGCCGTTCCCGCCGGCAGGCGTGTCCCACCGGCACCTGTCGGATCACCTGTCGGAGCTGGTGGAGCAGACCCTCAGCGACCTGGAGCAGTCCAAGTGCATCAGCATCGAGGACGAGATGGACGTGGCGCCGCTCAACCTGGGCATGATCGCCGCCTACTACTACATCAACTACACCACCATAGGTGCCCCAAAACCCAAAAAATCCATGGGGTTGGGGGTTTCAACCAAAAATATCCATGGGTTTGGGGGTTACCCTCAAAAAATCCATGGGGTTGGGGTTTTCAACCAAAAATATCCATGGGTTTGGGGGTTACCCTCAAAAAATCCATGGGGTTGGGGGTTTCAACCAAAAATATCCATGGGTTTGGGGGTTACCCTCAAAATATCCACGGGGTTGGGGTGTTATCCCAAAAAACCCATGGCGTTGGGGTTTTCAGCCAAAAATATCCATGGGTTTATGGGTTTCAACCAAAAAAAACTATTGATATGGGGGTTTCAACCACAAAAATCCATGAGTTTGGGAGTTTAAACCAAAAAAATTCATAGGTTTTGGTGGTTTTCCCCAAAAAATTGCCATTTTGGGGTGTTGTCCCAAAAAGTTGATGGTTTTGGGGGTTTTCCTCAAAAAAATCAATGTGTTTGGGGGTTTTAACCTAAAAATCCATGGGGTTGGGGGTTTTCCTCAAAAATTCCCTTTTTTGGGGTGTTGTCCCAAAAAATCCCTGGCTTTGTTAATTTTCCTTCCAGAAAATCCCTGGTTTTGGGTTTTCCCTCCAGAATTGCAAATTTTTTTTGTGTTTCTCCCCAAAATTCCCTGTTTTCATGTATTTTCTCCCTAAAATTCCCAATTTCTGTGTGTTTCCCCCCAGAACTGTTCAGCATGTCCCTCAACGCCAAGACCAAGGTGCGGGGGCTGCTGGAGATCATCTCCAACGCCGCCGAGTACGAGAACATCCCCATCCGGCACCACGAGGACAACCTGCTGCGCCAGGTCCGGGATCCATGGGATCAGTGGGATCCATGGGATGGGATCCATGGGATGGGATCCATGGGATGGGATCAGTGGGGTCAATGGGATGGGATCAATGGGGACATCCCCATCCGGCACCACAAGGACAACCTGCTACGCCAGGTCCAGGATCCCTGGGATCCATGGGATGGGGTCAATGGGATCAAATGGAATTGGTGGGATCCATGGGATGGGGTCAGTGGGGTAGGATCAATGGGATCAATGGGATGGATTTGGAATAGGATCAGTAGGATTGATGGGGTGGGATCAATATGAATGATAGAATGGGATCAGTAGGATCGGGATTGGGATGGGTGGGATGAGGATGGGATCAATGGGATGGAATGGGATCCATGGCAAGGATGGAATGGGATCCATGGGATTGGGATGGGTGGGATGAGGATGGGATCAATGGGATGGGATGGAATGGGATCCATGGCAAGGATGGAATGGGATCCATGGGATCGGGATGGGGTGGGATGAGGATGGGATCAATGGGATGGGATGGAATGGGATCCATGGCAAGGATGGAATGGGATCCATGGGATTGGGATGGGGTGGGATGAGGATGGGATCAATGGGATGGAGTGGGATCCATGGCAATGATGAAATGGGATCCATGGGATCAGGATTGGGATGGGGTGGGATGAGCACTCAACAGCCCCAACCCTGCGATTCCACAATCCCAAGCCTCTCTCCCGGCTCCGCCCCGGCGCCGAAGCCGTTTTCGGGGTCGAGCACCGATGTGGGGGTGGCCCTGAAGGGTTTCTCCTCCACCGCAGCTGTCCCAGAAGGTGCCCCACAAATTGACCAACCCCAAGTTCAACGACCCCCACGTCAAGACCAACCTGCTGCTCCAGGCCCACCTGTCCCGGATGCAGCTGAGCGCGGAGCTGCAGTCGGACACCGAGGAGATCCTCAGCAAGGTGGGACCTGACCCCACAACCCCCGCCTGGCTGCATCCCCTGGGGGCAGTTCTCCAGGAATTCCAGCCTGGATCCATCCCCTGGGGTCAGTTCTCCAGGAATTCCATCCCCTGGGGGCAGTTCTGTAGGAATTCCAGCCTGGATCCATCCCCTGGGGTCAGTTCTCCAGGAATTCCATCCCCTGGGGTCAATTCTCCAGGAATTCCAGCCTGGATCCATCCCCTGGGGTCAGTTCTCCAGGAATTCCATCCCCTGGGTCAGTTCTCCAGGAATTCCAGCCCCTGGGGGCAGTTCTCCAGGAATTCCAGCCCCTGGGTCAGTTCTCCAGGAATTCCATCCCCTGGGGTCAGTTCTCCAGGAATTCCATCCCCTGGGTCAGTTCTCCAGGAATTCCATCCCCTGGGTCAGTTCTCCAGGAATTCCATCCCCTGGGGTCAGTTCTCCAGGAATTCCATCCCCTGGGTCAGTTCTCCAGGAATTCCAGCCCCTGGGGGCAGTTCTCCTGGCATTGCCCCATGTGGTCACTCTTCCATGGGGTCAGTTCTGCAGGAACTGCTCCAGCCTGGGTCCATCCTGTGAGGTCCCCATCCCTGGCTGTCACTGACCTCCACTGACCACCACTGACCATCCCTGACCACCCCTGACCATCCCTGACCATCCCTGACCACCCCTGACCATCCTTGACCACCCCTGACCACTCCTGACCATCCTTGACCATCCCTGACCACTCCTGACCACTCCTGACCATCCCTGACCATCCCTGACCACCACTGACCATCCCTGACCACCACTGACCATCCCTGACCATCCCTGACCACCCCTGACCACTCCTGACCACCCCTGACCATCCCTGACCACCCCTGACCACTCCTGACCACCATTGACCATCCCTGACCACCCCTGACCACTCCTGACCATCCCTGACCACTCCTGACCACTCCTGACCACTCCTGACCATCCCTGACCACTCCTGACCATCCCTGACCACCCCTGACCACCCCTGACCATCCCTGACCACCACTGACCATCCCTGATGACCCCTGCCCACCGCTGACCGCCGTGTCCGTGTGTCGTGTGTCCGTGTGTCCGTGTGTCCAGGCCATCCGGCTGATCCAGGCCTGTGTGGACGTGCTGTCCAGCAATGGGTGGCTGAGCCCGGCGCTGGCCGCCATGGAGCTGGCCCAGATGGTCACCCAGGCCATGTGGTCCAAGGACTCGTACCTGAAGCAGCTGCCCCACTTCACCTCGGAGCACATCAAACGCTGCGCCGACAAGGTGCGGCCTGGGGACCCCTGGGGACACCTTGGGGACACCCTGGGGACATCTCTGGGGCACCTTCGGGACTTCGGAGACCCTTTGGGGACACCTTGGGGACACCTTGGGGACATCTTGGGGACACCCAGGGGACTCAGAGATCTCAGAGGCACCAAGGGGACACCTTAGGACCTATGGGACACTTTGGAGACACCTTGGGGACATCTTTGGGACATGTTGGGGACCTTGGGGACATTTTGGGAACTCCTTGGGACTCTTGAGACACTTCAGGGACATCTTGGGGATACCTTAGGACCCACAGGACACTTGAGGGACACCCTGGGGACTTTGGGGACACCCAGGGGACAGTTTAAGGGGACACCTTGGGGACACCCATGGGTTGAGATACTCCAAGTTACTTCACCAATTAACGAGGTCCTCCAATACCCAAGGGACACTTTGGGGGCATCTTGGGGACAATCTGGGGACATCTTGGGGACACCCAGGGGACATCTTGGGGACGCCCAGGGGACACCTTGGGGACGCGTGGGGCAATTGCAGGGCGTGGAGAGCGTGTTCGACATCATGGAGATGGAGGACGAGGAGCGCACGGCGCTGCTGCAGCTGCCCGAGGCGCAGATCGCCGACGTGGCGCGCTTCTGCAACCGCTACCCCAACATCGAGCTGTCCTACGAGGTGGGGGACAGGGACAACATCCGCAGGTGAGAGCGGGGCCACCGGGGCCACCGGGGCCACCAGGGTTGGGATTGGGGTCATTGGGATGGGACTGGGGTCGTTGGGATCATTGGGATCGTGGAGATGGTTCTGCAAGTGGTGCCCCAACATGGAGATGTCCTGCGGGGTGGGGGACAGGGACAACATCCGCAGGTGAGAGCGGGGCCACCGGGGCCACCAAGGTCATCGGGGTTGGGATTGGGGTCATTGGGATGGGACTGGGGTCGTTGGGATCGTTGGGATCATTGGGATCATGGAGATGGTTCTGCAAGTGGTGCCCCAACATGGAGATGTCCTGCGGGGTGGGGGACAGGGACAACATCCACAGGTGAGAGCGGGGCCACCGGGGCCACCAGGGTTGGGATTGGGGTCATTGGGATGGGACTGGGGTCGTTGGGATCGTTGGGATCATGGAGATGGTTCTGCAAGTGGTGCCCCAACATGGAGATGTCCTGCGGGGTGGGGGACAGGGACAACATCCGCAGGTGAGAGCGGGGCCACCGGGGCCACCGGGGTCATCAGGGTCATTGGGATTGGGGTCATTGGGATGGGACTGGGGTCGTTGGGATCGTTGGGATCATTGGGATCGTGGAGATGGTTCTGCAAGTGGTGCCCCAACATGGAGATGTCCTGCGGGGTGGGGGACAGGGACAACATCCGCAGGTGAGAGCGGGGCCACCGGGGCCACCGGGGCCATTGGGATTGTTGGATGGGATCGGGATCGGGGTCAGGATCACGGTGTGGTCCCGCTGTTGCTGACCCCGTTCCTGTCCCCAGCGGTGGCCCCGTGGTGGTGCTGGGATGGGATCAGGATGGGGTTTGGGATGGGGTTTGGGGTTTGGGATGGGATCAGGATGGGGTTTGGGATGGGGTTTGGGGTTTGGGATGGGATCAGGACAGGGTTTGGGATGGGGTTTGGGGTTTGTGATGGGATCAGGACAGGGTTTGGGATCAGGATGGGGTTTGGGATGGGATCAGGACAGGGTTTGGGGTTTGGGATGGGATCAGGACAGGGTTTGGGGTTTGGGATGGGATCAGGACAGGGTTTGGGATGGGGTTTGGGGTTTGTGATGGGATCAGGACAGGGTTTGGGGTTTGTGATGGGATCAGGACAGGGTTTGGGATGGGATCAGGACAGGGTTTGGGATGGGGTTTGGGGTTTGTGATGGGATCAGGACAGGGTTTGGGATGGGGTTTGGGGTTTGGGATGGGGTTTGGGGTTTGGGATGGGATCAGGACAGGGTTTGGGATGGGGTTTGGGGTTTGGGATGGGATCAGGACAGGGTTTGGGATGGGATCAGGACAGGGTTTGGGATGGGGTTTGGGGTTTGGGATGGGGTTTGGGGTTGCTGACCCCGTCCCCGTCCCCAGTGGTGGCCCCGTGGTGGTGCTGGTGCAGCTGGAGCGTGAGGAGGAGGTCACGGGGCCGGTCATCGCGCCCCTGTTCCCACAGGTACCGCGGGCTCGGGGTCCCCCCGACCCCAATGTCCCCCTGTCCCTGATGATGTCACCATGAGGAGGGCTGGTGGGTGGCACTGGGGTGGCACTGGGGTGGCACTGGGGTGGCAGTGTCCCTGATGTCCCCCATGTCCCCGATGTCCCCACAGAAGCGTGAGGAGGGCTGGTGGGTGGCACTGGGGTGGCACTGGGGTGGCACTGGGGTGGCAGTGTCCCTGATGTCCCCACAGAAGCGTGAGGAGGGCTGGTGGGTGGCACTGGGGTGGCACTGGGGTGGCACTGGGGTGGCAGTGTCCCTGATGTCCCCCATGTCCCCACAGAAGCGTGAGGAGGGCTGGTGGGTGGCACTGGGGTGGCACTGGGGTGGCAGTGTCCCTGATGTCCCCCATGTCCCTGATGTCCCCACAGAAGCGTGAGGAGGGCTGGTGGGTGGCACTGGGGTGGCACTGGGGTGGCAGTGTCCCTGATGTCCCCCATGTCCCCACAGAAGCGTGAGGAGGGCTGGTGGGTGGCACTGGGGTGGCACTGGGGTGGCAGTGTCCCTGATGTCCCCCATGTCCCCACAGAAGCGTGAGGAGGGCTGGTGGGTGGCACTGGGGTGGCACTGGGGTGGCAGTGTCCCTGATGTCCCCCATGTCCCCACAGAAGCGTGAGGAGGGCTGGTGGGTGGCACTGGGGTGGCACTGGGGTGGCAGTGTCCCTGATGTCCCCCATGTCCCCACAGAAGCGTGAGGAGGGCTGGTGGGTGGTGATCGGGGACTCCAAGTCCAACAGCCTCATCTCCATCAAGCGCCTGACGCTGCAGCAGAAGGCCAAGGTGACACTGGGGGGACACCGGGGGTGGCACTGGGGTGGCATTTGGTGGCACTGGGCTGGCATTTGGTGGCACTGGGGGTGGCACTGTGGACACTCTGGGGACCCTGTGGGGGGGTGACATGGGACGGGTGACACAGCTGCTGACATGGAGTGGGGGTGGCACCATGTGACACCGGGTGCCACGGGCTGGGTGACACCAGAGTGACCCTGGGTGCCCCTGGGTGCCCCTGGGTGACCATGCCCTGTCCCCGTGCCCAGGTGAAGCTGGGCTGGGTGACACCAGAGTGACCCCGGGTGACACTGGGTGACACTGGGTGACCATGCCCTGTCCCCGTGCCCAGGTGAAGCTGGGCTGGGTCACACCAGAGTGACCCTGGGTGACACTGGGTGACACTGGGTGACCATGCCCTGTCCCCGTGCCCAGGTGAAGCTGGGCTGGGTGACACTGGGTGCCCTGGGTGCCCCTGGGTGACCATGCCATCCCCGTGCCCAGGTGAAGCTGGGCTGGGTGACACTGGGTGCCATGGGCTGGGTGCCCTGGGTGCCCCCGGTGCCCCTGGGTGACGGTGCCATCCCCGTGCCCAGGTGAAGCTGGGCTGGGTGCCCCTGGGTGACCATGCCATCCCCGTGCCCAGGTGAAGCTGGGCTGGGTGCCATGGGCTGGGTGCCCTGGGTGCCCCTGGGTGCCCCGGGTGCCCGGGTGACGGTGCCATCCCCGTGCCCAGGTGAAGCTGGGCTGGGTGCCATGGGCTGGGTGCCCTGGGTGCCCCTGGGTGCCCCTGGGTGACGGTGCCATCCCCGTGCCCAGGTGAAGCTGGGCTGGGTGCCATGGGCTGGGTGCCCTGGGTGCCCCTGGGTGCCCCTGGGTGACGGTGCCATCCCCGTGCCCAGGTGAAGCTGGGCTGGGTGCCATGGGCTGGGTGCCCTGGGTGCCCCTGGGTGCCCCTGGGTGACGGTGCCATCCCCGTGCCCAGGTGAAGCTGGGCTGGGTGCCATGGGCTGGGTGCCCTGGGTGCCCCGGTGCCCCTGGGTGACCATGCCCTGTCCCCGTGCCCAGGTGAAGCTGGGCTGGGTGCCATGGGCTGGGTGCCCCTGGGTGACGGTGCCATCCCCATGCCCAGGTGAAGCTGGGCTGGGTGACACTGGGTGCCATGGGCTGGGTGCCCCGGGTGCCCCCGGGTGACGGTGCCATCCCCATGCCCAGGTGAAGCTGGGCTGGGTGACCCCAGAGTGACACTGGGTGACACTGGGTGCCCCTGGGTGCCCTGGGTGCCCGGGTGACGGTGCCATCCCCGTGCCCAGGTGAAGCTGGGCTGGGTGCCATGGGCTGGGTGCCCCTGGGTGCCCTGGGTGCCCCTGGGTGACCATGCCATCCCCGTGCCCAGGTGAAGCTGGGCTGGGTGCCCTGGGTGCCCTGGGTGCCCCGGGTGCCCCTGGGTGACGGTGCCATCCCCGTGCCCAGGTGAAGCTGGATTTCGTGGCGCCGGCGGCGGGCACACAGCACTACACGCTGTTCTTCATGAGCGACGCCTACATGGGCTGCGACCAGGAGTACAAGTTCAGCGTGGACGTCAAGGAGGCCGAGAGCGACTCCGACTCCGACTGAGCCCGAAAGAATCGGCCCCCGGAATTCCAGGAATCCCAGGGAAACCCGGAATCGGCCCCCGGAATTCCAGATATCCCAGGGAAACCCGGAATCGGCCCCCGGAATTCCAGATATCCCAGGGAAACCCCGCGTTGTCCTCCAGAATCCCAAAAATCCCAGGGAAACCCCACATTGCCCTTCAGAATCCCAAAAGTCCCAGGGAAACCTGGAATCATCCCTCAGAATTCCAGAAATCCCAGTCAAAACCCGAAAATCCCACAGAATCCCAAATATCCCAGGGAAACCTGAAACTGGCCCTTGGAATTCCAAATATTCCAGGGAAACCCAAAACTGGTCCTTGGAATTCCAGAAATCCCAGGGAAACCCAAAACTGGCCCTCAAAATTCCAGATATCCCAGGAAAACCCAAAAACCCCAGTAAAAACCCACAAAATCCCAAAATATTCCAGAGAAAAACCCCAAATCCCACAGATTCCCAGTAAAACCCTTCAGAATCCCAAAATATCCCACCCAAATTCTGTAAAATACCAGAAAATTCCCTAAAAATTCCCTAAATCCCGCAGATCCCGCTCCCATTAGGGCTTGGATGCTTTGTACAGTTTTTTTTAGGATGGAAAATAAACTTTGGGATGCGACTCGGCCTCGGTGCTGGATCCCAAATTCCCCAATCCCAAACTCGGATCCCAAATTCCCTCATTCCTGGAAAACTTGGGAAGGTCTTGGAGAACTTGGGGGGGTCCTGGGGGAGTCGTGGAAGCCACACGAGGCTCCTGGGGGACAATTTTGGGACAATTCCTGGTTTTTTTTCCCAGTTTATTCCCAGTGTTTTTGGGGGATAATTCCCAGTATTTCTGGGACAATTCCCAGCTTTTTTCACCAGTTTATTCCCAGTTTTTTTGGGACAATTCCTGGTGGTTTTGGGACAATTCCCAGCTTTATTCCAGTGTATTCCCATTTTTTAACGATAATTCCCGGTGTTTTGGGGATAATTCCTGAGGTTTTCCCCCCAGTTTATTTCCGGTATTTCTGGGACAATTCCCATGTTTTTTCCCCAGTTAATCCCCATTTTCTGGGACAATTCCTGGCTTTTTTTCCCAGTTTATTTCCAGTGCTTCTGACACAACCCCAGAGTTTTTTCCCCGTTTTTTGCTGGCATTTCCCCAGCCTTTCCCGCCAATTTCCAGGACTTTTCCTGCCATTTTCCTGTTGCATTCCCACCAAATTCCCGTTGTTTTCCCGCCATTTTCCACGACTTTTCCAAACAGATTTTCTCCTTCTTCTCTTGCCAATTTCTCATTGTTTTCCCACCATTTTTCCGCCATTTTCCTGTTAATTTTCCTGTTATTTTCCAGTTGTTTCCCCGCCATTTCCTCATTGATTTCCGGCTGTTTTCCTGCCATTTTCCCGTTGTTTTCCCACCATTTTCCTGTTGTTTTCCCACCATTTTCCTGTTGTTTTCCCATCCATTTTCCAGTTGTTTCCCTGCCATTTTCTCATTGTTTTCCCACCATTTTCCTGTTGTTTTCCCGCTGTTTTCCATGACTTTTCCCACCGTTTTCCATGGCTTTTCCCGTTGTTTCCCCACCGTTTCCCCGTTGTTTTCCCGCCGTTTTCCTGTTGTTTTCCATGACTTTCCCCGTTGTTTTCCCACTGTTTTCCATGACTTTTCCCACCGTTTTCCATGGCTTTTCCCGTTGTTTTCCCACCGTTTTCCATTACTTTTCCTGTTGTTTTCCATGACTTTCCCCGTTGTTTTCCATTACTTTTCTCGTTGTTTTCCCTCTGTTTTCCATGACTTTCCCTGTTGTTTCCCCATTGTTTTCCATTACTTTCCCCATTGTTTTCCTGCCGTTTCCCGTTGTTTTCCCGCCGTTTCCCCGCCGTTTCCCGTTGTTTTCCGTGGTTTTTCCGGAGCCTCAGGCGTACTCGAGGCGGGCGGCTCCGCGGGGCTCGGGGCCGAGGCAGTCGCGCAGCTCCAGCTCCATTTTCTTGGCCTTCAGCGCCGCCGAGTGCAGCTTCTCCAGGAATTCCGGCATCCCTGCAATTCCCGCCGGGCCCGACCCCTCTTTTCCCAGATTTTCCCATCTTTTCCCCATTTGCCCCCAATTTTTTCCTCCATTTTCCCAATTTTCCCCCAATTTTTTCCTCCATTTTCCCAATTTTCCCCCAATTTTTTCCTTAATTTTCCCCATTTTCCCCCAATTTTTTCCTCCATTTTCCCGATTTTCTCCCAATTTTTCCCTTTTCCTTCCCCATTTTTCATCCTTTTTTTTCTTTTCTTTCCACTTTATCCATTTTATACCATTCCCCCCAATTTTTCCTTTTTTCCCCAAATTTTCCCCCTTTTTTTCCCCATTTTCCTGTATTTTTTACCCTTTTCCCCCCCATTTTCCCTTTTCCCCAGTGCAGCTTCTCCAGGAATTCCAGCATTCCTGCAATTCCCGGCGGTCCCGACCCCTTCTCCCTCTTTTCCCAAATTTTTCCCATTTTCTCCCTCTTTCCCCCAAATTTTTCCCATTTTCTCCCTCTTTTTCCCCAATTTTTTTCCCAATTTTCCCCTTCCATATTTTCCACTTTTTCCTTTTCCCCCCCAATTTTTCCTCATTTTTTTCCCCTTTCCTTCCCTCCAATCCCCCCAAGTTTTTCCCTCTCTTTATTCCCCGTTTTCCCTTTCCTTTTCCCCGGGGGTTTTGGGGGAATTTTGGGGATTTTTGGGAATTCTCACCGCTGGACACCATCCAGCTGAGGCAGTAGCGGGGGAACACGGTCTGCGGGTTGTCGCTGTACGTCAGCAGGTAATCGAAGCCGTTCTGGAAAACACCAAAATTCCCAACAATTCCTAACAATTCCCCAAATTCCCAACAATTCCCAGCAAGAATTCCCTGAAATTCCCCCAAAATTCCCAACGATTCCCCGAATTCCCAACAATTCCCAGCAAGAATTCCCTGAAATTCCCCCAAAATTCCTCAAAAACTGCCCCAAATCCCAGCAGAAAATTGAAGCTGTTCTGGAAAACACCAAAATTCCCAACAATTCCCAGCAAGAATTCCCTGAAATTCCCCCAAAATTCCTCAAGAATTCCCCCAAACTTCCCTCAAAATCCAGCAGGAAAGCAAAACTGTTCTGGAAAACAGCAAAATTCCCAGCAAGAATTCCCTGAAATTCCCCCAAAATTCCTCGGAAATCTCCCCAAATCCCAGCAGAAAATTGAAGCTGTTCTGGAAAACACCAAAATTCCCAAAATATTCCCAACAATTCCCGGAAGTTTCCTGGGGTTTTTCTGTATTTTTCCTGCATTTCCCCCAAATTTCCCCATATTTTCCTATATTTCTCCTGTATTTTTGTGCATTTTTCCCATATTTTTCTGGGTTTTTTTCCAATTTTCCCCAGAGTTTTCCCGGGATTTTCCCAGAATTTCCCCATATTTTCCTGTGTTTTTCCTGGGTTCTTTTTCCCACAATTTCCCCATATTTTCCCTGGTTTCTTTTCCCGATTTCCCCCAGAATTTCCCCATATATTCCCGTATTTTTCCTGGTTTCTTTTCCCGATTTCCCCCACATTTCCCCCACATTTCCCTGTATCTTTTCCCAATTTCCCCCACATTTCCCTGTATTTTTTCCACATTTCCCCCACATTTCCCTGTATCTTTTCCCAATTTCCCCCACATTTTCCTGTATTTTTTCCCAATTTCCCCCACATTTTCCTGTATTTTTTCCCAATTTCCCCCACATTTTCCTGTATTTTTTCCTGATTTCCCCACATTTCCCCCACATTTTCCTGTATTTTTTCCTGATTTCCCCACATTTCCCCCACATTTCCCCCACATTTCCCTGTATCTTTTCCCAATTTCCCCCACATTTCCCTGTACTTTTCCCCATTTCCCCCCCATTTCCCCGTATCTTCCCCCATTTCCCGCACATTTTCCCGGTTCTCGTCCCGAGGATTCCCGGGAATTCTCACCTCGTCGAAGCCGCGGTGGGGCCGGATCACCAGGTGGGATTCGTAGCTGCGCACGCGGACGTGCTCCGGCTGCTCGGGGACCCCGGGGTGCTCCACGGCCCTGCCGGAATCACCGGGAATGGTCCCGGGATTATCCCAAATTATCCCAAAATTATCCCAAAATTATCACGCAATTACCCCCGGATTAACGCAGAATTAGCCCGAGAACAGCACGAAATTATCCCAAAGTTATCCTGGAATTATGCCAAAATCAACCCAAAATTGTTCGGGAATTACCCCAAAATTATCCTCAAATTAGCCCAAAATTATCCAGATATTATCCCAAAATTATCCCAGCGTTATCCTGGAATTAGCATAAAATTATCACGGAATTATCCGAGAATTATCGGGAATTGTCCCAGAATTATCCCAGGTTTTTTGGCAACTCCAGAGTGGATTTTTGCGAATTCCAGGTGGGATTTTTTGGGAATTCTGGGGAGGATTTTTTAGGCAATTCCAGGAGGGTTTTTGGAAATCCTGTGGAGCTTTTTGGGGAATTCCAGGGCAGATTTTTGGGGATTTTTTGGGAATTCTAGGAGGGGTTTTGGGAATTCCAGGGAGGATTTTAGGGAATTCCAGGGAGGATTTTTTGGGAATTCCAGGGGGTTTTGGGGAATTCCAGGGAGGATTTTTTGGGAATTCCAGGGAGGGTTTTTGGGAATTCCAGGGGTTTTAGGGAATTCCAGGAGGGGTTTTGGGAATTCCATGGAGGATTTTAGGGAATTCCAGGGAGGATTTTAGGGAATTCCAGGAGGGTTTTAGGGAATTCCAGGAGGGTTTTAGGGAATTCCAGGAGGGTTTTTGGGAATTCCAGGAGGGTTTTTGGGAATTCCAGGGAAGGTTTTAGGGAATTCCAGGGGTTTTTGGGAATTCCAGGAGGGTTTTAGGGAATTCCAGGAGGGTTTTTGGGAATTCCAGGGAGGGTTTTTGGGAATTCCAGGAGGGTTTTTGGGAATTCCAGGAGGGGTTTTGGGAATTCCAGGAGGATTTTAGGGAATTCCAGGAGGGTTTTTGGGAATTCCAGGAGGGGTTTTGGGAATTCCAGGAGGATTTTAGGGAATTCCAGGAGGGTTTTAGGGAATTCCAGGAGGATTTTAGGGAATTCCAGGAGGGTTTTTGGGAATTCCAGGAGGGTTTTAGGGAATTCCAGGGGTTTTTGGGAATTCCAGGGAGGGTTTTAGGGAATTCCAGGAGGGTTTTTGGGAATTCCAGGGAGGATTTTAGGGAATTCCAGGAGGATCTGGGGCCGCACCGGGAGACGAGCACCATCAGCTGCCGCTCGGGGTCGACGCTGTAGCGCCGCACGTAAACGTAATCCCGGGAATACATCGGATACTGCAACGGAACGGGACGGACTGCATCCCGATCCCAGATCCCCATCCCGGATCCCAGACTGCATCCCGATCCCGATCCCAGATCCCAGATCCTGATCCCAGATCCTGATCCCAGACTGCATCCCCATCCCACATCCCCATCCCAAACCCAATCCCGGATCCCAGACTGCATCCCCATCCCAGATCCCGATCCCAGATCCCAGATCCCAAATCCCCATCCCGGATCCCGATCCCAAATCCTGATCCCAGATCCCAAACTGATCCCAGATCCCAAACTCCATCCTGATCCCAGACTGCATCCCGATCCCAAACCCGATCCCGGATCCCAGACTGCATCCTGGATCCCGATCCCAAATCCCAAACCCCATCCCTGATCCGATCCCAGATCCCAGACTCCATCCCTGATCCCCAATCCCAATCCCAAACCCCAAACCTGATCCCTGATCCCAATCCCTGATCCCGAGCCCAAACCCGATCCCTGATCTCAACCCCAAATCCAGATCCCAATCCCTGATCCCAGACCGGATCCCAGATCCCAAATTCTGAATTCCAGATCTCACTTCACCAGGAACTGGGTGACCCAGTGGATCCCAAATTCCCGATCCCAAATCCCCAAATCCCAAGTTTCTCACCGGGAACTGGGTGACCCAGTGGATCCCCTCAGATCCCAAATTCCCGATCCCAAATCCCAAATTCCTGATCCCAAATCCCAAATTCCCGATCCCAAATCCCGAATTTCTCACCGGGAACTGGGTGACCCAGTGGATCCCCTCGGATCCCAAATTCCCGATCCCAAATCCCAAATTCCCGATCCCAAATCCCAAATTCCCGATCCCAAATCCCGCGTTTCTCACCGGGAACTGGGTGACCCAGTGGATCCCAAATTCCCGATCCCAAATCCCAAATTCCCGATCCCAAATTCCCGATCCCAAATCCCAAATTTCTCACCGGGAACTGGGTGACCCAGTGGATCACCTCGGATCCCAAATTCCCGATCCCAAATCCCGCGTTTCTCACCGGGAACTGGGTGACCCAGTGGATCACCTCGGATCCGGTGGCGGGGTCGCGCTCCAGCACCTCCAGCTTCAGCACCAGCGAGTCCCACTGCTTCCGGTACTCCGTGTCCAGCTGGAAGCCGGGAATTCCGGGAATTCCGGGGGGAAAATCCCGGAAAGGCCGGGGGAAAAAAATCAGGAAATAAATCCTGGAATTCCAGGAGAAACAAGGATCGGGAATGCCAGGAAAACCCAGAATTCCAGGAGAAATGGGATCAGGAAAATCGGGAAAGCTCCAGAATTCCAGGGGGAAATCCCTTCCCCCTCCTCCCCACCCCGAATCCAGAATTTTCGGGAAAAACGGGACCAGGAATTGCCGGGATGGGTTAAAAATGGGAATTTTCCAGATTTTTACTGGATCCACCTGGATTCCCAAAGATTCCCAGCCCTGGAGTCAAATCTCAGCGGGAATCCCCAGGGAGTTTTCAGGATTTTTTTTTTAAATTTTGGGGAATTTTCAGGGATTTTTGGGAATTTTGGGAATTCTGCTCACCTGGACGTTGAAGAATTGCCGGGGAGTGACATCGGTGTAGGAGCCGAAAACTGCGGGAAAATCCCAAAAATCAGCAAATCCCAAAATCCCCAAAAATCCCCAAATCCCAAAAATTTGAGATTTTCAGGAATTTCAGGGACTTTGGGATTTTGGGAATGGGGGAATTTGGGATTTTGGGATTCGGGAATTCCAGGATTTTTTGGGAATTCTGTACCTTGGTACTGGAAGAGCTCCGAGCCAGGATTTTGGGAATTTCAGGGACTTTGGGATTTTGGGAATGGGGGAATTTGGGATTAGGAATTTCACGAATTTGGGATTTTGGGAATGTGGGATTTAGGAATTTTGGGAATTTAAGATTTAGGAATTTTGGGAATTGCGCACCCCGGTGCTGGAAGAGCCCCGGATGGGGCGGCGCCAGAGGCGGAAGCGCTCCCGCTCTGGAATTTGGGAATGGGGGAATTTGGGATTTTGGGGGTTTGGGAATTCAGGGATTTTGGGAATTCGGGAATTCGGGAATTGCGCACCCCGGTACTGGAAGAGCCCCGAGCCCGGGATGGGGCGGCGCCAGAGGCGGAAGCGCTCCCGCTCTGGAATTCGGGAATGGGGGAATTTGGGATTTTGGGGGTTTGGGAATTCAGGGATTCGGGATTTTGGGAATTCGGGAATTCGGGAATTGCGCACCCCGGTACTGGAAGAGCCCGGATCCCGGGATGGGGCGGCGCCAGAGGCGGAAGCGCTCCTGCTCTGGAATTCGGGAATGGGGGAATTTGGGATTTTGGGGGTTTGGGAATTCGGGAATTTGGGAATTCGGGAATTGCGCACCCCGGTACTGGAAGAGCCCGGATCCCGGGATGGGGCGGCGCCAGAGGCGGAAGCGCTCCCGCTCCAGCAGCGGCTCCCAGCCCCGCTCCTGCTCCGGGAACGCCTCGGGATTCTCCAGGCGCTGCAGCTCCTGCGCCGACCTGCGGGAATTCCCAGATTATTGTGGGATCCGGGCGGGAATCCCGGGATTCCGTGGGATTGGGATGGGAATTCCCAGCTCTTATTCCCATCATTCCCGTGGTTATTCCCGGTGTGATCCCGTTATTCCCGGTGTTATCCCGCCGTTATTCGCGGTGTGATCCCGTTATTCCCGGTGTTATCCCGGTGTTCTTCCCGGTATTCTTCCCGGTATTCTTCCCGTTATTATGCTGGTGCTATTCCCGTTATTCCCGGTGCGATTCCCGTTATTCCCGCCGTTATTCCCGGTGTTATCCCGCTGTTCTTCCTGCCGTTCTTCCCGGTATTCTTCCCGTTATTATGCTGGTGCTATTCCCGTTATTCCCGGTGTTATCTCCCCGTTATTCCCGGCGCGATCCCCGCTCACCGCCTCAGCTCCTCCTCCTCGATGCGCTGCCCGTCCCACACGAACGCTCCGGTACCGAGCGCCGCCATCAGCCCCGTCCGCCCGCGGGGCCTCCCCCAGCGGCCGCCGCCGGTACCGCCGCCCCCGCTTCCGCCGCTCCCGGTTCCTCCTCCCGCCGCCTCCCCGGTGCCGCCGCGCTGCCGGGCCCGCCGCGCCCTCCCGCAGGCGCGGCGGCGGCCGAGCAGCGCCAGCAGCAGCAGCGGCAGCGGCGCGGGCGCGGGGCGGGCCCCGCCGGCGGCCCCGGTGGCGGCGCCGCGGGCGGCGAGCGCGGCCAGCGGCCGCCACATGCCGGCCCCGCCGCGCCGCGCGTCGCGCTCCTTCTGCGTCACCGCGCGCGCCGCGCCGCCATTGGCCGGAGCCGCACCGCCCCGCGCGCTGATTGGCTGCGAGGGATCAAACCACGCCCCGCAGCGCGTGATACCGGAAGGGGGCGTGAGGGCGGAGAGGGCGAAACGTGGGCGGGGCTTGGCGAGGCCACGCCCCCCGTGGGCGCTGTGGGGCCTGGGGGTGTTTTTGGGGCGCTGTTCGGGGTTTTGGGGCCTGGGGGGTTTTGGGGCCCGGAAGTGTTTTTGGGGCGCGGTTCGGGTTTTTGGGGTCTGGGGGGTTTTGGGGCCTGGGGGGTTTTGGGCCCCTCGGGCCGACGGGGACCCCGCGTTTCGCTGCCGCGCTCCCATTGGTGCGTGCGCTGCGATGCGATTGGCTGTGGAGGGCGAAGCCACGCCCCCAGCGCGTGACGCGGAAGTGGCTCCCACAGGAAGGGGGCGGGGTTTGCGCGTGGCCACGCCCCCCGCGGCCATTTTGGGGCCTGGGGCTTGGGAGGATTTTTGGGGGAATTTTTTGGATCCAGCCCAATTTTTAAGGGATCCATCCCCAGATTTTATAGGATCAACCCCCTTTTTTTCGGATCCAGCCCAGTGTCATGGGATCCAGCCCCATTTTTAGGGACCCAGGGTGGTTTGATGGGATCCAGCCCATTTTCATGGGATCCATCCTGGTTTTTTGGGATCCAGGGTGGTTTTATAGGATCCAGACAATTTTTTGGGATCCAGCCCAAATTTACGGCATCCAGCCCAGTTTTATGGGATCCAGCTCATTTTTCAGGACCCAACCCCTCCCCTCTCCCAACCCCGACCCCCGAGTCTCTCCCCACCTTTTAATTCCCAAAAATCCCGCGGCCGATCCCAAATCCCAAAATTCCCGTGTCCGCCGCCCTCCCTCCTCCCAGACTGGGGTTTTTTTTTTGAGAATTCTCTGGAAAATCCCATTTTTCACAGATTTATTCTTTGCATATCCAGGGAATCCCGAAGTTTTTCCCAGTGGATCCCAAATCCCGGGAATTTCCCCCGGGGCCTTTTCGGGTCAGTTCGGCTCCTCCCGAGCCTTTCCCGGGATTTGTTTTTTTCTGGGATTTTCTTTTTTTTTCTGGGATTTTTCCAGGATTTCCATCCCAGGGGTGCTCTTGCATAGCTGGGGGGAGAAAAAATGGGAAAAAAAGGGAAAAAGAGCAGGAAAATTGGGATAAAAGTGGGAAAATCGGGATAAAAGCATCAGGACCTCCAAGGAGCCGGATCCTGGGATTAAAATTCCCTAAAAATTCAGGAGATTCCAAAAAAAACCCTCCAAGCCGAAGCGTGCCGGGAATGGGAATTTTGGTGGGAATTTCAATCCTTACAGGATTTTTTTTTTCCAATTTTTTTTTCTTTTTTGGCCCCAAAAATTTCTGGTCCTTGGCGGGGGTGGAAAAATCAGAGCAGGGAAAATATTGGGAATTTGGGGATGGCAGTGGAGGGATTTGCATAAAAGCTCCGGGGATTTTCCAGCTGGGCTCATTCCGATTTCCCAGGAGGCCAAAATTCCCAAATTTTGTGGGGTGAGGGATGGGATGATCCCAAAAAAAACCCAAAAAAATTCCCAGAGCCTGGAATAAAGTGCAGAATGTCCATGGGGGGGAAAGGGGGAGCAGGGATGGGAATTCCCGAATTTTTAAATAAGGGGATAAATATTCCTGGGAAAAGGGGGTGAGCCGGGCAGGGGCTGGGCTGGGGACTGGGGATCCCAAAATTCGGGATCCGGTGGGAATTGGGATCCCAAGTTCTCCATTCATGGGGATCCCAAAGTTTTCAATGTGTTGGGAATTAGAGATCCCAAAATTTGGGATCCCAAAGTTCTCATTCCATGGGGACCCCAAAGTTCTCCATCCATTGGGAATTCCAAATCCCAAAGCTCTCAGTCCAGGGGATCCCAAAGTTCTCCATCCATGGGGATCACAGAGTTCTCGATCCGGTGGGAATTGGAGATCCCAAAGTTTTCATTCCACAGGGAATTCCAGATCCCAAAGTTTTCAATCCAGTGGGAATTGGAGATCCCAAAGTTCTCAATCCAGTGGGAACTGGAGATCCCAAAGTTCTCAATCCAGTGGGAATTGGAGATCCCAAAGTTCTCAGTCCAGGGGTCCCAAAGTTCTCGATCCACTGGGAATCTGGGATGCCAGCGTTCTGGATCCATTGGGAATTGATGATCCCAAAGTTCTGGATCCGTTGGGAATTGATGATCCCAAAGTTCTGGATCTGTTGGGAATTGGGGATCCCAAAGTTCTGGATCCGTTGGGAATTGGGGATCCCAAAGTTCTGGATCCACTGGGAATTCCTGATCCCAAAGTTCTCAGTCCAGGTGGATCCCACTCCCCTCATTCCAGGGGAATCCATGGATCCCAATCTCCTCCTTCCAAGGAAAACCCACCTGGAGCAGGAGATCCCAACGGGGTCCGAACCAACCCTGGGATCGAGGCCCTGCAGGAGCTCCTGGGATCCACCAGGAGAAACCCTGTGGGAATTCTGGGACCCACCAGGAGAAATCCTGTGGGAATTCTGGGACCCACCAGGAGAAATCCTGTGGGAATTCTGGGACCCACCAGGAGAAATCCTGTGGGAATTCTGGGATCCACCAGGAGAAATCCTTTCCTGGAAGATCTCCCAAGGATCTGCTCCAATGAGTCCTTCCCTGGAAGAACTTCCTGTGTCCATCCAGACCAACGCTTGGCTGGAAGAGTTCCTGGGATCCACCTGGAGAAATCCTTCCCTGGAAGAACTTCCAGGACCTGTCCAAAGCATCTTTTGTTGAGAAGAGTTCCTGGGATCCACCTGGTCAAAGCCTCTGCTGGAAGATCTCCCAACATGGCCCCGCCCAACCCTGCCACCTCCCCCACCCCCACGGCGATCCGGCCGCTCCGGCCGCTCGATCCGCCGCCATCGCGGTGACCGGGACCGAGTGACCACAGTGGTGGTGACCGGGATCGTGGTGCTGGGATGACAGTGACCAGGATCACGGTCAGTGAGATCGACACGACCAAGGTCAAGGCCACCACGCGTGATGACCACAATGATGGAGACCATGATCGTGATGGCCACAACCACGATGACCACGATTGCCATGACCGGGATCAAGGTGACCACGATCATGATGACCTCAATGATGGGGACCGCGATCACGAAGACCTTGATCACAATGACCACAATCGCGATGACCCAGATCGCTACGACTGTGATTGTGATGGCCGGAATCGAGTGACCAGGATCAAGGTGACCACGATCTCCATGACCTCAATCACGATGACCATGATTGCCATGACCAGGATCAAGGTGACCACGATCTCCATGACCTCAATCACAATGACCACGATTGCGATGACCACGATCTGATGACCTCAGTCATGATGACCATGATTGCGATGACCAGGATCAAGGTGACCAGGATCTCGACGACCTCAATCGCGATGACCACGATTGCGACGACCCACAGTCACGGTGACCGGGATCAAGGTGACCATGATCCCAACGACCACGATCCTGATGACCTCAACCATGATGACCATGGTTGTGATGACCAGGATCAAGGTGACCAGGATCTCGACGACCACGATTGCGACGACCCACAGTCACGGTGACCGGGATCAAGGTGACCATGCTCCCAATGACCATGATCACAATGACCTCAACCATGATGGCCACAATCCTGATGACCTCAATCACAATGACCATGATCCCAATGACCGTGATCGTGATGACCACGATCCCAATGACTGTGATCGTGATGACCATGATCCCAATGACTGTGATTGTGATGACCACGATCCTGATGACCGCGATCCTGATGAGACCGAGTGACTGGAATCGAGGTGACCACGATCCCAACGACCGCGATCCCGATGATCACAATCCTGATGGGATCGAGTGACCGGGATCAAGGTGACCACGATCCCGATGATCACAATCCTGATGGGATCGAGTGACCGGGATCGAGGTGACCACGATCCCAACGACCACGATCCCGATGATCACAATCCTGATGGGATCGAGTGACCGGGATTGAGGTGACCACGATCCCAACGACCACAATCCCGATGACCTCAACCGTGACGACCGGGATCGAGGTGCCCACAACCCCGCTGACCACCATCCCGACGACCTCAACCGTGCCCACCGGGCGCCGTGCGGCGCCGCCGCGTCCGCCCTCAGGGCGTGTAGGCGGGCGGCGGCTGGAACTGCTGGACCACCTCGTAGTCGGGGCCGTAGGGCTCGGCCTCCTCCATCTCGGAGAGCAGCTCCAGCGCCTGCTCCTCCTCCTCGCTGGGGTAGTGGCGCAGCAGGTTGGCCGCCGTGGCCAAGATGGAGGCGCCGCCCGCGCCGGCCACCAGGTAGAAGCTGACGGCGAAGGTGACGAAGACCTGGGAGCCGTGGTACTTCTTGTGCTGCTGCTGCTGCGCCAGGAGCAGCTCCGACGCCCAGTAGCAGAACCCGATCACCGTGGCGCACTGCAGCACTGGGGAAAATGGGGGAAAAGATGGGAAAATGGGGAAAAACCACCAAAAACATTGGTTAGATTGGGGAAAATGGGGAAAAACCACCAAAAACATTGGTTAGATTGGGGAAAAACCATGGCAAAATGGGTTGGTTTGAGGTGGGTTTGGGTTCTCCAGTAGCAGAACCCGATCACCGTGGCGCACTGCAGCACTGGGGAAAAATGGGAAAAAATATCCAAAAAATTGGTTAGATTGGGGAAAATGGGGAAAAACCACCAAAAACATTGGTTAGATTGGGGAAAATGGGGAAAAACCACCAAAAACATTGGTTAGATTGGGGAAAATGGGGAAAAACCACCAAAAACATTGGTTGGATTGGGGAAAATGGGGAAAAACCACCAAAAACATTGGTTGGATTGGGGAAAATGGGGAAAAACCACCAAAAACATTGGTTGGATTGGGGAAAATGGGGAAAAACCACCAAAAACATTGGTTAGATTGGGGAAAATGGGGAAAAACCACCAAAAACATTGGTTGGATTGGGGAAAATGGGGAAAAACCACCAAAAACATTGGTTGGATTGGGGAAAATGGGGAAAAACCACCAAAAACATTGGTTAGATTGGGGAAAAACCATGGAAAAATGGGGAAAATCATGGCAAAATGGGTTGGTTTGGGGTGGGTTTGGGTTCTCCAGGAGCAGAACCCGATCACCGTGGCGCACGGCAGCGCTGGGGAAAAATGGGGGAAAAACAGGAAAAAGCCAGGAAAAAAATGGGTTAGATTGGGGAAAAATGGTTAAAAATGGGGGGAAAATAGGAAAAAATGGGTTAGATTGGGGGGAAAAATGGAAAAATGGGGAAAAATGGGAAAAAATTGGAAAAAAGGGATTTTTGGCTGGACTTCCACCACTTTATAAAAAAAATTTCGGGGGAGATTTTCGGGTGAAATTCTACTGCTATTTTATTTTTTTTAATTTTTTGGGGGGATTTTTTGCACAGAATTCCACCGCTTCTTTTAATTTTGGGGGATTTTTGGGCTAATTCCTTCCACTTTTTTTTTTTAATTTTTGGGGATTTTTTTGACTAATTCCTTCCATTTTTTTTTTTAATTTTTGGGGGATTTTTGGGCTAATTCCTTCCACTTTTTTTTTTAATTTTTGGGGGGATTTTTGGGCTAATTCCTTCCACTTTCTTTTTTTAATTTTTGGGGATTTTTTGGGCTAATTCCTTCCCTTTTTTTTTATTTTAGGGGGATTTTTGGGCTAATTCCTCCCTTTTTTTTTTAAATTTTTGGGGATTTTTTGGGCTGATTCCTTCCCTTTTTTTTTTAATTTTAGGGGGATTTTTGGGCTAATTTCTTCCACTTTTTTTTTTAATTTTTGGGGGATTTTTGGGCTAATTCCTTCCCTTTTTTTTATTTTAGGGGGATTTTTTGGGCTAATTCCTTCCCCTTTTTTTTTAATTTTAGGGGGATTTTTTGGGCTAATTCCTTCCCTTTTTTTTTAATTTTAGGGGGATTTTTTGGGCTAATTCCTTCCTTTTTTTTTTCAATTTTGGGGGGATTTTTGGACTAATTCCTTCCTTTTTTTTTTAATTTTTGGGGAATTTTTGGACTAATTCCTCCCTTTTTTTTTTAAATTTTTGGGGATTTTTTGGACTAATTCCTTCCATTTTTTTTCAATTTTGGGGGGATTTTTGGGTGACTTTTTGGGTTTCGGGAGGGTTTGGGGCCCCACCTGTGAGGATGTGGGCGAAGGCGTAGCGCCGGGTGATTTTCAGGGCCGGGTGTTTGGGCCCGAAGACGTCGAGCAGGAACGCGCCGAGGCTGCAGACGATGCCCAGGAAGCAAAAGGCGGCGATGACGCGGAGCAGCAGCACGGTCTGCGGGTTCATGCAGAAATCTGGGGGAAAAAAGGGGAAAAATGGGGAAAAAATTGATTTTTTTTCATTAAAAAAACCCTCAACATTTAGGGGAAAAAAATCGGATTTTTCGGCAAAAAAATCCAAGTTTCTGCACAAATAAAATCCAGTTTCTTTGCCCCAAAAAATGGGATTTTCCCCGCGCAAGAAAATCAGATTTTCTGCCTGAAAAATCAGATTTTCTGCACAAAAAAAAATATTCTCCACCCAAAAAATTCCCTCAAAAATCAGGTTTCTAATCAAAAAGTTCTCCCCAAAAATTTGATTTTTTTCTGCCCCAAAAAATGGGATTTTTCTGTGCAAAAAATGGGATTTTCTAGCCAAGGGAGCCGGCCCAGCTGGAATTCTGGGTGGAAAATGAGAAATTTTGGGAGATTTTGGAATGGATTATTGGGGGTCAGAAGGACACGGAAGGGTCTGGAAGGGTCAGAAGGTCTCGGAAGGTCCCAGATGGGCACGGAAGGTCCTGGAAGGCTCTGGAAGGGTCAGAAGAACACAGGAAGTTCTGGAAGGGTCAGGAGGACACAGAAGGTTCTGGAAGGGTCAGAAGGACACAGAAGGTTCTGGAAGAACACAGGAGGTCATGGAATGTTCTGGAAGGACACAGGAGGTCATGGAAGGTTCTAGAGGGACACAGGAGGCTCTGGAAGGTCATGGAAGGACACAGAAGGTCATGGAATGTTCTGGAAGGACACAGGAGGTCATGGAAGGTTCTGGAAGGTTCTGGAGGGACACAGGAGGTCATGGAAGGTTCTGGAAGGACACAGGAGGTCATGGAAGGTTCTGGATGGACACAGGAGGCCATGGAAGGCTCTGGAAGGTTCTGGATGGACACAGGAGCTCATGGAAGGTTCTGGAAGGACACAGAAAGTCATGGAAGGTTCTGGATGGACACAGGAGGTCATGGAAGGCTCTGGAGGGACACAGGAGCTCATGGAAGGTTCTGGATGGACACAGGAGGTCATGGAAGGTTCTGGAGGGACACAGGAGGCCATGGAAGGCTCTGGAAGGTTCTGGATGGACACAGGAGATCATGGAAGGCTCTGGAGGGACACAGGAGGTCCTGGAAGGCTCTGGAAGGACACAGAAGGTCATGGAAGGTTCTGGAAGGACACAGGAGGTCATGGAAGGCTCTGGAAGGACACAGAAGGTCATGGAAGGTTCTGGAAGGACACAGGAGGTCATGAAGGTTCTGGAAGGACACAGGAGGTCATGGAAGGCTCTGGGAGGACACAGGAGCTCATGGAAGGTTCTGGAATGTTCTCGATGGACACAGGAGCTCATGGAAGGCTCTGGAATGTTCTGGAAGGCCCCAGGAGCTCATGGAAGGCTCTGGAAGGTTCTGGATGGACACAGGAGCTCCTGGAAGGTTCTGGAAGGACACAGGAGGTCATGGAAGGTTCTGGAAGGACACAGGAGGTCATGGAAGGTTCTGGATGGCTCTGGAAGGACACAGGAGGTCATGGAAGGCTCTGGGAGGACACAGGAGGTCCTGGAAGGTTCTGGAAGGACACAGGAGGTCATGGAAGGTTCTGGAAGGACACAGGAGGTCATGGAAGGTTCTGGATGGCTCTGGAAGGACACAGGAGGTCATGGAAGGCTCTGGAAGGCCCCAGGAGCTCATGGAAGGTTCTGGAAGGCCCCAGGAGCTCATGGAAGGTTCTGGAAGGCCCCAGGAGGCCCGGCAGGTCCCGGCAGCTCACCTCGCAGCAGCTCGGGCTGCACGAAGCCCAGCACGTCGGCCACGCCCAGCTCCTGGCGGGCGCAGGTGCCGCCGTGGAGGCGCAGCCAGGCGGGCTCGGCCAGCGCGGTGCAGAGCGCGGTGACGGCCAGCGCGCCCGGCAGCGCCGACGCCAGGCTGCGCTCCGGCTGCTTGGGCAGCGCCGCCGCGCCGCGCCGCCGCCGCGCGCCCGCCGCGCCCGCCGCGCCCGCGTACATGGCGGCAGCGGCAGCGGGGCTACCGACAGCGGGGCCGGGCCACGGGGACCGGAACCGGGAGGGGAACCGGGGCTACCGACAGCGGGGCTGGGTCACGGGGACTGGGAGCGGAACTGGGAGCAGAACCGGGAGCGGAACCGGGAGCGGAACCGGAACCAGGAGCGGAACCGGGAGGGGAACCGGGAGGGGAACCGGGAGCGGAACCGGGGTTATGGACACCTCGTCTGGGTCACCGGCACTGAGAGCAGAGCTAGGAGCGGGACCGGGAGGGGAACCGAGAGGGGAACCGGGAGCGGGACCACGGTCACCGACACCAGGTCTGGGTCACCGGCACCGGGAGCGGAACCGGGAGGGGAACCGGGAGCGGAACCGGGGTTATGGACACCTCGTCTGGGTCACCGGCACCGAGAGCGGAACCGGTACCGGGATTACAGATACCGGGTCTGGGTCACCGGGAGCCAAACCGGCACCGGGACTGGAACCAGGACTGAAACCAGCACCGGGAGTGGAACCGGGATTACGGACACTGGCTCCACGTCACCGGAACCGGGACCGGCACTGGGACTGGGTAAAGAACACCTGCTCCGGGTCCCGGTACCGGCTCAAGGTCACCTGCTCCGGGTCCCGGTACCGGGGCAGCGCCACCAGCCCTGGGTCACCGGGCCCGGTTCTGGCTCGCCAGCACCTGCTGCAGGCCACCGACACCGCCCCGGGACAGCCGGTACCGGCTCCGGGCCACCGACACCGCCGGTTCACCGGCAACAGCTCCCGATCCCGGCCCGGTACCGATCCCGGCCCGGTACCGATCCCGCTGCCCCGGTACCGATCCCGCTGTCCCGGTACCGATCCCGGCCCGGTACCGATCTCGGCCCGGTACCGATCCCGCTGTCCCGGTACCGATCCCGCTGCCCCGGTACCGATCCCGGCCCGGTACCGATCCCGCTGCCCCGGTACCGATCCCGCCCCGGTACCGATCCCGCTGGCTCCGAACGCGCTGGTCCCGGCCCGGACGCCCCGACAGCGGCCCCGGTGCCGGTGCCGGTGCCGATCCCGGGCCGGCCAGGGGTGGTTCCGGGCCGATCCCGGGACAGGCTGTTCCGGTGCCGGTGCCGGTTCCGATCCCGACCCGCCGGGCCCCGGTGGCGGCTCCGGGCTCTCCTGCCGGCCCCGCCCGGCCGCGCTTCCGCTTCCGCGTCGGTTCACTTCCGGCGCCGCCCGTGTCAGTTCCGCTTCCGGCGCCGCTCGCGTCAGTTCCGCTTCCGGCGCCGCTCGGGGCCGGTGCCGGGCCGGTGGCGCCATGCCCGAGGCGCTGTCGCTGCTGTGCCGGGTCTCGGCGCACCCCGAGTCCCGCTGCTGGGCCCTGGCCTGGAGCCCCAGCGGGGCCCTGCTGGCCACGTGCGGCGGGGACCGGAGCGTGCGGGTCTGGGGACGGGAGGGTGAGCGGGGACCGGGAACGGGAACGGGAATGGGAACCGGGAACCGGGAATGGGAACCGGGAACGGGAATGAGAATGGGACCGGAGCGTGCGGGTGTGGGGACGGGAGGGTGAGCGGGGAACGGGAACGGGACCGGAGCGTGCGGGTCTGGGGACGGGAGGGTGAGACCGGGAACGGGACCGGGAACCGGGAATGGGAATGGGAATGGGAATGGGAACGGGAATGGGAACGGGACCGGAGCGTGCGGGTCTGGGGACGGGAGGGTGAGCGGGGAACGGGAATGGGAATGGGAATGGGAATGGGAACGGGAATGGGAACGGGAATGGGAATGGGAATGGGAATGGGAATGGGGACTGGGAACGGGACCGGAGCGTGCGGGTGTGGGGACGGGAGGGTGAGACCGGGAACCGGGAATGGGAATGGGAATGGGACCGGAGCGTGCGGGTGTGGGGACGGGAGGGTGAGCGGGGACCGGGAACGGGACCGGGAATGGGAATGGGAACGGGAATGGGAACGGGACCGGAGCGTGCGGGTCTGGGGACGGGAGGGTGAGCGGGGACCGGGAACGGGAACCGGGAATGGGAATGGGAACGGGAACGGGAATGGGAACGGGAATGGGAATGGGAACGGGAATGGGAACGGGAATGGGAACGGGAATGGGAATGGGAACGGGAATGGGAACGGGAATGGGAACGGGAATGGGAACGGGACCGGAGCGTGCGGGTGTGGGGACGGGAGGGTGAGCGGGGAACGGGACCGGGAACCGGGAATGGGAATGGGAACGGGAATGGGAACGGGAATGGGAACGGGAACGGGAATGGGAATGGGAACGGGAATGGGAACGGGACCGGAGCGTGCGGGTCTGGGGACGGGAGGGTGAGCGGGGACCGGGAACGGGAATGGGAATGGGAACGGGAATGGGAATGGGAACCGGGAACGGGAATGAGAATGAGAATGGGACCGGAGCGTGCGGGTCTGGGGATGGGAGGGTGAGACCGGGAACCGGGAATGGGAACGGGAATGGGAACGGGACCGGGAATGGGACCGGAGCGTGCGGGTGTGGGGACGGGAGGGTGAGCGGGGACCGGGAATGGGAACGGGAACGGGAATGGGAACGGGAATGGGAACGGGAATGGGAACCGGAGCGTGCGGGTGTGGGGACGGGAGGGTGAGCGGGGACCGGGAATGGGAACGGGAATGGGAACCGGGAACGGGAACGGGACCAGAGTGTGAGGGTGTGGGGCTGGGAGGGTGAGAGGAACCGGGAACCGGGAATGGGAACCGGGAGCGGGAACGGATGTGGGGCTGTCCCGTGTACCCTTGGTCCCCGGGGCCAGGCTCGGGCTGGGCGTGCTGGGGCCGGGATGGACACGGGGACAGCGCTGTCCTGCTGTGTCCCCTCAGTGTCCCCACTGTCCCCAATGTCCCCTCAGTGTCCCCAATGTCCCCAATGTCCCCTCAGTGTCCCCAATGTCCCTCCAGTGTCCCCCCACTGTCCCCAGTGTCCCCTCACTGTCCCCACTGTCCCCTCACTGTCCCCAGGCTCGGGCTGGGCGTGCCGCGCCGTGCTGGCCGACGGGCACCAGCGCACGGTGCGCAGGGTGGCGTGGTCGCCGTGCGGGCACTTCCTGGCCTCGGCCAGCTTCGATGGCACCACCTGCGTGTGGCGGCGCCAGGAGCACGGCTTCGAGGTGCCCGGGCACCCCCGTCACCCGTGTGTCACCCGTGTCACTCGTGTGTCACCTCAGTGTCACCTCAGTGTCACCCGTGTGTCACCTCAGTGTCACCTCAGTGTCACCTGTGTGTCGCCTGAGTCACCTGTGTGTCACCCGTGTTATCTGTGTCCCACCTATGTCACCCCCGTGTCACCTGTGTCCCACCCGTGCCACCCCCTCAGTGTCACCTGTGTCATCCCCCAAATCCCCCCCTTAGACCCCTTCCCATCCCCCCAAATTCTCCCCAAATCCCCCAAACCCTTTCCCACCCCCCAGACCCTCCAAATCCCCCGATTCCCCCTGAATCCCCTCAAATCCCCCCAAATTCAGCCCAAATCCCCTGAAATCCCCCCAGTCCCCCCCAATTTCCTCCAAATTCTCTGCAAATCCCCCCCATGTCCCCCAAATCCCCCCCATGTCCCCCAAATCCCCCCATATCCCCCAAATCCCCCTATGTCCCCCAAATCCCCCCATGTCCCCCAAATCCCCCCATATCCCCGAAATCCCCCCTAATTGCCCCCAAATCTCCCCATATCCTCCAAATCCCCCCAAATTCAGCCCAAATCCCCCCAAATCCCCTTGAATCCCCCCGAATCCCCCCGAATCCCCCCGTGCCCCCCGTGCCATCGTGCCCCCCGCAGGTGGTGGCCACGCTGGAGGGGCACGAGAACGAGGTGAAGTCGGTGGCCTGGGCACCCTCGGGGGCACTGCTGGCCACCTGCAGCCGTGACAAGAGCGTCTGGGTCTGGGAGGGTGAGTGACCGCTGACCAGAGTGACCACTGACCAGAGTGACCACTGACCAGAGTGACCACTGACCACACTGACCACTGACCCCCCTGGGCACCCTCGGGGGCACTGCTGGCCACCTGCAGCCGTGACAAGAGCGTCTGGGTCTGGGAGGGTGAGTGACCGCTGACCAGAGTGACCACTGACCACTGACCACACTGACCACTGACCAGAGTGACCAGAGTGACCACTGACCACACTGACCACTGACCACACTGACCACACTGACCAGAGTGACCACTGACCAGAGTGACCACTGACCACACTGACCACTGACCACACTGACCACTGACCGGAGTGACCACTGACCAGAGTGACCACTGACCACACTGACCAGAGTGACCACTGACCAGAGTGACCACTGACCAGAGTGACCACTGACCAGAGTGACCACTGACCACTGACCAGAGTGACCACTGACCAGAGTGACCACTGACCACACTGACCACTGACTGGAGTGACCACTGACCAGAGTGACCCCTGACCCCGCTGACCCCGCTGACCCCGCTGACCGCTGTCCCTGTCCGCAGTGGACGAGGAGGAGCAGGAGTTCGAGTGCGTCAGCGTGCTCAGCGCCCACAGCCAGGACGTCAAACACGTGGTGTGGCACCCCAGCCAGGAGGTGGGGACACCTGGGGACATGGGGACACACCTGGGGACACCTGGGGACATGGGGACACACCTGGGGACATGGGGACACACCTGGGGACAGCTGGAGGACACAGAGACACACCTGGGGACATGGGGACACACCTGGGGGACATGGGGACACACCTGGGGACACCTGGGGACATGGGGACACACCTGGGGACATGGGGACACACCTGGGGACAGCTGGAGGACACAGAGACACACCTGGGGACATGGGGACACACCTGGGGGACATGGGGACACACCTGGGGACAGCTGGGGGGACATGGGGACATACCTGGGGACATGGGGACACACCTGGGGACATGGGGACACATCTGGGACACCTGGGGACATGGGGACACACCTGGGGACAGCTGGAGGACACAGAGACACACCTGGGTCAGCTGTGGGGACATGGGGACACACCTGGGGACAGCTGCGGGGACATGGGGACACACCTGGGGACATGGGGACACACCTGGGGACACCTGGGGACACCTGGGGGACATGGGGACACATGTGGGGGGACATGGGGACACACCTGGGGACATGGGAACACACCTGGGGGGACATGGGGACACCTGGAGGACACAGAGACACACCTGGGTGAGCTGGGGGGACATGGCGACCCCTGGGACAGCTGGGGGGACATGGGGACACACCTGGGGACATGGGGACACACCTGGGGGGACATGGGGACCCCTGGGACAGCTGGGGGGACACGGGGACACACCTGGGGACATGGGGACACACCTGGGGACACCTGTGGGGACACGGGGACACACCTGGGGACATGGGAACACACCTGGGGGGACATGGGGACCCCTGGGACAGCTGGGGGGACACGGAGACAGCCCTGAGGACACCTGTGGGGACACGGGGACGCACCTGGGCCACGCTGTCCCCAACGTCCCCGACGCGTCCCCAGCTGCTGGCCAGCGCCAGCTACGACGACACGGTGCGGCTGTACCGCGAGGACGAGGACGACTGGGTGTGCTGTGCCACCCTGGAGGGGCACACGTCCACCGTGTGGGCCGTGGCCTGGGAGCGCTCCGGCCAGCGCCTCGTGTCCTGCAGCGACGACCGCACCCTGCGCGTGTGGCAGCGCGCCCCGGGCCACGGTGAGGGACATTGGGGACATTGGGGACATGGGGACATCATGGGGACATTGGGGGCATTGGGGACGTCATTGGGACATTGGGGACATGGGGACAGGGATCCGTGTCCTGCAGCGACGACCGCACCCTGCGCGTGTGGCAGCGCGCCCCGGGCCACGGTGAGGGACATTGGGGACATTGGGGACATGGGGACATCATGGGGACATGGGGACATCATGGGGACATTGGGGACATGGGGACAGGGCCAGCGCCTCGTGTCCTGCAGCGACGACCGCACCCTGCGCGTGTGGCAGCGCGCCCCGGGCCACGGTGAGGGCACGGGGACATGGGGACATCATTGGGGACATGGGGACATCATGGGGACATTGGGGACATCATGGGACATGGGGACATGGGGACAGGGATCCGTGTCCTGCAGTGACGACTGCACCCTGCGCGTGTGGCAGCGCGCCCCGGGGCATGGTGAGGGACATTGGGGACATGGGGACATTGGGGACATTGGGGACATGGGGACATCATGGGACATGGGGACATCATGGGGACATGGGGACATCATGGGACATGGGGACATCATGGGGACATTGGGGACATGGGGACATTGGGGACATCATGGGACATGGGGACATTGGGGACATGGGGACATCATGGGACATTGGGGACATGGGGACACTGGGGACATTGGGGACACCATGGGGACATCATGGGACATTGGGGACATCATGGGACATGGGGACGTCATTGGGACATTGGGGACATGGGGACAGGGATCCGTGTCCTGCAGCGACAACCGCACCCTGCGCGTGTGGCAGCGCGCCCCGGGCCACGGTGAGGGACATTGGGGACATGGGGACATTGGGGACATCATGGGGACATGGGGACATCATTGGGACGTTGGGGACATGGGGACATCATGGGGACATGGGGACTTGGGGACAGTGGGCACAGGGATCCGTGTCCTGCAGTGATGACTGCATCATGTGGGTGTGGACAGCCCAGTGTCCCCAGTGATGTCCCCATGTCCCCAGTGATGTCCCCAATGTCCCCAAGGCTGTCCCCATGTCCCCAATGCTGTCCCCATGTCCCCAGTGATGTCCCCAATGTCCCCAATGCTGTCCCCAGTGTCCCCAGTGATGTCCCCAATGATGTCCCCATGTCCCCAGTGATGTCCCCATGTCCCCAATGCTGTCCCCATGTCCCCAATGTCCCCAATGCTGTCCCCATGTTCCCAGTGATGTCCCCATGTCCCCAGTGATGTCCCCAATGCTGTCCCCATGTCCCCAGTGATGTCCCCATGTCCCCAATGCTGTCCCCATGTCCCCAGGCTCGGAGCACAGCTGGCAGTGTGTCTGCACCCTGTCCGGGTACCATGGGCGCAGCATCTACGACGTGGCCTGGTGAGCACCGGGGACACCTGGGGACACTGGGGACACCTGGGGACACCGGGGACACTTCCCTGGGGACACCGGGGACACCTGGGGACATTGGGGACACTGGGGACACCTGGGGACATTGGGGACACCTGGGGACATTGGGGACACCGGGGACACATGGGGACACTGGGGACACCTGGGGACATTGGGGACACCGGGGACACCTGGGGACACCTGGGGACACCTGGGGACATTGGGGACACTGGGGACATTGGGGACACCTGGGGACATTGGGGACACTGGGGACACCTGGGGACATTGGGGACACCTGGGGACATTGGGGACACCGGGGACACATGGGGACACTGGGGACACCTGGGGACATTGGGGACACCGGGGACACCTAGGGACACCTGGGGACACCTGGGGACATTGGGGACACTGGGGACATTGGGGACACCTGGGGACACTGGGGACACCTGGGGACACCGGGGACACCTGGGGACATTGGGGACACTGGGGACACTTCCCTGGGGACACCAGGGACACCTCCCTGGGGCCCTGTCCCCTCCCTGTCACCCCTGTGACTCTCCAGGTGCCACCACTCTGCTGGCCCCTCCAAGTGCCACCTTCCCACCTTGTCCTCTCCCTTGTGCCCCGCACGTGCCACCCGTCCCCTCCTTGTCCCCTGTCCCTCCCAGGTGCCACCTGTCCCCTCCTTGACCTCAGGTGCCATCTGTCCCCTGACCCTCACTCCTGCCAGGTGCCACCTGTCCCTGTCCCCTTGTGTCCCCTGTCCCCACAGGTGCCACCCGTCCCTGTGCAGGTGCCACCCGTGCCTGTCCCCTCCCAGGTGCCAGCTGTCCCCTCCATGACCTCAGGTGCCACCCGTCCCCTCCCTGTCCCCTGTCCCCGCAGGTGCCACCTGACGGGCGCGGTGGCCACGGCGTGCGGTGACGACGCCGTGCGGGTGTTCGAGGAGGTGGCCCCGGCGGCGCCGGGCTCCCCGGTCACCTTCGGCCTGGCGGCGCAGGTGGCGCGGGCGCACGCGCAGGACGCCAACGGCGTGGCCTGGCACCCGCGGGAGCCGGGGCTGCTGGCGTCCTGCGGCGACGACGGCGCCGTCGCCTTCTGGCGCTACCAGCGCCCCGAGGGCCTCTGAGGGACCTCCCCAGGACCTCCAGAACCTCCCCAGGACCTCCAGGAACTTCCTGTGGGCTCCAGAATCACTCAACGTTCTCCAGAACCTCCCCGTGGCCTCCAGAAACTTCCTGGGAGCTCCAGGAACCTCCTGTGGGCTCCAGGAACTTCCTGTGGGCTCCAGAATCACTCAACGTTCTCCAGAACCTCCCCATGGCCTCCAGAAACTTCCTGGGAGCTCCAGGAACCTCCTGTGGGCTCCAGGAACTTCCTGTGGGCTCCAGAATCACTCAACGTTCTCCAGAACCTCCCCGTGGCCTCCATAAACTTCCTGGGAGCTCCAGGAACCTCCTGTGGGCTCCAGAATCACGCAACGTTCTCCAGAACCTCCCCATGGCCTCCAGAACCTCCCCAGGACCTCCAGGAACTTCCTGTGGGCTCCAGAATCACTCAACGTTCTGCAGAACCTCCCCATGGCCTCCAGAACCTCCCCAGGACCTCCAGGAACTTCCTGTGGGCTCCAGAATCACTCAACGTTCTCCAGAACCTCCCCGTGGCCTCCAGAAACTTCCTGGGAGCTCCAGGAACCTCCTGTGGGCTCCAGGAACTTCCTGTGGGCTCCAGAATCACTCAACGTTCTCCAGAACCTCCCCATGGCCTCCAGAAACTTCCTGGGAGCTCCAGGAACCTCCTGTGGGCTCCAGGAACTTCCTGTGGGCTCCAGAATCACGCAACGTTCTCCAGAACCTCCCCATGGCCTCCAGAACCTCTGGTGGACTCCAGGAACTTCCTGTGGGCTCCAGAATCACTCAACGTTCTCCAGAACCTCCCCGTGGCCTCCAGAACCTCCCCAGGACCTCCAGGAACTTCCTGTGGGCTCCAGAATCACTCAACGTTCTCCAGAACCTCCCCGTGGCCTCCAGAAACTTCCTGGGAGCTCCAGGAACCTCCTGTGGGCTCCAGAATCACTCAGCGTTCTCCAGAACCTCCCCTTGGCCTCCAGCGCACCTCGGGGACTTGCAGGAACCTCCTGTGGCCTCCAGGATCACCCAATGGCCTCCAGAACCTCCCCATGGTCTCCAGGAACCTCCTGTGGACTCCAGAATCACTCAGCTTTCTCCAGAACTTCCCCATGGCCTCCAGAATCACCCAATGTTCTCCAGAACCTCCTGTGGCCTCCAGGAACCTCCCAAGTTCTCCAGGACCTCTTCTAGAACCTTCCAAAGTTCTCCAGAACCTTCCCAACTCCCCAGGCCCTCCCCAGATGTTCTCCAGACCCTCTCCAGATGTTCTCCAGATGTTCTCCAGGCCCTCTCCAGATGTTCTCCAGATGTTCTCCAGGCCCTCCCGCGCTCTCGGGACGTTCCCGTGCCCGGCCCCACCCCGGGGGGGTTTTGGGTCTGGGTTTGGGGTCCCCCAGCCAATAAACGCCAAAGGAGCCCCGAGATCGGGATCCGTCGGGATTTGGGATCCATCGGGAATTTGGATCAATCAGGATTTGGGATTGGGGAATTTGGGATCAATCAGAATATGGGATCCATCAGAATTTGGGATCAGAATTTGGAATCGGGATTTGGGATCCATCGGAATTTGGATCAATCAGGATTTGGGGTCAATCAGGGATTTGGGATTGGGAAATTTGGGATCATTTGGGGATTTGGGATCATTTGGGATTTGGGGTCAGTCGGGGGGTTGGGATTGATCGGGAATTCGGGATCGATTGGGGATTTGGGATCCGTTGGGGATTTGGGATCCATTGGGATTTGGGATCCAAGAATTTTGGGTTTCAGGGATTTGGGATCCGGGAGTTTGGGGTCCGGGAATTTGGAATCCGGGAATTTGGGATCCAAGAATTTTGAGTTTCAGGGATTTGGGATCCAGGAGTTTGGGGTCTGGGAATTTGGGATCCCAGAATTTGGGATCCAGGTGGAAGTTTGGGATTTTTGCGGGGCTTTTTTGGGATTTTGGGTGAGCGACTCCTCACCCTCGGGAATTTGGGAAAGGCTGGAATTCCCAGGTTCAGAAACCCCCAATTTCTCTCTTCCCAAAATTCTCCAAAATCCCGGAATTCTGAACCTTTATTACACAACCACAGCGGGGGAATCCCAAAATTCCCCCAGATTTCCCCAAATCTCCCCCCCAGAATTCCCAAATTTGCCCCAAAATTCTGCCCAAAATTCTTGTGGGAATGGGACTTTTGGGATTGGGATTTTTGGAATTTTTTGGGGATTTGGGGATGTTTTGGGTTTGGGAATTTGGGATTTTTGGGGGGATTTGTTGGGATGGAGATTTTTTTGGGAATGGGGATTTTGAGAGTTTTGGGGATTTTTTGGGAGACTTTTGGGAATAGGAATTTAGGAGAAATTTGGGGATTTTTTAGGGGGGGATTTTTGGGAATGGGATTTTTTTGGAGAATTTGGGATTTTTTTGGGGGGGATTTTTGGGAATGGGATTTTTTTGGGAATTTGGGGAATTTTGGGGGGATTTTTGGGAATTCTGGGATTTTTTTGGGAATTCTGGGATTTGTGGGATTTCCCTGAGTTGTTCCCAATCCCGGGGGGGGCTCAGAGCAGAACTCCCCCAAAAAAAATCCTCGTACCGGGGAGTGGGAGGGGACATTGGGGACATCATGGGGACATTGGGGACACTGGGGACACTGGGGACATCATGGGGACATTGGGGACATCATGGGGACATTGGGGACATCATGGGGACATTGGGGACACTGGGAACATTGGGGACACTGGGGACAGCTTTGGGGACATTGGGGACATCATGGGGACATCATGGGGACATCATTGGGGACATCACTGGGGACATTGGGGACAGCTTTGGGGACATCACTGGGGACTTTGTGGGGGGACACTGGGATTGTCCCTGACCCTGAGGTGGCACTTTGGGGTGTCCCAAGGTCCCCATGGGGTGACACAGGCGGTCCTGGTGGCACTTGGGGACAGTGAGACGGGTGGCCCTGCGCTCCGAGATGTGACACTGGGGACAGTCACAGGTGACATTGGGGACACTGGGGACACTGGGGACAGTCACAGGTGGCACTGGGGACACTGGGGACACTGGGGACAGTCACAGGTGGCACTGGGGACACTGGGGACAGTCACAGGTGGCACTGGGGACACTGGGGACACTGGGGACAGTCACAGCTGGTCCTGGTGGCGCTTGGGGACAGTGACACGGGTGGCCCTGCGCTCCGAGATGTGGCGCCGCACGCGGCCCGGCGGCGGCTCCGGGGCCAGCGAGGGGCTCGAGTGGCACTTGGTGAGCGGCGCGGGCGCGGGGGGACACCCGGTGACATCCCCGGGGGGACACCCGGTGACATCCCCGGGGGGACACCCGGCCACGTCCCCGAGGGCCGGGAGGTCACCGCTGTCACCGATGTCACCGATGTCACCGATGTCACCGATGTCACCGGTGTCACCGCGCAGCCACGCCGTCAGGACCTGCACGTAGGTGAGGCAGCGCTGGCGCTGCGGGGACATCGGCGCCGTCACCAGGGTGGCACCGAGGTGGCACCTCCCGGTGGCACCGTGTCACCCCCAGGGTCACCTGGGTGTCACTTCAGTGTCACCCCCAGGGTCACCTGGATGTCACCGGGGTCACCCTCCCCGCCCCGGTCATTGTGTCACCCCTGGTGTCACGGTGTCCCCAATGTCCCCGATGTCCCCAGTGTGCCAAATGTCCCCAATGTCCCCAGTGTCCCCAGTGTCCCCAATGTCTCTGATGTCCCCATTGTCCCCTCACTGTCCCCGCTGTCACCTTCTCCATCAGGAAATCTCCGAGGCCCTGATGTCACCAATGTCCCCAATCCCCCAAAGTCCCCAATGTCCCCAATCCCTTCCTGTGTCCCCGATGTTCCCATGTCCCTGATGTCCCCTCAGTGTCCCCATTGTCCCCAATGCCCTGAATCCCCCCGATGTCCCCTCGATGTCCCCAATGTCCCCATCTCCCTCAGTGTCCCCAATCCCCTCCCATGTCCCCTCACTGTCCCCACTGTCCCCAATACCCTGAATCCCCCCGATGTCCCCAATCCCTTCCCATGTCCCCATGTCCCCTCAGTGTCCCCAATGTCCCCTCGATGTCCCCAGTGTCCCCAATGTCCCCATGTCCCTCAGTGTCCCCAATCCCTTCCCATGTCCCCATGTCCCCTCAATGTCCCCATGTCCCTCAGTGTCCCCAATCCCCTTCCATGTCCCCATGTCCCTCAGTGTCCCCATGTCCCCTCGGTGTCCCCATGTCCCCTCGATGTCCCCAGTGTCCCCAATGTCCCCATGTCCCTCAGTGTCCCCAATTCCTTCCCATGTCCCCATGTCCCCTCAATGTCCCCAATGTCCCCATGTCCCCTCAGTGTCCCCATGTCCCCAATGTCCCCATGTCCCCCCAGTGTCCCCATGTCCCCCCCACGTCCCCTCTGTCCCCGTCACCTCCTCGGCCAGGAACTCTCCGTGCAGCCGCTGCTCCTCCCGCTCCCGCGGGCGCCCCTCGGGCGGGAGCCGCCGGTGCTCCAGCAGCTGGCACGTCACCGTGCCCAGCCAGCGGCGCAGCTGGCACAGCTGCTGCTCCTGGGGACATTGGGGACATTGGGGACATTGGGGTGGCACCAGGACATTGGGGACATCATTGGGGACATGGGGGTGGCACAGGGGACATTGGGGACATGGGGGTGGCACAGCCCAAATTTTGGGGCTTTAGGGGTTTTTGGGGCGTTTTGGTTTTTTTGGGATTGGTTTTTTTTGATTTTTTGGGATTTTGGGGTTTGGGGGATTTTTTTGGGGGGATTTTTTAGGAATTTTTGGGGGTTTTTTGGGTTTTTTTTGGGGTCTCACCGGGGGGCAGCGGCTGCGCGCCGAGGGCAGATTTGGGGTTCCCATGGGATTTGGGTTATTTCTATGGGGTTTGGGCTGTTTGTATGGGATTTTTGGGATATTTCAATGGGATTTTGGGATATTTCAATGGGATTTTGGGAATTTTGGGGGGTTTTTTTTGTGGGTCTCACCAGGGGGCAGCGGCTGGGTGCCGAGGGCAGGATGGGATTGGGGGATTTGGGGTTCCCATGGGATTTGGGTTATTTCTATGGGGTTTGGGCTGTTTGTATGGGATTTTTGGGATATTTCAATGGGATTTTGGGATATTTCAATGGGATTTTTTGGGATTTTGGGGATTTTTTGGGGTGGAATCTCACCGGGGGGCAGCGGCTGGGCGCCGAGGGCAGGATGGGATTGGGGGATTTGGGGTTTCCATGGGATTTGGGTTATTTCTATGGGGTTTTTTGGGATTTTGGGATATTTCAATGGGATTTTGGGATATTTCAATGGGATTTTGGGATATTTCAATGGGATTTTTTGGGATTTTGGGATTTTTTGGGGTGGAATCTCACCGGGGGGCAGCGGCTGGGCGCCGAGGGGAGGATGGGATTGGGGGATTTGGGGTTTCCATGGGATTTGGGTTATTTCAATGGGATTTGGGTTATTTCAATGGGATTTTGGAATATTTCAATGGGATTTTGGGATATTTCAATGGGATTTTTTGGGATTTTGGGGATTTTTTGGGGTGGAATCTCACCGGGGGGCAGCGGCTGGGCGCCGAGGGCAGGATGGGGCGCTCGAAGCGGCGCCGGGAGCCGACGGCCGCCGGGAAGGGCGGCGAGGACGAAAGCGCCGCGGCGACGTTGATGGCGAACACCCAGCGGAGAGATCCGCCGCGCTCCTGTGACGTCAGCGTGACGTCAGCGTGACGTCACCGTGACGTCACCGTGACGTCACCCCGCCCCCTACAGGCAAACCCCAAAGAGCGCGAAAAAAAAACCCCAATATTGCAAAAAAAAAAATCCCAAATATTGCAAAAAAATTCCCAAATATTGCAAAAAATACCCCCAAAAAATTGCAAAAAAAATCCCAAATATTGCAAAAAAAAAAATCCCAAATATTGCAAAAAATACCCCCAAAAAATTGCCAAAAAAAATCCCAAATATTGCAAAAAAAAAATTCCCATATATTGCAAAAAAAAATTTCCCAAATATTGCAAAAAAATTCCCAAATATTGCAAAAAATACCCCCCAAAAATTGCAAAAAAATTCCCAAATATTGCAAAAAAAAAATTCCCATATATTGCAAAAAAAAAATCCCAAATATTGCAAAAAAATTCCCAAATATTGCAAAAAAAAATTCCCAAATATTGCAAAAAAAAATCCCAAATATTGCTAAAAAATTCCCAAATATTGCAAAAAAAATTTCCCAAATATTGCTAAAAAAATTCCCAAATATTGCAAAAAAATTCCCAAATATTGCAAAAAATACCCCCAAAAAATTGCAAAAAAAATCCCAAATATTGCAAAAAAAAATCCCAAATATTGCAAAAAAAAAAATCCCAATTATTGCAAAAAAAAATTCCCATATATTGCAAAAAAATTCCTATATATTGCAAAAAAAAAATTCCCAAATATTGCAAAAAAAAATTCCCAAATATTGCAAAAAAATTCCCAAATATTGCAAAAAATACCCCCAAAAAATTGCAAAAAGAATCCCAAATATTGCAAAAAAAAATTCCCAAATATTGCAAAAAATACCCCCAAAAAATTGCAAAAAGAATCCCAAATATTGCAAAAAAAAATTCCCAAATATTGCAAAAAAAGCCCCAAATATTGCAAAAAAAAACCCCAAAAAATTGCAATAACTATTTGGCACTTTTTAACCCTTTCTAACCCATTTCTACTTTTGGGATTTTTTTCCAGATTTGGGATTTTTTTTTTAGGATTTTGGATTTTTTAACCCTTTCCAACCCATTTCTCCTTTCGGGATTTTCCCATTTCTTTAGGATTTTTGTAGGATTTGTGACGTTTTAACCCTTTCCAACCCATTTCCACCTTTCCCACCTTTGGGATCCTTTTAGGATTCGGGATTTTTCGGCCGGATTTTGGGTCAGGATTCAGGATTTTTTTGCCCATTTTTCAGGATCAGGATCCGTTTTTTTTCCCCATTTTTCAGGGTCAGGATTCAGGATTTTTTGCCCATTTTTTGGGGTCAGTATCTGGTTTTTCCCCATTTTTTGTGTCAGTATCTGTTTTTTTGCCCATTTTTTAGGTTGGCATCCGCGATTTTTTCCCCATTTTTTGTGTCAGTATCTGTTTTTTCCCCATTTTTAGGTCAGTATCTGACTTTTCCCCATTTTCAGTCTCAGTATCCATTTTTTCCCCATTTTCAGTGTCAGTATTGGGTTTTTTTCCCCATTTTCAGTGTCAGTATCCATTTTTTTCCCCATTTTCAGTCTCAGTATCCATTTTTTTCCCCATTTTCAGTGTCAATATTGGGTTTTTTTCCCCATTTTCAGTCTCAGTATCCATTTTTTCCCCATTTTCAGTGTCAATATCAGGTTTTTTTCCCCATTTTCGGTGTCAGTAAGTGGTTTTTTCCCCATTTTCAGTCTCAGTATTGGGTTTTTTTTCCCCATTTTCAGTGTCAATATTGGGTTTTTTTCCCATTTTCAGTCTCAGTACCCGTTTTTCCCCATTTTCAGTGTCAGTATTGGGGTTTTTTCCCCATTTTCGTGTCAGTATTGGGGTTTTTTCCCCATTTTCACTGTCAGTACCCGTTTTTTCCCCATTTTCGTGTCAGTATTGGGGTTTTTTCCCCATTTTCGTGTCAGTATTGGGGTTTTTTTCCCCATTTTCAGTGTCAATATTGGGTTTTTTCCCATTTTCAGTCTCAGTACCCGTTTTTTCCCCATTTTTGTGTCAGTATTGGGGTTTTTTCCCCATTTTCAGTCTCAGTATTGGGTTTTTTTCCCCATTTTTGTGTCAATATTGGGTTTTTCCCCATTTTTGTGTCAGTATTGGGTTTTTTCCCCATTTTCAGTGTCAGTATTGGTTTTTTTCCCCATTTTCGTGTCAGTATTGGGGTTTTTTCCCCATTTTTGTGTCAGTATTGGGGTTTTTTCCCCATTTTCGTGTCAGTATTGGGGTTTTTTCCCCATTTTCACTGTCAGTATTGGGGTTTTTCCCCATTTTTGTGTCAGTATTGTTTTTTTTCCCCATTTTTGTGTCAGTATTGGGGTTTTTTCCCCATTTTCAGTGTCAGTAAGTGGTTTTTTCCCCATTTTTGTGTCAGTATTGGGGTTTTTTCCCCATTTTCGGTGCCAGTACCCGTTTTTTCCCCATTTTCGGTGTCAGTACCCGTTTTTTCCCCATTTTCGTGTCAGTATTGGGGTTTTTTCCCCATTTTTGTGTCAGTATTGGTTTTTTTCCCCATTTTTGTGTCAGTACCCGTTTTTTCCCCATTTTCGTGTCAGTATTGGGGTTTTTTCCCCATTTTTGTGTCAGTATTGGGGTTTTTTCCCCATTTTCGTGTCAGTATTGGGGTTTTTTTCCCATTTTCACTGTCAGTACCCGTTTTTTTCCCCATTTTCGTGTCAGTATTGGTTTTTTCTCCCCATTTTCGTGTCAGTACCCGTTTTCCCCGTGCCCGCTCACCCGGCCTGGCACAGGCAGCAGCACCCCGGGGTGCTGCGCAGCAGGAAGGCGTGCGGCCGCCGGCGCATTTCGGGCTGCGGCCGCGCCAGCGCGTGCGGCAGCGCCAGGACCTCGCGGGGACCCCCGGGCGGGTCCCGCTGCAGCAGCAGCCGCGACCCCCGCAGCTCGGCCAGGACGCGCTTCCAGCCCCGCCGGCCCCAGGGCGCTGCGGGAACACCGGGAATTAGCATAAATTAGCATGAATTAGCGTAAATTAGCATAAATCAGTGTAACGTCCCGTTCCACTGGCAAAAAATCCCATGGAATTCCATAAATCCAGCCCAACCCAGCCCAATCCAGCCCCACGGCGCTGCGGGGAACACCGGGAATTAGCGGGAATTAGCATAATTTAGCATGAATTAGCATGAATTAGCATAAATTAGCATAAACCAGTGTAACATCCCATTCCACTGGCAAAAAATCCCATGGAATTCCCGTGAATCCACCCCAATCCATCCCAATCCACTCCAATCCATCCCAATCCACTCCAATCCAGCCCCAACGGCCCCAGGGCGCTGCGTGGAACACCGGGAATTAGCATAAATTAGCGTAAATTAGCATAAATCAGAGTAACATGCCATTACATTGGCAAAAAACCCCATGGAATTCCCGTAAATCCAGCCCAACCCAGCCCAATCCAGCCCCGCCAGCCCCAGGGCGCTGCGGGAAAATCCCGGTGATTAGCATAAATTAGCATGAATTAGCATAAATCAGAGTAACATGCCATTCCATTGGCAAAAAACCCCATGGAATTCCCATAAATCCATCCCAACCCAGCCCAATCCACCCCAATCCAGCCCCGCCGGCCCCAGGGCGCTGCGGGAAAAATCCCGGGAATTAGCGGGAATTAGCATAAATTAGCATAAATTAGCATAACATGCCATTACATTGGCAAAAAATCCCATGGAATTCCCATAAATCCACCCCAACCCAACCCAACCCAGCCCAATCCAGCCCAACCCAGCCCCGCCGGCCCCAGGGCGCTGCGGGAAACACCGGGAATTAGCGGGAATTAGCATAAATTAGCATAAATTAGCATAAATCAGTGTAACATCCCATTCCATTGGCAAAAAATCCCATGGGATTCCCATAAATCCATCCCAATCCAGCCCAATCCAGCCCCGCCGGCCCCAGGGCGCTGCGGGGAACACCGGGAATTAGCGGGAATTAGCGGGAATTAGCATAAATTAGCATAAATTAGCATAAATCAGCGTAACATCCCGTTCCACTGGCAAAAAATCCCATGAAATTCCCGTGAATCCGCCCCAACCCAGCCCAATCCAGCCCAATCCAGCCCCACGGCGCCGCGAGGGAAATCCCAATAAATTCCCCAAAAATCCCATTCAATTAGCAATTAGCATAAAATCCCAACGAATTCCCCAAAAATCCCATTCAATTAGCATAAAATCCCAACGAATTCCCCAAAAATCCCATTAAATTAGCATAAAATCCCAATAAATTCCCCAAAAATCCCATTAAATTATCATAAAATCCCATTAAATTATCATAAAATCCCATTAAATTATCATAAAATCCCAATAAATGATCATAAAGTCCCATGAAATTCCCATAAATCCACCCCAATCCAGCCCCGCCGGCCCCAGGGCACTGCGGGGGAAAAAAATCCCATAAATTACCATAAATCCTATTACATTAGCATAAAATCCTATTAAATTAACATAAAATACCATAAATTAGCATCAAATCTCATAAATTATCGTAAAATCCCATAAATGATCATAAAATCCCTTTAAATTAGCATAAAATCCCAATTAATTCCCCAAAAAATCCCATTAAATGATCATAAAATCCCATTCAATTAGCAATTAGCATAAAATCCCAACGAATTCCCCAAAAATCCCATTAAATGATCATAAAACCCCATTAAAATTCCCCAAAAATCCCATAAAATTCCCATTAAATTCTCCCAAATCCCCCAAATCCCCCCAAATTCCCGAAAATCCCCCAAATCCCGGGAATCCGAACCCTTTTTGCCGTCGCTCTCTGCCAGGACCTTCCTGGCCAGGACCCCCCTGAGGGCGGGGCCGGGGTCCCCCGGCGGCTCCGCAGGAATTTCGGGATTTGGGAATTTCGGGTGGTTTTTGTCTTTTTGGGAATCGGCGCCGGCGGCGTCGTCGTCCCTGCGGAAATCCAAAAAAAAAAAAAAAAATCCCCAAAATTGGTGGGAAATGGCGGGACAAAATCCAGAAAATCCTGGGAAATTCCAGAGAATCCTGGGAAATTCCAGAGAATCCTGGGAAATTCCAGACAGTCGGACTCAAATCCCACAAAATCCCATAAAATCCACCCCAAATCCCAGGAAAGTCAACCCAAAGCCCACCAAATCCACCCCAAAATTCCCAAATTCCCCCAAAATTCCTAAATTCCCCCAATTCCACCCCAAAATTCCAAAATCCACCCCAAAATTCCCAAATTCCCCCAAAATTCCTAAATTCCCCCAATTCCACCCCAAAATTCCAAAATCCACCCCAAAATTCCCAAATTCCCCAAATCCACCCCAAAATTCCCAAATCCACCCCAAAATTCCCAAATTCCCCCAATTCCACCCCAAAATTCCAAAATCCACCCCAAAATTCCCAAATTCCCCAAATCCACCCCAAAATTCCCAAATCAACCCCAAAATTCCCAAATTCCCCCAATTCCACCCCAAAATTACAAAATCCACCCCAAAATTCCCAAATTCCCCCAAATCCACCCCAAAATTCCCAAATTCCCCCAAATCCACCCCAAAATTCCTAAATTCCCCCCAATCCACCCCAAAATCCCCAAATCCATCCCAAAATTCCCCAATTCCCCCAAATCCACCCCAAAATCCCCAAATTCCCCAATTCCACCCCAAAATCCCCAATTCCACCCCAAAATTCCCAAATTCCCCAATTCCACCCCAAAATTCCCAATTCCCCCAAATTCCCGAATTTCCGGCCCCGCTCACGTGGCCCATTCCAGCTTCCGGTGTCGGATGGAGCCGTACAGAGCCTGGGAAAAGGAATTTGGGAATTTGGGAATTTGGGGAATTTGGGAATTTGGGAATTTGGGGAATTTCGGGATTGAAACAAAATTTGAGGAATTTTTAGGGTTTATAGAGGAATTTTTAGGATTTAATTTTTTGGAGATTTTTTAGGATATTTTTAAGGATTTTGGTGGATTTTTAGGGGTTTTTTTTAGGATTTTTGGGTCCCAGAATTTTTGGGATTCTTTAGGATTTTTTTAGGATTTTTTGGAAATTTTTTTCTTTTTTTTTTAGTTTTCAGGGAATTTTTAGCATTTTTTTGTTTTAGGAATTTTTAGGCATTTTGAGGGTTTCTCACGATTTTTTAAAGGGATTCTTAGAGATGTTTTTTTTAGGATTTTTGGGGTAAAATTTCCAATTCTCCCAAAATTTTAGGATTTTTTTCAGGAATTTCGAGGGGTTTTGATGATTTTTAAAGGGATTTTTACCGGGTTTTTTAGGATTTTTGGGGTAAAATTTCCAATTTCCCCAAAAGTTTAAGATTTTTTTAGACATTTTTAGGGGATTTTATGATTTTTAAAGGGATTTTTAGAGATTTTTCAGGATTTTTGGGGTAAAATCCCAATTTCCCCAAAACGTTTGGATTTTTGGGGGATTTTTTCCGCGCAGAATTCTCATTTTTCCGCCGTTTCTCGCGGGGTTTTTTTCCCCTTTTCCCGTTTTTCGGGGGGTCGCTGCCGGGGGTGGGGATTTGGGGTTTTTTTTGGGGGGATTTTGGGGATTTTGGGGATTTTGGTACCTTGAGCTGCTGGCGGGGGAAGTCGCGGCCGTCCATCAGCCCGGCCAGGTTGGCCACGAACTGGGAGCAGCTCATGGGGCGGCCGAGGCGCTGCAGAATTGGGGCAAAATCCGCCCAAATCGGGCAAAAATCCCAAATTCCGGCCAGAAAGAGAACAAACTCCCCAACCCAGCCCAAATCCCACCCAAATCGGGCAAAAAACGGGAAAAAAATCCCAAATTCCGGCCAGAAAGAACAAACTCCCCAACCCAGCCCAAATCCCACCCAAATCGGGCAAAAAACGGGGAAAAATCCCAAATTCCGGCCAGAAAGAGAACAAACTCCCCAACCCACCCCAAATCCCACCCAAATCGGGCAAAAAACGGGGAAAAATCCCAAATTCCAGCCAAAAAACGGGAAAAAAATCCCAAACCCAGCCCAAATCCGACCCAAATCGGCCAAAAAACGGGCAAAAATCCCAAATTCCAGCCAGAAAGAGAACAAACTCCCCAACCCAGCCCAAATCCCACCCAAATCGGACAAAAAACGGGAAAAATCCCAAATTCTGGCCAAAAAATGGGAAAAAAATCCCAAATTCCGGCCAAAAATCCGACCCAAATCGGCCAAAAAATGGGAAAAAAATACCAAATTCCGGCCAAAAAACGGGGAAAAAATCCCAAACCCAGCCCAAATCCAACCCAAATTGGGCAAAAAACGGGAAAAAATCCCAAATTCCGGCCAAAAAGCGGGAAAAAAATCCCAAATTCCAGCCAAAAAACGGGGAAAAATCCCAAATTCCAGCCAAAAAACAGGAAAAAAATCCCAAATTCCGGCCAAAAAACGGGGAAATAATCCCAAATTCCGGCCAAAAATCCAACCAAAATCAGCCAAAAAATGGGAAAAAAATCCCAAATTCCGGCCAAAAATAGAAAAAAATCCCAAACCCACCCCAAATCCCACCCAAATCGGCCAAAAAATGGGGAAAAATCCCAAATTCCAGCCAAAAAATGGGAAAAAAATCCCAAACTCACCCCAAATCTGACCCAAATTGGCCAAAAAACGGGAAAATAATCCCAAATTCCGGCCAAAAATAGAAAAAAATCCCAAATCCAACCCAAATCCAACCCAAATCAGCCAAAAAAGGAAAAAAAATTCCCAAATTCCAGCCAGAAATAGAAAAAAATCCCAAATCCGACTCAAAAATAAAACCAAATCCCAAATGCACCCCAAAATCCACCCCAGAAATAGAAAAAAATTCCAAAATTTTGGGATTTTTTGGGGGGTTTCTTGGATTTTTTTGGGGGAATTTTGGGTACTCACCTGGTCGTGAGCTCAGTTGGATTTGGGGATTTTTTGGGGGGGATTTTTTGGGGGTTTTTTTGGGATTTTTTGGGGTTTTTTTGGGGTTTTTAGGTACTCACCTGGTCGTGAGCTCAGTTGGATTTGGGGATTTTTTGGGGGGGATATTTTTGGGATTTTTTGGGAGGTTTTTTGGGATTTTTTTGGGATTTTTTGGGGTTTTTGGTACTCACGGGGCCGTGCAGGTCGGTGTTGAGCAGCATCAGGGCACAGGTGAGGGTGTGAACAGAGTCTGGGATTTGGGGGTTTGGGATTTGGGATTTGGGGTTTGGGATTTGGGATTTGGGTTTGGGGTTTGGGATTTGGGGGTTTGGGATTTGGGATTTGGGATTTGGGGTTTGGGGTTTGGGGTTTGGGGTTTGGGGTTTGGGGTTTGGGATTTGGGGTTTGGGGTTTGGGGTTTGGGGTTTGGGGTTTGGGATTTAGGATTTGGGGTTTGGGATTTGGGATTTGGGGTTTGGGATTTGGGGTTTGGGGTTTTGGGTTTTGGGTTTGGGGTTTGGGGTTTGGGATTTGGGGTTTGGGGTTTGGGATTTGGGATTTGGGATTTGGGATTTGGGATTTGGGGTTTGGGGTTTGGGGTTTGGGGTTTGGGGTTTGGGGTTTGGGGTTTGGGGTTTGGGGGTTTTGGGTTTGGGGTTTTGGGTGGGTTCTGGGTGGATTTGGGGTTAATTTTGGGTATTTGGGGTCAGTTTTGGGGTCTCACCCTGGGAAGGAAAAGCCCTGGGGTTGCAGCGGGGATTTGGGGGGGATTTGGGGTTTTTGGGGTCAGTTTTGGGGTTTTTGGGGTCAGTTTTGGGGGTTTTGGGATATTTTTGGGGTCAGTTTTGGGATATTTTTGGGGTCAGTTTTGGGATTTTGGGTCTCACCCTCGGACGGGAACCCGCCGGGGTTGCAGCGGGTTTTTGGGGTCAGTTTTGGGGTTTTTGGGATATTTTTGGGGTCAGTTTTGGGGTCAGTTTTGGGGTCAGTTTTGGGATAGTTTTGGGGTCAGTTTTGGGATATTTTTGGGATATTTTTGGGGTCAGTTTTGGGGTTTTTGGGATATTTTTGGGGTCAGTTTTGGGGATTTTGGGGTCAGTTTTGGGGTTCTGGGTCTCACCCTCGGACGGGAACCCGCCGGGGTTGCAGCGGGTTTTTGGGGTCAGTTTTGGGATATTTTTGGGGTCAGTTTTGGGATATTTTTGGGATATTTTTGGGGTCAGTTTTGGGGTTTTTGGGGTCAGTTTTGGGGATTTTGGGTCTCACCCTCGGACGGGAACCCGCCGGGGTTGCAGCGGTGGAAGCGTCTGGAGAAATGCCGGAGGACGCGCTCGCGCTCCTGCGTCTCCCCCGAGAGCACCAGCGCCTGCAGGAACTGCCTGGACAGCCCAAAAACAGCCCAAAAACAGCCCAAAATCATCCCAAAAATATCCCCAAAAATACCCCAAAAACATCCCAAATATATCCCCAAAAATACCCCAAAAACATCCCAAATATATCCCCAAAAATATCCCAAAAATGTCCCAAAAACGGCCCAAAAACGGCCCAGATATACCCCAAAATCATCCCAGAAATATCCCCAAAAATACCCCAGAAACGGCCCAAAAATATCCCCAAAAATACCCCAGAAACGGCCCAAAATCATCCCAAAAATGCCCCAAAAATACCCCAAAAACATCCCAAATATATCCCCAAAATATCCCAAAAATGTCCCAAAAACATCCTAAATATATCCCCAAAATATCCCAAAAATACCCGAAAAACATCCCAAATATATCCCCAAAAATATCCCAAAAATGTCCCAAATATATCCCCAAAATGTCCCAAAAACGGCCCAAAAACAGCCCAGAAATACCCCAAAATCATTCCAAAAATATCCCCAAAATATCCCAAAAACATCCCCAAAATATCCCCAAAATATCCCAAAAATGTCCCAAAAACATCCCAAAAACATCCCAAATATATCCCCAAAATATCCGAAAAATGTCCCAAAAACATCCCAAAAATGTCCCAAAAATATCCCAAATATATCCCCAAAATATCCCAGAAATGTCCCAAAAACGGCCCAGAAATGTCCCAAAAATATCCCAAAAACATCCCAAAAACACCCCAAAAATATCCCCAAAAACATCCCAAAAACCACCCCAAAACCACCCCAAAACCACCCCAAAAATCAGCCTGGAACATCCCAAAAATTCCCCCAAAATTCCTCCAACAAAATCCCAACTTTTCCCCTCACCAAAAAAAACCTGAAAATTCCCCCCAAAATCCCAATTTTCTCTCCAAAAAAATCCCAAATTACCCTTAAACCCCCCCCAAAATCCCAAATTTTCCCCCCCAAATAATCCAGATTTCTCCCCCGGAATTCCCAAATCCCCCCGGAATTCCCGGAATTCCCGAATTCCCGGAATTCCGACCTCAGCGCCTGCTCCAGGCTCAGCCCCTGGAACTGGAAGAGCTCCAGGTACTCGTGGGCCAGGCGGGCGCTGAAATCCGTCCTGCAACGGCAATTCCCAAAAAATCCTCAATTCCCAAAAATTCCTCACTTCCCAAAATAAATCCGCCCTTCCCGAAAACAAAAAAATCCAAAATTCCCCCCAAAAAAGTCAAATTTCCTCCCAAAAAATCCTCGTTTTCCCCCCAAATCCTCATTTTTCTGGATCAAATTCGCATTTTCTCCCCGAAAAATCCAAATTTTTCCCATTTTCACCCAAAATTCCCATTTTTCCCCCAAAATTCCCATTTTTTCCCCCCAAATTCCCATTTTCCCTCCAAAATTCCCATTTTGCCCCCCAAATTTCCTATTTTTCCCCATTTTACTCAAAAAATTCCCATTTTTCCCCCATTTCCCCCCATTTTCCCTCCCAAATTCCTAGATTTTTCCCCAAATTCCCATTTTTCCCCCCAGATTTCCCATTTCCCCCCCAAATTTCCCATTTCCCCCCCATTTCCCCCCCAAAATCCCATTTCCTCCCCAAATTCCCATTTTTGCCCAAATTCCCGTTTTGTCGCCCCATTCCCTTTTTTCCCCCCATTCCCATTTTCCCCCATTCCCATTTTTCCCATTCCCGGTTTTCCCCATTCCCGGTTTTTTCCCCATTCCCGGTTTTTTCCCCATTCCCGGTTTTTTTCCCATTCCCGGTTTTTTTCCCATTCCCGTTTTTCCCATTCCCTTTTTCCCAAATTCCCGTTTTTCCCAAATTCCCATTTCCCCAAATTCCCGGTTTTCCCATTCCCATTTCCCCATTCCCATTTTCCCAAATTCCCATTTTCCCCCATTCCCATTTTCCCATTCCCGTTTTCCCATTCCCGGTTTTTCCCATTCCCATTTTTTTTCCCAAATTCCCATTTTCCCATTCCCGTTTCCCCCATTCCTGTTTTTCCCATTCCCATTTTTCCCAAATTCCCGTTTTTCCCCATTCCCATTTTCCCAAATTCCCATTTTCCCAAATTCCCGGTTTTTTCCCAAATTCCCATTCCCGTTTTTCCCATTCCCGTTTTTTTCCCAAATTCCTGTTTTTTTCCCATTCCCATTTCCCCATTCCCATTTCCCCATTCCCGGTTTTTTCCCAAATTCCCATTTCCCCATTCCCATTTATCCCATTCCCGGTTTTTCCCATTCCCATTTTTCCCAAATTCCCATTTTCCCCATTCCCATTTTTCCCAAATTCCCGGTTTTTCCCATTCCCGTTTTTTTTCCCAAATTCCCATTTCCCCATTCCCGGTTTTTTTCCCAAATTCCCGTTTTTTTTCCCCATTCCCGGTTTTTCCCATTCCCATTTTTCCCCATTCCCGGTTTTTCCCATTCCCATTTTTCCCCATTCCCGGTTTTTTTCCCATTCCCGGTTTTTTCCCAAATTCCCATTTTTCCCATTCCCGGTTTTTTTCCCATTCCCGGTTTTTTTCCCATTCCCGGTTTTTTCCCCATTCCCGGTTTTTCCCAATTTCCCATTTTTCCCATTCCCATTTCCGGTTTTTCCCATTCCCGGTTTTTTTCCCAAATTCCCATTTTTCCCAAATTCCCGGTTTTTTTCCCATTCCCATTTCCCCATTCCCGGTTTTTCCCATTCCCATTTTTCCCAAATTCCCGTTTTTCCCATTCCCGGTTTTTTCCCAAATTCCCATTTCCCCATTCCCATTTTTCCCAAATTCCCGTTTTCCCAAATTCCCATTTTTCCCATTCCCGGTTTTTCCCCATTCCCATTTCCCCATTCCCATTTTCCCAAATTCCCGTTTTTTTTCCCAAATTCCCGTTTTTTTTCCCAAATTCCCGGTTTTTCCCATTCCCGGTTTTTTTCCCAAATTCCCGGTTTTTTCCCATTCCCGGTTTTTTTCCCCATTCCCGGTTTTTCCCATTCCCATTTCCCCATTCCCGGTTTTTTTCCCAAATTCCCGTTTTTTCCCATTCCCATTTTTCCCCATTCCCATTTTTCCCAAATTCCCGTTTTTCCCCATTCCCGGTTTTTTCCCATTCCCGGTTTTCCCATTCCCGGTTTCTCACGGTTCCCGCAGCAGCGGCGCCACCTCGGCCCTGCGGAAACCCCGGAGCTGGAACAGGCGCCGAGCCAGGGAGCGCGGGCTGGCAATTAATGCAATTAATTAATTAATTAATTAAATTGAATTTAATTGAATTCAAACAGGCGCCGAGCCAGGGAGCGCGGGCTGGCAATTAATTCAATTAATTAATTAATTAAATTAAATTGAATTGAATTGAATTGAATTCAAACAGGCGCCGAGCCAGGGAGCGCGGGCTGGCAATTAATTCACTTAATTAATTCAATTAATTCAATTAAATTGAATAGAAACAGATTGAATTGAATTGAATTGAATTGAATTGAATTGAATTGAATTGAATTTAATTTAATTTAATTTAATTTAATTTAATTTAATTTAATTTAATTTAATTTAAAAAGGCGTTGCACCAGGGACATGGGGTCAGGGGTTGGGGAAAATAATAAAATAAAATAATATAATACAAAAGAAAAGAAATAAAAGAAATAAAATAAAAATAAAATGAAACAAAACAAAATAAAATAAAGTAAATTAATAAAATAAAATAAAATAGTAAAATAAATAAAATAAAATAAAATAAAATAAAATAAAATAAAATAATAAAATAAAATAAAATAAAATAAAATAAAATAAAATCAATAAAATAAACCAAATCGGGGGTCTGGGGGAATTTTGGGGTTCCTCACCTGGGGGGGTCCCGGGGGGGCTCCGGGCCGGGGGCGCCGGGGGGGCCCGGGGGGGGCTCGGGGAGAATTTGGGGCATTTTGGGGAGAATTTGGGGCATTTTCGGGGGGCCCTGGGGGGGCTCGGGGGTGCTCGGGGGGGATTTGGGGGAATTTTGGGGCGATTTTGGGGAATTTTGGGGCGATTTTGGGGGGTCCTGAGGGGATTCGGGGAGAATTTGGGGGATTTTGGGGAGAATTTGGGGGATTTTGGGGAGAATTTGGGGGATTTTGGGGGGGCCCCGGGGACTCTGGGGGGGTTTGAGGGGGGTCAGGGGGTGGGGGGGGCTCCGGACCCCCCATTTTGGGGAGAAATTTGGGGGTTGGGGTCCCCAGTTTTGGGGTGAATTTGGGAGGTTTTGGGGTCCCCAGTTTTGGGGTGAACTTGGGAGGTTTTGGGGTGAATTTGGGGGGTTTTGGGGTTCCTCTTTTTGGGGTGAATTTGGGGGGATTTGGGGGTTTTGGGGTCCCCAGTTTTGGGGTGAATTTGGGGGGATTTGGGGTTTTTGGGGTCCCTCTTTTTGGGGTAAATTTGGGGGGATTTGGGGTCCCCCGTTTTGGGGTAAATTTGGGGGGTTTTGGGGTCCCCAGTTTTGGGGTAAGTTTGGGAGGATTTGGGGTTTTTGGGGTCCCTCTTTTTGGGGTGAATTTGGAGTTTGGAGTCCCCAGTTTTGGGGTGAATTTGGGAGGTTTTGGAGTTTTTGGGGTTCCTCTTTTTGGGGTAAATTTGGGGGGTTTTGGGGTCCCCAGTTTTGGGGTGAATCTGGGGGGATTTGGGGTAAATTTGGGGGAATTTGGGGTTTTTGGGGTCCCCTTTTTTCGGGTAAATCTGGGGCGATTTGGGGTCCCTCCCTTTGGGGTAAATTTGGGGGGATTTGGGGTCCCCAGTTTTGGGGTGAATTTGGGAGGATTTGGGGTTTTTGGGGTCCCTCTTTTTGGGGTAAATTTGGGGTTTGGGGTCCCCAGTTTTGGGGTGAGTTTGGGGGGTTTTGGGGGTTTTGGGGTCCCTCTTTTTGGGGTGAATTTGGAGTTTGGGATCCACAGTTTTGGGGTGAATTTGGGAGGTTTTTGGGTCCCCAGTTTTGGGGTGAATTTGGGAGGTTTTGGAGTTTTTGGGGTTCCTCTTTTTGGGGTAAATTTGGGGTTTGGGGTCCCCAGTTTTGGGGTGAATTTGGGAGGATTTGGGGGTTTTGGGGTCCCTCTTTTTGGGGTAAATTTGGGGTTTGGGGTCCCCAGTTTTGGGGTGAATTTGGGAGGATTTGGGGTTTTTGGGGTCCCTCTTTTTGGGGTAAATTTGGGGTTTGGAGTCCCCAGTCTTGGGGTGAATCTGGGGGGATTTGGGGTAAATTTGGGGGAATTTGGGGTTTTTGGGGTCCCCTTTTTTCGGGTAAATCTGGGGCGATTTGGGGTCCCTCCCTTTGGGGTGAATTTGGGGGAATTTGGGAGTTTTGGGGTCCCTCCTTTTGGGGTAAATTTGGGGGGATTTGGGGCTTTTGGGGTCCCTCCTTTTGGGGTAAATCTGGGGGGTTTTGGGGTCTCCCTTTTTGGGGTAAATTTGGGGGGATTTGGGAGTTTTGGGGTTCCTCTTTTTGGGGTAAATTTGGGGGGATTTGGGAGTTTTGGGGTCTCCCTTTTTGGGGTAAATCTGGGGTGATTTGGGGGTTTTGGGGTTCCTCTTTTTGGGGTGAATTTGGGGGAATTTGGGGTCCCTCCTTTTGGGGTAAATCTGGGGGGATTTGGGAGTTTTGGGGTCCCTCCTTTTGGGGTAAATCTGGGGGGCTTTGGGAGTTTTGGGGCCTCCCTTTTTGGGGTGAATTTGGGGGGATTTGGGAGTTTTGGGGTCTCCCTTTTTGGGGTGAATTTGGGGGGATTTGGGAGTTTTGGGGTCTCCCTTTTTGGGGCAAATTTGAGGTTTGGGGTCCCCAATTTTGGGGTGAATCTGGGAGGTTTTGGGGTCCCTCGTTTTGGGGTGAATTTGGGGGGATTTGGGAGTTTTGGGGTCCCTCGTTTTGGGGTGAATTTGGGGGGATTTGGGAGTTTTGGGGTCCCCCTTTTTGGGGTAAATCTGGGGGGATTTGGGAGTTTTGGGGTCCCTCGTTTTGGGGTGAATTTGGGGGGATTTGGGGTTCCCCTTTTCGGGGTGAATTTGGGGGGTCCCAGGAACTGGGGGGGTCCAGCCCCCCCCACTTTGGGTCCATCCGGTGGCTGGGGGGGTCCCCAAATTTTGGGGGGTCCCCAAATTCCGGAGGTGGATCTGGGATGTCCCCAAATTCCAGGAGGTCCCCAAATTCCGGAGGTGGATCCGGGGTCTCCCCAAATTCCGGGGTTCTGGGTGGTCCTGGAGGAGGAGAAGACACCAAGGGGAGGTCCCCAAATTCCAGGAGGTCCCCAAATTCCGGGGGGTCCCCAAATTCCGGAGGTGGATCTGGAACGTCCCCAGATTTCGGGGTGTCCCCAAATTCCGGAGGTGGATCCGGGGGTTCTCCAAATTCTGGAGTTCTGGGTGGTCCTGGAGGAGAAGACACCAAGGTGGGGGGGGTCCCCATCAGGATTTTTGGGTGGCCCCAAATGGACCCGACCCCCCCCCCAGGATTTTGGGGTGACCCCACTCACCGAGGGTGGCACCGAGGGTGGCACCGTGGGGACGCCAGGGGGGCACCCCCGGGGGCAGCGGGCGCTGGAACAGGGGGTTGGTGTGGAAATGGGGCTCCTCGTCCTCCTCCTGGGCTTCGTCATCCTCATCTTCATCATCTTCATCATCCTGGTCTTCATCATCCTCATCTTCATCATCATCTTCATCTTCATCATCATGGTCTTCGTCATCCTGGTCTTCGTCATCCAGGTTCTCACCCAGGTTCTCCTCCACGTTCTCCTTATCCAGGTTCTCACCCAGGTTCTCACCCAGGTTCTCCTCCACGTTCTCCTTATCCAGGTTCTCACCCAGGTTCTTCTCATCCAGGTTCTCACCCAGGTTCTTCTCACCCAGGTTCTTCTCACCCAGGTTCTCACCCAGGTTCTCCTTATCCAGGTTGTCCTTATCCAGGTTCTCACCCAGGTTCTTCTCACCCAGGTTCTCACCCAGGTTCTCACCCAGATTCTCCTCCAGGTTCTTCTCACCCACGTTCTCACCCAGGTTCTCCTGCACGTTCTCCTTATCCAGGTTCTCACCCAGGTTCTCCTCACCCAGGTTCTCACCCAGGTTCTCCTCCAGGTTCTCACCCAGGTTCTCACCCAGGTTCTCACCCAGATTCTCCTCCAGGTTCTTCTCACCCAGGTTCTCACCCAGGTTCTCCTCCAGGTTCTCACCCAGGTTCTTCTCATCCAGGTTCTCCTTATCCAGGGTCTCCTCCTCTTCATTCTCATGGGAGAAGCCACCATGGACATCACGGTCATGGTGGTCATCATGGTCACGGTGGTCACGGTGGTCATTGTGGTCATCAACGTCATTGAGGTCATGATGGTCATTGAGGTCATCAAGGTCATTTTGGTCATTGAGGTCATTGCGGTCATCATGGTCATGGTGGTCATTGTGGTCATCGAGGTCATCTAGGTCATGGTGGTCATTGAGGTCATTGATGTCATTGAGGTCAGGGTGGTCATTGAGGTCATTGTGGTCACCATGGTCATGGTGGTCAGTATGGTCATGGTGGTCATTGATGTCATTGAGATCAAGGTGGTCATTGAGGTCATTGTGGTCACCATGGTCATGGTGGTCACTTAGATCATGGTGGTCACGGTGGTCATCACGGTCATCACTGGCCTGGTGGTCGCCATCGTTGCCGTCACCTTCTTCTTCCTCCTGGCTGAGTCTGGGGACTTGGGGCTTGGGGGAGATGGGACCATCCATGGTGGGACCATCCGTGGTGGGACCATCCATGGTCACGGGTCTGGGGGAGATGTCCCCATCCCTGGTCACAGTCCATGAGATGTCCCCACCCATGGACATGTGGGAGATGCTCCCAAAGAGGAACTCAAAGCTTTGGTCCATGGGAACGGCCTGGGGTGGGATGTCCTCATCCATGGATGCCTGGGAGATGCCTTCAAACGTGGATCCATGGCCTTGGAGCTGCTGGGAGATGCTCCCGGCCACGGTCATGGACTTGGGTGGGGTGGACCCATCTGTGGACACCTGGAGAAGGTTCGCAAATGTGGCCACGGGTTTGGGTGGGATGTCCTCATCCATGGCCATGGGTTTGGGTGGGATGTCCTCATCCATGGCCATGGGTTTGGGTGGGATGGACCCATCTGTAGACACCTGGAAGATCTCCTCAAACGTGGATCCATGACCTTGGAGCTCCTGGAAGATGCTCCCGGCCCCATCCTGGTGGAGATCCTGGGGAAGGTCCTGGGGGAGGTCCTGGGGGAGGTCCTGGGTGTGGTCCTGGTGGTGGTCACAGAGAAGGTCCTGGAGGTGGTCCCAGGGATGGTCCTGGGTGTGGTCCTGGGTGTGGTCCAGGAGAAGGTCCTGGGTGTGGTCTTGGAGGAGATCCTGGAGGAGGTCCTGGAGGTTATCCTGGTGGTGGTCCTGGTGGAGGTTCTGCAGAACGTCCCGGAAAAGTTCCTGAGGGTGGCCCTGGGGGTGGTCCTGGAGAAGGTCCTGGTGGTGGCCCTGGTGGTGGCCCTGGGGGTGGCCCTGGGGGTGGTCCTGAGGGTGGTCCTGGTGGTGGTTCTGAGGGTGGTCCTGAGGGTGGTCCTGGTGGTGGCCCTGGGGGTGGTCCTGGAGAAGGTCCTGGTGGTGGTTCTGAGGGTGGTCCTGAGGGTGGTCCTGGTGGTGGCCCTGGTGGTGGCCCTGGAGAAGGTCCTGGTGGTGGCCCTGGTGGTGGCCCTGGAGAAGGTCCTGGGGGTGGTCCTGGAGAAGGTCCTGGTGGTGGCCCTGGTGGTGGCCCTGGGGGTGGTCCTGGTGGTGGCCCTGGTGGTGGCCCTGGTGGTGGCCCTGGAGAAGGTCCTGGGGGTGGCCCTGGGGGTGGTCACCAGTGTCCGGCTGTCCCTCCAGGGCCCCCTGGAGCTCCTGGACGCAGAGCTGGGCCTGCAGCAGGCTGGCCCAGAACACCTCGGGCACCGCGGGGGGCACCGCGGGGGGCAAGGAGGTCAGGGAGGGGGTCAGGGAGGTCATGGTGGAGGTCAAGGAGGTCATGGAGGGGGTCAGGGAGGTCAGGGAGGTCAGGGAGGTCAGGGAGGTCATGGTGGAGGTCAAGGAGGTCATGGAGGGGGTCAGGGAGGTCAAGGAGGTCAGGGAGGAGGTCAGGGAGGTCAGGGAGGAGGTCAGGGAGGTCAGGGAGGTCATGGAGGTCATGGAGGAGGTCATGGAGGTCATGGAGGGGGTCAGGGAGGTCAAGGAGGTCATGGTGGAGGTCAAGGAGGAGGTCAGGGAGGTCATGGAGGAGGTCAGGGAGGTCACAGTGGAGGTCAAGGTGAGGTTCACAGTGGGGGCCAGGGTGGAGGTCACAGCAGGGGTCAGCTCAGGGGTCAGCTCAGGGGTCAGTGTCCGTGCTGGGGTCAGCTCAGGGGTCAGCTCAGGGGTCAGCTCAGGGGTCACTGTCCATGCTGGGGTCAGGTCAGGGGTCAGGTCAGGGGTCAGCTCAGGGGTCAGGTCAGGGGTCAGCTCAGGGGTCAGCTCAGGGGTCACTGTCCATGCTGGGGTCAGGTCAGGGGTCAGCTCAGGGGTCAGCTCAGGGGTCACTGTCCATGCTGGGGTCAGCTCAGGGGTCAGCTCAGGGGTCAGCTCAGGGGTCAGCTCAGGGGTCAGCTCAGGGGTCACTGTCTGTGCTGGGGTCAGGTCAGGGGTCAGCTCAGGGGTCACTGTCCGGGCGGGGGTCAGGTCAGGGGTCAGGTCAGGGGTCAGCTCAGGGGTCAGTGTCTGTGCTGGGGTCAGCTCAGGGGTCAGCTCAGGGGTCAGCTCAGGGGTCAGCTCAGGGGTCACTGTCCATGCTGGGGTCAGCTCAGGGGTCAGCTCAGGGGTCAGCTCAGGGGTCACTGTCCGGGCGGGGCTCTCGGCCCCTCCCCCCGCGGTGCCGTCCCGCTCCGGCCACGCCACGGGGGGGGGCCTGGGGGGGTCCATGGTCAGTGCCGGACCCTCCCCACGGCCGGAGCGGCCGGAGCGGCCGGAGCAGCGACCATGGTCAGTGCCGGACCCTTCCTGGAGTGACCAGAGCAGTGGCTGGAGCAGTGACCAGAGCAGTGACCAGAGCAGTGACCAGAGCAGTGACCAGAGCAGTGGCCGGAGTGGCCAGAGCAGTGACCAGGGCAGTGGCCGGAGCAGTGGCTGGAGTGACCAGAGTGACCAGAGCAGTGGCTGGAGCAGTGACCAGGGCAGTGACCAGGGCAGTGACCAGAGCAGTGACCAGAGCAGTGACCAGAGCAGTGGCCGGAGTGACCAGAGCAGTGGCCGGAGTGACCAGAGCAGTGGCTGGAGCAGTGACCAGGGCAATGACCGGAGTGACCAGGGCAGTGGCCGGAGTGGCCGGAGTGGCCGGAGCAGTGACCGGAGCGTGGGGAGGACCCTGGGGAGAGGGAGGAGAGAGGGTGAGGGGGAGGGGGAGGGGGAGGAGGATGAAGGCCGGGAAGGGAGGAAGGAACAGGGGAGGAGGAGGAGGAGGGAGGGGAGGGAGGAAGGAGGAAGGGAAGGTGGGAGAGGGCAGCGGGGAGGAGAGGGAAGGGAGGAAGTGGGGGAGGGGAGGGGAGGAAGGAGGAGGAGGAAGGAGGGAGGGAGGAAGTGGGGGAGGGGAGGAAGCGAGGAGGGGGAGGGAAAGGGAGGGGGAGGGGAGGGGAGGGGGAGGGGCGGGAAGGCTCCGGGGGTCTCCCCTCCCCCCCCGCACCTGCAGCCGCCGCCGTGTCCCCGCGGCCGCCGCGACCCCCGGTGCCGCTCCCGGTGCCACCCCCGGGCCCGTCCCGGTGCCCCCCCGGTGCCCCCCGGTGCCGCCCGGTGCCGCCCCGGTGCCGCTCCCGGTGCCACCCGGTGCCCCCCGGTGCCCCCCCGGTGCCCCCCCGGTGCCGCTCCCGGTGCCACCCGGTGCCGCCCCCCGCCTCACCCGCGCCGCTTCCGCCCCGCCGCCGCGGGACAGGGGGGAGGGCACCCCAAAATCACATCCGGGACCCCAAAATCCATCCGGGACCCCAAAAATCCATCCGGGACCCCAAAATTCACACCCGGAACCCCAAAAATCCATCCGGGACCCCAAAATTCACACCCGGGACCCCAAAAATCCCACCGGGACCCAAAAAATCCATCCGGGACCCCAAAATTCACACCCGGGACCCCAAAATTCCATCCGGGACCCCAAAAATCCCACCCGGGAACCCAAAAATCCACCCGGGACCCCAAAATCACATCCGGGACCCCAAAAATCCATCCGGGACCCCAAAATCACATCCGGGACCCCAAAAATCCCACCGGGACCTCAAAATTCACACCCGGAACCCCAAAATCGCATCCGGGACCCCAAAAATCCATCCGGGACCCCAAAAATCCATCCGGAACCCCAAAATCACAACCGGGACCCCAAAAATTCACACCCGGGACCCCAAAAATCCATCCGGGACCCCAAAATCACATCCGGGACCCCAAAATTCACACCCGGGACCCCAAAAATCCCATCCGGGACCCCAAAATCCCGCCCGGGACCCCAAAATCCATCCGGGACCCCAAAAATCCATCCGGAACCCCAAAATCACATCCGGAACCCCAAAATTCACACCCGGAACACCAAAATCACATCCGGGACCCCAAAATCCCACCCGGGACCCCGAAATTCCCACCCGGGACCCCAAATTTTAGGGAGGGACCCCAAAAGGGGTGGCGAGGACCCCAAAATTTAAGGGGGACCCCAAAAAGGGGGGGCAGAGAACTTTGGGGGTTCCGGCAGGACCCCAAAATTTCCGGGGGACCCCGAAAGTGTTAAAAGGAGCCCGAATTTGATGGGGGACCCCAAAAGGGACCCTCAGAGCCCGGGGGGGACCCCAAAGTTTAGGGGGGGACCCCAAAAGTTCCGGAAGACCCCAAAATTTCGGGGTGTGGGGGCAAAGGTGACGGGGGGGGGGGGCCGGAAGTTTTTGGGGTTCCCCTGAACTTTGGGGCTCCCCCCGGTTTTGGGGGGTCCCGGGGGGTCTCGGGGACCTTTTGGGGACGTTTGGGGGTCCCCAAAACCCCCCCCGGGCTTTGGGGACCCCCCCGGGCCGCCCCCTCCCCTCCGTCCCCCCGCCCTTACCGGCAGCGCCCGGGGGCGTGGTCTGGGAGGGCACGCCCACAAAGGGGCGGGGCTACGGGCGTCATTAGCATAGAGCGCGCGCCCGCGTCAGGCCACGCCCCTCAGAGCTGGGTGTCAATCAAGGGGAGGCCCCGCCCCTTGGGAGGGGGGTCCTGACCCCAAAATGGGGGTGCAGACCCTAAAAGGGGAATTCTGACCCAAAAATGGGGGGGGAAACCCTAAAAGGGGAATTCTGACCCCAAAATGGGGGTTCTGATCCCAAAATGGGGGTTCAGACCCTAAAAGGGGAATTCTGACCCCAAAATGGGGGTTCAGACCCTAAAAGGGGAATTCTGACCCCAAAAAGGGGAATTCTGACCCCAAAATGGGGGTGCAGACCCTAAAAGGGGAATTCTGAACCCAAAAAGGGGAATTCTGACCCCAAAATGGGGGTTCTGACCCTAAAATGGGAATTCTGAACCCAAAATGGGGGTGCAGACCCTAAAAGGGGAATTCTGACCCAAAAATGGGGGTTCTGATCCCAAAAAGAGGAATTCTGACCCCAAAATGGGGGTTCAGACCCTAAAAGGAGAATTCTGACCCCAAAATGGGGGTGCAGACCCTAAAAGGGGAATTCTGAACCCAAAATGGGGGTTCTGACCCTAAAAGGGGGGTTCTGATCCCAAAATGGGGGTGCAGACCCTAAAAGGGGAATTCTGAACCCAAAATGGGGGTTCTGATCCCAAAATGGGGGTTCTGACCCTAAAAGGGGAATTCTGAACCCAAAATGGGGGTGCAGACCCTAAAAGGAGAATTCTGACCCCAAAATGGGGGTGCAGACCCTAAAAGGGGAATTCTGACCCCAAAATGGGGGTTCTGACCCTAAAAGGGGAATTCTGACCCAAAAATGGGGGTGGAGACCCTAAAAGGGGAATTCTGAACCCAAAATGGGGGTTCAGACCCTAAAAGGGGAATTCTGAACCCAAAATGGGGTTTCAGACCCTAAAAGGGGAATTCTGACCTCAAAATGGGGGTGCAGACCCTAAAAGGGGAATTCTGACCCCAAAATGGGGGTGCAGACCCTAAAAGGGGAATTCTGAACCCAAAATGGGGGTTCTGACCCTAAAATGGGAATTCTGACCCCAAAATGGGGGTTCAGACCCTAAAAGGGGAATTCTGACCCAAAAATGGGGGGGGAAACCCTAAAAGGGGAATTCTGACCCCAAAATGGGGGTTCTGACCCTAAAAGGGGAATTCTGAACCCAAAATGGGGGTTCAGACCCTAAAAGGGGAATTCTGAACCCAAAATGGGGGTGCAGACCCTAAAAGGGGAATTCTGACCCCAAAATGGGGGTGCAGACCCTAAAAGGGGAATTCTGAACCCAAAATGGGGGTGCAGACCCTAAAAGGGGAATTCTGAACCCAAAAAGGGGAATTCTGACCCCAAAATGGGGGTGCAGACCCTAAAAGGGGAATTCTGACCCAAAATGGGGGTGCAGACCCTAAAAGGGGAATTCTGACCCCAAAATGGGGGTGCAGACCCTAAAAGGGGAATTCTGACCCAAAATGGGGGTGCAGACCCTAAAAGGGGAATTCTGACCCCAAAATGGGGGTGCAGACCCTAAAAGGGGAATTCTGACCCCAAAATGGGGGTGAAGACCCTAAAAGGGGAATTCTGACCCCAAAATGGGGATTCAGACCCTAAAAGGGGAATTCTGAACCCAAAATGGGGGTGCAGACCCTAAAAGGGGAATTCTGAACCCAAAATGGGGGTTCTGACCCTAAAATGGGAATTCTGAACCCAAAATGGGGGTGCAGACCCTAAAAGGAGAATTCTGAACCCAAAATGGGGGTTCTGACCCTAAAATGGGAATTCTGACCCCAAAATGGGGGTTCAGACCCTAAAAGGGGAATTCTGACCCCAAAATGGGGATTCAGACCTTAAAATGGGGGTTCTGATCCAAAAAAAGGGGTTCTGACCCCAAAAATGGGGGTTCTGACCCCAAAAAGGGTTCTGACCCCAAAAGGTCAAAGCTCCTGCCCCCCCCATGGCCCCGTCCTGCCCCCCCAGGTCACAGCACGAGGTGACAGCAGCAGATGGCCTTTATTGACCGCGAGGGACAGCGGCCACCGGCGGCCACCACGGATGTCCACCATGGACGTCCCACCAAGGACGTCCCACCATGGATGTCCACCATGGACGTCCACCATGGATGTCCCACCATGGATGTCCCACCATGGATGTCCCACCACGGATGTCCACCATGGATGTCCACCAAGGATGTCCCACCATGGATGTCCACCATGGACGTCCACCATGGATGTCCCACCATGGATGTCCCACCATGGATGTCCCACCACGGATGTCCACCATGGATGTCCACCAAGGATGTCCCACCATGGATGTCCACCATGGATGTCCACCACAGATGTCCCACCACGGATGTCCCACCACGGATGTCCACCACGGATGTTCCCCCGGTGTCACATGTGGGGCAGGCAGAAGGCGGTGGTGGTGGCACCATGGAAGGTGGAAGGTGGTCCCACTATGGATGTCCCACCATGGTGTCCCCAACCATGGATGTCCCACCATGGACGTCCCCTGGGTGTCACTTGCAGTGCAGGTAGAAGGTGGTGGCACCATGGAAGGGTGTTCCACCGTGGAGGTCCCACCATGGAAGGGTGTCCCACCCTGGATGTCCCACCATGGACATCCCACCGTGGAGGTCCCACCATGGAAGGGTGTCCCACCATGGAGGTCCCACCATGGAAGGGTGTTCCACTGTGGAGGTCCCACCATGGAAGGGTGTCCCACCACGGATGTCCCACCAAGGATGTCCCACCACGGATGTTCCCCCGGTGTCACATGCGGGGCAGGAAGAAGGTGGTGGTGGTGGCACCATGGAAGGTGGAAGATGGTCCCACCATGGATGTCCCACCATGGACATCCCACCATGGAGGTCCCACCATGGAAGGGTGTCCCACCATGGATGTCCCACCATGGAGGTCCCCCCGTGGAGGTCCCACCATGGAGGTCCCCGGTGTCACACGCGCCGCAGGTAGAAGGCGGTGGCATGGGGCGGTGGTGCCAGGACCAGCGCCCCGCCCGCGTCCGCGGCCGTGCTGAGGAAGAACCCGGGGAAGGCGGCGGCCTCGAAGGTGTGCGTGGAGCCACCAAAGGTCTTGTAGAAGGTGAAGGGCGTGGCCCTGTCCTTGTCGCTGGAGAACAGCTCCAGCAGCTCCACGTCCTGCCGGGCAGGGACGGCAAATGGTGGCACCTGTGGTGGCACCAGGACCAGGAGCAGCCGTGGCCTGGTGGTGTCCCCATCTCCAGGTGACCCCATCTCCAGGTGACCCTAACTCGAGGAACCCACACTGACCCCATCTCCTGGTCACCCCATCTCCAGCCAAGCCCCTTCCAGGTGTCCCCATGCCCAGGTGACCCCACCTCAAGGAACCCACACTCACCCCATCTCCAGGTGACCCCACCTCAAGGAACACCCATCTCCAGATGACAACAGCACCAGGTGACCCAACCCCAGGTGATACCACACTCCCAGGTGATGCCATCTCCAGGTGACCCAACCCCAGGTGATACCACACTCCCAGGTGATGCCATCTCCAGGTGACCCCACCCCAGGTGATACCACATTCCCAGGTGATGCCATCTCCAGGTGACCCCACCCCAGGTGACCTCACCCTGGGGAATCCCCGCTTCCGTTTCGGGGTGACGCCACTTCAGGGCGCCCCACCTCGGGCTGCGCTGGCCCTGGGTGCCCACCACACCTTGGGATGACCCTTCCCGGGATGTCCACCTTGGGTTCTACACCTGGGCTGACCCACTTTGGTCAGCCCACTTTGGGTTGTCCACCTTGGGTTGACCCACCGTGATTGACCCACCTTGGGTTGCCCATGTTGAGTTGACCCAATTTGGTTTGAGCCACCTTAGATGGACAAACGTTGAGGTGACCACCTTGGCCTGACCCACCTTGGCCTGACCCATCTCTGGGTCTCCTCAGCTTGGGCCACCCACCTGGAGGTGACCCATTTTTGGGTCCCCACCACCCCCAGTGGTGTTCCCACTTTGATTTGACCCATCTTGGGTTGATCCAGCTCCAGTTGGTCAACCCAAGGTAGGACAACCCAAGGTGGACAACCCAAGGTGGACAACCCAAGGTGGGTAAAACCAAGGTGGACAACCCAAGGTGGGTCAACCCAAGGTGGGTAAAACCAAGGTGGACAACCCAAGGTGGGTCAACCCAAGGTGGGTCGACCCAAGGTGGACAACCCAAGGTGGGTCAAACCAAGGTGGACAACTTGGGTTGTTCACCTTGGACTGATCCATCCTGGTTGACCCACCTTGAGTGACCCAACTTGGATTGACCCCAGGTCACCTCCATGTCCCCGTGCCACCCCGTGTCCCCATGTCACCCCGTGTCCCGTGTGTCACCCCGTGTCCCCGTGTCACCTCCAGGCTGAGCCGGGGCTCGGGGCCGGTGCCGCAGGACAGCGCCCGGGTGCCACCGCGGATGCCAACGATGAGGGGACAGCGCCGGCGCTCCAGGTGCCGGTTGGGGACAACGCTGATGGGCTCTGTGGGACACGGCGGTGACACCGCGGGGACACCCAGGCAGGGCCACCCGTGGAAGTGTCACCCATTGAGGGTCATCCATTGAGTGCCCACCCATGGAGTGGCACCCATTGAGTGTCACCCATTGAGGGTCACCCATTAAGTGCCACCCATGGAGTGGCACCCATTGAGTGTCACCCATGAAGTGTCACCCGTGGAAGTGTCACCCACTGAGTGCCACCTGTGGAGTGTCACCCATGGATTGTCACCCCTTTCCCCTGATGTCACCCATGGACAGTGTCACCCAGGGATTGTCCCCCTGTCCCCGGTGTCACCCAGGGAGTGTCCCCTGTTCCCGGTGTCACCCACCTTCCTGGGTGGCGTTGGCGCCCTGCAGGCTGGTGGCCACCACAGATTGTCATCCCTGTTCCTCCAGATTGTCACCCACAGCGTGTCACCCATGTCCCCAGTGTCACCCAGGGATTGTCCCCTGTCCCCGGTGTCACCCAGGGAGTGTCCCCCTGTCCCCGGTGTCACCCATGGATTGTCCCCCTGTCCCCGGTGTCACCCAGGGATTGTCACCCGTGTCCCCGGTGCCACCCAGGGATTGTCCCCCTGTCCCCAGTGCCACCCAGGGATTGTCCCCCTGTCCCCAGTGTCACCCAGGGAGTGTCCCCCTGTCCCCGGTGTCACCCAGGGATTGTCCCCTGTCCCCGGTGTCACCCACCTTCCTGGGTGGCGTTGGCGCCCTGCAGGCTGGTGGCCACCAGGAGGACACAACAGATTGTCATCCCTGTTCCTCCAGAATGTCACCCACAGCGTGTCACCCATGTCCCTGGTGCCACCCAGGGATTGTCCCCCTGTCCCCAGTGTCACCCACGGAGTGTCCCCAGTCCCCGGTGTCACCCACCTTCCTGGGTGGCGTTGGCGCCCTGCAGGCTGGTGGCCACCAGGTGCCCGTGGCGCAGGCTCAGGCCCTGCTGCTCCGTGTCCCGCAGCACGTAGTGGTACGGCCGCGCCGCCGGCTGCCCGGGCCCCGAGGCCACCACCAGCTCTGGGACACGGGGACACCGCGTGGGACACGGGGACACGGGGATGGGACACGGGGACACCGTGTGGGACACGGGGACACGGGGATGGGACATGGGGACACAGGGACACGGGGACACCGCGTGGGACACGGGGACACGGGGATGGGACACGGGGACACCGCGTGGGACACGGGGACACGGGGATGGGACACAGGGACACCGCGTGGGACACGGGGACACGGGGACGTGGGACATGGGGACACGGGGACACGGGGACACCGCGTGGGACACGGGGACACGGGGATGGGACACGGGGACACCGCGTGGGACACGGGGACACGGGGATGGGACATGGGGACACGGGGATGGGACATGGGGACAGAGGGACATGGGGACACGGGGATGGGACATGGGGACACGGGGACACGGGGACGTGGGACATGGGGACACGGGGATAGGACACGGGGATGGGACACAGAGACACCACATGGGACACGGGGACACAGGGACACTGCATGGGACATGGGGATAGGACACGGGGACACCGTGTGGGACACGGGGACACGGGGATGGGACACAGGGACACCAAATGGGACACGGGGACACAGGGACACTGCATGGGACACGGGGATAGGACACGGGGACAGCGTGTGGGACACGGGGACACCGAGACATGGGACATGGGGACACGGGGATGGGACACATGGATGGGACACAGGGACACGGGGACATGGGGATGGGCAGGTGGGACATGGGGTCATGGGGACATCGGGACATGGGGACATCAGGACGGGCAAGTGGGACATGGGACACAGGGACATGGGGACATGGGGATGGGCAGGTGGGACATGGGAACATGGGACATGGGGACATCAGGACAGAGGGGACACGGGGACGTTGGGGAGATGGGGACATTTGGGACATGGGGACATGGGACACGCGGACACGGGGACATTGGGGACACGTGCACTCACGATCACCCAGGAACTCGTCGAACAAGGCCACCATGTCGGGGTCGGTGACACCCTCGAACACGTCCCCGCCGCCCGCTGCCACCCGCGGGTGGCGTCCCTGGGGTGTCCCCCTGTGGGGACAGAGGGGTCAGGGCAGGTGGCACCGGGAGGGAGGTGGCACTGTCCCCGTTCTGTCCCCGTTCTGTCCCCTCTGTCCCCTCGCTGTCCCCGCTCTGTCCCCTCTGTCCCCGCTCTGTCCCCGCTCTGTCCCCGCTCTGTCCCCTCGCTGTCCCCTCGCTGTCCCCGCTCTGTCCCCGCTCTGTCCCCTCGCTGTCCCCTCACTGTCCCCGCTCTGTCCCCGCTCTGTCCCCTCACTGTCCCCGCTCTGTCCCCGTTCTGTCCCCGTTCTGTCCCCTCGCTGTCCCCTCGCTGTCCCCTCGCTGTCCCCGTTCTGTCCCCTCTGTCCCCTCACTGTCCCCGCTCTGTCCCTGTTCTGTCCCCGTTCTGTCCCCGCTCTGTCCCCTCGCTGTCCCCGCTCTGTCCCCGCTCTGTCCCCGCTCTGTCCCCTCGCTGTCCCCGTTCTGTCCCCGCTCTGTCCCCTCGCTGTCCCCGCTCTGTCCCCTCTCTGTCCCCTCGCTGTCCCCTCTCTGTCCCCTCGCTGTCCCCTCACTGTCCCCGTTCTGTCCCCGTTCTGTCCCCACTCTGTCCCCGCGCTGTCCCCGTTCTGTCCCCGCTCTATCCCCGCTCTGTCCCCGCTCTGTCCCCTCTCTGTCCCCTCGCTGTCCCCTCTCTGTCCCCTCGCTGTCCCCTCACTGTCCCCGTTCTGTCCCCGTTCTGTCCCCACTCTGTCCCCGCGCTGTCCCCGTTCTGTCCCCGCTCTGTCCCCGCTCACCTGAGGGCAGCTCTGGGCACACGCGACATGGCTGCGCCTGCGGAGAGGGTGGCACGGGTGGCACCTCTGGGCAGGATTGTCCCCGAGCTCGTCCCCGGCGCTGGTGGCACCCGCGGAGGTGGCACCTGCCGTGTCCCCGCGGTGACAGTGGCTTTATAGCGCCGGGCGGGGCGGGGACAGAGCCCGCCCCGACGGTGACAGCGACGGTGACACCGAGCGGTGGCGAAATGTCACCCGGTGCCAGCGTCCCCAGGGATGCCCGCGGCCCCCTGTGCCATGGCACCGTGTGCCACCTCCCTGTCACCATTGTCACCGTGAGTGCTGTCGCCGAGGTGCTGTGAGCGCTGTCCGCAGGGTCCCCAGGGTCCCCAGGGTGCCATCCCAGTGTCCCCAGGGTGCCATCCCAGTGTCCCCAGGGTCCCCAGGGTGCCATCCCAGTGTCCGCAGGGTCCCCAGGGTCCCCAGGGTGCCATCCCAGTGTCCCCAGTGTCCCCAGGGTGCCATCCCAGTGTCCGCAGGGTCCCCAGGGTCCCCAGGGTGCCATCCCAGTGTCCCCAGTATCCTCAGGGTGCCATCCCAGTGTCCGCAGGGTCCCCAGGGTCCCCAGGGTGCCATCCCAGTGTCCCCAGGGTCCCCAGGGTCCCCAGGGTGCCATCCCAGTGTCCCCAGTGTCCCCAGGGTGCCATCCCAGGGTCCCCAGGGTCCCCAGGGTGCCATCCCCCTGGTCCCTTGCCCCCAAGGCCCTGTGTGCCCTGTCCCCATGGTGACCTGTCCCCAAAATGCCACCTGCCCTGTCCCCATTGTCCCCCATTCCCTGTCCCAAAATGCCACCTGCCCTGTCCCCGTTGTCGCCCCCTCGTTGTCCCCCGTGTCCCGCCCGCGTGTCCCCCGCGTCGCGTGCCCGCGGTGCCACCCTCTGTCCCCGGGCAGGGCCCGCGTCACCCCGGCCTGGGAATGTCCCGTTCTGTCCCCACGGCGCGGGTGGCGCAAGAGCGGCCACCCCGCGGCGGTGCCACAGCCCCGCCCTATGCCCGCCTGCCACCCTGTGCCACCCTGTGCCACCCTCTGCCACCCCTGTGCCACCCCGTGCCACCCTTGTGCCACCCCTGTGCCACCCTGTGCCACCCTGTGCCACCCCTCTGCCACCCCTGTGCCACCCCTCTGCCACCCCTCTGCCACCCCTGTGCCACCCCTCTGCCACCCCTGTGCCACCCCTGTGCCACCCTGTGCCACCCTCTGCCACCCTCTGCCACCCCTCTGCCACCCCTGTGCCACCCCAGTGCCACCCTGTGCCACCCCTGTGCCACCCCTGTGCCACCCCAGTGCCACCCTGTGCCACCCCTGTGCCACCCCAGTGCCACCCTGTGCCACCCCTGTGCCACCCTGTGCCACCCCAGTGCCACCCTGTGCCACCCCTGTGCCACCCTGTGCCACGCACGCTTGGACACCGCGTGGCCTCGGCATCTCTTTATTCCCGGTGAGGATGTCGCTGTCCCCAGGGGGGTGGCATTGTCCCCAAGGGGTGGCACCCCCCGGAGAAGGGGGGATGGCACAATCCCGGACGGATGTCACCATCCCGGGGAAGATGTCACCGAGGAGCAAGGATGTCACCATGCCTGGGTGAGGATGTCACCGAGGAGCAAGGATGTCACCATGCCTGGGTGAGGATGTCACCATTCCTGAGGGGGGTGGCACCTTCCCAGGAAGCTGCCACCACCCTGGGGGAGATGCCACCACTCTGGGGTGCGGATGTCATCCTCCCAATAAAGATGCCACCACCCTGTGATGACGATGCCACCCTTTCCAGGAAGATGTCACCACCCTGGGGGTGACGATGCCACCGTCGTCAGAAAGATGCCACCACCCTGGGATGGGAATTTCACTATCCTGGGGAGGATGCCACCCTCACCAGAGTGATGTCACCACCCCGGGGATGACGATGCCACCCTCCCAGTGAAGATGCCACCACCCTGGGGGTGATGCCACCACCCCGGGGATGACGATGCCACCCTCCCAGTGAAGATGCCACCACCCTGGGATGGGAATTTCACTATCCTGGGGAGGATGCCACCCTCACCAGAGTGATGTCACCACCCCGGGGATGACGATGCCACCGTCCCAGTGAAGATGCCACCACCCTGGGGGTGATGCCACCACCCCGGGGATGACGATGCCACCCTCCCAGTGAAGATGCCACCACCCTGGGATGGGAATTTCACTATCCTGGGGAGGATGCCACCCTCACCAGAGTGATGTCACCACCCCGGGGATGACGATGCCACCCTCCCAGTGAAGATGCCACCACCTCGGGGGTGATGCCACCACCCCGGGGGAGATGCCACCACCCTGGAGGAGATGCCACCACCTCGGGGGAGATGCCACCACCCCGGGGGAGATGCCACCACCCCGGGGGAGATGCCACCACCCGGGCCGGCGGCTCAGCAGAGCTGGAAGTAGAAGTCCAGCAGCTGGGAGGTGACATCGCGGTGGCGGCAGAGCGCCAGGGGCTGGTGGCCGCGCGCGGCCGCGCACAGGAACCAGCCGGGGTGCGCGGCCGACTCGAAGCGCCAGAGCCCGGCCCGGTACGAGCGGAAGAAGGTGAAGGCGGCGGCGGCGGCACCGGCGCGGGGCAGCTCCCGGATGTCCACGTCCTGCGGGCCACCGCCGCTGTCACCCGCGGGGACAGCGCCCAGAGCGGCCGGGCACCGCGGGCACCGCGGGCACCGTGCGGGCACCGCGGGCACCGTGGGTAATGTCCGTGCCCAGGGGGCCGCGTCCCTGAGGTCCCCGTGTCCCCAGCCCCGATGTCCCCACCCAGCAATGTCGCATCCCCGAGGTCCGCGTGTCCCCAGGTGTCCCCTCCCCAGGGTGTCCCATCCCCAAAACTTTTTTGTCGCCATCCTCATCACCATTTCCGTGGTGTCCCCATAGCCTTGGTGCCTTGGCCGTCCCCTCGCTGTCCCCTCCGTGTCCCCTCGCCGTCCCCTCCGTGTCCCCGCTGTCCCCTCAGTGTCCCCGCTGTCCTCTCGCTGTCCCCGCTGTCCCCTCAGTGTTCCCGCTGTCCCCTCCGTGTCCCCGCTGTCCCGCTGTCCTCTCGCTGTCCCGCTGTCCCCTCCGTGTCCCCGCTGTCCCCGCTGTCCCCTCCGTGTCCCCGCTGTCCCCGCTGTCCTCTCGCTGTCCCGCTGTCCCCTCCGTGTCCCCGCTGTCCCCTCGCTGTCCCGCTGTCCCCTCCGTGTCCCCGCTGTCCCCTCCGTGTCCCCGCTGTCCCCGCTGTCCCCTCGCTGTCCCGCTGTCCTCTCGCTGTCCCGCTGTCCCCTCCGTGTCCCCGCTGCCCCCGTGTCGCACCTGCAGCCGCAGCCGCGGTTCCCCGCCGGGGCCGCGCTCGGTGCTCAGGCAGCGGGAGCCGTTGCGGATGCCCAGGATCACCGGCAGCCGGGCGGGCTCCAGGGCACGGTTGGGCACCCAGAACACTTTCTCTGCAGGCGACACGGGGACCCTCAGCGCGTGTCCCCACGCGTGTCCCCTCGCGTGTCCCCACGCGTGTCCCCGTGTCACCTTCCAGCGCGGCGTTGGCGCCCTGCAGGTGCCCGGCCACCAGCTGGTCACCGCGCAGGTACAGCGAGCGCTGGTTCACGTCCCAGAGCCTGGCGGGCACAGCGGGGACAGCGGTGCCACCCTGGTGCCACCCTGGGTGCCACCCCTGTCCGCTGCCACCCCCGCTGTCCCCCGCCACCCTTACCGGTACTGGAACACTTTGGTCTGCAGCGCGGGCGCCTGGCAGGGGGCGAAGCCTTCGGCCTCTGCGCGGAGGAAGAGGAGGGCGAGGCTGAGGGCGGCCACCCCGAGACCCCCGCGCCCCCTGCCCGCGCCCCCCGAGCCGTGGGGACCCCTCCCGGTGGCACCGGCCGTGCCAGGCGCTCCGCGGCCCGTCCGGCCCGGCCGGGCCGTGCGCGGGGTCCCCGGGCAGCGCTCACCCATGGGACCCCCGGCTCCGGTGAGACCCCCGGTTGTGCTGCGAGCCCGGCTGCGGCGAGACCCTCGGTTCCGCTGGGACCGCCGGTTCCGGTGACAGCCGGTTCCGATGCGACCCCCGGTTCTGCTGTGACCTCAGCTCCGCTGCGACCCCGGCTTCGGTGGGACCCCCGACTCCTGTTAGACCGCGGCTCCGGTGTGAGCCCCGGTTCCGGTGGGACCCCCGGTTCCTGTGACACTCCCGTTCCTGCGGGACTCCCCGTTCCTACGGGACCCCCGGTTCCTCCGGGACCCTCGGCTCCGGTGGGACCCTCGGCTCCGGTGGGACCCCCGGCTCCCGCGGACCCCCCGTTCCTACGGGACCTCGGTTCCTGCGGGACCCTCGGCTCCGGTGGGACCCCGGTTCCTGCGGGACCCCGGTTCCTGCGGGACCCCGGTTCCTGCGGGACCCCCGGCTCGGGGCGCAGCGAGCGGGAGAGAGGAAGGAAGGGAGGCAGGAAGGAGCTGCCGGTGCTGTTGCCACACTCCCGCCGAGGGCGCGGCCCGCCCCTGCCGTTACTCAGCACCCCCGCGCGGTGACAACCGAGGCGGGGGGAGGTGACAACGCCACGCGCCACGGGGGGACACGGGGGGACACCGCCACTCCCGCGGCGGCTGAGGCGGGACTCGAACCCGCGATCTCAACAGCGAGGGAGCGGCGCCCTCCCCGCTGCGCCACCGCGGCGGAGGGCGCGCATGCGCGCTGCGGCGGCGGGGAGAAGCGGCGTGGGGCGCGCTGAGTGGCCGCGGGGGTCGCGCATGCGCGGAGCCCGCGCGGGGCGCGCGGCGCATGCGCGCTGCGGCCGCGGCGGCCGGCGGGGAGCAGCGATGGCGGCGCCGGGGGAAGCGCTGAGGGCGGCGGTGGCCGCGCTGCTGCTGCTGGGCTGGGGCGCGCACGGCCTCTACTTCCACATCGGAGAGACGGAGAAGCGCTGCTTCATCGAGGAGATCCCCGACGAGACCATGGTCATCGGTGCGGGAGGCGGCGGGGAGCGGCGGGAGTGGCGGGGGGAGTGGGGGGGCGAACGGGGGGAAAAGCGGGAATGGTGAGGAGGGGGCGGGAGAGACCATTGGGGATGGCGGGGGGGAAAGGAGAGACCACCGGGAGGTTATGAGGGGAAATGGGAGACGCCATTGGGGATTTATAGGGGGGAAGGAACGGGAGAGACCATTGGGAATGGCAGGGGGGGATGGGAGACTGCATTGAGAATTTGTAAGGGAGAAAGGGGAGACCATTGGGAATTTATAAAGGGGAGAGACCATTGGGAACTTATAAGAGGGTAAGGAGAGACCATTGAGAATTTATAAGGGAGAAAGGGGAGACCATTGGGAATTTATAAAGGGGAGAGACCATTGGGAATTTATAAGGGGGAGTGGGAGAGACCATTGGGAATGGTTGGGGGGGGATAACGGGGGCGACCATTGAGATTGGGGGGGATAATGGGAATTTATGATGGGGAACGGGAGAGACCATTGAGGTTTGGGGTGGGGGATATAAATCAGAGCCCAGCGGGCACACGGGGCTGGCACTGAGCCCCCGTGCCCGCTCGGTGCCAGGCAATTACCGGACGCAGCTGTGGGACAAACAGTCCGAGGCCTTCCTGCCCTCCACGCCCGGGCTGGGCATGCACGTGGAGGTCAAGGACCCCGACGGGAAGGTCAGTGCTGGGCACCGGGAGGGCACAAGGGGGGGTGCCCAGGCGTGGGGCAGGGTCTCTGAGTATCTCCTGGGTATGGGAAGGGGTCCCTGGGCATGCCATGGGTATGGGGGGGGTCCCTGGGCATGCCATGGGTATGGGAAGGGGTCCCTGGGCATGCCATGGGTATGGGGGGGGGGTCCCTGGGCATGCCATGGGTATGGGGAGGGGTCCCTGGGCATGCCATGGGTATGGGGAGGGGTCTCTGGGGGGGTTTGTGCACCCCTTGTTCCATGCCCCAATGCTCAGGGCAGTGACTCCATCCCCCTGGGATGCCAGCGGCCGTGCCCCGTGCCCGGTCCCTGACACTGTCCCGGTTGGCACGGGCGGTGCCGGTGGCCGTGCCCGGTCCCTGACACTGTCTCGGTTGGCACGGGCGGTGCCGGTGGCCGTGCCCGGTCCCTGACGCCGTCCCGGTTGGCACGGGCGGTGCCGGTGGCTGTGCCCGGTCCCTGACACTGTCCCGGTTGGCACAGGTGGTGCTGTCACGGCAGTACGGCTCCGAGGGGCGCTTCACGTTCACGTCGCACACGCCGGGCGAGCACCAGATCTGCCTCCACTCCAACTCCACCCGCATGGCGCTGTTCGCGGGGGGCAAGCTGGTAATGCCCTGGGACAGCCTGGCACAGCCCTGGGACAGGCTGGCATGGCCCTGGGATAGCCCTGGGATAGCCCTGTGCTGGCCTGGCACTGCCCTGTGCCTACAGCCCTGCCCACCCTGACCTCCAACTCCAATTGTTGCTCCATGATTGGTGCCATGGTTGGTGCCATGTTTGGTTCCATGGTTGGTGCTATCATTGGTTCCATGATTGGTTCCATGATTGGTGCCATGGTTGGTGCCATGTTTGGTTCCATGGTTGGTGCTATCATTGGTTCCATGATTGGTTCCATGGTTGGAGCCATGTTTGGTGCCAAGGTTGGTTCCATCATTGGTTCCATGGTTGGTTCCATGATTGGTTCCATGGTTGGAGCCATGATTGGTGCCAAGGTTGGTTCCATCATTGGTTCCATGGTTGGTGCCATGGTTGGTGCCATGGTTGGTGCCATGTTTGGTTCCATGGTTGGTGCTATCATTGGTTCCATGATTGGTTCCATGATTGGTTCCATGGTTGGAGCCATGATTGGTGCCAAGGTTGGTTCCATCATTGGTTCCATGGTTGGTGCCATGGTTGGTGCCATGTTTGGTTCCATGGTTGGTGCTATCATTGGTTCCATGATTGGTTCCATGGTTGGAGCCATGTTTGGTGCCAAGGTTGGTTCCATCATTGGTTCCATGGTTGGTTCCATGATTGGTTCCATGGTTGGAGCCATGATTGGTGCCAAGGTTGGTTCCATCATTGGTTCCATGGTTGGTGCCATGGTTGGTGCCATGTTTGGTTCCATGGTTGGTGCTATCATTGGTTCCATGATTGGTTCCATGATTGGTTCCATGGTTGGAGCCATGATTGGTGCCAAGGTTGGTTCCATCATTGGTTCCATGGTTGGTGCCATGGTTGGTGCCATGGTTGGAGCCATGATTGGTGCCAAGGTTGGTTCCATGGTTGGAGCCATGATTGGTGCCAAGGTTGGTTCCATCATTGGTTCCATGGTTGGTGCCATGGTTGGTTCCATCATTGGTTCCATCATTGGTTCCATGGTTGGTGCCATGGTTGGTTCCATCGTTGGTTCCATGGTTGGTGCCATGGTTGGTTCCGTGGTTGGTTCCACGATTGGCGCCATGCTTGGTTCCATGGTTGAAACCGTGGTTGGAGCCATGGTTCGTGCCACCCTGGTGCCATCCCGGTGCCATCCCCGTGCCCGTGTCCCACAGCGGGTGCACCTGGACATCCAGGTGGGCGAGCACACCAACAACTACCCCGAGATCGCCGCCAAGGACAAGCTGACCGAGCTGCAGCTCCGCGCGCGCCAGCTGCTCGACCAGGTGGAGCAGATCCAGAAGGAGCAGAACTACCAGAGGGTCAGCGGGCACCTTTGGGGGTCACCTGGGCACCTGTGGGCTTTTGGGTGGAATTTATGGAATTTTGGGGAAAATTTTGGGGGTTTGGGAGGGAATTTGTGGGGTTTTAGGGGGATCTTTTTGGGTTTTGAGGGGAATTTGTGGGGATTTGGGGTTAGTTTGTGGGGTTTTTGTGTAAATCCATGGGATTTCGGTTGGAATTTTTGGGTTTTCAGTTTGAATTTTTGGATTTTTGAGGTGGATTTTTGGGATTTGGGGTTTTTCTCCGTCAGTACCATGAGGAGCGGTTCCACATGGCCAGTGAGAGCACCAAGCCCCAATCTGTGGGGTTTTGGGGTGAATTTTGCTGTAAATCCATGGGGTTTTTGTGTAAATCCATGGGGTTTTTGGAGTTTTGGAATTTTGGAGTGAAGTTTTGAAATGTTGAGGTGAATTTTTGGCATTTTGGGGTTTTTCCCTCTCAGTACCATGAGGAGCGGTTCCGCATGAACAGGGAGAGCCCCAAGCCCCAATCTCTCTGTGGGGTTTTGGGGTGAATTTTGCTGTAAATCCATGGGGTTTTTGTGTAGATCCATGGGGTTTTGGGTAGAATTGTTGGGGTTTTGGTTGGAATGGATGGGATTTGGGTATAATTTTGGGATTTTGGGATTTTCAGTACCGGGAGGAGCGGTTCCACATGGCCAGTGAGAGCACCAAGCCCCAATCTCTCTGTGGGGTTTTGGGGGGAGTTTTGCTGTAAATCCATGGGGTTTTTGTGTAAATCCATGGGGTTTTGGGTAGAATTGTTGGGGTTTTGGTTGGAATGGATGGGATTTGGGTATAATTTTGGGGTTTTGGTGTTTCAGTACCGCGAGGAGCGGTTCCGCATGACCTCGGAGAGCACCAACCAGCGCGTGCTCTGGTGGTCCATCGCCCAGACCGTCATCCTCATCCTCACCGGCCTCTGGCAGATGCGGCACCTCAAGAGCTTCTTCGAGGCCAAGAAACTCGTCTAGCCCCCCAAAACCTCCTGGGGCGGCACCCCCAAATCTCTTCCCACCTGGGCAGCGCCCCAAAATCCAACCCAATTCCCAAAAAACGCCCCAAAATCCATTCCAAGCTGGTGGGTGACTCAAAATCCAACCCAAGCCGAAAAAGTAGCCCAAAACTCATCACATCTCCCCAAAAACACCCCAAAATTCATCCTCAATCTGGGGGGTACCCCAAAATCCACCCCAATCCCAAAAAAACCCCCAAAACTCATCACAACCCCCAAAATCCACCCCAATCCTGGGGTGCCGTGGGGGGACACCCCAAACGCATCCTGCCCCATTTTAGGATGCCAGGGAGGGACCCCCAAACCCATCCCCCAATTTTGGGGTGCCAGAGGGACCCCCAAACCCATCCCCCAATATTGGAGTGCCAGGGTGGATCCCTCCCTCCCCGCAGATTTTGGGGTGCTCCCCCTGCCATGGGGGGGAACAGCAAAGGGCCACCCCCCGAGGGGGATTTTTTGGGGGAAAATAAAGATTTTTTTTGTTCCAACAAGAGTTGTCGCTGCGCTTTTGGGACGGGGAGCGGGTCCTGGCGCTGCGGGAATTCAGCATTTACCCAAAATCGGGCGGTTTCACCCCAGAAATCGAGCCCGGGGGATTTTGGGGCGCAGTGGGTGCTGTCAGTCCTCCACCGACAGGGGACGCCACCGGAAGTGTTGCCGGCCGGGGAGTGTGGCTGGGGCGCGCCACCGGAAGTGTTGCTGGACGGGGAGTGTGGCTGGGGCTCGCTACCGGAAGTGTCCCTGGGGCACGCGGCCGGAAGTGCGCGCCTGAAGGAGGTGGGGCCAAGATGGCGGCGGAGATGGAGGAGAAGGGGTTCGAGCACATGGGGCTGGACGGGCGCCTGCTGCGGGTGAGCGCGGCTCCGCGGGCGGGGCTGGCACTGGGGTGGCACTGGGGCTGTCCCCATGGGCAGGGGTGGCACTCGGACTGTCCCCGTGGGTGTGGGGTGGCACTGGGGTGGCACTGGGGCTGTCCCCATGGGCAGGGGTGGCACTGGCACTGTCCCCATGGGCACGGGTGGCACCGGGGTGGCACTGGGGTGGCACTGGAACTGTCCCCATGGGCAGGGGTGTCACTAGGGACTGTCTCCATGGTGTGGGGGTGGCACTGGCACTGTCCCCATGGCACTGGGGTGGCACTGGGGACTGTCCCCATGGTGTGGGGGTGGCACTGGCACTGTCCCCATGGGGTGGGGGTGGCACTGGGGACTGTCCCCATGGTGTGGGGGTGGCACTGGGACTGTGCCCATGGGCACGGGTGGCACTGGGGTGGCACTGGGGTGGGACTGGAACTGTCCCCATGGGCAGGGGTGGCACTGGCACTGTCCCCATGGCACTGGAGTGGCACTGGGGTGGCACTGGGACTGTGCCCATGGGCACGGGTGGCACTGGGGTGGCACTGGGGTGGCACTGGAACTGTCCCCATGGGCAGGGGTGGCACTGGGGACTGTCCCCATGGTGTGGGGGTGGCACTGGCACTGTCCCCATGGGCAGGGGTGGCACTGGGGACTGTCCCCATGGTGTGGGGGTGGCACTGGCACTGTCCCCATGGCACTGGGGTGGCACTGGGGTGGCACTGGCACTGTCCCCATGGGGTGGGGTGGCACTGGCACTGTCCCATGGATGTGGGCGGCCTTGGGCTGGCACCGGCGCCGTCCCCACGGGGAGGGGAGCCCCGGCATGGCCCTCGGCTGGCACCGTCCGGTGCCCGTGGTGACACGGTGCCCCCGGTGACACGGTGTGTGCCCGCGGTGACACGGTGTGTGCCCGCGGTGACACGGTGCCCCCGGTGACACGGTGTGTGCCCGCAGGCGGTGGCGGAGCTGGGCTGGGCAGTGCCCACGGCCGTGCAGGCCCGTGCCATCCCGCTGGCCTTGGAGGGCAGGGACGTGCTGGCACGGGCCAGGACGGGCTCGGGGAAAACGGGCGCCTACGGCCTGCCCCTGCTGCACAAACTGCTGGGCATCAAGGAGGTGAGTGACACAGGGGCACGGGGGGCATGGGGGGCACGGGGGGCATTGGGGGCACGGGGGTGACCCCATTGTCCCCTGTGTGTCCCTGCTGGTGCCCCCGGCCGTGCGGGCACTGGTGCCCAGGCCGGGCATGGCAGATGTCCCTGAGGTGTCCCTGGTGTCCCCAGACTGGCACCCCTGGTGCCCCCATGTCCCCACTGTCCCCAGTGTCCCCATTGATGTCCCCTCTGTCCCGCAGGCGTCCCCGGCCGTGCCGCAGGCCGTGCGGGCGCTGGTGCTGGTGCCCACGGCGGAGCTGGCACGGCAGGTCGGGCACACCCTGCGCCGCCTCGCCGCCTTCTGCGCCCGCCAGCTGCGCGTGGCCGAGCTCTGCGGCCACTCGGAGCTGGCCGAGCAGCGGTCAGTGTCCCCTGCTGTCCCCTGGTGTCCCTTGGGTGTCCCCCAGTCCCCCTGACCTTCCCTGAGTGTCCCCTGGGTATCCCCAAGTGTCCCTGACCCTTCCAGTGTCCCCTGGGTGTCCCCTTGATGTCCTGGGTGTCCCCTGGGTGTCCTGGGTGTTCCTGGTGTCCCTGGGTTTCCCCTGGTGTCCCCAAGTGTCCCCCAGCTGTCCCTAAGCGTCCCCTGGGTATCCCCAAGTGTCCCTGACCCTCCCAGTGTCCTCTGCTGTCCTCTTGATGTCCTGGGTGTCCCCTGGGTGTTCCTGGTGTCCCCTGGGTATCCCCAAGTGTCCCTGACCCTCCCAGTGTCCTCTGGCTGTCCTCTCGATGTCCTGGGTGTCCCCTGGGTGTTCCTGGTGTCCCTGGGTTTCCCCAAGTGTCCCCAAGTGTCCCCCGGCTGTCCCCAAGTGTCCCCTGGGTTTCCCCAAGCCCCCCTGACCCTCCCAGTGTCCTCTGGCTGTCCTCTCGATGTCCTGGGTGTCCCCTGGGTGTTCCTGGTGTCCCCTGGGTATCCCCAAGTGTCCCTGACCCTCCCAGTGTCCTCTGGCTGTCCTCTCGATGTCCTGGGTGTCCCCTGGGTGTTCCTGGTGTCCCCTGGGTATCCCCAAGTGTCCCTGACCCTCCCAGTGTCCTCTGGCTGTCCTCTCGATGTCCTGGGTGTCCCCTGGGTGTTTCTGGTGTCCCTGGGTTTCCCCTGGTGTCCCCAAGTGTCCCCCAGCTGTCCCCAAGTGTCCCCTGGGTTTCCCCAAGCCCCCCTGACCCTCCCAGTGTCCTCTGCTGTCCTCTCGATGTCCTGGGTGTCCCCTGGGTGTTTCTGGTGTCCCCTGGGTATCCCCAAGTGTCCCTGACCCTCCCAGTGTCCTCTGCTGTCCTCTTGATGTCCTGGGTGTCCCCTGGGTGTTCCTGGTGTCCCCTGGGTGTCCCCAAGTGTCCCCCAGCTGTCCCCAAGTGTCCCCTGGGTTTCCCCAAGCCCCCCTGACCCTCCCAGTGTCCTCTGCTGTCCTCTCGATGTCCTGGGTGTCCCCCGGGTGTCCCCTGGGTGTCCCCAGGCCCCCGGGACACCCCTGTGACACCCCTGTGTCCCCAGGCCGGTGCTGATGGCGCAGCCGGACATCGTGGTGGGCACGCCGGGCCGTGTCCTGGCACACGTGGCCGGGCACAGCCTGGCACTGCGGCCGCACCTGGAGCTGCTGGTGCTGGACGAGGCCGACCTGCTGCTGGCCCTGGGCTGCGGCGGCGACATCCGCGCCCTGCTCTGGTGCCACTGGGGACAGGGACAGGGACAGGGACAGGGAGGGGACAGGGACAGGGACAGGGAGGGACAGGGGCAGGGAGGGACAGGGGATGGGGACAGGGAGGGGATGGGGACAGGGAGGGACAGGGACAGGGACAGGGACAGGGACAGGGAGGGGACAGGGACAGGGAGGGGATGGGGACAGGGGATGGGGACAGGGACAGGGACAGGGACAGGGACAGGGACAGGGAGGGATAGGGGATGGGGACAGGGAGGGGATGGGGACAGGGACAGGGGACAGGGAGGGACAGGGACAGGGAGGGACAGGGGATGGGGACAGGGAGGGACAGGGACAGGGACAGGGAGGGGACAGGGAGGGAACAGGGGATGGGGACAGGGAGGGGACAGGGACAGAGACAGGGAGGGGATGGGGACAGGGACAGGGGACAGGGAGGGACAGGGACAGGGACAGGACAGGGAGGGACAGGGACAGGGAGGGGACAGGGAGAGGACAGGGAGGGGACAGGGAGAGGACGGGGACAGGGAGGGACAGGGAGGGGATGGGGACAGGGACAGGGAGGGGATGGGGGGGATAGGGAGGGGACACCCAGGGGAAACTGGGGGACATTGGGAGACAATGAGAGGGGACATTGGGGGGGCACAGAGAAGGACACGGGGGACATGGAGATAGTGGGGGGGCACGGAGGGTTTGGGGTTCCCTGAGAGGTTTTGGGGGCACTGAGGGTTTTGGGCTCTTTGAGGTTTTGGGATTCTCGGAGAGTTTTTGGGGTTCCATGAGGAGGTTTTGGGCTCTTTATGGTTTTGGGGTGCCCAGGGAGGTTTTGGGGTGCCCCTGACCCCCCGTGCCCCCCCAGCCACCTGCCCAAGATCTACCAGGCCCTGCTGGTGTCGGCCACGCTGAACCCCGAGCTGGAGGCGCTGCAGGAGCTGGTGCTGCACAACCCCGTGAGCAGCGATTTGGGGGGATTTGGGGGGATTTTGGGGGGCTGCAATGAACTTTGGGGTTCCACAGTGGGCACAGGGGTGGAGAACACCAATCCCCCATTTCCCACCCCTGACCCAAATCCTTTATCCGGGTGGAGCTTCCCCCATCCCAAGTTTTGGGATTTTAACCCCAAACCCCCATCCCATCTCCAGATTCTCCCCCTCCAGCAGTTCCCCAGTGCCCAAATTTTGGGATTTTAACCCCAAACTCTAATCCCATCTCCAGATACTCTCCTTGCAGCAGTTCCCCATCCCCAGTTTTGGGATTTTAACCCCAAACCCCATCCCAGGTGCAGGTGGTGCCCCCAGAGCCGCGCCTGCCGGGCCGTGCCCATCTCCAGCATTTCCCCAGTGCTCAAATTTTAGGATTTTAACCCCAAACCCCATCCCAGGTGCAGGTGGTGCCCCCGGAGCCGCGCCTGCCGGGCCGTGCCCAGCTGCAGCAGTTCCCCAATCCATAATTTTGGGATTTTAACCCCAAACCCCATCCCAGGTGCAGGTGGTGCCCCCGGAGCCGCGCCTGCCGGGCCGTGCCCAGCTGCAGCAGTTGCAGCTGCGCTGCAGCACGGAGGAGGACAAGTTCCTGCTGCTGTTGGCGCTGCTGAAGCTGCGGCTGCTGCGGGGCCGGGCGCTGCTGTTCGCGGGCAGCCTGGCACGTGCCCTGCGCCTGCAGCTCTTCCTCGAGCAGTTCGGCATCGCCGCCTGCGCCCTCAACCCCCAGCTGCCCGCCCGCTCCCGGTAACGGGGCACTGGGGTGGGATTTAGAGGGTGGGGTTTGTGGGAATTCCTGTTTGAGGCTTAAATCCTGGATTTTCACTTGAGTATCCCACTGGTTTCACAGTTGAAATGGGATTTATGGGAATTCCCATTGTGCCCTCAACCCCCAGCTGCCCGCCCGCTCCCGGTAACGGGGCACTGGGCTGGGATTTAGGGGATGGGGTTTGTGGGAATTCCTGTTTGAGGCTTAAATCCTGGATTTTCACTTGAGTATCCCACTGGTTTCACAGTTGAAATGGGATTTATGGGGTGGGATCTATGGGAATTCCCATTGTGCCCTCAACCCCCAGCTGCCCGCCCGCTCCCGGTAACGCCGCTGGGCTGGGATTTAGGGGATGGGGTTTATGGGAATTCCTGTTTGAGGCTTAAATCCTAGATTTTCACCTGATCCTGTTGATTTCAGAGCGGAAATGGGGTGGGATTTATGGGAATTCCCATTTGTGCCCTCAACCCCCAGCTGCCCACCCACTCCCGGTAACACCGCTGGGGTGGGATTTAGGGGATGGGGTTTGTGGGAATTCCTGTTTGAGTCCTGAATTCCGGGGTTTTTACCTGGTCCCGTTGATTTCTCAGAGGAGATAATGGGGTGGGATTTATGGGAATTCCTGTTTGAGTCCTCAACCTGCAGCTGCCTGGGAGATCCCAGTGCTGTCCCTGATGTCCCTGTCTCTGTCCCTGTCCCTGCTGTCCCTGATGTCCCTGTCTCTGTCCCTGATGTCCCTGTCTCTGTCCCTGTCCCTGCTGTCCCTAGGTGTCCCTGTCCCCAGGTGCCCCAGGTGCTGTCCCCGCTGTCCCTGTCCCCAGGTGCTGTCCATGCTGTCCCTGTCCCTGATGTCCCTGTCCCTGTCCCCAGGTGCCCCAGGTGCTGTCCATGCTGTCCCTGATGTCCCTGCTGCTCCTGTCCCTGCTGTCCCTGATGTCCCTGTCTCTGTCCCTGTCCCTGATGTCCCTGCTGCTCCTGTCCCTGCTGTCCCTGATGTCCCTGTCTCTGTCCGTGATGTCTCTGTCCCTGTCCCCAGGTGCCCCAGGTGCTGTCCCTGTCCCTGATGTCCCTGTCCCTGTCCCCAGGTGCCACGCCATTGCCCAGTTTAACCGGGGTCTCTACGATTTCATCGTGGCCACCGACGAGGAGGGGCCGGCAGAGCCGCCCCGGCAGCGCCCGCGCCGGGGGGACACGGCCAGGTCAGCCTGGGGACACTGGGGTGGCACTGGGGACAGCGGGGTGGCACTGGGGACACGGCCAGGTCAGCCTGGGAACAGCGGGGTGGCACTGGGGACACTGGGGTGGCACTGGGGACAGCGGGGTGGCACTGGGGACACGGCCAGGTCAGCCTGGGGACACTGGGGTGGCACTGGGGACACTGGGGTGGCACTGGGGACACGGCCAGGTCAGCCTGGGGACACTGGGGTGGCACTGGGGACACTGGGGTGGCACTGGGGACACGGCCAGGTCAGCCTGGGGACAGCGGGGTGGCACTGGGGACAGCGGGGTGGCACTGGGGACACTGGGGTGGCACTGGGGACACGGCCAGGTCAGCCTGGGGACAGCGGGGACAGCAGGGTGGCACTGGGGACACCAAGGACAGTGGGGTGGTACTCTGGAATGGCATTGGGGACACTGGGGTGGCACTGGGGAGAGCTCCCACAGTGTCCCCATGTCCCTGAGTGTTCCTGTGTCCCCAGGAAGGGTGGCAGCAGGGGACAGTCCCTGAGTGTCCCCATGTCCCTGAGTGTCCCCATGTCCCCGTGTCCCCAGGAAGGGTGGCAGCAGGGGACAGTCCCCGCCGTGTCCCCAGGACCCCGAGTTCGGGGTCTCTCGTGGCATCGATTTCCAGAACGTCGCCGCCGTCATCAACTTCGATGTCCCCAACTCGGTGGAGACGTACATCCACCGCGTGGGCAGGTCTGCACTGTGTCACCTGTGTCACCTCAGTGTCACCTGTGTCACCTGTCACTGTGTCACTGTGTCACCTGGGGCTTGGGGGGTCACAGCTTCGATGTCCCCAACTCGGTGGAGACGTACATCCACCGCGTGGGCAGGTCTGCACTGTGTCACCTCGGTGTCACTGTGTCACCTGTCACTGTGTCACCACAGGGTCACCAGGGTGTCCCCCAGGTCCCTGTGTCCCTGTCCCCATGGTGTTCCCATGGTCCCTGGTGTCCGTGTCCCCGTGTCCCTGTCCCCAGGGGTGTCCCCATGGTGTCCCTGTCCTCCATGTTCCTGTTCCCGTGTCCCCGTCCCCGTGTCCCTGTCCCCGTGTCCCTGTCCCTTGGGTGACCCCAGGGTGTCCCTGTCCCCAGGGGTGTCCCCATGGTGTCCCTGTCCTCTGTGTCCCTGTCCTCCATGTCCCTGTCCCCGTGTCCCTGTCCCCGTGTCCATGTCCCCGTGTCCCTGTCCCCACGTGTCCCTGTCCCCATATCCCTGTCCCCGTGTCCCTGTCCCCACGTGTCCCTGTCCCCGTGTCCCCGTCCCCGTGTCCGTGTCCCCACGTGTCCCCGTGTCCGTGTCCCCGTGTCCCCGTGTCCCCGTCCCCACGTGTCCCTGTCCCCGTGTCCCCGTGTCCCCGTGTCCGTGTCCCCATGGTGTCCCTGTCCCCGTGTCCCCGTCCCCGTGTCCCTGTCCCCACGTGTCCCTGTCCCCGTGTCCCCGTCCCCGTGTCCGTGTCCCCACGTGTCCCTGTCCCCAGGACGGCGCGTGGGGACAGCCCTGGCACGGCGCTGACGCTGGCACTGCCCGAGGAGCTGGAGCGGCTGCGGCGCATCGAGGACGCGCTGGCAGCAGGTGGCACCTGGGGACACCGGGGGACACCGGGGGGGTTTGGGGACACTGGGGGGGTTTGGGGACACTGGGGGGTTCGGGGACACCGAGGTGACATTGGTGACACTGAGGTGGCCCCGTGTCCCCAGAGAACGGACAGTCCATGCTGCAGCCCTACGAGTTCCGCATGGAGGAGATCGAGACGCTGCGGTACCGCTGCAGGGTGAGGGACAGCGGGGACACTGGGGACACTGAGGGGACACTGGGGACACTGAGGGGACACTGGGGACACTGGGGACACTGAGGGGACACTGGGGACACTGAGGGACAGCAGGGACACTGAGGGGACAGTGGGGACACTGGGGACACTGAGGGGACAGCGGGGACACTGGGGACACTGGGGACACTGGGGACACTGAGGGGACATTGGGGACACTGAGGGGACACTGGGGACACTGAGGGACAGCAGGGACACTGAGGGGACACTGGGGACACTGAGGGGACATTGGGGACACTGAGGGGACAGTGGGGACACTGAGGGGACACTGAGGGGACACTGGGGACACTGGGGACACTGAGGGGACACTGGGGACACTGAGGGGACAGCGGGGACACTGAGGGGACACTGGGGACACTGAGGGGACACTGGGGACACTGGGGACACTGAGGGGACACTGGGGACACTGAGGGGACAGCGGGGACACTGAGGGGACACTGGGGACACTGAGGGACAGGGGGGACACTGGGGACACTGAGGGGACACTGAGGGGACACTGGGGACACTGAGGGGACACTGAGGGGACACTGAGGGACAGCAGGGACACTGAGGGGACACTGGGGACACTGAGGGGACACTGAGGGGACAGAGGGGACACTGAGGGACAGCGGGGACACTGGGGACACTGAGGGGACACTGGGGACACTGAGGGACAGGGGGGACACTGGGGACACTGGGGACACTGAGGGGACATTGGGGACACTGAGGGGACACTGGGGACACTGAGGGGACACTGAGGGGACACTGGGGACACTGAGGGGACACTGGGGACACTGGGGACACTGAGGGGACATTGGGGACACTGAGGGGACATTGGGGACACTGAGGGGACACTGGGGACACTGAGGGGACACTGAGGGGACAGTGGGGACACTGAGGGGACACTGGGGACACTGAGGGGACAGCGGGGACACTGGGGACACTGAGGGACAGCAGGGACACTGAGGGGACACTGGGGACACTGAGGGGACATTGGGGACACTGAGGGGACACTGGGGACACTGAGGGGACACTGAGGGGACAGTGGGGACACTGAGGGGACACTGGGGACACTGAGGGGACAGCGGGGACACTGGGGACACTGAGGGACAGCAGGGACACTGAGGGGACAGTGGGCACAGGGATCCGTGTCCTGCAGTGATGACCGCACTGTGTGGGGGTGGACAGCCCAGTGTCCCCAGTGTCCCCATGATGTCCCCAGTGCCACTTTCATGTCCGCAATGTCCTTTTGATGTCCCCAATGTCCCTCACAGGACGCCACGCGTGCTGTCACCAAGCAAGCCTGTCCCAATGTCCCCAATGTCCCCATGCTGTCCCCATGATGTCCCCAATGTCCCCATGATGTCCCCAATGTCCCCAATCATGTCCCCAATGTCCCCATGCTGTCCCCATGCTGTCCCCAGTGTCCCCAGTGTCCCCAATGTCCCCATGATGTCCCCATGATGTCCCCATGATGTCCCCATGATGTCCCCATGATGTCCCCATGTCCCCATGATGTCCCCATGATGTCCCCATGCTGTCCCCATGATGTCCCCAATGTCCCCAATGTCCCCAATGTCCCCATGCTGTCCCCAATGTCCCCATGATGTCCCCATGTCCCCAGGACGCCATGCGCGCCGTCACCAAGCAGGCCTGTCCCAATGTCCCCAATGTCCCCCATGATGTCCCCAATGACCCAAATGATGTCCCCAATGTCCCCATGTCCCCATGATGTCCCCAATGTCCCCAATGATGTCCCCATGTCCCCATGATGTCCCCAATGTCCCCATGCTGTCCCCATGTCCCCAGGACGCCATGCGTGCCGTCACCAAGCAGGCCGTGCGCGAGGCGCGGCTGCGGGAGCTGCGCCAGGAGCTGCTCAACTGCGAGAAGCTGAAGGTCAGAGCCCGGCTCGGGGAGAAAACCCCAAATTTGGTTAAAATCACCAAAATTGTGGGGAGAAAACCCAACATTCGGTTAAAAACACCAAAACTGGGGAGAAAAAAACCCAACATTTGGTTAAAAACACCAAAACTGGGGAGAAAAAAACCCAACATTCGGTTAAAAACACCAAAATTGGGGGGGAAAAACCAACATTCGGTCAAAAACACCAAAACTGGGGGGAAAAAAACCAAAATATGGTTAAAATCACCAAAACTGGGGGGGAAAAACCCCAAATTCGGTTAAAAACACCAAAACTGGGGGGAAAAAACCCAACATTCGGTTAAAAACACCAAAACTGGGGGGGAAAAACCAACATTCGGTCAAAAACACCAAAACTGGGGAGAAAACCCAAAATTCGGTTAAAATCACCAAAATTGGGGGGAGAAAACCCAACATTCGGTTAAAAACACCAAAACTGGGGAGAAAAAAACCCAACATTCGGTTAAAAACACCAAAACTGGGGAGAAAAACCCAACATTCGGTTAAAAACACCAAAACTGGGGGGAGAAAACCCAAAAAATGGTTAAAAACACCAAAACTGGGGAGAAAAAAACCCAACATTCGGTTAAAATCACCAAAATTGGGGAGAAAAAACCCAAAATTCGGTCAAAACCACCAAAACTGAGGGGGATAAACCCAAAATTCAGTCAAAACCACCAAAATTGGGGGGGAAAACCCAAATTCGGTTAAAAACACCAAAATGTGGGAAAAAACCCCAAAATTTGGATTTAAAAGAATCCCAAATCCCCTTAGAAATCCCTAAAATCCCTTTTAAAACCACGACAAGTGATTAATTAATGATTAATTACTGACGAATGAAGGATTAATTAAGGACTGAGGATTGTTTAAGGATTAATTAAGGGTTAATTAATGCTTAATTAAGGATTAATTAACGAGTTCCAGGTGTATTTTGAGGACAGCCCCCAGGGCCTGCGGGCCCTGAGGCACGACCGGCCCCTGCCGCGTGATGAACGATTAATTAATGAATAATTAATGACCAATTAAGGATTAATTAATGGTAATTAACTTTAATTAATGAACTCCAGGTGTACTTTGAGGACAACCCCCGGGACCTGCAGGCGCTGAGGCACGACCGGCCCCTGCACCCGGCCAGCGTGCAGCCACACCTGCGCCACGTGCCCGACTACCTGGGTACAAAACGGGCAAAAACGGGCAAAAACGGGCAAAAATGGGCAAAAAATCGGAATTTGGGGAAAAATGGGGGAAAAATGGGGAAAAATGGAGAAAAAATGGGGGAAAAATGGGGAAAAAATGGGGAAATGGGGATAAAAACGGGAGCCAGGATCAGCCTCAGCCACACCTGCGCCACGTGCCCGACTACCTGGGTACAAAACGGGCAAAAACGGGCAAAACCGGGCAAAAATGGGCAAAAAATCGGAATTTGGGGAAAAATGGGGAAAAAATGGGGAAAAATGGGGATAAAAACGGGAACCAGGATCAGCCTCAGCCACACCTGCGCCACGTGCCCGACTACCTGGGTACAAAACGGGCAAAAACGGGCAAAAACGGGCAAAAATGGGCAAAAAATCGGAATTTGGGGAAAAAATGGGGAAAAAATGGGGAAAAATGGGAAAAAAAATGGGGGAAATGGGGATAAAAACGGGAGCCAGGATCAGCCTCAGCCACACCTGCGCCACGTGCCCGACTACCTGGGTAAAAAACGGGCAAAAACGGGCAAAAACGGGCAAAAATGGGCAAAAATGGGCAAAAAATCGGAATTTGGGGAAAAATGGGCAAAAAATGGGGAAAAATGGGGGAAATTGGGATAAAAACGGGAGCCAGGATCAGCCTCAGCCACACCTGCGCCACGTGCCCGACTACCTGGGTACAAAACGGGCAAAAATGGGGAAAAAATCTGAATTTTGGGAAAAAATGGGAAAAAAATCTGAATTTTGGGGGAAAATGGGCAAAAATTTTTGAATTTTGGGGAAAAATGGGAAAAGTGGGGGAGAAATGGGAAAAATAAGGAAAAAATGGGAGAAATGGGCACAGATGGAAAAAAATGGGGGAAAATCTGAATTTTCGGAAAAAATGGGAAAAGTGGGAGGAAAAATGGGGAAAATGGGAATAAATGGGGGGAAATATGAATTTTGGGAAAAATGGGGAAGAAATGGGAAAAGAGGGGGGGAAATGGGTACAAAATGAGCAAAAAATGGGGGAAATGGGCACAGAATGGGCAAAAAATGGGGGAAATGGGCACAGAATGGGCAAAAAATGGGGAAAATGGGCACAGAAGGGGCAAAAAATGGGGGAAATGGGCACAGAATGGGCAGAAAAGGGGGCAGTGGGCACAGAAGGGGCAGTGCCCGGTCTCTGTGCCCCCAGTGCCCCCCAGCCTCCGCGGCGTCGCCGACCCCAACCCCAAAAAGAGAAAAAACCCCCGAGGGGCCGCGGCCAAACGGGGCAGCAGGAAGGTGAGGGACCCCAAAATCCCCCAAAATCCTCCCAAAATAATCCCCCAAAAAATCCCAAAATAATCCCCCAAAAAATCCCCCGAAAATCCCCCAAAATCCCCAAAAAAATCCCAAAACAATCGCCCAAAATCTCCCCTGAACCACAAAACCCCCAAACATCCCCAAAATCCCAAAAAAACCCCATAATAATCCCCCCAAAAATCCCCAGATAATCCCCCAAAAATCCCCAAATCCCCCTGAACCCCAAAAATCCCAAACATCCCCAAGATCCCAAAAAATCCCAAAATAATCCCCCAAAAAATCCCCAAATCCCCCTGAACCCCAAATATCATCCTCATAATCCCCCAAATCCTCCCAAAAAATCCCAAAATAATCCCCCAAAATCCCCTCCAAACCCCAAATTCACCCTGAACCCCAAACCCCCCCAAACATCCCCAGAATCCCCCAAAAATCTCCCAAAACAATCCCCCAAAATCTCCCCTGAACCCCAAAATCCCCCCAAATCTGCCCAGACCCCCCAAAAATCACCTCAAACCTCCCCAAAAATGCCCCAAAATTCCCCCAATTCACCCCAAAATTCCCAAAATTCCCCAAAATTCCCAAAATTCCCCAAAATTCCCCAAATTCCCCAATTCCCCAATTCCCCCGACCCCCCTTCCTGCAGCCGCGCGGCTCCGGGAATCCCCTGAGGAGCTTCAGCTTCGCCCGGCGCGGGCACCGAGCGGGCACGGCCTGAGCTGGCACAGCTGGAACACCTGGAACACCTGGAACAACCCCTCAGCTGGCACAGCTGGCACAGCTGGAGCGGCCCCTGGGCACCTGGAACACCTGGAACACCTGGAACAACCCCTCAGCTGGCACAGCTGGCACAGCTGGAGCGGCCCCTGGGCACCTGGAACACCTGGAACAACCCCTCAGCTGGCACAGCTGGCACAGCTGGAACAACCCCTCAGCTGGCACAGCTGGCACAGCTGGAGCGGCCCCTGGGCACCTGGAACATCTGGAACACCTGGAACAACCCCTCAGCTGGCACAGCTGGCACAGCTGGAACTCCCCCCAACACCTGGCACACCCGGGGGCACGGGGCACCCCCCGAGCCTGGCACGGCTGGGGGCACCCCCCGAGCACCCTGGGGACACCTGGGCACACCTGAGGATACCTGGGGCACCCCCGGGCGCCCCCTGATCCCATGGACACCCCCGGGCGCCCCCGTGCCACCCGCCGTGCCAGCCAGGTGCCACCCCGTGCCCGCCCCTGCTCCTGGTGACAAATAAAGGTGCCGAGGTGTCCCCTGGTGTCCCTGGGTGTGCCCGGGCTGGGCACGGTGCCCGGCGGGCGACGTCGGCGTGGGCAGAGGTGCCGGGGTGGGACCCCCTCGCCGTGCCCGAGGCCACCAGCGGCGGCACCCAAGGGTGGCACTGATGGCATCGGGGGTGGCACCCATGGGGAAACACACGTGGGTGGCACCGGGACATGCGAGGATGGCACTGGGACACACGAGGGTGGCATTGCCCTGCAGGGATGGCACTGGGACACGCGTGGGTGGCACTGGGACACACGTGGGTGGCACCGGGACACACGTGGGTGGCACCGGGACACGCGTGGGTGGCACTGGGACACACGTGGGTGGCACCGGGACATGCGAGGATGGCACTGGGACACACGAGGGTGGCATTGCCCTGCGGGGATGGCACCGGGACACGCGTGGGTGGCACTGGGACACACGTGGGTGGCACCGGGACACTCACGGGTGGCACCGGGACACTCACGGGTGGCACTGGGACACGCGTGGGTGGCACCGGGACACTCACGGGTGGCACCGGGGCACACGGGGCTGGCACCGGGACACGCGTGGGTGGCACCGGGACACTCGCGGGTGGCACTGGGACACTCACGGGTGGCACCGGGGCACACGTGGGTGGCACCGGGACACTCACGGGTGGCACCGGGGCACACGGGGCTGGCACTGCCCTGCCCTGCTGCCAGCGGCGGCGGGCGTGGCACCGATCGGGGTCCAAGGCCCTGGACCCGGCGGGCACCGGGGACAGAGGGCACCGGGTGGCACCGGGTGGCACTGACACACCGGGGTTGGCACCGGGGTGGCCCTGGCACCGCCGCGTCCCTGCCCAGGCTGTGGGGGAAACAGGGCGTCACCCCTGGCACTGGCACAGGTGCCCGTGGGTGCCATCCCGTGCCACCCTGAACTCCCGAATTCCCAAATCCGCACCCATAGGTGCCCCTGACCCCCCAGATCCCCATTTGCCCCTTTTTGGTGCCACCCTGTGCCACCCTGACCCCCCAGATCCCCGTTCCCCCCATCCCGGTGCCCATCGGTGCCACCCTGACCCCGTTTCCCGTTTCCCCTCTCCCTGTGCCCATCCCGGTGCCCATCGGTGCCACCCTGCACCCTCATTTCCCCCATCCCGGTGCCCATTTTGGTGCCACCCTCACCCGTTCCCCGTTCCCCCGTCCCGGTGCCAGCCCGTGCCCGGCGGTGCCCGCGGCGGGGCCCCGATCGATCGCTCCGTGGGTTAATGATCGATCCGCGCCCGCGCCCATTGGCCCCGCGGCCGTGGTGCCAGCCGTGCCCGCCCCGCCGGGCACCGCGGCCCGGCCCGGTTTAAAGGCGCTCCCGGTGCCCGCGGGCACCCCCGGCACGATGGCGCACGGCCTGGCACTGCCCGCCGCGCTCCTGGCAGCGCTGCTGGGCCTGGTACGGGACCGGGGGCACCGGGGGGGGGCACCGGGGGGCACCGGGGGTGGCACCGGGGAGAGACCGGGGGGCACCGGGGGGAAACCGGGGGGCACCGGGGGTGGCACCGGGAGGTACTGGGGGGCACCGGGGGGTGGTACCGGGGGGTAGCGGGGGGGTGGCACCGGGGGGTAGCGGGGGGTAGTACCGGGGGTGGCACTGGGGGGCACCGGGGGTGGCATCGGGGGGAAACCGGGGGGCACCGGGGGGTGGTACCGGGGGTTGGTACCGGGGGGTAGCGGGGGGTGGTACTGGGGGCACCGGGGATGGCACCGGGGAGCGGGGCGCACCGCTGCCGTGCCAGTCGGGTGGCACGGGGGTGGCACCGGTGCGGTGCCCACCCGGTGGCGTTTGGGAGGCGAGGGTGGCGGAGTCAGGGGGGCACCACTGTGCCCACTTGGTGGCATTTGGGTGGCACTTGGGGGCCTGATGGTGGCAGAGACGGGGGCACCACTCTGGTGCCATCTGGGTGGCATCTGGGTGGCATCTGGGTGGCATTCGGCGGTGGCAGGGCCGGGACGCCCGCGGTGCCCGCCGGGTGCCAGTCAGGCTGATCGGGAGGAGCTGGGAGTGGCAGAGCCGCTCCCTGTGGTGCCCTCGGGTGGCACCGGGGGGGTGCTGTGTGGCAGGGCAGGGGGACACTGCCCCGGTGCCCATCAGGTGCCACCTGGGTGGCATTTGGGTGGCATCTGGGGAGACTGTGGGTGACACAGTGCGGGGACACCTCCATGGTGCCCACCAGGTGCCACCTGGGGGTACTGGGGCTGGCACAGTGCGGGGACACTGCCGTGGTGCCCACCAGGTGCCCTCTGGGTGGCATTTGGGGGGATTGGAGCTGGCAGCAGGCGGGAGGACACTTCGATGGTGCCCACCGGGTGCCACCCGAGGTGACCGGGCCTGGCACGGCGCGGCTCACCTCCGCAGCGCCCACCGGCCGCCATCTGGGCATCGTCTGGAGGAGCCGGAGCTGGCACAGCCGCCGCCTCCTCGGTGCCCACCGCGCCACCGACCCGTGCCCACCTGTGCCCGCAGGCGTCGCCGTCGCTGACCCCGGTGCGCCAGCCCGGCTTCTGCGCCTTCTACGGCGAGTGCGGGCACAACCCCGAGGTCAACGTGTCGCTGGTGCCCTCCAAGGTGCCCTGCGTGTCCAACAGGCCGGCGCAGGTGGCATCGGGCGCGCTGCTGGCGCTGCTGCGCTCGGTGTGCCCGGAGCTGGCGCAGGGGCACAACGGGAGCGTGCGGGTGTGCTGCAGCCTGGCACAGCTCAGCGCGCTGCGCCTCAGCGTCGGGCTGTCGGGCGCCGTGCTGGCACGGTGCCCGGCCTGCGCCCGCAACTTCGCCAACCTCTACTGCCACAACATCTGCAGCCCCGACCAGAGCCTCTTCACCAACGTCACCTGCGCGGGCACCTACGCGGCGGTGCCCGGTGCCCGCGCCGTGCTGGAGTACCAGCTCTTCTACCGGCGCCGCTACGCCGAGGCCGCCTTCGCCTCGTGCCAGGGCGTGCGGCTGCCCGCCACGGGCGGCTATGCCATCTCCACCATGTGCGGGCGCTACGGTGCCCAGCTGTGCACGGCCCAGCGCTGGCTGGACTTCCAGGGCGACAAGAACAACGGCTTGGCACCGCTGCAGATCCACTTCCAGCTGGTACCCGACGGCGCCCAGCCCGGCGAGGGCATCGCCCCGCTGGACGCGCCCGCCTGGCGCTGCGACCAAGCGCCCGGCGAGGGGCAGGAGCCGTGCTCGTGCCAGGACTGCGCCCAGGCCTGCCCGCCCGTGGTGCCACCCTCGGCGCCGCCGCCGCCCTTCCGCGCGGGCAGCGCCGACGGGGCGCTGCTGCTGGGCGCCCTGCTCTTCGCCGGCCTGGCCCTGGCATTCCTGGTGGCAGCGCTGCGCCGCCGGGGCACCGGCCGGGCCGCGCTGAAGCCGGGCGGGCACCGGCGGCGGGTGGGCGAGGGTTGGCAGCGCGGCCTGGAGCGGGCGTTCCGCCGCTGGGGCGCGGCGGTGGCGGCGCGGCCGGTGCCCGTGCTGGCGCTGGCACTGCTGGCGGCCGGCGGGCTCTCGGCGGGGCTGGCACGGCTGCGCCTCACCACGGACCCGGTGGAGCTGTGGTCGGCGCCTGGCAGCCGTGCCAGGCAGGAGAAGGAGTTCCACGACCGCCACTTCGGGCCCTTCCTGCGCACCAACCAGCTGATCGTGACGGCGCCCGGCCGCCCTGGCACCGTCTACGACTCGGTGCTGCTGGGCACCAAGAACTTCAGCGGGGTGCTGGCACCCGACGTGCTGCGGGCGCTGCTGGAGCTGCAGGAGGAGCTGGCGGGCACGGCGGCCTGGGCGCCGGGCGCGGGCAGGAACGTGACGCTGCGCGACGTCTGCTATGCCCCGCTGAACCCTGGCACGCCGGGCACGGGCGACTGCGCCGTGTCCAGCGTCACGCAGTACTTCCAGAACAACCGCAGCCGCCTGGCACTGCGCGCCTGGCAGCACGACGGCAAGCCGCCGGGCACCGTGGACTGGCACGACCACCTCATCTACTGCGTCAAGTGGGTGCCGTGGGTTGGGGGCTGTGGTGGGGCACGGTGCCCGCCTGCGGGGCGGGGGCATGGGCAAGGGGTGCTGGATATGGCACGGTGCCCGTGGGGTGCCCGGTGTGGAGCCACCTGCATGTCCCCCATCACTGTGGAGTGCCAGGCCTTGTCCATGGGGTGCCAGGCCGTGTCCGTGGGATGCCAGGCCGTGTCCGTGGGGTGCCAGGCCTTGTCCATGGGGTGCCAGGCCGTGTCCGTGGGATGCTGGCCGTGTCCGTGGAGTGCCAGGCCGTGTCCGTGTCCATGGGGTGCCAGGCCGTGTCCGTAGGGTGCCAGGCCGTGTCCATGGGGTGCCAGGCCATGTCCATGGGATGCCAGGCCGTGTCCATGGGGTGCCAGGCCGTGTCCGTAGGGTGCCAGGCCGTGTCCATGGTATGCCAGGCTGTGTCCGTGGGATGCCAGGCCATGTCTGTGAGGTGCCAGGCTGTGTCCATGGGGTGTCGGCCGTGTCCATGTGATGCCAGGCCGTGTCCATGGGGTGCCAGGCCGTGTCCGTGGGATGCCAGGCCGTGTCCGTGGGGTGCCGCGGTGCCCGGCGGGCACGGCCGCTGATGCCCGCGGCGCTGTGCCCGCAGCTCGCCGCTGTCGTTCAAGGACATCACGGCGCTGGAGCTGAGCTGCATGGCCGAGTACGGCGGGCCCGTGTTCCCCTACATCGCCCTGGGCGGCTACCCTGGTACGGGCACCGCGGGCACCGCGCGGGCACCACCCGGCACCGCGGTGTCACCCCCATGGCCCCGCAGAACGGGCACCGCGGGCACCGCGCGGGCAGTGCTGGGCACCGCGGCGTCACCCCATGTCACCTCCATGGCCCCGCAGTGTCCCCTGACTGTCCCCTCCTGTCCCCTGTCCCCCTGTCCCCCTGTCCCCCTGTCCCCTGTCCCTCTGTCCCCTGTCCCCCTGTCCCCTGTCCCTCTGTCCCATGTCCCCCTGTCCCTCTGTCCCCCTGTCCCTCTGTCCCCTGTCCCTCTGTCCCCTGTCCCCCTGTCCCTCTGTCCCCTGTCCCTCTGTCCCCCTGTCCCCTGTCCCCCTGTCCCCTGTCCCCTGTCCCCTGTCCCCCTGTCCCCCTGTCCCTGTCCCTCTGTCCCCTGTCCCCCTGTCCCCTGTCCCCCTGTCCCTCTGTCCCTCTGTCCCCCTGTCCCTGTCCCTCTGTCCCTCTGTCCCCTGTCCCCTGTCCCCCTGTCCCCTGTCCCCTGTCCCTGTCCCTCTGTCCCCCTGTCCCTCTGTCCCTCTGTCCCTCTGTCCCCTGTCCCCTGTCCCCTGTCCCCTGTCCCCTGTCCCTGTCCCTCTGTCCCCTGTCCCCCTGTCCCTCTGTCCCTGTCCCTCTGTCCCCCTGTCCCCCTGTCCCCTGTCCCTCTGTCCCCCTGTCCCCTGTCCCTCTGTCCCCTGTCCCCTATCCCCTGTCCCCTGTCCCCTGTCCCCTGTCCCCTGTCCCTGTCCCTCTGTCCCCTGTCCCCCTGTCCCTCTGTCCCTGTCCCTCTGTCCCCCTGTCCCCCTGTCCCCTGTCCCTCTGTCCCCCTGTCCCCTGTCCCTCTGTCCCCTGTCCCCTATCCCCTGTCCCCTGTCCCTCTGTCCCTCTGTCCCTCTGTCCCCTGTCCCCTGTCCCCTGTCCCCTGTCCCCTGTCCCTGTCCCTCTGTCCCCTGTCCCCCTGTCCCCCTGTCCCCCTGTCCCCTGTCCCTCTGTCCCCCTGTCCCCTGTCCCTCTGTCCCCTGTCCCCTATCCCCTGTCCCCTGTCCCCTGTCCCCTGTCCCCTGTCCCCTGTCCCTCTGTCCCCTGTCCCCTATCCCCTGTCCCCTGTCCCCCTGTCCCCTGTCCCCTGTCCCTGTCCCTCTGTCCCCTGTCCCTCTGTCCCCTGTCCCCCTGTCCCCTGTCCCTCTGTCCCCTGTCCCCTGTCCCTCTGTCCCTCTGTCCCCTGTCCCTCTGTCCCTGTCCCTCTGTCCCTCTGTCCCCATGTCCCCTGTCCCCCTGTCCCCTGTCCCCTGTTCCCTGTCCCTCTGTCCCCTGTCCCTCTGTCCCTCTGTCCCCTGTCCCCTGTCCCTCTGTCCCTCTGTCCCCATGTCCCCTCTCTGTCCCCTGTCCCTGTCCCCTGTCCCTCTGTCCCTGTCCCTCTGTCCAGGCTCGGAGTTCACCGAGGCTCAGGCTCTCATTGTCACGTACTCGCTGCGCAATTTCGCCGCCGGGGACCCGCGCCTGGAGTGGGCGCTGAGCTGGGAGCGGCGCTTCCTGGAGGTGGTGCGCGACTTCCAGCGCCGGCACGGCCACCTGGGCGTCACCTTCATGGCCGAGGTGTGCCCGCCGTGCCCCCGGGTCACCGCCGTGCCCCCTCTGTGCCCCCGGTCACCGCCGTGCCCCCCGTGTCACCGCTGTGCCCCCCGTGTCCCCTGCGTGTTCCCTCTGTGTCCCCTGTGCCCCCCGTGTCCCCACCGTGTCCCTGGGTGAGCCCTGTGTCCCCCGTGCCCCCGGTGCCCCTTCCATGCCCCCATGCCCCCATGTCTCCCTTATCCCCATGTCCCCAATGTCCCCCACATCCCCCGTGCCCCCTACGCTCCCCGTGCCCCCCATATCCCCCGTGCCCCCCGTTCCCCCGGTGCCCCCCGTGCCCCCGTTGTCCCCATGTCCCCATGTCCCCCATGTCCCCCATGCCCCCATATCCCCCATGCCCCCCGTGCCCCCGTTCCCTCCATTCCCCCCGTTCCCCCCGTGCCCCCGTTGTCCCCGTGCCCCCCATATCCCCCATGTCCCCCATATCCCCCATTCCCCCCATTCCCCCCGTGCCCCGTTCCCCCCGTGCCCCCGTTGTCCCCATGTCCCCGTGCCCCCCGTGCCCCCCATGTCCCCCATGCCCCCCATGTCCCCCATGCCCCCATATCCCCCATTCCCCCCATTCCCCCCGTTCCCTCCATTCCCCCCGTGCCCCCCGTGCCCCCGTTGTCCCCATGCCCCCCATGTCCTCCATGTCCCCCATGCCCCCATATCCCCCATTCCCCCCATTCCCCCCGTTCCCTCCATTCCCCCCGTTCCCCCCGTGCCCCGTGCCCCGTGCCCCCATTTCCCCCGTTCCCTCCATTCCCCCCGTACCCCCCGTTCCCCCCGTGCCCCGTGCCCGGTGCCCCGGTGCCCGCTGAGCCGTGCCTTGCCCAGCGCTCTCTGGAGGACGAGCTGAGCCGCACGAGCGCGCAGGACGTGCCGGTGTTCGCCATCAGTTACCTGCTGGTGTTCGCCTACATCGCCCTGGCGCTGGGCGAGTGCACGGCCTGGCGCAGGGTGCTGGTGAGCGGGCACGGGGCACGGGGCACGGGGGGCACGGGGCACGGGGCACGGGGGGAACGGGGTCACGGGGGGCACGGGGGGCATGGGGAGGAACGGGGAGGAACGGGGGGCACGGGGGTAACGGGGGTAACGGGGGGCATGGGGGGCACGGGGGGACACTAGAGGGAACGGGGGGAACGGGGGCACGACCTGGCGCAGGGTGCTGGCGAGCGGGCAGGGGGCACAGGGCACGGGGGGCATAGGGGGCACGGGGAGGAACGGGGGGCACGGGGGGGAACGGGGAGGAACGGGGGCACCGGGGGACACCGGGGGCACGGCCTGGCACAGGGTGCTGGTGAGCGGGCACGGGGCACGGGGCACGGGGAGGAATGGGGGGCATGGGGGGCACGGGAGCATGGGTGGCACGGGGGAACGGGGGGCATGGGGGGCATGGGGGGAACGGGGGGGAACGGGGGGAACGGGGGGAAACGGGGACACAGGGGAAACGGGGGCACGGGGGGGCACGGGGGGAACGGGGGGCACGGGGGGAACGGGGGTACGGGGGTACAGAAGGGGGGCACAGGCACATGGTGAGCCCGGGGGCACCAGGGGAGCACGGGGGTGCCGATCCCGGGGGGTTCGGGGGTGCCGATCCGGGGGTGCCGATCCGGGGGGGGTCCGGGGGTGCCGATCCGGGGGGGGTCCGGGGGTGCCGATCCCGGGGGTGCCCATTCCGGGGGTGCCAATCCGGGGGTGCCAGCCGGGGGTGCCGATCCGGGGCTGCCGCAGGTGGACTCGAAGGTGACGCTGGCACTGGGTGGCATCGCCGTGGTGCTGGGCGCCGTGCTGGCCGCCATGGGGCTGCTGGCACTGCTGGGGCTGCCCTCCTCCCTCATCATCATCGAGGTCGTGCCCTTCCTCGTGCTGGCCGTGGGCGCCGACAACATCTTCATCTTCGTGCAGGAGCTGCAGGTGGGCACCGCGGGCACCGCGGGCACCGGGGACAATGGGGGAACCGGGGGGCACGGGGGGCACCGGGGGATGGAGGTGGCACAGCGACACGGGGCACTTGGGGGACATGGGGGTGGGGGGGGCGTAGGGGGCACAGGGTGGGCACAGGGTGGGCACAGGGCGCCCGCGGGTGCCCCTGGATCTGGGGGTGTCCTGGGTAACCCCGGAGCCGGGGGTGTCCCCTCGATCTGGGGGCGCCCCTGGGTGTCTGGGGGTGCCCCTGGGTGCCCCCCGAGCCGGGGGTGCCCCTGGATCCATGGGCGCCCTGGGTGACCCGGGGGCGCCTCCTCGATCTGGGGGCGCCCCTGGGTGTCTGGGGGCGCCCCTGGGTGTCTGGGGGCGCCCCTGGGTGCCCCCCGAGCCGGGGGTGCCCGGGGTGCCCCTGACCCGCCCCTGGCAGCAGCAGTCGCAGCGGGAGCCGGGCGAGACGCGGGAGCAGCAGCTGGGGCGGGTGCTGGCACAGGTGGCACCGAGCATGGTGCTCTGCAGCCTCTCCGAGACCCTCTGCTTCCTCCTGGGTACGGGGGGCACCGGGGGCACGGGGGGGATCGGGGGCACCGGGGGCACCGGGGGGATCGAGGGCACCGGGGACACCGGGTTATCGGGGGCACCGGGGGGATCGAGGGCACGGAGGGCATCGGAGGATGGAGGTGGCACAGGGACATGGGGGGCACTGCGGGCACAGGGGGGCACGGGGGGCTTGTCCGGCGTCCCGGGGTGTGCCCAGGGGTGTCCGGTGCCCCGGGGGCTGCCCGGGGGTCTCTGCTGACCAGGGGGGTGCCCGGGGGTGCCCAAGGGTGTCCGGCGACCCAGAGGGTGCCAGCGGGATGCCAGGGGGTGCCAGTGACCCGGGGGATGCCCAGGGGTGCCCGGGGGTCTCTGGTGCCCCGGGGGGTGCCCGGGTGCCCCGGCTGACCCGGGATGTGCCCGGGGTCCCGCAGGTGCCCTCTCCTCCATGCCAGCCGTGCGCACCTTCGCCCTGACGGCCGCGTTGGCCGTGGCGCTGGACCTGGCACTGCAGCTCTCGGCCTTCGTGGCACTGGTGGCACTGGACGGCCGCAGGCAGGAGGTGGCACCGGGGGCACGGCGGGGCGGGGCACGGGGGGGGTGGGAGGGTCCCCAGGGTGGGCACGGGAACCTCAGGGTGGGCACGGAGTGGGTGAGACATCCCCAGGGTGGGTGCGAGGATGCCCAGGGTGGGCACGGGGTGGGTGAGAAGACCCCGGGGTGGGTGCGAGGATGTCCAGGGTGGGCACGGGGTGGGTGACATCCCCAGGGTGGGTGTAAGGATGCCCAGGGTGGGCACGGGGTGGGTGTGAGGACCCCGGGGTGGGTGCGAGGATGCCCAGGGTGGGCACGGGGTGGGTGTGAGGACCCCGGGGTGGGTGTGAGGATGCCCAGGGTGGACACAGGGTGCCCATGAACCCGCCAGGGTGGGTGAGGGTCCCCAGGCCGTGCCCAGGGTGGGCAGGGGGCACCGGCGGGGCACAGGGGGGTTTGCCGGACCGGAGCCGTGCCCACCCCCCCTCACCCCCGTGCCCCCCTGCCAGGCCGGGCGCTTCGACTTGTGCTGCTGCTGCGGGATGGGCAAGGGGGGCACGGCCGGGGGGGGCACGGGGCTGCTGCGCCCCCTCCTCGAGCGCTACTACACCCCCGTGCTGCTGCACCCCCTGGTGCGGCCCGCCGTGGTGAGGGCACGGGCACCGGGCACCGGGCACGGGGCACGGGGGGCATGGGGGCATTGGGGCACCGGGGGGCACCGGGGGCATGGGGGGCATTGGGGGATTGGGGCACCGGGGGGCACCGGGGGCATGGGGGGCATTGGGGGATTGGGGACACGGGGGGAACTGGGGGCACGGGGGGCACGGGGGGCATTGGGGCACCGGGGGGCACGAGGGGCACTGGGGGACTGGGGGAATTGTTGGGCACTGGGGGGCACCGGGGGCATTGGGGATACCGGGGGGCACGAGGGGCACTGGGGGGAATTGGGGGCATTGGGGGATTGGGGCACTGGAGTTTGGGGTTTCGGGGTTCGGGGTTCGGGATTTTGGGGTCCAGAGGTTTGGGGTTCAGGGGGTTTGGGGTCGGGGTTTTGGGGTTTGGGATTTTGGGGTTTGGGGTTCAGGGGGTTTGGGGTCCGTGGGATTTGGGGTTTTGGGGTTTGGGGTTTGGGATTTGGGGTTTGGGTTTTGGGGTTTTGGGGTTTGGGGTTTGGGGATTTTGGGGTTCGGGGATTTTGGGGTTCGGGGGTTTGGGGTTTGGGATTTTGGGGTTTGGGGTTTTGGGGTTCGCTCCGAGCACAGCCCCTGCCCAGGTGCTGCTGTTCCTGTTCATGGCCTGCTCCGGCCTCTTCCTGCTCTTCCACGTCTCCGTGGGGCTGGACCAGGAGCTGGCACTGCCCGAGGTGGGCACCGCGCCCGGGCACCGCGGGCACCGCAGGGACAGCGGGGGACACGGGGGTGTGGCACGGCCCCACATGGGGACACACAGGGATGGTGGGACCCCTCTGAGACCTCCTTGGGACCCATTGGGTGCCCACCATGGTGCTCCTTAGATGACCATGGAATGCCCATTGGATGACCATTGGGCGCCCACTGAATGATGATTGGGTGCCCATTGGGTGCCCATTGGTTGACCACTGGATGACCATTTGGCGCCCATTGATCGACCATTGAATGCCCATTTGGTGCCCATTGGGTGCCCACTGGGTGTCCATTGGGTGGCTGTTGAATGACCATTGGGCGGCCATTGGGTGCCCATTGATTGACCATTGAATGCCCATTCGGTGCCCATTGGGTGCCCACTGGGTGTCCATTGGGTGGCTGTTGAATGACCATTGGGCGGCCATTGGGTGCCCATTGATTGACCATTGAATGCCCATTCGGTGCCCATTGGGTGCCCACTGGGTGTCCATTGAGTGGCTGTTGAATGACCATTGGGCGGCCATTGGGTGCCCATTGATTGACCATTGAATGCCCATTTGGTGCCCATTGGGTGCCCACTGGGTGTCCATTGGGTGGCTGTTGAATGACCATTGGGCGGCCATTGGGTGCCCATTGATTGACCATTGAATGCCCATTGGGTGCCCATTGGGTGCCCATTGGGTGTCCATCTGCCTCCCATTGGGTGTCCATTGAGGGCCCATTGGGTGTCTACCGGAACCTCTTTGGGCCGCTCCGGGGCGCCGCGCGGGTGCCACCGCTGATGCCCGCTGTGCCCAGGACTCGTACCTGCTCCAGTACTTCTCGGCGCTCAACCAGTACCTGGCCGTGGGCGTGCCCACCTACTTCGTCACCACGGGCGGCTACAACTTCTCCTCGGAGAACGGCACCAACGCCATCTGCTCCAGCGCCGGCTGCGACGCCGACTCGCTGACGCAGACCATCCAGCTGGCCACGCGCTTCCCCAACGCGTGAGTGCCGCCCGCGCCCGCGCCCGCGGCGCCCGGCCCCGCCCGCCCGGTGCCAGCCCCGTGTCCCCCGTGCCAGGTCCTACCTGGCCATCCCGGCCACCTCGTGGGTGGACGATTTCCTGGACTGGCTGAACCCCACGGCGCGCTGCTGCCGCGTGCACCAGAGCGGGGAGCACCAGGGCGACTTCTGCCCCTCCACCAGCAGTGAGTGCGCGGCACGGGCACGGCGCCCGCCGTGGCGGCCGCTGGGTATACATTGAGTGTCCACCACCGTGGCCACTGGGTGCCCACCATGGCAGCCACTGGGTGCCCACCGTGGTGGTCCTTAGGTGTACACTGAGTGTCCACCACCATGGCCACTGGGTGCCCACCGTGATGCCCATTGGGTGTACATTGAGTGTCCACCACCGTGGCCACTGGGTGCCCACCATGGCAGCCACTGGGTGCCCACCGTGGTGGTCCTTAGGTGTACACTGAGTGTCCGCCACCGTGGCCATTGGGTGCCCACCGTGGTGACTGTTGGGTGGCCATTGGGTGGTCATTGTGATGGCTTTTGGGTGGCCATTGGGTGTCCATTGGATGCCCACCACGATGGTCCTTAGGTGTACACTGAGTGTCCACCACCGTGGCCATTGGGTGCCCACTATGGTGGTTGTTGAGTGGCCATTGGATGCCCACCACGATGGTCCTTAGGTGTCCATTGAGTGTCCACCACCGTGGCCATTGGGTGCTCAGCACGGTGACTGTTGGGTGGCCTTTGGGTGTCCATTGGGTGTTAATTGGGTGACCATTGGTTGTCCTTTGAGTGTCCATTGATTGACCATTTGGCATCCATTGGGTGTCCATGGGTGTGATTGTGTCACCATTGGGTGCCCATTGATCGCCCAATGATTGACCATTGGGTGCCCACTGAGTGACCCTTGGATGCCCACTGACCGCCCGTTGGGCATCCATTGATCGCCCATTGCTCGCCCACCATGGCGCCCATTGGGTACCAACTGTGACGAGCACCATGCGCCGTTTGCTGCCCACTGGCCACCACGTACCCTCTGTGTTCCCGGCGGTGCCCGGGGTGCCCGGGGTGCCCGGCGGTGCCCGGGGTGCCCGGTGGCCGCGCTGACGCCGCGCGTGCCCGCAGGCGACCCCAGCTGCGCGTTCGGCCAGTGCGTGAAGGCCGTGCGGCGCCCCACGCCCGCCGAGTTCCGGCGATTCCTGCCCTGGTTCCTGCAGGACCGGCCCACCCTGCAGTGCCCCAAGGGGTGAGTGGCACCGGGGTGGCACCGGGGTGGCACCGGGGGGATGCGGCACGGGGGGAAGTGCCACCCGAGCCAGGGGACACAGAGGGGGTGGCACTGTGGAGACATCTCAAGGGTGGCGCTTGTGGGGACACTGAGGAGAAGGTGGCACTCAGGGGGAACAGCCGAGGGCACGCCCAGGGGTGGGTGGCACCTCTGGGGACACATCGAGGGTGGGTGGCACCTCTGGGGACACTTTATGGAGGTAATGCCACCTCTGGGACACACCCAGGAGCTGGTGGCACCCACAAGGGTGGTGCCACCCAGGGACACGAGCAGCAGCGTGGGCAGTGCCCGGGTGTCCCCAGGGTGTCCCAGGGTGTCCCCAGGGTGTCCCCAGGGTGTCCCCAGGGTGTCCCCAGGTGTCCCAGGGTGTCCCCAGGGTGTCCCCGGGTGTCCCCTGACCGTGCCCGCTGTGCCCGCAGTGGCCTGGGCGCCTACGACACGGCCGTGAGCATGGACAGCAACGGCACCATCCTGGGTGAGTGCCCCTGAGTGCCCGCTGCCCTGGCAGTGCCCGCTGCCCCTGAGTGACCACTGCCCCTGAGTGCCCACTGCCCCTGAGTGCCCACTGCCCCTGAGTGACCACTGCCCCTGAGTGCCCGCTGCCCTGGCAGTGCCCGCTGCCCCTGAGTGACCACTGCCCCTGAGTGCCCGCTGCCCCTGAGTGACCGCTGCCCTGGCAGTGCCCGCTGCCCTGGCAGTGCCCGCTGCCCCTGAGTGACCACTGCCCCTGAGTGCCCGCTGGCCTGGCAGTGCCCGCTGCCCCTGAGTGACCACTCACCCTGAGTGACCACTGACCCTGAGTGCCCGCTGCCCTGGCAGTGCCCGCTGCCCTGGCAGTGCCCGCTGCCCCTGAGTGACCACTGCCCCCATGGTGACCACTGCCCCTGAGTGCCCGCTGCCCTGGCAGTGCCCGCTGCCCCTGAGTGCCCGCTGGCCCTGAGTGACCACTGCCCCTGAGTGCCCACCGCCCCGGCAGTGCCCACCGCCCCAGCAGTGCCCACCACCCCGGCAGTGCCCACCGCCCCGGCAGTGCCCACCGCCCCGGCAGTACCCACCGCCCCGGCAGTGCCCACCACCCCGGCGTGCCCACCGCCCCGGCAGTGCCCACCACCCCGGCGTGCCCACCGCCCCGGCAGTGCCCACCACCCCGGCGTGCCCACCGCCCCGGGGTGCCCACCGCCCCGGCAGTGCCCGCTGCCCGCGGTGCCCGCGCTGACCGCCGCCGTGCCCGCAGCCACGCGCTTCATGGCGTACCAGCGGCCGCTGCGCACGTCGCAGGAGTACACGGCCGCCCTGCGCGCCGCCCGCGCCCTGGCACAGCGCATCACGGGCACCCTGCGCGCCGTGCCCGGCACCGACCCCGCCTTCCGCGTCTTCCCCTACACGTGAGTGGCACTGCCACCCGCGGGCACCGCCACGCGCGGGGGGACCCGCTGGGGGCACCGGGGGTGCCCGGGGAGCGGTGCCCAGGGAGCGGTGCCCGCTCTGCGGGGATGGGGATGCCCCGATGCCCCTGTTGGGGGGCACTACTGGGTGCCCAGGTCAGGGCTTAGAGGGGTCCCAACTCAGGGGTGCCCAGGTAAGGGGTGCCCAGGTGAGGGGTGTCAACACCGGGGTGCCCAGTGCCCATTTCGGGGTACCCGGTGTCCATATCACAATACCCGGTGCCCATATCATGGTGCCCAGTGCCCATTTTGGGGTGCCCAGTGCCCATCTCAGGGGTCCCGGTGCCCATTTCGGGGTGCCCAGTGCCCATCTCAGGGGTCCCAGTGCCCATTTCGGAGTACCCGGTGTCCATATCATGGTGCCCAGTGCCCATTTTGGGGTGCCCAGTGCCCATCTCAGGGGTCCCAGTGCCCATTTCGGGGTGCCCAGTGCCCATCTCAGGGGTCCCAGTGCCCATTTCGGGGTCCCGGTGCCCATTTTGGGGTGCCCAGTGCCCATCTCAGGGATCCCAGTGCCCATCTCAGGGGTCCCGGTGCCCATCTCAGGGGTCCCGGTGCCCATTTTGGGGTCCCGGTGTCCATATCATGGTGCCCAGTGCCCATATCAGGGGTCCCGGTGCCCATATCAGGGGTCCCGGTGCCCATTTCGGGGTGCCCAGTGCCCATATCAGGGGTCCCGGTGCCCATCTCAGGGGTCCCGGTGCCCATTTCGGGGTGCCCAGTGCCCATATCAGGGGTCCCGGTGCCCATATCAGGGGTCCCAGTGCCCATTTCGGGGTGCCCAGTGCCCATCTCAGGGATCCCAGTGCCCATCTCAGGGTGCCCAGTGCCCGTTTCGGGGTGCCCAGTGCCCATCTCAGGGGTCCCGGCGCCCATTTCGGGGTGCCCAGTGCCCATCTCAGGTTCCCCAGTGCCCATCTCAGGGGTCCCGGTGCCCATCTCAGGGTGCCCAGTGCCCATTTCGGGGTGCCCAGTGCCCATATCAGGGGTCCCGGAGCCCATTTCGGGGTCCCGGTGCCCATTTCGGGGTGCCCAGTGCCCATCTCAGGTTCCCCAGTGCCCATCTCAGGGGTCCCGGTGCCCATTTCGGGGTGCCCAGTGCCCATCTCAGGTTCCCCAGTGCCGCAGCGGTGCCAGCACGGTGCCAGCGCGGTGCCAGCGCGTGCCACCCGCAGGGTGACGTACGTGTACTACGAGCAGTACCTGACGGTGGTGTACGAGGGGCTGGTGACGCTGGCACTGTGCCTGGTGCCCACCTTCGCCGTGTCCTTCCTGCTGCTGGGCATGGATGCCCGCTCCAGCCTGGCCACGCTGCTGACCATCGCCATGGTGCTGCTGGGCACCGTGGGCTGCATGGCGCTCTGGGCAGTGCCCTACAACGCCGTGGCGCTCATCAACCTGGTGGCGGTGCGGGCACGGGCACACGGGGCACCGCGGCTGGCACGGGGACACGGGGGGTGGCACGGGGACGTGGGACAGGCAGGACACGTATGTGGTGGCACGGGGACATGGGGCACACAGGCTGGCACAGGGACACGGGGCATGTGGGGTGGCACGGGGATGTGGGGTGGCACGGGGATGTGGGGTGGCACGGGGACACGGGGCACAAGAGGTGGCACGGGGACACGGGGCATGTGGGGTGGCACAGGGCATGTGGGGTGGCACTGGGCACGTGAGGTGGGACACGGGGCAGCTTTGGGGGCACAGGAGGTGGCAGCAGGAGCTGGGGCATACAGGGTGGCACAGGGGGTGGCTCTGGTGGCACAGCGTGGCTCGGGTGGCTCCGGGGGTGGCTCCGGGGGCACGGCGGTGCCCGGGTGACCGCCCGGTGCCCGCAGGCCGTTGGCATCTCGGTGGAGTTCGTGTCCCACATCACCTGCGCCTTCGCCCGCAGCCGCCAGCCCACGCAGGTGGCACGGGCCAAGGAGGCCACTGTCACCATGGGCAGCAAGGTGGGCACGGGGGGCACTGTGGGACCCCAGACCCCAAATCCTCCTGGGGCTGGGGGTGGCACCGAGGGACCCCAAACCCGCCTGGGCTGGGGGTGGCATCGAGGGACCCCAAACCCGCCTGGGCTGGGGGTGCCACCGTGGGAGCTGCTGGGATGTGCCACCCTGGGACCTCCCATTGTCGGGGTGACACCGCGGGGTGGCCGCTGTCCCTCGGTCGGTGTCCCGCTGTCCCTCGGTGTCCCGCGGTCCCTCGGTGTCCCGCTGTCCCTCGGTGTCCCGCGGTCCCTCGGTGTCCCGCTGTCCCTCGGTGTCCCGCTGTCCCTCGGTCGGTGTCCCGCTGTCCCTCGGTGTCCCGCTGTCCCTCGGTGTCCCGCTGTCCCTCGGTCGGTGTCCCGCTGTCCCTCGGTGTCCCGCGGTCCCTCGGTCGGTGTCCCGCTGTCCCTCGGTGTCCCGCTGTCCCTCGGTGTCCCGCGGTCCCTCGGTCGGTGTCCCGCTGTCCCTCGGTGTCCCGCTGTCCCTCGGTCGGTGTCCCGCTGTCCCTCGGTGTCCCGCGGTCCCTCGGTCGGTGTCCCGCTGTCCCTCGGTCGGTGTCCCGCTGTCCCTCGGTGTCCCGCGGTCCCTCGGTCGGTGTCCCGCTGTCCCTCGGTGTCCCGCGGTCCCTCGGTCGGTGTCCCGCTGTCCCTCGGTGTCCCGCTGTCCCTCGGTGTCCCGCTGTCCCTCGGTCGGTGTCCCGCTGTCCCTCGGTGTCCCGCTGTCCCTCGGTCGGTGTCCCGCTGTCCCGCTGTCCCTCGGTGTCCCGCTGTCCCTCGGTGTCCCGCGGTCCCTCGGTCGGTGTCCCGCTGTCCCGCTGTCCCTCGGTGTCCCGCGGTCCCTCGGTCGGTGTCCCGCTGTCCCGCTGTCCCTCGGTGTCCCGCTGTCCCTCGGTGTCCCGCGGTCCCTCGGTCGGTGTCCCGCTGTCCCTCGGTGTCCCGCTGTCCCTCGGTGTCCCGCTGTCCCTCGGTCGGTGTCCCGCTGTCCCGCTGTCCCTCGGTGTCCCGCTGTCCCTCGGTCGGTGTCCCGCTGTCCCTCGGTGTCCCCGCTGTCCCTCGGTCGGTGTCCCGCTGTCCCTCGGTCGGTGTCCCTCGGTCCCTCGGTGTCACCGCGCTGCCGCTGTCGCCGCAGGTGGTGGCGGGGGTGGCCATGACCAACCTGCCGGGCGTGGCGGTGCTGGCGTTCGCCAAGGCGCGCCTGGTGCGGATCTTCTTCTTCCGCCTCAACCTCATCGTCACCCTGCTGGGGCTGGCACACGGCCTGGCATTCCTGCCCGTGCTGCTCAGCTACGTCGGTACGGCGGGCACGGGGACAGGAACAGGGTGGCACGGGGGGACGGGGACAGGGACAGGGTGGCACCGTGTCGCCTCGGGGACAGGGAGGGTGGCACTGCGGGGACAGGGATAGGGACGGGGTGGGCATGGTGGGGACAGGGACAGTGGCACCTCCAGGACAGGGACAGTGTGACACGGGCACTGGGTCTGTGTCACCTCTAGGACAGGGACAGGGACGGTGACACCGCCCCCAATGTCCCCTCAGCCGGGGGACAGGGGCAGTGTCACCCCGGGGACAGGGACGGTGACACCTCGGGGACAGGGATGGTGTCACCTCGGGGACAGGGGCAGTGTCACCTCGGGGACAGGGGCAGTGTCACCCCGGGGACAGGGACGGTGACACCATCCCCTCTGTCCCCACAGGGCCCAAGCCGCGGCTGCCAGCCGGGGAGGACGCGCCGGGGGACACCGTGCAGGGGACAGCGCTGGGACTGTACAACCCCCACTACAGGGACCGGGACCGGGACCGGGACAAGGACCAGGACAGAGAAAAGGAACAGGACAGGGACCGGGACAGGGACAGGGAAAAGGGCCAGGTCAGGGACCGGGACCGGGACAAGGACCAGGACAGGGACAGGGACAGGGACAGGGACAGGGACAGGGACAGGGAAAAGGACCAGGACAGGGACCGGGACAGGGAAAAGGACCAGGACAGGGACAGGGACCGGGACAGGGACAGGGACCAGGACAGGGACAGGGACCGGGACAGGAAAAAGGACCAGGACAGGGAAACGGACCAGGACAGGGACAGGGACAGGGACAGGGACAGGGACAGGGACCAGGACAGGGACAGGGACCAGGACAGGGAAAAGGAACAAGACAGGGACCGGGACAGGGAAAAGGACCAGGACAGGGAAAAGGACCAGGACAGGGAAAAGGACCAGGACAGGGACAGGGACAGGGACAGGGAAAAGGAACAAGACAGGGACAGGGACCAGGACAGGGACAGGGACGGGGACCAGGACAGGGAGAAGGACCAGGACAGGGAAAAGGAACAGGACAGGGACAGGGACCGGGACAGGGACAGGGACGGGGACCAGGACAGGGAAAAGGACAAGGACCAGGACAAGGACAAGATGTCCGGGAAGGGCTGAGCCCCCCTGTCCCCCCCGTGCTCCTCCCCCCCCTCTATTTAAACTGGTTTTGTCACAGCCTGGACTGGTCGGACTGGGATGGATGGGGGAGGGGAGGTGCTGCGCCATGGGGCCCAAATGTCACCGGGGTTGGGGACATGGGACAGCAGCTGGGGCACAGGGACATGTGGGGACACGGGGACAACGTGTGGGGCACAGGGACACTCTGGGGACAGGATTTGGGACACAGGGATGTGTGGGACACCGGGGACAAGGTGGGGACACCTGGGGACAGAGGGTGCTGTGGGGACACCGGGGGTGTGGGCCAAGGGGACACGGAGATGCCACGGGCACACGGGCACCGCGGGGACGATGGCACTGCGAGAGGGACACACACGGCCCACGGCACGGGAGAGCGTGGGGACGTGGGCACGGGGCCAGCCGAGGATGGCGACCGGGGCACACGAGCTCTGCGGGGCAGAGCGCGCACGGGGACACCGGGACCGGCGGATAGGCGGGGGAGACGGCGACACGCGGGGCCGGGACACGCGGGGACACTCGGGGACACGGAAAGTCCCGCGCGGGTCACCGCCCACCACCCCCGGGGGTCGCGTCCCTCCGTTCGGCAGGGAGAGCACCGGCAGCGGCAGCGGCAGCGGCACCGGCACCGGGGATCCCGAGCCCGGCGGCCCCCGTGGCTCCGAGCCCGCTGCGCCCCTCGCAAAGCGAAAGCGGCGGCGGCGGCCGGGACTCCCCATGGTCCCGGTGCCGCGGGGTCGGGGTCGCTGCCGGTACCGGTGCGCCCGTTCCTGTACCCGTCCCGCCTCGGGCCCCAGCGGCCGCCCCCGCCGGGAGGGACCGGGACCGCCCCCGGTCACCCTCGGGTGGCCACAGTCCCGGGACAGCCCGGCCCGAACCCCCGGGACCGGGCTCCCCACGGCCCCCCGCTCGAGTCTCCGACTGCCGTGTCCCCGTGTCCCTGCAGCCCCCCGTGTCCCCGTGTCCCCGTGTCCCCCTGTCCCCATGTCCCCCTGTCCCTGCAGCCCCCCGTGTCCCCGTGTCCCCGTGTCCCCCTGTCCCCATGTCCCCCTGTCCCTGCAGTCCCCCGTGTCCCCGTGTCCCCGTGTCCCCCTGTCCCCATGTCCCCCTGTCCCTGCAGTCCCCCGTGTCCCCGTGTCCCCGTGTCCCCCTGTCCCATGTCCCCATGTCCCCGTGTCCCCCTGTCCCCGTGTCCCCCGTGTCCCCGTGTCCCCCGTGTCCCCCGTGTCCCCCTGTCCCCGTGTCCCCCTGTCCCCGTGTCCCCGTGTCCCCCTGTCCCCGTGTCCCCGTGTCCCCCGTGTCCCCCGTGTCCCCCTGTCCCCGTGTCCCCCTGTCCCCGTGTCCCCGTGTCCCCCTGTCCCCGTGTCCCCGTGTCCCCCTGTCCCCGTGTCCCCCTGTCCCCGTGTCCCCCTGTCCCCAGGACCCCCGGCCGTGTCCCCTTGGCACTGCCCTGTCCCCAAAAGGGGTCCCGCAGCCCCACGCGTGTCGGTGTCCCCGGGGCCCCGTGTCCGGTCCCGGGGGACCCCCGTGTCCCCGTCCCCCCTCCCCTTCCCCCCCAGCCTCCGAGGGTGGCAGTGCCACCAGTGTCCTTTGTCCCTCGGTGCCTGGCACGGCCCCACCCCCCCACGCCCGTGTCCCCACGCGTGTCGCCCTCGTGACCCCACGTGAGTGTCCCCACATCCCTGGGGGTCCTCCCCACCGTGTCCCCACGTGTCCCCACGCATGTTCCTGGGTCCCCATGCCTGTGTCCCCACATGTCCCCACACCCATCTCACCATGTTCCCCTGTGTCCCCCCGTGTCCCCCCATGTTCCCGTGTCCCCCCATGTCCCCCCGTGTTCCCCCGTGTTCCCCCATGTCCCCCCGTGTCCCCCCGTGTCCCCCCATGTTCCCGTGTCCCCCCATGTCCCCCCGTGTCCCCCCATGTTCCCGTGTCCCCCCGTGTCCCTGTGCCCCCCATGTCCCCCCATGTCCCCCCGTGTCCCCGTGCCCCCCGTGCCCCCCGCCACAGGCACACACGAGTCCCGTGGCTGTCCCCATCTGTATTTGGGCCCGGGGTGGCCGTGTCCCCGTGTCCCCGTGTCCCCGTGTCCCCGTGTCCCCGTGGGGACGGTGCCTCTAGGTGGGGATGGTGCCGGTGGCCAGGAGGATGATGAGGATGAGGACGATGACGCCCACGAGGCCGAGGATGACGAGCAGCTTCACGTTCTTCCACCAGAAGCGCCGGGCCATCTTCTAGGACGTGGTGCGGAAGTGCTCGGACTGCGGGGACAGCGCTCAGGGACGGGGGACCCCGGCACCCTGGGGACCCCGGCACCCTGGGGACCCCGGCACCCTGGGGACCCCCGGCACCCTGGGGACCCCCGGCACCCAGGGGACCCCCGCACCCTGGGGACCCCCGGCACCCAGGGGACCCCCGGCACCCTGGGGACCCCCGCACCCTGGGGACCCACGGCACCCTGGGGACCCACAGCACCCTGGGGACCCCCGGCACCCTGGGGACCCCGGCACCCTGGGGACCCCCGCACCCTGGGGACCCCCGGCACCCAGGGACAGCCCCGGCACCCTGGGGACCCCGGCACCCTGGGGACCCCCGGCACCCAGGGGACAGCCCCGGCACCCTGGGGACCCCCAGCACCCTGGGACAGCCCTGACACCCTGGGGACCCACAGCACCCTGGGGACCCCCGGCACCCTGGGGACCCCCGGCACCCAGGGACAGCCCCGACACCCTGGGGACCCACAGCACCCTGGGGACCCCCGGCACCCAGGGACAGCCCCGGCACCCTGGGGACCCCGGCACCCTGGGGACCCCCGGCACCCAGGGGACAGCCCCGGCACCCTGGGGACCCCCGGCACCCTGGGACAGCCCTGACACCCTGGGGACCCACGGCACCCTGGGGACCCCCGGCACCCTGGGGACCCAAATCCTCAGCCACTGGGCACACCTCTGTCACCCAGGCACCCCAAGTGCCACCCCAGGGACATCCTAGGGACACCCCCTGCCACCCCAGGGCCCATGCCATCCCACTGGGCACCCTTGGGGACCCTGTTCCCCCTTGGGATCCCGTGTCCCTGACCTGGGGACCCTGAGGAGCCCCCGGAGGAGCCCTGCACCACCTCGGGGGCTTCGGGACCACCTCGGAGGCACCGTGCCACCTTTGGGACCTGGGGTCACCTCGGGGAGCTGCGTGCCCACCCTGGTGACCCCGTGCCCACCCTGGTGACTCCGTGTCCCATGTGGGTACCTCATGCACACGCTGGTGGCTCCGTGCCCCCTCTGGTGACCCCTGCCCACTCTGGTGGCTCCGTGCCCCTCTCCTCTCCCGTGCCCCTCTCCTGCCCGTGCCCCTCTCCTGCCCAGTGCCCCTCTCCTGGTCCGTGCCCCTCTCCTGTGCCCCTCTCCTGCCCCGTGCCCCTGTCCAGTGCCCCTCTCCTCTCCCATGCCCCTCTCCTGCCCAGTGCCCCTCTCCTGGTCTGTGCCCCTCTCCTGTGCCCCTCTCCTGCCCGTGCCCCTCTCCCGTGCCCCTCTCCCGTGCCCCTCTCCCGTGCCCCTCTCCCGTGCCCCTCTCCTCTCCCGTGCCCCTCTCCCGTGCCCCTCTCCCGTGCCCCTCTCCCGTGCCCCTCTCCCGTGCCCCTCTCCCGTGCCCCTCTCCCGTGCCCCTCTCCTCTCCCGTGCCCCTCCCGTGCCCCTCACCGTGGCCTCCAGGTCCTGGCTCTTGCTGTGCAGCTGCTCCAGGTTCTCTCCCCGTGCCAGGATCCGCTCCACGTTGTGGCTCATGGCGCTGGTGACGTCCCGCACCTCCCGCTGCAGCGCCCGCACGCGGCCCGCGCCCCCCGCGCCCACCGGGGACTCCGCCGGGACCCCCGCCGGGACCCCCGCCGGGACCCCCGCCTGCGGCACGGCCGGGGCTCAGGGCGCCCGGAGCCCCGCGGCTCCGCACAGACACCCACAGCACCCTACAGACACCCACAGCACCCTACAGACACCCACTGCACCCTACAGACACCCACTGAACCCTACAGACACCCACAGCACCCTATAGACACCCACTGAACCCTACAGACACCCACAGCACCCTACAGACACCCACTGAACCCTACAGACACCCACAGCACCCTACAGACACCCACTGAACCCTACAGACACCCACAGCACCCTATAGACACCCACTGAACCCTACAGACACCCACAGCACCCTACAGACACCCACAGCACCCTACAGACACCCACAGCACCCTACAAACACCCAGAGCACCCTACAGACACCCACAGCACCGTACAAACACCCACAGCACCCTACAGACACCCACAGCACCCCACGGAGCCCCCGGGGCGCCCCAGCACCCTACAAACACCCACAGCACCCTAGAGACCCCCAGGCACGCCCCAGGGCGCTCCAGCACGCTAAAAACACCCCAGGGTGCCCCAGCGCCCTACAGACACCCCAGGCACCCCGAAGGCACCCCCGAGCCCCCCACGGGCACCCAAAGGGACCCCCGAGCCCCCCACGGGCACCCAAAGGCACCCCCGAGCCCCCCACGGGCACCCAAAGGCACCCCCGAGCCCCCCACGGGCACCCCAGTGTCCCCAGATCCCCCCTGAGCGCCCCAGGGGCGCCCCTCACCCCTTATGGGCACCTCCTTACACACCCGGTGCCCCCGGTGCCCTCCGGGCCCGCCCCCGGTGCCCCCCGGTGCCCCCCGGAGCCCCCCGGGCCCGTCCCCCGGTGCCCCCCGGTGCCCCCCGGAGCCCCCCGGGCCCGTCCCCCGGTGCCCCGGTGCCCCCGGTGCCCCCCGGTACCCCCGGTGCCTCCCGGTGCCCCCCGGTGCCTCCCGGTGCCTCCCGGTACCCCCGGGCCCGTCCCCCGGTACCCCCCGGGCCCGTCCCCCGGTACCCCCCGGTGCCCCCCGGTGCCCCGGGCCCACCATGGTCCGTCCGGCCCCGCTCGGCTCCGCTCCCGCGGCGGCCCCGGACCCGCCCCACCTGCCCGGGGCTTCCGGGAGCGGCGGCGCCGCCGGGCTGGGGCGGGCCGGGGGCGGGCGCGGTCGGGGCGGGCCGGGGGTCCCGGGTCGGGTCCCGGTTCAGGGTCCCGGTGCGGGTCCCGGTGCGGGTCCCGGTTCAAGTCCCGGTTCAATGTCCCGGTTCAGGGTCCCGGTTCAGGGTCCCGGTTCCGGTCCCGGTTCAGGGGTCCCGGTTCGGGTCTCGGTTCAAGGTCCCGGTGCGGGTCCCGGTTCAAGGTCCCGGTTCCGGTCCCGGTTCAGGGGTCCCGGTTCGGGTCTCGGTTCAAGGTCCCGGTGCGGGTCCCGGTTCAAGGTCCCGGGTCGGGTCCCGGTTCCGGTCCCGGTTCAGGATCCCGGTTCAAGGTCCCGGTTCAAGGTCCCGGTTCAGGGTCCCGGTTCCGGTCCCGGTTCAGGATCCCGGTTCAAGTCCCGGTTCAAGGTCCCGGTTCAGGGTCCCGGTTCCGGTCCCGGTTCCGGTCCCGGTTCAGGATCCCGGTTCAGGGTCCCGGGTCGGGTCCCGGTTCGGGTCCCGTTTCGGGTCCCGTTTCAGGTCCTGGTTCCGGTACCGGTCCCGGTCCCGGTTCCGGTCCCGGTTCAGGGTCCCGGTTCCGGTCCCGGTTCAGGGTCCCGGGTCGGGTCCCGGTTCGGGTCCCGGTTCCGGTCCCGGTTCAGGGTCCCGGTTCCGGTCCCGGTTCAGGGTCCCGGGTCGGGTCCCGGTTCGGGTCCCGGTTCCGGTCCCGGTTCAAGGTCCCGGTTCCGGTCCCGGTTCAGGGTCCCGGTTCAGGGTCCCAGTTCCGGTCCCGGTTCCGGTCCCGGTCCCGGTTCCGGTCCCGGTTCGGGTCCCGGTCCAGGGTCCCGGTTTCGGTCCCGGTTCGGGTCCCGGTCCAGGGTCCCGGTTCAGGGTCCCGGTTTCGGTTTCCGGTTCAAGGTCCCGGTTCAGGGTCCCGGTTCGGGTCCCGGTTTCGGTTTCCGGTTCAAGGTCCCGGTTCAAGGTCCCGGTTCAAGGTCCCGGTTCAGGGTCCCGGTTCCGGTCCCGGTTCAGGATCCCGGTTCAAGTCCCGGTTCAAGGTCCCGGTTCAGGGTCCCAGTTCCGGTCCCGGTTCCTGTCCCGGTTCCGGTCCCGGTTCCGGTCCCGGTTCCGGTCCCAGTTTAGGGTCCCGGTTATGTCCCGGTCCCGGTCCCGTTCCCGGTCCCGGTCCCGGTTCCGGTTCGGTTCCCGATGTGTTGGGGGCGTGGCTTGGCGGGGGTGTGGCACTGGCCCCGCCCTCCTCGCCGCTGATTGGCCGCCCCGCGGTGACGTCAGGGGGCGGGGCCGCGGCGATGGCGGCGGCGGCGGCGGGTGCGGAGCGGGGCGGGCGGGACCCCCGGGGCCCCGGGACCCCCGACCGTGACCCCCGACCGTGACCCCCGACCGTGACCCCCGACCTGTGCCCCCGGCAGGCCCGGCGCGGCGGAGGCGGCCCGAGCGGGGGGAGGCGGCGGAGCCTCCGCCGAGCCCCACCGGGTCCGCCAAGTCCTCCGGCGGCGGCCCCGGGCCGGCGCGGCGGCTGCTGGGCTTCGAGCTGCGGGAGCTGACGCGGTGGCACCGCTTCGTCCGGCTGCTGCACCGGCCGCAGGACCCCGCCGCGCTCGGCGCTTTCCGCGCGGCCTTCGGTCAGCGGGGCCGGGGAACCGGGCGGGGTGCCGGGGAACCGGGAGGGCCGGAGGGGCTTCGGGGGCACCGGGAGACCGGGGGCTGGAGGGACCGATGGGCTCCGAGGGGCACCGGGACAGGGAGACCGCGCACCGGGGGACCACCGGGGAACCACCGGGGGATCACCGGGGGACCACCGGGGGACAGAGCGAGCGGGACCTCGGGGAGACCGGGAGGGCTCGGGAGCGCTGGGGGAGCCGCGGAGGGCACCGGGGGGCTCCGGGGCTGGGGGAGAGGGGTCCGGGGGTCCCCCCTTGCCGGTGTCCGGCCGTGACACGTCAGCACCGGGCAAAGGTCGGGCGCGGCCCGGCGGGCGGAGGGGTCACGCCGGCCGGCCCGGCGGCCGCTGACCACGGAGCCGCTGGCGCAGGGCTGCTGATGGCGCTGGACGTGCCGCAGGAGCGCGGGCTGGGCCAGCTGGACCGGCGCTACCTGGACGGGCTGGAGGTGTGCCGCTTCCCGCTGCTGCCCTTCCTGGCGCCGCTGCCCCTGGACTGGATGTACCTGCTCTACAGCCTCATGCTCCTGGGTACGGCACGGGCACGGGCAGGAACGGGGCAGGAACGGGGCAGGAACGGGCAGGAGCGGGGCAGGAACGGGGCAGGAACGGGGCAGGAACGGGCAGGAACGGGGCAGGAACGGGGCAGGAACGGGGCAGGAACGGGGCAGGATGTACCTGCTCTACAGCCTCATGCTCCTGGGTACGGCACGGGCAGGAGCGGGAACGGGCAGGAGCGGGGCAGGAACGGGGCAGGAACGGGCAGGAACGGGCAGGAACGGGGCAGGAACGGGGCAGGAGCGGGGCAGGAACGGGGCAGGAACGGGCAGGAACGGGGCAGGAACGGGGCAGGATGTACCTGCTCTACAGCCTCATGCTCCTGGGTACGGCACGGGCACGGGCAGGAACGGGCAGGAACGGGGCAGGAACGGGCAGGAACGGGGCAGGAGCACGGCAGGAGCGGGGCAGGAACGGGGCAGGAGCGGGGCAGGAACGGGGCAGGAACGGGCAGGAACGGGGCAGGAACGGGGCAGGAGCGGGGCAGGAACGGGGCAGGATGTACCTGCTCTACAGCCTCATGCTCCTGGGTACGGCACGGGCACGGGCAGGAACGGGCAGGAACGGGCAGGAACGGGGCAGGAACGGAGCAGGAGCGGGGCAGGATGTACCTGCTCTACATCCTCATGCTCCTGGGTACGGCACGGCACGGGCAGGAACGGGGCAGGAACGGGCAGGAACGGGCAGGAACGGGGCAGGAACGGGGCAGGAACGGGCAGGAACGGGGCAGGAACGGGGCAGGAACGGGGCAGGAGCGGGGCAGGAACGGGGCAGGAACGGGGCAGGATGTACCTGCTCTACAGCCTCATGCTCCTGGGTACGGCACGGGCAGGAGCGGGAACGGGGCAGGAGCGGGGCAGGAACGGGGCAGGAACGGGCAGGAACGGGGCAGGATGTACCTGCTCTACAGCCTCATGCTCCTGGGTACGGCACGGGCACGGGCAGGAACGGGCAGGAACGGGCAGGAACGGGGCAGGAACGGGGCAGGAACGGGCAGGAACGGGGCAGGAACGGGGCAGGAACGGGGCAGGAGCGGGGCAGGAACGGGGCAGGATGTACCTGCTCTACAGCCTCATGCTCCTGGGTACGGCACGGGCAGGAACGGGGCAGGAACGGGGCAGGAACGGGGCAGGAGCGGGGCAGGAACGGGGCAGGAGCGGGGCAGGAACGGGGCAGGAACGGGGCAGGAACGGGGCAGGATGTACCTGCTCTACAGCCTCATGCTCCTGGGTACGGCACGGGCAGGAGCGGGAACAGGGCAGGAGCGGGGCAGGAACGGGCAGGAACGGGGCAGGAACGGGGCAGGAACGGGGCAGGAACGGGGCAGGAACGGGCAGGAACGGGGCAGGAGCGGGGCAGGAACGGGCAGGAACGGGGCAGGAACGGGGCAGGAACGGGGCAGGAGCGGGGCAGGAACGGGGCAGGAACGGGCAGGAACGGGGCAGGAACGGGGCAGGATGTACCTGCTCTACAGCCTCATGCTCCTGGGTACGGCACGGGCACGGGCACGGGCAGGAACGGGCAGGAACGGGCCAAGAACGGGGCAGTGGGGCAGGAACGGGTGGCACCGGGGCAGGAACGGGTGGCACCGGGGCAGGAACCACAGCAGGAACGGGCACCGGGGTGGGAATGGGCCCTGGGACGGGCCCTGGGACGGGCTGAGCAGGCCGGGCACAGGCAGCAGGAGGGGACAGGGACACTCCGGGGTCTGTGCCCGCAGGAGCGCTGGGCATCATGCTGGGCTGCTGCTACCGGCTGAGCTGCCTGGCGTTCCTGTGCCCCTACTGGTACCTGCTGCTGCTGGACAAGACCTCCTGGAACAACCACTCCTACCTCTACGGGCTGCTGGCCTTCCAGCTGGCACTGCTGGGCGCTGACCGCTACGGGTGGGCACCGGGGGGCTGCGGGGACCCCCGGAGCACGGGGGGCTGCGGGGACACGGGGGGACACGGGAGCTGAGGGGCAGCAGGATGGTGACATGGGGCTGGGGGTCCCGTGGGGTGGCCCAGGCCCCAAGGTCCCCATGGCTCTGGTGTCTCCAGGGGGTGGCACAGGTCTTGGGGACCCCCGTGGCGTGGTGTCCCCCTGGGTGGCACAGGCCTCGGTGTCCCCCTGGGGTGGCACAGGCCTCGGTGTCCCCCTGGGGTGGGTGGCACGGGTCCTGCGGGCGCGTCCCCAGGGGCCAGCCCTGTGGCACTGTGTCCCACCTGGCGGGACAGGTGCTGGTGCCACCCCGGGCGTGTCCCCCGTTGTCCCCACGGCTCTGGCAGTGGGTGGCAGTGGCCGTGTCCCCCCGTGTCCCCCCGTGTCCCCCCGTGTCCCCGCAGCTCCGTGGACGGGCTGTTCCGGCCCCAGAAGCGCAATGCCCACGTGCCGCTGTGGAACTACACCCTGCTGCGTGCCCAGGTGGGTGCCACCGCCCGGCCCCCGGGACCCCCCGAGCCCCGGGACCCCCTGAGCCTGGCCCTGCCCCCAGGTGTTCATCGTGTACTTCATCGCGGGGCTGAAGAAGCTGGACGCCGACTGGGTCGGGGGCTTCTCCATGGGGACCCTGGCCCGGCACTGGCTCTTCGCACCCTTCAGGTCAGGGCAGGGGTGGGGAGGGGGCCACGGGGGGCTGGGGAGGGGCTGAGGGTGAGGATGAGGAGGGTGAAGGGCGCTGACGAGGGTGCAGCGGAATCGAGGGGTCCGAGGTGAGGATGGGGAGGGGGTGACGGGAGAGGGACACTGAGGAGGGTGAGGGGAGGATGGGGAGGGGATGAGGGTGAGGCAGGGATGGGATGGGAGATGGGGTTGGAGGATGAGCTTAAGGAGCTGTGATGATGATGATGATGATGATGATGATGATGATGATGATGATGATGATGGGGAAGGGAGGGGGCTGACGGGCTGGGGAAGGGAGAGGAGGGGTACACGAGGGTGGGTGCGGGGTGAGGATGAGGAGTGGCACGGACAGGGGGAGGAAGGTGAGGGAGGGCAGGCCGGGGCTGAGGAGGGGCAGGCCGGGGCTGAGGAAGGCTCCGTGGCCAGGCTGGTGCTGTCGGAGGAGCTGACCAGCCGGCTGGTGGTGCACGGCGGCGGCCTCGTGCTCGACCTCTCCGCCGGCTTCCTGCTCTTCTTCGACGCCACGCGCCCGCTCGCCCTCGTCTTCGTCACCTACTTCCACTGCATGAACTCGCAGCTCTTCAGCATCGGTGAGGGGGCACCCCCAGACCCCCGTGTGCCCAGGGCACCCCCAGAACGGCCCCAACCTGGACGTGGGACCCCTGGGTACCCCCAGACACCCCCAGCCAGGGCGAGCTCCCCTCCACAGCCCCCAAACCTCCCCCCAGTCCTGAGCAGGGGAGCCCAGGCACCCCAAAACACCCCAGCCCTGTGCAGGGACCCCCCCCAAACCTGAACAGGGGTGCCCAGACACCCCAAAACACCCCGGCCCTGTGCAGGGACCCCCCCCAAACCTGAACAGGGGTGCCCAGACACCCCAAAACACCCCGGCCCTGTGCAGGGAGCCCCCCAATTCCTGAACAGGGGTGCCCAGACACCCCAAAACACCCCGGCCCTGTGCAGGGACCCCCTCCAGTCCTGAACAGGGGTGCCCAGGCACCCCAAAACACCCCGGCCCTGTGCAGGGACCCCCCCCAAACCTGAAGAGAGGTGCCTAGGCACCCCAAAACACCCCGGCCCTGTGCAGGGACCCCCCCAAACCTGAACAGGGGTGCCCAGGCACCCCAAAACACCCCGGCCCTGTGCAGGGACCCCCCCAAACCTGAAGAGAGGTGCCCAGACACCCCAAAACACCCCGGCCCTGTGCAGAGAGCCCCCCCATTCCTGAACAGGGGAGCCCAGACACCCCAAAACACCCCGGCCCTGTGCAGGGACCCCCCCCAAACCTGAACAGGGGTGCCCAGACACCCCAAAACACCCCGGCCCTGTGCAGGGAGCCCCAGGCCGGGCGCAGGGGGTCCCTAAGCGTGCTCCCCCAGGCATGTTCTCCTACACCATGCTGGCCACCAGCGGGCTCTTCTGCCGGCCCGCGTGGCCGCGGGCGCTCGTGGCGCGCTGTCCCCGCTGGCTGCGGGGCTGCCTCCCCAGCACGGAGCCCCCCCAGCCCAGCCCCGACTGCCACTACGGGGGCCGGGGGGCGCGGGGCGGCCTTCGGCCTCGCCAGCACTTGGCTGCAGCCTTCACCATCCTCTACGTGCTGGAGCAGCTCTTCCTGCCCTACTCGCACTTCATCACCCAGGTGGGCACCCGGCTGGGCTCTGGGGAGGGTGGGAAGGGTCTGGGGGCTGTGGAGGGCATTTGGGGGGCACTTAGGGTGGTGAAAGGGGAATGGTGGTAGGAATGGGGGTCCCTGTCACCCCCCGGCGCCCCCCTGTGAGCCCCCGCCGTGTCCCCCCAGGGCTACAACAACTGGACCAACGGGCTCTACGGCTACTCGTGGGACATGATGGTCCACTCCCGCTTCCACCAGCACGTCAAAATCACCTACAGGGACGGGCTCACCGGGGAGGTGGGCTACCTGAAACCGGGGGTGAGTGACCCCCCTCACTCCCAAACTGCCCCGTGCCTCGGCTTCCCTGTGCCTCGGTTTCCCTGTGCCTCGGCTTCCCTGTGCCTCAGTTTCCCTGTGCCTCGGCTTCCCTGTGCCTCGGCTTCCCTGTGCCTCGGTTTCCCTGTGCCTCAGTTTCCCTGCAGTACTGCCCCATGCCTCAGTGTCCCCATGCCTCAGTGTCCCCGTGCCTCAGTTTCCCCATGCCTCAGTTTCCCTGTGCCTCAATTTCCCTGTGCCTCAGTGTCCCTGTGCCTCAGTGTCCCCGTGCCTCAGTGTCCCCGTGCCTCAGTGTCCCCATGCCTCAGTGTCCCCGTGCCTCAGTTTCCCTGTGCCTCAGTGTTCCCGTGCCTCAGTGTCCCCATGCCTCAGTGTCCCCGTGCCTCAGTTTCCCCGTGCCTCAGTGTCCCCGTGCCTCAGTGTCCCCGTGCCTCAGTTTCCCCGTGCCTCAGTGTCCCCGTGCCTCAGTTTCCCCGTGCCTCAGTTTCCCCGTGCCTCAGTGTCCCCGTGCCTCAGTGTCCCCATGCCTCAGTGTCTCTATGCCTCGGTGTCCCCATGCCTCAGTTTCCCCGTGCCTCAGTTTCCCCGTGCCTCGGTTTCCCCGTGCCTCAGTTTCCCTGTGCCTCAGTGTTCCCGTGCCTCAGTGTCCCCGTGCCTCAGTGTCCCTGTGCCTCAGTTTCCCCGTGCCTCAGTGTCCCTGTGCCTCAGTGTCCCCGTGCCTCGGTTTCCCCGTGCCTCAGTTTCCCCGTGCCTCAGTTTCCCCGTGCCTTGGTGTCCCCGTGCCTCAGTTTCCCCGTGCCTCAGTGTCCCCGTGCCTCAGTGTCCCCATGCCTCAGTTTCCCCGTGCCTCAGTGTCTCTATGCCTCAGTGTCCCCATGCCTCAGTGTCCCTGTGCCTCAGTGTCCCCGTGCCTCAGTTTCCCCGTGCCTCGGTTTCCCCCCGCCGCCGCAGGCGTTCACGCAGAGCCGCCGCTGGCGGGACCACGCCGACATGCTGAAGCAGTACTCGGCGTGCCTGAGCCGCCTGCTGCCGCGCTACAACGTCAGCCAGCCCCAGATCTACTTCGACGTCTGGGTGTCCATCAACGAGCGCTTCCAGCAGAGGTGGGGCCGGGCACGGGGGCACGGGGGGCACAGGACGGGCCGTGGGGGACCCGCGGGTGGGCCTGGGCTGGCACCCCGGGGTGCTGCTGGCAGTTGGGTCTGGGGACGCAGGGACACGGGTGGTGGCTCGTCCCCACAGCTGGACCTGTTGGGGACCCCGCGTGCCCCGCGCTGGGGGCACCGTCACGGCCAGGAGGGGCTTGGGGGCACGCCAGACGTGGGATTTGGGGGACACAGGGTTTGGGGGCACACACGGGATTTGGGGGACACAGGGTTTGGGGGCACACACAGGGTTTGGGGGCACACACGGGATTTGGGGGACACAGGGTTTGGGGGCACACACGGGATTTGGGGGACACAGGGTTTGGGGGCACACACGGGATTTGGGGGACACAGGGTTTGGGGGCACACACGGGATTTGGGGGACACAGGGTTTGGGGGCACACACGGGATTTGGGGGCACATCACAGACAGGATTTGGGGGCACACATGGGATTTGGGGGCACACGTGGGATTTGGGGGCACATCACACACGGGATTTGGGGGCACACGTGGGATTTGGGGGACACAGGGTTTGGGGGCACACGTGGGATTTGGGGGCACACACGGGATTTGGGGGCACACACAGGGTTTGGGGGCACATCACACATAGGCTTTGGGGGCACACACAGGGTTTGGGGGCACACACGTGGGATTTGGGGGCACACGTGGGATTTGGGGGCACATCACAGGGTTTGGGGGCACACACGGGATTTGGGGGCACACACGTGGGATTTGGGGGCACACACGTGGGATTTGGGGGCACACACGGGATTTGGGGGCACACACAGGGTTTGGGGGCATATCACACACAGGGTTTGGGGGCACACACGGGATTTGGGGGCACACACGGGATTTGGGGGCACATCACACATAGGATTTAGGGGCACACACGTGGGATTTGGGGGCACACACAGGGTTTGGGGGCACACACGTGGGATTTGGGGGCACACACAGGGTTTGGGGGCACATCACACATAGGATTTGGGGGCACACATGGGATTTGGGGGCACACACAGGGTTTGGGGGCACATCACACACGGGATTTGGGGGCACACACGGGATTTGGGGGCACACACAGGGTTTGGGGGCACATCACACATAGGATTTGGGGGCACACACAGGGTTTGGGGGCACACACGGGATCCGGGCTCTCTCCCCGTCCCCTCAGGCTCGTGGACCCCCGCGTGGACCTGGTCCGTGCCCCGTGGTCCCCGTGGACCCCCACGCCGTGGCTGCTGCCGCTGCTGGTGGATCTGTCGCCCTGGCGCCAGCGGCTGCAGGAGCTGGAGGCGCAGCTGGACGGACACACGGACGCCGTGTTCATCGCAGACTTCCCCGGTGGGGCCGGGGGGCCAGGGAAGGGGGGACAAAGGGGCCTGGCGTGGGGTGATCCCGAGGTCGAGGGGGTTTTGGGGTCCCTGAGGAGGCAGGGGTGAGGCACGGGGGTCCCGGGTCCGGGTGGGGGTACAGCGCCGGCCGCGTTGCAGGCCTGCACCTGGAGAACTTCGTGAGCGAGGACCTGGGCAACACGAGCCTGCGGGTGCTGCGGGGGCAGGTGCTGGTGGAGCTGGTGGAGCAGCAGCAGAACCGCTCTCTGCACGAGGGCGAGGGGATGCAGGTGAGGCTCGGGGGTCCCGGGGATGCAGGTGAGGCTCGGGGGTCCCGGGGATGCAGGTGAGGCTCGGGGGTCCCGGGGCACTGGGGGTCCCGGGGGCGCTGACGGCCGCTCCCCCAGCTGCCGGCGGGGCAGTACCACAAGGTGCACACGGTGTCCCCCGAGCCCTCGTGCTACATGTACCTGTACGTGAACACCACGGCGCTGGAGCTGGAGCGGAACCTGACGCGGCTGCGGGAGCTGCGGGAGCGCGTGCGCAACGGCACCGGTGAGACCGGGGCGCCCCGGGCAGCTGGGCACCCCGACACCCCACGCCCGGGAACCCGGAATCCTTGCCTCGCTTCCTGGGACCCCGAAATCCCCATCACCCGACGCCCTGGGGGACCCCAAAAGCTCCGTCAGCTCAGCAGGGTCGTGACGAGCCCAGTCCGTGTCACTGGGCTGGGGGGACAGCAGGGTCCCCCAATTCCTGCCACCTCATTCCCTGGCGAGCAACAGCACGGGAGAACGGGTGGGGGGACAGCAGGGTCCCCCAATTCCTGCCACCTCATTCCCTGGCGAGCAACAGCACGGGAGAACGACGGGGACGGCCAGTCCCTGTCACCCAGCTGGGGAGATCACGGAAACATCCCAGCTCCCATCATCACACCGGGGGGTTTTTGGGGACCCCCAGAATCCTGTCACCCAGCTGGGGAGGTCACAGCAATGACCCATCTCCCATCACCGCCCCGGGGGGGTTTTTGGGGACCCCCAGAATTCAATCACCCAGCTGGGGAGGTCACGGAAATGTCCCAGCTCCCATCATCAGACCAGGGGGTTTTTTGGGGACCCCCAGAATCCCCCATCACCTGCATGGGGAGATCACGGCAATGTCCCAGCTCCCATCACCATATCAGGGGGTTTTTTGGGGACCCCCAGAATTCAGTCAGCCAGCTAGGGAGATCAGAGCAATGTCCCATCTCCCATCACTGCCCCGGGGGGCTCGTGGGGACCCCCAGAATTCAGTCACCCAGCTGGGGAGATCAGAGCAATGTCCCATCTCCCATCACCGCCCCGGGGGGTTTTTTGGGGACCCCCAAAATTCAGTCACCCAGCTGGGGAGATCAGAGCAATGTCCCATCTCCCATCACTGCCCCGGGGGGCTCGTGGGGACCCCCAGAATCCCCTGTCACCCAGTTGGGGAGATCACAGCAATGTCCCAGCTCCCATCACCGCCCCGGGGGGTTTTTTGGGGACCCCCAGAATTCAATCACCTGGGGAGATCAGAGCAATGTCCCAGCTCCGATCACCATATCAGGGGGTTTTTTGGGGACCCCCAGAACCCCCCATCACCTGCATGGGGAGGTCACAGCAATGTCCCATCTCCCATCACTGCCCCAGGGGGCTCGTGGGGACCCGCAGAATCCCCTGTCACCCAGTTGGGGAGGTCACAGCAATGTCCCATCTCCCATCACCGCCCCGGGGGGTTTTTTGGGGACCCCCAGAATTCAATCACCTGGGGAGATCAGAGCAATGTCCCATCTCCCATCACCAGACCAGGGGGTTTTTTGGGGACCCCCAGAACCCCCCATCACCTGCATGGGGAGGTCACAGCAATGTCCCATCTCCCATCACTGCCCCAGGGGGCTCGTGGGGACCCCCAGAATCCCCTGTCACCCAGTTGGGGAGGTCACAGCAATGTCCCATCTCCCGTCACCGCCCCGGGGGTCTCATGGGGACCCCCCGAATCGCCGGCACTGAGCCGGGGTGGGGATCACCGGCACCCACGACCCCCCGTCCGTCCCCAGAGCCGGCGCCGCTGCCCCCCGCGCTGCGGCCGCTGCTGGGGGAGCCGCCGCCCGGGGGCAGCCCGGTGGACCCGCTGGTGTCGCTGCTGCTGCGGCGGGAGCGGCGGGAGCGGCGGCGGGAGCGCGGCTCGGGGCCGGCGCGGCGCCTGCGGCGCTTCGTGCGCAGGAAGCTCCTCATCTTCCGCCGCAGGTCAGTGCCGAGCCCCGGGCCGAGCCCCCGGTGCCACCGCTGCCCCCGGTGCCACCGCTGCCCCCGGTGCCACCGCTGTCCCCGGTGCCGTGCCCCCGGTGCCACCGCTGTCCCCGGTGCCGTGCCCCCGGTGCCGAGCCCCCGGTGCCACCGCTGCCCCCGGTGCCACCGCTGTCCCCGGTGCCACCGCTGCCCCCGGTGCCACCGCTGTCCCCGGTGCCGTGCCCCCGGTGCCGAGCCCCCGGTGCCACCGCTGCCCCCGGTGCCACCGCTGTCCCCGGTGCCACCGCTGCCCCCGGTGCCACCGCTGTCCCCGGTGCCGTGCCCCCGGTGCCGAGCCCCCGGTGCCACCGCTGCCCCCGGTGCCACCGCTGCCCCCGGTGCCGAGCCCCCGGTGCCACCGCTGCCCCCGGTGCCACCGCTGCCCCCGGTGCCGAGCCCCCGGTGCCGAGCCCCCGGTGCCACCGCTGCCCCCGGTGCCACCGCTGCCCCCGGTGCCACCGCTGTCCCCGGTGCCACCGCTGCCCCCGGTGCCACCGCTGTCCCCGGTGCCGTGCCCCCGGTGCCGAGCCCCCGGTGCCACCGCTGCCCCCGGTGCCACCGCTGTCCCCGGTGCCACCGCTGCCCCCGGTGCCACCGCTGTCCCCGGTGCCGTGCCCCCGGTGCCGAGCCCCCGGTGCCACCGCTGCCCCCGGTGCCACCGCTGCCCCCGGTGCCGAGCCCCCGGTGCCGAGCCCCCGGTGCCACCGCTGCCCCCGGTGCCACCGCTGTCCCCGGTGCCGAGCCCCCGGTGCCACCGCTGCCCCCGGTGCCACCGCTGCCCCCGGTGCCACCGCTGTCCCCGGTGCCACCGCTGCCCCCGGTGCCCTGCCCCCGGTGCCACCGCTGCCCCCGGTGCCACCGCTGTCCCCGGTGCCGTGCCCCCGGTGCCACCGCTGCCCCCGGTGCCACCGCTGTCCCCGGTGCCACCGCTGCCCCCGGTGCCACCGCTGTCCCCGGTGCCGTGCCCCCGGTGCCACCGCTGCCCCCGGTGCCACCGCTGCCCCCGGTGCCACCGCTGTCCCCGGTGCCACCGCTGTCCCCGGTGCCACCGCTGCCCCCGGTGCCACCGCTGCCCCCGGTGCCACCGCTGTCCCCGGTGCCACCGCTGTCCCCGGTGCCGAGCCCCGGTGCCGTGCCCCCGGTGCCACCGCTGTCCCCGGTGCCACCGCTGTCCCCGGTGCCACCGCTGTCCCCGCAGTGCCCTGATGACGCTGATCGCGCTGCGCAACCTGGCGCTGGGCCGCCCGGCCCCGGAGCGCCTGGCACGGGAGGTGGCCTTCGCCAGCTGGCGCGGCGAGGACGAGGACGAGGAGGAGGCTCGGCCCGAGAGCGACGGGGGAGCCCCGAGGGGCCCCGAGCTCTGAGCACCCCAAATAAACGCGTTTTCGTAAGCCAGAAATCCGCCCGTGCCTCAGTTTCCCCGCACGGGCAGCGCCGCTGCCCTGTGCGCTCCCCGGGCACGTTTCTCCCTTCCTGCTCCATCCATCCCGTCTCCCCCTGTGCCCCCCAAACTCATTTCCCGTCCCTCGGTATTTCCCCAAACCCCTCCTGCCCCAGGGCTCATTCCTGCCCTGTCCACTTCCCCCCACCCAGGACCCTGAGCCTCAGTTTCCCCACACACACCCCTCCCCATCTATCTCCCCCATATCCCACTTTTCCTTGTACCCCAATTTCTCCATCTCCCCGGTGCCTCAGTTTCCAAAATCCCTCAGCTGCCCCCCCACGCGCACTCCAGGTGGCTCCGTCTAACCCATCGCTTTTATTGAGATTCTTTTTCTTTTTTCTTTTAAATTCATTTTTGGATTCTCAGTGGATCAAAACATTCGGACGAAACCTCCCGAAAAGAGTAAAACCGAGAGAAAAAAAAACCAAAAAAATAAAAATCTCTATCCTGAAGGGCAGGAGAAAGGCGCCGCTGCCCCCCAAGGCACTCTGGGGCCGGAGCCCGGGCGGGCAGTAAACAAGCCGGCTTCTCTGTACCACACCGGCCACAGCGCTGTGCCCGGGCACCCGGCGCCCCGCAAACCCAAAGCCGCCCGCTTTCACCCCAAACTGCGGGGGGCGGCGGCAGGGCGGCGGGAGGGGAAGGGGCGGCTTTCTTCAGGGCTCAGGAGCTGCCGGCTGAGCGCGGGGACTTCTCTGTACTCACGCCCCCGCCTCGGCGCACAATAAATACACCAAACCTTCAAGTATCAAGCGCCAAATGCCCCCCCTGTGTCCCCCCACCAAAATCCGGGCAAAGCTGGGGGGTTGGAGGGGTTGTGCAGTTGGGGAGTCATTTCAGCTTTTGGATTAAAACCCCAAAAAAAAAAAAAAAAAAAGAATGTAAAATGTTTTCCTCTGGTACCGAACCCTCTGCGGGGGGGGGGGGTGTTTGAGGGTCGGTTTTAGCGTGTCCCCCCCCCCACCAAAATGTGCATTTTTGGAACAGAAAGAGGTTAAAAATGAGGGTTAAGAACCAAACCCAGCACCAGCGAGGTCCCAGGGGGGTGGGGAGGTGGAATGGGAAGTGTCTTCCCCACCAGCGGGACGGGGGGAGCCAAAAGGAGTATCCTCCCAGTGGAATGGGGACTGTGGGGGGACACACGGGGAGCCACGAGGGGTTTGTGTGTCCCCCCCTGCAGCAGGATGGGGGGGACAGCGGGAGCTAAAATGGGGGGTGTCCCCCTGATGTAGTGGAATTTGGGGAAAAAGGGGAACGGGGAGTGATAAAATGGGGTATCCCCCCACGGCAGGACCGCTGGGACCCAAAACGGGGCGGCCCTGCCACGGTGGGGGCACGGGGAGGGTGAGAGAGGGCACTTGGGCCTTTTTCCCCATCTCACAGCTCGGAGCAAAGAGAGATTTGTTAAAAACCATCCAGAGGGAACGGGGGGCACACGAGGAGGGGCTCCGGGAGAGGCACGTGGTCCCCACACAACCAAAACGATGGTGAGAGACAATGGGGGGCCGGGGGGCCTGGGGGGGCCGGGAGCTCTTTCCCCCAGAGCCCACGGGCTTCTCTGTAACCTACGCCCGCAGGAGTGGGGGGAAAAGCCCTAACAATGCTTTTCTCCTCAGTATTTTAGCTTTTTGGGCACTTCCCAAGGGAAACTGTCCCTACCAAAGTGGCCATAGGCTGCGGTCCTCTGATAGAGGGGCTTCTTCAGATCCAGATCCCTGGAATACACAATTCCCGACTCAGTGAGGCGGCCCCGGGCTCCGGCCTTCGCCCCTTTCCTTCCCTGCCTGGCCGGGGGTTCCGCAGCGGCGCCTCTGCTCCCTCCCGGCCCCGCGGGGCGGTTGGAGCTTCCCCGGGGCCGCGGGCGCTCCCTGGGCGCCGGGGGAGCTCCAAGCGCTCGGCTCCGGCGGATACTTACCCCGTCCGCGCCCCGAGCGCCTTCTCCGTCCGGCCGAGCGGCTCCGCGCTGGGTCCGGGCGCCGGGCGGTCCCCGGGCTGCTCCGGGAGGGACCCCCGCCCGCCCGCCCCCGCACGGCCCCCCGCGCCCGTTACCTGACGATGACCCCGGGGCGCAGGTCGAAGTTCTTCTTGACGATCTCCAGCAGCTCACGCTCGCTCTTCTGCGAGGTGCCGTAGTGGAAGATGGAGATGGACAAGGGGTGCGACACCCCGATGGCGTACGACACCTGCGCGGGGGCGGCTGCGGGTGAGGCCGGGCCCCGGGAGCCCGGCACCCGCCCGGGCCCGGAGCGGCACCCACCTGGACCAGCACCCTGCGGCACAGCCCGGCCTTCACCAGCGACTTGGCCACCCAGCGCGCGGCGTAGGCGGCCGAGCGATCCACCTTGGTGTAGTCCTTGCCCGAGAAGGCGCCGCCGCCGTGCGCGCCCCAGCCCCCGTAGGTGTCCACGATGATCTTGCGGCCCGTCAGCCCCGCGTCACCCTGTTGGGGACAGCAGCGTCACAACCCGTCCGTGCTGTCACCGTGCTGTCACCGTGGTGTGACCGCTGCCACCGTAACCACGCTGACGCTGCCTCCTGTGCGCCATTCCCACCGCCATCGAGGCATCCTAACTGCCACCACTGTGCCACCCTAAGTGGCACCACTGTCACCCCGTAGTCACACTCCATCACTGTGCCCTCACAGCTGTCGTCACCCCCACAGTGCCACCGGTGCCACCACCACGCCGCCGCACCTGGGGCCCGCCGATGACGAAGCGGCCGCTGGGCTGCAGGTGGTAGATGGTGTCGTCGTCCAGGTACTTGGGGGGCACCACGGCCTTGATGACCTTCTCCTTGAGCGCGTCGCGCATCTCGTCCAGGCACACGTCCTCGTCGTGCTGCACCGAGATGACGATGGTGTGCACCCGGATGGGGATCACGGCCCCGCGGTCCTGCATGTACTGCACCGTCACCTGCCGGGGACGCCAGTCAGCGGCGGGCGGGCCCGCGGGGCTCCCGAGGGCCCCGGCCCCGCGGCTCCTCACCTGCGTCTTGGAGTCGGGGCGCAGCCAGGGCAGGGCCCCGCCGCGGCGCAGCTCGGCCAGCTTGGCGTTCAGCTTGTGCGCCAGGACGATGGTCAGGGGCATGCACTCCTCCGTCTCGTCCGTGGCGTAGCCGAACATCAGCCCCTGCGGCGCGGGGACGAGGGGTCACGCCCGGCCCGCGGCCGCGCCGCGGCGGCCCCGCGGCCCCGGCCTCACCTGGTCGCCGGCGCCGATGTCCTCCTCGCTGCGGTCCAGGTGCACGCCCTGGGCGATGTCCGGGGACTGCTGCTCCAGGGCCACCAGCACGTTGCACGTCTTGTAGTCAAACCCTGGGGGGACAGAGGGGCTCCGGTGAGCCGGTGCCAGCCCGCGCGGCCGCGGAGGCGGCGGCGGCGGCCCGGGACGCACCTTTGGAGGAGTCGTCGTAGCCGATGTGCCGGATGGTGTCCCGGACCACCTTCTGGTAGTCCACGTTGGCCCGCGAGGTGATCTCCCCCGCCAGCAGGATCATCCCGGTTTTGGCGACGGTCTCTGCGGGGACAAGGGTGACGTCAGCACGGTGTCACCTCCACGTCACCGCCGGCTGTCCCCCGGCGCCCTTACTCACCGCAGGCCACCTTGGCGTCGGGGTCCTGCTTGAGGTGGGCATCCAGGACAGCATCGCTGATCTGGTCGCAGATTTTATCTGGGGACACGGAGAGCACGAGGCGTCACGGCGGCGTGGGACAGCCCAGCACGGCACAGCCCTTCCTTCCGGAGCCTCCGGCCCAGGGATCGGCGCCCCACAACCCAGGAGCCCCCCAGGGTGCACACAGCCCCCGCCTCTCGCCAGTCTGGAATTCCAGGCACGTCCCAGTTAAGCTCCAGCTCCAGCTAAGCCCTGCGGCACCACTGAGGGGATCGGACCCACATGCCAACTTCCCAAATCCGCAGCGGCTCTGCCTCTGGCCAAAGCTGCCGCAGCCGCGGCCGTGCCCCAGCAGAAGGCAGCTCCCTCCTGCTCCCGGGATGGTTCGTGCGGGTGCGGGTGTCCCGAGGGCCACCCGCGATCCCGGGACTGAAGGTGTCCTTGGCAGCGACCTTCTGGGCAGGTTGTGGGCATAGACAAGGCAGCGCCCAGCTAGCGGGAGGGGAGAAGGATCCCCCGGATGCTTTTTGGTGGGGAAGAGTGAGGAAATGGACCGCAGAGCCTCCTGCGAGCCCCAGAGCAGGCACAGGCTGTGCCCTGGGGTTTGGGGGTTCGAGCCAGGAGGAGCAGAGCTCTGGGGCGCCGCGGGGCCCGAGTGGGATCGGAGCCGATGGGAAGCCGGGAAGTGCCGAGCGCGCCCTGAAAGCGGCTGCTGGAGCTGAGAGGATTCCGGGGTACGGGGTGCGCCCAGGCAGCGGGCGCTGGGCGTTGGCGGCCGCCCCCGCAGATTAACGATTAACGGTCATGTGCCGCGGACCGGCGGGGACAAAGCCCGGGAGAGACCGGCACCGGCCGGTACCGAGCCTGGGGGCTCCGACCACCGCCCAGCTGCGGCGGGACGGCGCATCAGGGGACAGCGCCGGGACTTCATCAGCGGCCGGGCGGCCCCGCCGGGCGCCGTGGGGCGGGCGGAGGGCGACACCGCGGCCCTGCGGCGGGGTGGGGGGGGGGGGTGTGCGGGGGGCACCGGGCCCGCCAGACCGCCGGCACCGGGCGCGGGCACAGCCACGCGGGGGTCCCGCGGGGCGCGGCTGAGTCACGGCTGAGTCACGGCGGCGCGGGCCCGGCCCCGCGGTCCCCCCGTGTCCCGCCCCACGCGGGCGGCACGTGCGCGCCCGGGCCCGCAATGCGGCGAGCGCGCGCCCGCCCCGCGCCGCGCGCGCGCCCGGCCGCGCCCCTCCCCCCGGGCCCACCCGCACTCCCTCCATCCTCATCCTCGCTTCCTTCATCCTCATCCTCACCATCCTCCTCCTCTAACCACCCCCCCCACACACACACACACCCAGCCCCGCCGCCCCCGGCCGCGCCTGCGCGACCGCCGCCCCGCCCAGCCCCGCTCGGCCCGCACCTGGGTGCCCCTCGCCCACGGATTCGGAGGTGAAGAGGAAGGTGCCCTCCTCGATGAACACCTCGTGGAAACCGTTGAGTTGCCCGTTCATGGCGGCGCGATGGGCGGCGACAGGCGGAAGGGGAAAGCGGGAAAGAACAAGAGCGACGGAACCCGAGCGCGGCGGCGATGGACTGAACGCGGCCCCGAGCGCGCCGCCTCTAATTATAGCCTTCTCGCCCCGCCCCGCTGCTGCTCCCAGCCAATGGCGAGCGTCATACGGGCCACGGGGGCGAGGGCCACAACCACTGCAGTCGGGCAGGGGGAGCACGTTACGTAACGCGGAGCTTGGGCTCAACCCCCGGGGCAGTCCTTAGCGCCCCGCCGCCGGCCGGGCACGTACCGGCGTTAAACCGCCGGCCAGGCCGTCTCCTCGGCCCCGCACGGCACAAGGCTGTGGGCGGACACTGATGGCCCCGCCGTACCCTCCCGTGCTGTCTGCATGGCGTCTCCCGCGCGGCCCGGCACCTCGAGGCGCGCGGCAGCGCACGCATGCGCCCGGCGGCGGCAGGGAGCGCGCGTGCGCCGTGCGCGGCCCGCGGGCGGCGAGGACGGCCCCGCCCCCCCGCCGCCATCTTGCGCAGGCCGGCGTCGCCATTGTGCGACCTCGGGCCCGCGGGGACCGACCCCGGCCCGCCCGGGCCGTGGCCCCGCTCACAAGCGGCCCCGCCGCTACCCCGGCCGCTGCGGGGCGGCGGGGCGGCCCTGAGCCCGGGCACGGCCGTGGTGGCGCCCTCGGCCCTTGGGGCCACTTGACGCCTGATGCAACCGGCGCCCGGTGTTGCCAGAGCAGGAGCGGCCCCGGCTCCAGCTCCCCCCGTCACCGGCTCGGGGCGGCCCCGTGTCCCGCTGGAACATCCGGGGCTCGGCGGGAGCTGGGGCAGGGCCCACGTGGGCAGGGCAGAGCGACACCCAGGACTGAGACAGACAGACAGACAGAGGGATGGCGATCCCCCACAGCCAGACCCGCCGGGCTCTCAGCCCCAGCTGCTGTCCGTGTGTCTGCGGGCGGACGGACAGACACACAGACACCCCCGTGTCCCCGCCAGGACAGACGGACACGGCCGGCCATGTGCTCCCGGGAGGCGGGGCCGAGGCACGCCCCACCCACCCTCATTTGCATAGTGGACGGTGCTTCCTCCCCTCCCCTCCCGCAGCACTGGAGACCGTCTGGATTTTTGTAAAAAATGGTTTATGGGTTCCACTTTTGTATAAAACGCAGGGGCGACCGAGCCACTCGCCCACCCCCAGCTGCCGCCCCACAGCCCGCGGTGTGTCCTACTCAGAACCTAAACCCATCCCAATGCTTCCTCTACAGTCAATCCTCTATGCTCTTCCTTTGAACTATTCCTTAAAAAAATCCCTGGTGTCCCCGAGACGTTCCTGTGCCCAGGTACAGGACGACGACCGGGGGATCCAGAGCCGCGCTCCCTCTACGCCGTCTTCTGCTGCCCCTTCTTTCCAATCAGAGACTTGTGGATGTGGGGGATGACACCTGCGGAGAGCGGGGCAGAAATCCAGTCACGTCACCTGCGGAACTCCCCAGAATCTCCAAAAACCCCCCAACTCCCCATTCCGTGAGCGTCAGGCGGGTCCCCAAGCAGCGAGCCCGTGCTCTTGTCCCCGGTTCCCACTTGGTCTCCCCTGCCAACGCCCCCCGCGGGACCAGGCCCACCTCCACCAGCGATGGTGGCTTTGATCAGCGAGTCCAGCTCCTCGTCGCCGCGGATGGCCAGCTGCAGGTGCCGGGGCGTGATCCGCTTCACTTTGAGATCCTTGGAAGCGTTCCCGGCCAGCTCCAGCACCTGCAGGACAGCGGAGGAGGCGGGAGTGGCGGGCCGGCCGCGGAGCCGCGGGCCTGGGCGGGGGCAGGTCCTACCTCAGCCGTCAGGTACTCCAGGATGGCCGCGCTGTACACGGCTGCCGTGGCTCCCACGCGCCCGTGGCTGGTGGTCCGAGTCTTCAGGTGCCTGTGGATGCGGCCGACTGGGAACTGGGGGGCAATTAACGACCTCGTTAATACCTGCAGCCCCCCCAGGGTGCACATTTACACCCTGCACTGCTGGGCTGGGCTGTGGGAGCAACCCTCCAGGCAGATCATTATCCAATTTATTTATTATTTCATATATAATATATATTAATATATTATATAACTAATAGTATATATTATGTTAACCTATTATATAACCTACTATATGTATTACAGTTAATCACTACCCAATTTATTACTTGCTAATATATTATATATAATATACTACAAATATTACAATTAATCAGTATCAAATTTATTTATTTCATATATAATATTTATTAATATATTATACAATTAATATATATTATGTTAATAGATATAACCTACTATATATTCCAGTTAATCACTATCCAATTTATTTATTACTTGTTAATATATTATATATACTACATATATTACAATGAATCACTATGCTATTTACTTGTTACTTGTCAATATATTATATATATAATCTACTACATATATTACAATTAATCGCTACCCAATTTATTACTTGTTAATATATAATCTACTATATATATTACAATTAATATATCATATCAATATATGTTATTATAATCCTTTATATTGTGATATATATTGTAATTATAACAATTTAGTAAAATTTAGACATTTTAAATCTTGCACGGCATAAAAATAATTGTATTTTGATTATAATACTTATTAATTAAAAGATATAACCAATTACTTCTCCCAGTTAATCCCCCCATCCTCTGCGTCCCACCCGACAGCCCGCCCGGGGCTCCTCGTGGCTCCACGAGGCTCCCGGTGCCAAAATCGCCCGTTCTGACCCCAAAGCAGAGGCCCGGGGCGCCGTACCTGCAGCCCGGCCCTCTGGGAGCGCGACACGGCCTTGGCCTTGGCCTTGCCGCTGTCCTTGCCCGCCTTGCCGCCAGCCTGGGAGAGAAAGGGGCCTGTTAATTAATCTAATCACTGCCTGAATCCAAACAATCTCGTTAATTCTAAGCCAGAGGGACCTGCTGCAGGATAAGCTGGCAGCTCCCTGGCAACTCTCGAGCCACGCAGATCCAAGAGGATAAACAAGGGATGTTTTCAGGGTGCAGCAGCTGCTCCCTCGCCCCGGGGTCTCACCCTGCTGCCACTGCTCCCAGTACTTCCCAGAAAATGCCAAATGGGGGGGAAACAGCCCAAAATCCCATTGTTGAGCCTTTTTTCCCCAGCAGCTGTGAGCCCAGTTTGTTTTCAGATGCGATTTCCCCACGGGCTGACGCTGGGCAGCAGGCAGGGCACTGCTCCTCACATGGGAATGTGAATCCCGTGGGATCGGGGCAATTCCCCTCCTCCAGCAGAGTGGGAACCCAGCCCGGGGCCCCAGGCACGGTGGGTTTAACCAAAACCACGGTGCACGGGGTGGAAATGCCACAGCCAAGAGTTGGGGAGCTGCCGAGTAACACGGAAGAGCCGAGCACGCCTTTGCTGGGCTCTCCCATCCGCTGCCAGGAAATCCACGGATTCCAGGGATTTGGGAAGACCCCATGACATCATTAATCACTAATGAGGGTTCCTAATGAAGGTGAGAGCTACGGGTGACGCAGGAAAGCAGAGGGAGCTGCACCCTCCCCGTGGGAAAGACGTCAGCAACCCAAAATCTGCTCTAGGTGAAAAAAAACAGGGATAACAATCCCCAAAAATAAATTTTCTAACCCACAGAAATACAAGGAACAAGAGCAGAGGGAGACAGGAGCCTGAAAACACCCTGGATACTCACAATCCCTCTTTTTCTAGAATATATTGATCCCACAATCCCCATCCCCTCTAAAAAGGAGGAATTTTGGCTCCCGGTGAGGGAGCTGAAAGGATTCAGACATGCCAGGAGAGGAAGTTGAACAGGTTAATCCTTAAAACAAGATCCTGGTTAACCTGGGAATGTCCAAGATCTGGGTCCCATCCCAGCCAGGTGGGAGTTAAAACCAGGTTCAGTTCAAACACTGGGAAAAAATTAGTCAGGAGGGGGCATTAATTAATCCCGAGGTGATTAAAGCAAGCAGGGGGCAGCGGGTGAGGCCATGGGGGACCCAGCAAATCCACTCTGCAGGAGTTACTTCCATCAGGAGAAAACATCACTCCACCAAACTGCTGAACTCAAGGAGGGCATTTTGGGGGGTGGATTTGAGATTTATGGGGAAGAAAGGGGGAGGCAAGGGGGATTTGTGGACATTTCCTTGCTCCAGGAATAAAAGGCAGCGTTGGGAAGAGCACTGGCTGTTCCCACTGAGGGCTCTTATCCGCCAGCTGTGAAGTTTCCCACTGCCCCAGCAGGTTTTCCAGCTCGGAGCTGCTGCCTGAGACATCTTCATGGCAGGGGGCTGACTAGGAAGAGCAAGAAAGGGCTCCTGGACTCCTCCCTCCTGAGGGGGCAGTCCCGAGGAATTCTCTCCTCACCCTCTGCGTTGGGACAATCCTTGTAGCATCTCCATCCCTCCTCTCCACCCCAGCCCCTCGCTGGGAGCACATTCCCGTGCTAAATCCTAAATCCCGCCTGGGTCTGACCCCGGGAGCGAATTCCCGTGCTAAATCCTCCCTGGGTCTGACCTGCTGGTTTCTTTTTTGTTTTGTTTTTTTTTCATATTGCTTCAAACAGGACAAAACCCCTCCAAGCAGCAACTTCTTATCTCGAGCCGCACATTCCCAGACATCCCCGAGCGCAAGTTCTTGGCGGCGGCAGGAGTTGCATAATCCAACGGTGTTTCCACTAGCGCGGAGGGACCCCCCCGAGCCCACCTGTGGATCCGCGGAACCCCCCAAGCCCCCCGGAGATCCACAGCACCGCTCCTGCGGATCCACAGGGTATCTCCGGAGAACGCGGGGACCGCTCGGACCCCCTGCAAACCCACAGGAAGCCCCCGCGGAACCACAGAACCCCCTCAGCGACCCTGCAGATCCACGGAACGCCGTGACCCCATCCCCCTGCCCGCCTCCGCTGACAGCTCCGGGCTCCGCTCCCCCCGTTCCCCCCACGGGGCCACAGCAACGGGGCACCGGGGAGAGCGACCCGCCCGTTCCTCCCCGTCCGGACCGGGCCGTTTCCGCGGGAAGCTGAGAGATCCCGCGGCAGCCCGGAGAAGGCGCCGGGCGGTTTGACAGACCCCGCTCGGGCCCCTCGACCGCCGCTCCCCCCACGGCGGCCGCTTCCTCCCGGCCAACCGGCACAAACCGCGGCCGCGGAGACACCGGCCGCCACCGCGCCGCTCTGACAGCGCTGCAGCGCACCGCCGGGGCCGGATCTGGAGGGCAGGACAAACTCCCTCCCCGGGAACAGGGGCGCAGCGGCCACGGGGCACCGGGGGAAGCGCCGGGCCGGACCCAAGGTCACGGACCGGGGCCCGGCCCCAGCTGACAGCGGCGCCCATTGGCGGCCCCACGGGGCCCGGCCGCGCTGTCCCGGCCGGCCCCCCGAGTCCCGAGCCGCTCTGCTGCCCCTGCCCTCACCATGGTGCCGCCGCCGCCGTCCGAGCCCCAGAGCCGCCGCCGCGCCCGACCCGCCTCAGGAGCCGCCAGACAATGACCCGCCCGGGCGGGGGCGGCGGGCCGCGCCGCGCCGCGCCCAATCACCACCTGCAATACTAGTTTGAACATCCTGCGGCACCCAATGAGCGAGCCGCTTCTTTCGCCGTCCATCACGGGCTCCGCCCCGCGGCTCGTTTAACGGCTGTGTTGCCTTTGCACACGGCACGCAGCGGGGTGAGGGCGGGGCGCGCTCGCTGCGGTGACGTCACTGCCCGGCCAATAGCAACAGCGAGCACCGCGGGGGGAGGCGGGGCTATGGTGATAGGCAGTTGACTGAGCCAATCGAGAGCGGGCGGTGTTTCCCGCCCATTCCACGGCTCCGCCCCGGGCCGTGTTTGTGTGAGGGAGCCGGGAGGGGGCGGCCGTGAGGGGGCGCGGGCGGCGGGGCAGTGGCGGCTCCGGGTTCGCTCCCGACACGGCCCGGCCCTGCTCGGGGCCGAGCGGGGACCGCGCCCGGGATTCCCTGCCCCGCCGTGTGTCCCGGGGGCGGTACATCCCCGTAGGATGAGTGAGAAGGGCAGCGGTCCTGCGGTAACGCGGACCCTGAGCGGCCGAAGGGTCTGTCAGTGGTGACAGCAGGTGGCCACAAAAAGCCCCAAACTCCCCGGCACTGCTGGGGGGAAGAGGGCCCCTTTTCGCACAAACATACCCACCGAATAAAAACCCGGTTCCTCACGGCGGGCCCCGCTCAGTGCCGGATGGAGCCTGGCTCTGGGGCTAGCGGAGGTTGTAAACGCAGCCGGGGATTCGGCAGCGAGGCTCGGTGCCGGGCAGCGGCTCGGCGCTGTGGGCGCCACGGCCTGCCCGTCCCGCCGTGCCTCAGTTTCCCTCCCGCACCGTGCCCGCCGCTGCCGCTCTGCCGGGGGCTGCGGGCGGCCCCGGCCCCGCGCCCACCCTGCTCGGGCACCCGCTCCCGGTGCCCGCGGCGTGCCCCCCGAGCCGCAGCCGCCCTCCCTGCCCCGCGGCACGGGCTGGGCGAGGAGGAGGAGGAGGAAGGCAGCTGTCACTGAGCCTGCCCTGCCTGGCCGGGGGCGCGGCAGCTGCCCCGGGAGCGCCGCACCTGCCGCGGGCCGGGCCCGCCGGCTGCCCCCGGGGCCCCTCCAGCTGTCCCCGGCTCCCCGAGCCCCGCGGCCAGCCCGGGGGGAGCCGCGGCAGCTGCGGGGCGCGGAGGGGCCGCGGACGGCGCCGGGGAGCCGGAGGAGCGGCCCCGCGGCCGCGGGGATGGGTGGCCGGGATGGGGAGCAGCCGCGGGGCCGCTCGGGGGTCGCGCCCGGCCCCGGTGGCGGCGGCGGCGGCGGCGGCGGCTCATGCGCAGGCGGGTCCCGCGTGTCCTCAGATGAGCCCGAGCCCGCAGGGAGCCGCAGCGCGGCGGGCGGGGGCTGCGGCAGCGCCGGGGGACGGCACGGGCACGGCACCGGGCACGGCACGGGCACGGCACCGGCCACGGCACCGGGCACGGCACCGGCACGGCACCGGGCACGGCACGGGCACAGAACCGGCACGGGCACAGCACCGGGCACGGCACCGGGCACGGCACCGGGCACAGAACCGGCACGGGCACAGCACCGGGCACGGCACCGGGCACGCACCGGGCACGGCACTGGGCACGGCACCGGCACGGCACGGGCACGGCACCGGGCACAGCACCGGGCACGGCACCGGGCACGGCACGGGCACGGCACCGGGCACAGCACCGGGCACCGGGCACGGCACGGGCACGGCACGGGCACGGAACCGGGCACGGAACCGGGCACAGCACCGGGCATGGCACCGGGCACGGCACCGGGCACAGCACGGGCACAGCACCGGCACGTCACCGGGCACGCACCGGGCACGGCACGGGCACGGCACCGGGCACAGCACCGGGCACGGCACGGGCACGGCACCGGGCACAGCACCGGGCACCGGGCACGGCACGGGCACGGCACCGGGCACGCACCGGGCACGCACCGGGCACCGGGCACACCCCAGCCCCCGGGGCACAACCGTGCGATGGCACACGGGGCTGTCACACCTGTGCACACGCAGCACACACGGGCCACGCCAAACGCTCCCCGCCTCCCACCGTGTGGTGGCACACACGCCTTACACACGCTTTACACACGCACACCACGGCCATAGAATCGCTTTATACACGCCTCACACACGCTTTACACACGCACACCACGGCCATAGAATCGCTTTATACACGCCTCACACACGCTTTACACACGCACACCACGGCCATAGAATCGCTTTATACACGCCTCACACACGCTTTACACACGCACACCACGGCCATAGAATCGCTTTATACACGCCTTACACGCACAGAGCCGTGCGATGCACGCACACCTCACACACACCCACACACACACGCTGCACCGTGCACACGCCAGCCCGAGCTGTGACACAACGTGCCTATGGCACGCCAGACCTGCTCCCTCCCCGCCGTGCCGGTACCTCACGCCCCCGGCTCCCCCGAGTCGCAGGACACGATGGGGACCCCATCCCCGTTTGTGCCCTCAGGACATCCTGAATGTCCCTGTAGTGCCACGGGGTGACCAGCCCACCCCTCACCACCACGGTGGCACCAGCTCCACCCTCCCGGGCCCCCCACGGCACCCCAAGGAGCAAGTCGGGCCCGGGCTGGTTTTCATTCACTTTTCCGCATACTTTATTTGTTACAAACATACAATTCTTTAAATATAGACTGTAAAACTCCATTTGCAAAAATCTGCTACGTCAGGAGTGCTCGGAGCAGGAGGAGTTCGTCGCGTCGGCCTCGTCTGCGCTAGTGGTAACACCCAGGACCTGCCTCCGGCCCCTGGAGCCGCCCCGCCGGCCGCAGGGAAGGGACACGGGGGCCCCGGCCCCCCCGGCCGCCTAAAGTGCAGGTTTGCTTTAGTTTTTGTTTTTCTTTCATTAAAAAAATAACAGGAATAAAACTTTCTTTTTTTTTTTTTTCTCTTTTCGGCAAAGGGACGTCATGGCGAGCGCTCGGGGAGGGAAGTGGCGCTCCCGGGATCCGCTGCTCCGAGGAGGATCCGGTGCTCGGAGGAGGACCCAACATTCATGGGATCCAGTTCTCAGAGGATCCAACTCTCCGAGGAGGACCTGCTGCTTGGAGAAGAGCCCAGCTCTAAGAGGGGGCTCTAGTGTTTGAAGGACCCAACTCTCAGAAGATCCAACTTGGAGGAGGATGTGGCTCCTGGAGGAGGATCCAGCACTCAGAGAAGGATCTGGTGCTCAGAGGATCCAGCTCTTGGAGGATCCAGTTCTTGAAGGATCCCGCTCTCGAAGGAGGATCGGGCGCTCAGAGGATCCAGCTTTTGGAAGATACAATTCTTGGAGGACCCAGCCGTCAGCGGATCCAACCCTGGGAGCGCCTGGCTCTTGAGAAGGACCCGGCGCTCTCCGCGCCGCTGCTGTCCCCGCGCCCGCGTGCCGGAGCCGCTCTCAGCCCCCGGGGACCCCAGGCCGTGCCGTGCCGTGCCGTGCCGTGCCGTGCCGTGCCGTGCCGTGCCGCGCTCCTCCGGCCCTCCCGCCCGGATCCGCCTTCTCCCGCCAACGCCCAGCCGCCCCGGCTCTACCGGCTCCGCGAGGATGAGGAGGGCGAGGAGGCAATGGCCTCGCCCTGCAGGAACATCTGGGAGCATCCACGGAGCCAGCTGGGACTTCCCACCGGGAAGACCTGCTGAGCTCCGTGGTGCACCACCCTGCGTACCCCCAGTGCTCCCTCAGCTGCTTCTTTTAAAAGCTCTTCCAGTTTTTTTGTGATTTTTTCCCACTTTTTGCTTTTTTTATGAGAGGCCAGTGAGGGGTTGGGTTGGTTTAGTCACCAACATGAGGAGCCACCCAAAGCATGGCCCCCCAAAGCATCCCCCACTGCCCCCAAGTCACCTGGAAACGAGGCAGGGGAATCCGAATTTTCTTCCGTATTTTTTAGGGCAAAAAGAGCTGAAGCTGTTTGAACTTGCCCTGGAAGCACCACCCGCTCCAGACCCAGCCATTTGGGGTATTTTCCAGTGGGTTTTGGGGCATTGTACAAGACTTCCAACATTCTGTCTGTACAGCCATCATCGCGTTCTCCGTCAGCCCCTCTGGGGCAGCAAAGCTGGAAGTACCAGGAATTTGGGATATTTTTCTCCCTATTTGTGGTTTAAAAAATAAAAACTAAAAAAAAACAAAACAAAACAAAACAACAAAAAAAAATCAACCCAAAAAAAGCAATTTGCCCATTTTCTACAGAATTCAACCCAAAACCCAACCGAATCTGAGCTATGTACACACAGCCACGTCTATACACACAGAGATGGGAAGGGGGTTCAGGGGAGATGCCGGCGTTGTCCCGCTTTCCTGGGAAACACCCAATGCCTCCTGGGGGGCTCCAAGACAAAAACCCACCAAAACTGCCCCCCAAGATCCCCTCTGCCATGGCAGCCCCCACAGCCGCTCCCCTCGCTCCAGCTGGCACCTCAAATCCCCTTTTTTTCCCTATTTTATCTCATTTTGCCTGTTTTTTCCGCTGTATTCCCCGACGTGCTCTGCTCTTCCCACCCAAATGGAGCTGTGGGAGGTTGTGTCCATGGATCCGGCGCTTCTCTGGCCAGGAAAGGCTCCCTGAGCCAACGCCGGGAGCTGCTTTTTTGGGTTTATTACTGGATTTTGGTGGTTTTGCCTGGTTTTTTTTCCTTTTCCGTGTATTTCTAGCCCGCTCCCCAGAGCAGGGCCGGGCCAGCAGCAATTCTGCCGCTCTCCCAGAGTAGAAATAAGGCTAAATCACCACAATTCAGCCAAAAGAAAGAAACCCAAAGGAATATATATATATTTATATATATATATATATATATATATCTCTCATCCTCTTCAAAAATAAAAGGAGAGGTCCCGCGGCTGGACGCCGGTGAGTCCCGCGGAGCTGGGAGCGTTTTTCCCCCAAATCCGTCGTCGCCGTCGTGGTTTATGGTTTTTCTCCGTGGCAAAGAACACAGGACCAGGAGTATGGGTGGATACAGCAGGAATTCACCGGAAAGAGCTGCCTGAGGGTACAAAATACAGTACGGACACATCGGCCATCGAGGAAGGACTATTGCTCCCGAGTGAGTGAGTGAGGGATCCGGGTCCTTTGCGACGGAGAAGGCTTAAAAACGGGATAAACGGAAGAAATTCTCTTTAAAAATCCCTTTAAAAAGAGCAGCGGGAGCAGCGGGGTGGGGCCGGCCGGTGGACGGATGGACAGCGGCGTGGGGGGTCCCCCAGGGCTCTGCGGCTGTTCCTCGCTTCCCAATAAATACGGAGAGAGGGAGATGCCGGATCCGTGGTAATAAATTAAGGAGGCAGCTGATTGGGCTCCCAAAAATGGATTAAAAGGAAAAAAAAAAAAAAAGAAAAGTCCTAGAAGTGGTGAAACCGTTGGAGAAGAGGCAAAACTTTGGAATGAGAGCGATGGAGTTCAAGAGTTATGGGAAAACGGGGTGAAAAACCGGAATTCTGTACAGGGCAGGACTGAGCTGAGGGAGTGAAAAGAATTAAAAAAAAAAAAAAAAAAAAAGACTATTTGAGAGTGGAAAAATGTGTTTAATAGGAGGTGGCTGGAGGGACCAGGCGGCGCCAGGGCCGGGCCCAGGGGGGCAAAAAAAGACAAAAGGAGGCAAAAAATAACAATGAACCTCCAAAATCCACCCCCAAGGTGCCGGGGCCGGGCGTGGCCACGGATTTGGGGCCGGAAAATCCAATTTGGGTGAAGCCAAGGGGCGGATTCCGGCGGGTCCTGGTGAAACGGGGCCGGAGGCGCCTTATTTGGAGAGAAGGGGAAGATGGTTCGCCCTGTCGAGTTTTTCCTTGTGCTTTGTGCCGGCGCCTCCCCCTTCCCGGCGGGAAATGGGGAGGGGGGGGGAAAAACGGTCAGAAATCGGCAAAACCGAGGAAATCTTCCCTAATTGCCAGGGAGCCGCCAGCTCGGGGCGGGTTCCAGTTCGGGCGCCCGGAGTTTGCATCCCGGAAAAAAAAAAAACCCAACCAAAAACCAAGGACAAAAAAAAATACCAACAACCCAAAAAGAAAAAGAAAAAAAAACCAAAAAAAAAATAACGTGGAAAGAGGAGAAAAGGAAAAAATCCAAAAGGAAAATGAAGGGAAAATCACAAGCCGAGGGAACGGCCGTTGGTCCAAGGTGCCTCCGGTGCCCCCCTCCCCTCCCCCGGCGCCGCCGCCGCCGCTCGGCTCCGGCCGCGCTGGTTTCGGTGGGGGGCACCGGGAGGGGAGGGGGCTGCGGGAGCCCCCCTGCCCCCCCCCAGAGCAGCGAGTCCTGGGGTCGGGGGTCCCACGGCGGGAGCCGGGGAGGGGGCGGGGGGGCCGCGGCACGGTCGGGCCGGTTTCTCTCTCTCCGGTGGCGGCAGGAGGGGGGGCTCGGGGGCTCGGGGACCCCCGTGCCCCACCGCTGCTGGGAGGGGGGGGGGGCTCGGGGACCCCTTCGTCCCATTGCCGGGAGCGGGGACCCGGGGGTTGGGGGACCCCTCGGCCCCGTCGCTGGGAGGGGGGATCGGGGACCCGTTCGCCCCGGGGCTCGGGGGGGTGGTGGGGGGCCGGCGTCGGGGTCGAGGGCTGGGGGGGATCGGCTCAGTCGTCGTCCACGTCGTCGCCGTCGGAGTCGTCACCGGCGCCGCTGCCGCTGCCCGGCCCCGGCGGGCCGGCGCGCCGGTCGTAGAGCTTGTCCCGCTGGCGCTCCTGGATGTCGCGCATCTCCTCGGCGTAGCGGCAGAAGGCGCCGCCGAACTTGGCCCAGGCCTTGTAGGGGACGGTGATGGCGTTGCGGTAGGACGGCTTCACCTCGCTGACCCGCAGGAACACCCCGTACTTGTTGCAGCCCACGTCGAAGAAGAAGCGCTTGGAGTCCACGGTGATGGACGTGCCCTCGGGCAGCTCCCCGTAGAGCCCCCCGCCGCCCGGGCCGCCGCCGCCGGGGCCGCCCAGCTCGTCCTCCTCGCCGCCGTAGTCGTCGATGAGCTTGGCCAGGGCGTCGCGGAACTCGATGAGGCCCTGCGCGGGCAGCGCGATGGTCTGGCCGCTCTGCAGCCCGGGCGGGCCGCCCGCGAAGCCGCCCGGGCCGCCGGGGCCGCGGTTCACGGTCTGGCGGATGCGCAGGAAGCGCCCGCGCTGGTTCTCCTTCAGGTCCAGGTAGTACTTGCGGTTCTCCCGCACCAGGAACTCGCTCTTGAGGGCGCGGCGGGGCCCGGCGCCGTCCTCGCCCGGCGGCCCCGCGGCCTGCGCCAGCTGCTCGGGGCTGGACGGGCCCAGCTGCGCGTAGTGCTCGATGAAGTCGCCCAGGTAGTCGCGGAACTCGGCGGCCACGGCCATGGAGAGCGTCAGGCGGCTCTTGGAGCCGCCCGCGCCCACCTCGGCGATCTTGAGGAAGCGGCCCTTGGCGTTCTGCTTCACGTCCAGGTAGAAGCGCTTGTTCTGGATGTCCAGCCGCTTGGACGCCAGCTCCTGCGTCTCCTGCTCGGGGCCGGCCGCGCCGCCGCCGCCGGGCCCCGCGGCCGGGCCGGCCCCCCCCGCCCCGCCGCGGGCGGTCCCGAACCCGCCGCCGCCGCCGCCGCCGCGCTCGCTGCCGCTGTCCCCGTCCGCCATCTTGTCCGCCCGCCCCGCGCGCCGCCCGCTTCCGGCCCCGCTGCGACACCGCTGACGTCACCGCCGCACCGCCGCCGTCACGTGCGCCGGCGGCCCCGCCCGCCGCGTCCCCGCGCGCCCCCGGCGAAGCTCCGCCCACCCAGCGCTGGCCCCGCCCCGCAGCCCCCTCCCCTCCAATCCCGTCCCTCCGAGTCCCGCCCCCAGCTGTCGGTCATCATCGCCACGCCTCCCATTGGTCTCCGGGCCCGGGCCCCGCCCCGCAGCCCCCTCCCCTCCATTGGGCGCAGAGCTCGGCTGTCAGTCATGGCCACGGCTGGCTCCGATTGGCCAATGCGGCCCGGGGCCCCTTCACTGAGCGCAGATTCCCGCCCTTCGCTGCTGTCAGTCACGGCCTCCCGCCGCCCCCATTGGCCAGCGGGGCTCAGGCTCCGCCCCCTCCAGCCGGGGATGCATGACGTCATGGCCATGCAGCGTGACGTCATCCATGACATCACAGCTGGCCCGCAGCGCTGGGGCCGCAGGTCGGACAAGCGACGTCAGCCCCGAGCCCCCAGCGGGGCAGAACTGGGAGAGCGCCCGAGGGAGCCCGGGGGGGACCACCCTGAAAGGACACCCGGGACCGCCCGGGGAACTCCTGAGGCCACCTGGGATCACCTGAGAACCTCTGGGGATCTCCTGAGGCCACCTGAGATCACCTGAGAACCTCTGGGGATCTCCTGAGGCCACCTGGGATCCCCTGAGAACCTCTGGGGATCTCCTGAGGCCACCTGGGATCACCTGAGAACCTCTGGGGATCTCCTGGGAGCACCTGGGGAACCCCTGAGAACCTCTGGGGATCTCCTGAGGCCACCTGGGATCACCTGAGAACCTCTGGGGATCTCCTGAGGCCACCTGGGATCACCTGAGAACCTCTGGGGATCTCCTGAGGCCACCTGGGGAACCCCTGAGAACCTCTGGGGATCTCCTCGGAGCCTCCAGGGAATTCCTGAGGCCACTTGGGATCTCCTGTAGCCATTTGGGACCTCCTGGGAGCCTTCGGGCACCTCCTGTATCCACTTGGGACCTCCTGGGACCAACCCACCCCCTCAGTGCCCAGGGGCTCCTTTTGGGGCTGGGGACACCCAAAGGGGACAAAGCAGCATCGGGACCCACTGGGGGCTTTCCCCACCCAGCCCCAGAGCAGAGGCACAGTCAGACGGGGTCCCCCCACCCCAAATCCCACTCCCAGGCCGTGGTGTCCCCCCAGACCCCCACGTCCCCCCCTGGTCACGGTGACACCACCACGGCCCCATCCCCCAGCATAGACAGAGGCAGCTCTCCACACAAACTCTTTATAGGGGGACCCCGGGAGGGGACCCCTGCCCCTCAGCAGGGATCAGATGGTGGGGGGGGTCCCTCGTGGGGATCAGTTTGTGGGGCGGGGTCCCTCATGGGGATCCGTTTGTGGGGCGGGGTCCCTCGTGGGGATCTGTTTTTGGGGAGGGGTCCCTCGTGGGGATCGGTTTTTGGGGCGGGGTCCCTCAGTGGGGCAGCTCGTGCGGGATCAGTTTGTAGTGGGCGCCGCAGGAGGGGCAGCGCTGGGCCTCGCCCTTGTGCAGCCAGAACCAAACCACGTAGCTGTTGTCCTCCTCACCTGGGGACACAGGGACGGCGTGGGACACACGGACAGGGGACACAGGGACAGAGGGACAGGGTGGGATGGGGACAGGTTTAGAGGGACGGGACAAGCACAGAAGGGGATGGACAAACGGACGAGGGACAGGAATGGACACACGGACAGCCTGGACAGGCACGGGTGGGAGGAGGGACGCACGGACAGGAAAAGGACAGAGACACAGACAGACGGGCCGTGCACACCGGCAGGAGAAGGACAGACACATGCACACACGGGGACGGACAGACAGCCACAGGGATGGGCACAGGGACACAGGACGGACAGATGGACATGGGGATGGATGGACACACGGCCATAGGGATGGACCCACAGACAGGACAGACACACGGACGCGGGGCCGGGGGCACTCACAGACGCAGCCCACGATGCGCCTGTTGGTGATGGAGGGCACGAGGTTCGGGTCCTCCCTGGTGCCCGCGTAGCGCTTGGGCCGGAACATGCTGTAGGGGTCCTGCGGGCAGGGGCACCCCGGGCGCTGAGCACCCCCAGAGCCCAAACCCAGCACCCCCTGACCCCAAACCCAGCACCCCCAGAGCCCAAACCCAGCACCCCCAGACCCCAAACCCAGCACCCCCAGAGCCCAAACCCAGCACCCCCAGACCCCAAACCCAGCACCCCCAGAGCCCAAACCCAGCACCCCCAGACCCCAAACCCAGCACCCCCAAAGCCCCCAGCCCTCAAACCCCAAACCCAGCACCCCCAGACCCCAAACCCAGCACCCCCAGACCCCAAACCCAGCCCCCAGACCCCAAACCCAGCACCACCTGACCCCAAACCCAGCACCACCTGACCCCAAACCCAGCCCCCAGAGCCCAAACCCAGCCCCCAGACCCCAAACCCAGCACCCCCAGAGCCCAAACCGAGCACCCCCAGCCCCCTGTGGCCACACTCCCCAGCCCCCCAGAGCTGGCACACCCCTCCAGGTGACCCCGCCACCCCCCACCCCGGGACCCCCAGATCTTCTCCCCCTGACCCCCTCCCCACCACGGGCACCCCGAAACAAGCCCGGAACGCCCCGCGGCTCCCCCGAGGGGAGCTCCCTGCTCCCCTCCGCCGCTCTGCGCCCCTCCGGGGCCGGCCGAACCCCGGAACCGCCCCGGAGCCCCCGGCACTCACCAGACCCTTGTTCATGGCCTCCATCACCTTCCGCTCCATGCCGGTCGCCTGCTCCTCATCGCTGGCCAGGTTCCCTGCGGGGCGCGGTCACACCGGGCGCACACACCGCGCCCGCGCCCCCCGCTCCATCCCCGCTCCCCCCGCTCCATCCCCGTTCCCCCCGCTCCATCCCCGCTCCATCCCCGCTCCCCCCGCTCCATCCCCGTTCCTCCCGTTCCATCCCCGCTCCCCCCGCTCCATCCCCGTTCCCCCCGCTCCCCCCGCTCCCCCCGCTCCGCCCGCTCCCCGCTCACCGGGCACGCCGAGGCTGCGGGCGGGCGCGGCGCGGGCGGACGCCGCGGGCAGCAGCCGCAGGGCCGCGCTCACCCGCAGTAACCTTGAGGCCATGGCGGCGACACCGCGGCACTTCCGGCACCGGCGGAAGCGGAAGTGCGGCGGGCGGGGCGGCGGGCGCGGGAAGGAGCGGGGCGGCGGCCCGGCCCCGCCCCCAGCCACGGAGCCCCGGCCCCGCCCCGTGTGAGGCCACGCCCCCGTGGTGGCCCCGCCCCCAGAGCGGCCCCGGGGGTCACGGGGGGGGCTGAGATTTTGGGTGGGAGATCGGAGCCGGGGGCACCGGGACACACCGGGGGGACACACCGGGGACACGGACACACCGGGGATAGAGACACACCGGGGACAGGGACACACCGGGGGACACACCGGGGACATGGACACACCGGGGATAGAGACACACGGGGCGACAGGGACACACCGGGGGGACCGGGACACACCGGGGGGACACACCGGGGACATGGACACACCGGGGGGACACACCGGGGACACGGACACACCGGGGACAGGGACACACCGGGGACAGGGACACACCGGGGGGACACACCGGGGATGGGGACACACCGGGGGGACACACCGGGGACACGGACACACCGGGGACATGGACACACCGGGGGGACACACCGGGGATGGGGACACACCGGGGATAGAGACACACCGGGGACAGGGACACACCGGGGATAGGGACAGCTCCAGGGGGACAGGGACACACCGGGGGGACACACCGGGGACAGGGACACACCGGGGACAGGGACACACCGGGGATAGGGACACACCGGGGACAGGGACACACCGGGGATAGGGACACACCGGGGATAGAGACACACCGGGGACAGGGACACACCGGGGGGACAGGGACACACCGGGGGACACACCGGGGACAGGGACACACCGGGGATAGGGACACACCGGGGGACACACCGGGGACAGGGACACACCGAGGGGACACACCGGGGATAGAGACACACCGGGGACAGGGACACACCGGGGGACACACCGGGGGGACACACCGGGGACAGGGACACACCGGGGGGACACACCGGGGATAGAGACACACCGGGGATGGGGACACACCGGGGGGACACACCGGGGATAGGGACACACCGGGGGACACACCGGGGACCGGGACACACCGGGGACAGGGACACACCGGGGGGACACACCGGGGACACACACCGGGGGGACAGGGACACACCGGGGGACAGGGACACACCGGGGATAGGGACACACCGGGGACAGGGACACACGGGGGATAGAGACACACCGGGGACCGGGGCACACTCAGGGACAGGGACACACCGGGGACAGGGACACACCGGGGATAGGGACACACCGGGGACAGGGACACACCGGGGATAGGGACACACCGGGGACACGGACACACCGGGGGGCAGGGACACACCGGGGATAGGGACACACCGGGGACAGGGACACACGGGGGACAGGGACACACCGGGGGACAGGGACACACCGGGGATAGGGACACACCGGGGACAGGGACACACCGGGGGGACAGGGACACACCGGGGGACAGGGACACACCGGGGACACGGACACACCGGGGGGACCGGGACACACTCAGGGACAGGGACACACCGGGGACCGGGACACACCGGGGGACAGGGACACACCGGGGGACAGGGACACACCGGGGGGACACACCGGGGACAGGGACACACCGGGGGACAGGGACACACCGGGGGGACACACCGGGGGGACCGGGACACACCGGGGACAGGGACTCACCGGGGACAGGGCCGGTGTCCCCAGGGCGAGGGGACACGCACAGCGGGCCGGTGACAGCCCCGGGAGAGCGGGGACAGCCCCTCCGCCCTCCGTGCCTCAGTTTCCCCTGCCGTCGCTGCTTACTCATCGCCATCGATCCCATCGATCCCACCGGGGCGGGGCGGGCTGGGTGGGCTGGGGGGGACACGCCAAACAACCTTTTCCCCCCCAATTCTGAGGCCGGCCCGGGTTCGCCCCTCCCGGCTGCGCCCCCAGCGCCCGGGGGTGCTGCGGGCAGCGGGGGAGCGCCCCCCGAAAAAAACGAACCCCAAACCCCCAAACTTTCTTTGGAAGTGGAAATAAAACCTCGGGAAGCCGGCCGGGGGGGCCGGGGGTGGGCGAGTGCCAAGGGAGGAGGAGGAGGAGGAGGAGGCGGCAGGACGGGACGCGGGCACGGGCAGCAGCCGCCCGCGCTCCCGCAGCACCGGCAGCGCCCCGCAGGTTTGGGGGGACCCCCGGACCCCCCAGAAAAAGCGGCCATGGGCATCCAGGGCATGGAGCTGTGCGCCGTGGCCGTGGTCATCCTCCTCTTCATCGCCGTGCTGAAGCAGTTCGGCATCCTGGAGCCCATCTCCGTGGAAGGTACCCCCCCCCCCGGCCTCAATTAACGCCAATTAGTGAGTTAATGGAGTGATCGCCCCCGCCGCGGCCGTCCCCGGGCGGCAGGACCGGGGATCCCCCCGGGAGGGTCTGGGGGAAGGCGGAGGATTTGGGGGGCACGGGAAGGGCCCCCAGCCCCCCCCGGCCCAGCCGTGCTCCGGCCGTGGGGACCCCCACCCCAAAACAGCCGGGGATGGAGACCCCACCCCAAATATCCAGAGGATGGAGACCCCACCCCAAACACCTGGACATGGGGACCTCCACCCCAAATATCTGGGGATGGGGACCCCCACCCCAGAGACCGCCCCAAAGCAGCCGGGGATGGGGACCCCATCCCAAATATCCAGGATGGGAACCCCCACCCCGGAGCCCCCCCTGCGCCCCGTTAACCCCCCGGAGCAGGTAACGGGACCCCCAGTGACCCCCAAAGCCCCTGGGATTGACACCAGGGACCCCCACTGCCCCCCGGGACCCCTCACACCCCGAGCTGGGGATTCCCCCCTCCGACAGCGCCGGGAGCGTTCCGGGCCCCAGTCCCAAAAGTGCTGACACCCCCTGCGCCCAGCGGCCCCGAGGGGCTTCCCGGGCTCAAATTATTCATGAAGCATCATTTATTAATTACCTTCCGCCGGGCCGGGCGGCAGCGGCGGCGGCCGAGAGGCGGCTGGGGACGTTCGGTGCCTCGGGAATGCGGGAAAAGCCCCGGGCACGGCAGCCGCGCGTTCGGGGTCCCGGGGGTCCCGGGGGTCCCGGGGCCGCGGGGGTGGGGCGCTGGGGGCGGCTTTGGGGTGTCGGGGTGTTCCTAGGGGGGAGTCTTTGCCCGGGATGGGTTTTTGGGGTCTCTAAGGGGGTCTTTGCCCGGGGCGGGTTTGGGGGGTCTCTAAGGGGGCCTTTGCCCGGGATGGGTTTGGGGGGTCTCTAAGGGGGTCTTTGCCCAGGATGGGTTTTTGGGGTCTCTAAGGGGGTCTTTGCCCGGGATGGGTTTGGGGGGTCTCTAAGGGGATCTCTTTGCCCGGGATGGGTTTGGGGGGTCTCTAAGGGGGTCTTTGCCCGGGGCGGGTTTTTGGGGTCTCTAAGGGGATCTCTTTGCCCGGGATGGGTTTGGGGGGTCTCTAAGGGGGTCTCTTTGCCCGGGATGGGTTTGGGGGGTCTCTAAGGGGGTCTTTGCCCGGGGCGGGTTTTTGGGGTCTCTAAGGGGATCTCTTTGCCCGGGATGGGTTTGGGGGGTCTCTAAGGGGGTCTGTTTGCCCGGGGCGGGTTTGGGGGGTCTCTAAGGGGATCTCTTTGCCCGGGGCGGGTTTGGGGGGTCTCTAAGGGGGTCTTTGCCCGGGATGGGTTTGGGGGGTCTCTAAGGGGGTCTCTTTGCCCAGGATGGGTTTGGGGGGTCTCTAAGGGGGTCTCTTTTCCCGGGATGGGTTTGGGGGGTCTCTAAGGGGGTCTTTGCCCGGGGTCCCCCGCAGACAGCGGCGATGCCGACGTGGAGCTCCCGAGCGCCCGGCACCAGCCCGAGGGGCTGGAGCGGCTGCTGGCCCGCACCAAGTTCAGCAAGGCCGAGCTCCAGTCCCTCTACCGCGGCTTCAAGAACGTGAGCGCGGGGATCCGGGCCCGGCCCCCCAAATCCGGGCTCCCCGCGATCCTCGGGGTCACCGGCGCCGCTCCCCCCGCCAGGAGTGTCCCAGCGGCCTCGTGGATGAGGAAACCTTCACGCTCATCTACTCGCGGTTCTTCCCTCAAGGCGGTGAGTCGGGGGTCCCCGCGCCCCGGGGGGCTGCCCGGGCAGTGCCCGGCCCGGTGCCGGGGGTCGGTCACCGTCCCCGCCCGGTGCCGGGGGTCGGTCACCGTACCCGCCCGGTGCCGGAGTCACCGTCCCCGCCCGGTGCCGGGGTCACCGTCCCCGCCCGGTGCCGGGGGTCGGTCACCGTCCCTGCCCGCAGACGCCAGCTCCTACGCCCACTTCTTGTTCGACGCCTTCGACGCGGACCGCAACGGGGCTCTGTGCTTCCAGGTGGGAATTCCTGGCGGGAATGGCCGCGCCAGCAGCGTGATTCATCACATCCTCCCCTCCTCCTCCTCCTCCTCTCCCCTCCCAGGCCGTGGCCGGGTGCGGGGTAAAAATACCGGGATCAATGGGGATGAAATCCCTGGGGCGGCCGGGATCGATCGCGGGAGGGAGGGAGAGAGGGACGGAGGCAGGGAGGGAGGGAGGGAGGGAGGGAGGGAGGCCGGGGGACGGTCCCGCTCCCTCCACGGTCTCTCCGCCAGGATTTCGCCGTGGGGCTCTCGGTGCTGCTGCGGGGGACGGAGCAGCAGAAGCTGAAGTGGACGTTTGACCTCTACGACGTGAACAAGGACGGCCACATCAGCAAGGAGGTGACACTGGGGGACACTGGGGGGCTGGCGGGGCGGGGACAGCCGGGCGGGGACCTGCCAGCGCCCTGTGTCCCGCAGGACATGCTGGAGATCATGAAGTCCATCTATGCCATGATGGGCCGCTGCACCGAGCCCGCGCTGGGTGCCAGCGCGCCGGCCCAGCACGTGGAGCTCTTCTTCCAGGTGAGACTGTCCCCGGCCACCTCCGGGCCACCTCCGGGCCACCTCCGGGCCACCTCCGGGCCACCCTGCGGCCAGGAGCGCCCCGCTGAGCCCTGGCTGCTCCCTTGCAGAAGATGGACAGGAACAGGGACGGCGTGGTGACCTTCGAGGAGTTCCTGGCCACGTGCCAGGAGGTGAGGGGCTCTGGGGGGTTTCATCCTCCTCCTCCTCCTCCTCCTCCTCCTCCGTGTTCTGTCCCGAAAGGACGCTGGGAGGGATGGCAGAGGAGGGCCAGGAGGAGAGGCACGGGAGCTGGGGCTGGCAGAAGGATTTGAGGGGTGCTGGCGATGGGAGGGGAGATGGCAAAGGGTGACAAGAGGAGGGGGACGCGGGGTCTCTGGTCTCTCCTCCCCAGGACAAGGACATCATGAGCTCCATGCAGATCTTCCACAACGTGCTCTAGACCCTGCTCCCCCCGGAGCTTTCCTACTGTTCCAGGCAAACAAAAAGTTCAAAGGCAGGAGAAATCCAGCGTGTGGCTCCCGGAGATGGGACAGGACAAGGACCAGGACAAGGACGACGTTGCCACCAGAGCCCCCCGGGCACGGAGCTGCCCCCTGCCAGACAGACCCATTTTGGGGGGGCTGAGCCTCCCCTCGACACCGACCCCCCCCGGCGGTGCGGGGACCTGGCACGGCACAAACCGCGGGGCGGGGACCCCCGGGACGTGGGGACCCCCGGGTGTGGGGTCTCCCTGTGGCAGCCGTGGAACGGAGCCCCCGCAGGGAACGGAAAGCTCAGCCCCGCCCGCAGCAACGTGGGGAGGGGATTTTATAAATAAACCGAATGGGGACGATTTGGGGTGAAACGGAGTCAAGAGGGGTGCGCGGTGTCCCGCTCCCTGTCCCTGCCCGTGGCTCAGTCCCGGTCCCGCTCCCTCTCCTGCTCCCAGTCCCAGTTCGGTTCCCGTTCCCGGTCCCATTCCCGGTCCCGGTTCCAGTCCTGGTCCCGTTCCCAGTCCCGGTTCCCGGTCCCGGTCCCGTTCCCGGTCCCGTTCCCATTCGCAGTCCCAGTTCGGTTCCCGGTCCCGGTTCCAGTCCCGGTCCCGTTCCCAGTCCCGGTTCCCGGTCCCGTTCCCGGTCCCGTTCCCATTCGCAGTCCCAGTTCGGTTCCCGGTCCCGGTTCCAGTCCTGGTCCCGTTCAAAGTCCCGGTTCCTGGTCCCGTTCCCGTTCCCGGTCCCGTTCCCATTCGCAGTCCCGTTCCCATCCCCGTCCCCGGTCCCAGTTCGGTTCCCGGTCCCGGGGCCCCGCCCCTCAGCCCTCGCCTCTCATTGGCTCTCATTGAAAATTTGGCCCCGCCCCCCGCGCCATCCCATTGGGCGGCCCGAAGGGGGCGTGGCCTCGGTGCCGCGACCTTCAGGCGGGCGGGGGCGGCACGTGACGTGACACGTGACGGGCGGTACCGGCCCGCAGCGCCCCCTGGCGGAGCGGGGCAGCAGCAGCCGTGAGAGACCCCCGGGATGGGGGGGGCCGGGACCGGGGAGTGACCGGGAACGGGAAATTACCGGGACCAGGGAATGAACGGGATAGGGGAATGACCGGGACCAGGGAATGAACGGGATAGGGGAATGACCGGGACCGGGGAGTGACCGGGAACGGGGGAGCCTTGGACCGGGGAGTGACCGGGAACGGGAAATTACCGGGATAGGGGAATGAACGGGATAGGGGAATGACCGGGACCGGGGAGTGACCGGGAACGGGGGAGCCTTGGACCGGGGAGTGACCGGGAACAGGAAATTACCGGGATAGGGGAGTGACCGGGACCAGGGAATGACCGGGACCAGGGAATGAGCGGGATAGGGGAATGACCGGGACCGGGGAATGACCGGGAACGGGGGAGTTTGGGAACGGGGGATCCCTGGGAACGGGGAATGAACGGAAACGGGGGGAATGACCGGGAACGGGGCAGTGACCGGGACCGGGGAATGACCGGGAACGGGGGGCCGGGCTCCATCCCGGGCTCCGCGGCCGCAGATCCGGGATGCGCGGGGCGCTGCGGCTGGTCCGGTTCCGCGGGGCCGCGGGCGGGGGGCCCCGGCTCGGGCTGGAGGAGGCGCCCGGCGGGGACCTGGTGGATCTGAGCGCGGCGGAGCCGCAGCTGCCCCGCTCCATGCGGGAGTTCCTGGAGATCGGCCCCCGCGGGCTGGAGCTCGCCCACAGGTGGGTGAGGCCAGGGGGGACCCCCAAAGGTGGGCGACCCCCAAAGGTGGTGACCTTTGGTGACCCCCGAAAGCGGGTGCTGCTAAAGCCGGCTCCCCCCCAGCGGTGGGGGAGCCACCAAAAGGAGAGGGAACCCAAAACCGGGGGGGTTTCCTCATGGATCCCCACGGGAGCAGCCCCCCAAATCCACTGCTGCTTTGGATGACCCCGAAGTGGGTCACCCCAAACAGCTGGACCACAAAAAGTGGGAACTCCAAATCACGGGTGCCCCCCCATGACGTGCGACCCCCGAGAGTGGCTGACCCGAACGAGGGGGTCCCCTCAGCTGCGGCCACCCCAAAAAGGAGAGTCCCTAAAACACAGCTGAGCCTTGCGGATGCCCCCAGGCGTGCGGGAAGCGCGTGCCCCAACCGCGGGTGATGCCCAGGGCGGCCCTGTCCCCGCAGGGCGCTGCAGTCGGGGCGGCACCGCGTGCCCCGAGCGGCCGCGCAGCTGCTGGCGCCCCTGGACGACCCCCAGAAGCTGATCTGCGTGGGGCTCAACTACCACGACCACTGCCAGGAGCAGGCCGTGAAGGTCCCCAAGGAGCCCCTCATCTTCAGCAAGTTCCCCAGCGCCATCGCCGGGCCCTTCGATGACATCGTGCACCCGCAGGACACCAGCGTGGGTACCCGGTACCGGCCCGGGGACCGCGCCCGGGACCCCGGGGACAGCGCCCGGGACCCCAGGGACAGCACCCGGGACCCCGGGGACTGCGCCCGGGACAGCTCCCAGCCCTCCTGTCCCCGCAGGAGCTGGACTGGGAGGTGGAGCTGGCCGCCATCATCGGGAAGACGGGACGGCACATCGAGGTACCCGTGCCCCTCCGGGGGCTCGGGGCAGTGTCCCCCGTGAGCTGTCCCCGGGGGCTCGGGGCAGTGTCCCCCGGGGCTCGGTCTCGGGGCAGTGTCCCCCGTGACCGTCCCCGCTGTCCCCAGGAGGCAGCAGCACTGCAGCACGTGCTGGGTTTCACGGTGGCCAACGACGTGAGCGCCCGGGACTGGCAGATGCGGCGCAACGGGCGGCAGTGGCTGCTAGGGAAAACCTTCGACACCTTCTGTCCCCTGGGGCCGGCCATCGTCACCAGGGAGGCGGTGCCAGGTGGGACAGGATGGGACCAGGACGGTGTCACACTGTCGGGATGGGGACATGTGGGACAGGATGGGACCAGGACGGTGTCACACCGACGGGATGGCGGCTCATCCTCGGCAGCCGCTGCTGCCATCACGGCCCCCGTTCCCCCGTGTTTCTCCCCGTGGAGGGGTCACGGTGGCTCTGTCCCCATGTCCCCCCGTGTCACCTCCCGCAGACGTGCACAACCTGTGGCTCCGCTGCAGCGTCAACGGGCAGCGCATGCAGGACAGCAACACCCGCCACCTCATCTTCGGGGTGCCCGCCCTCGTCGCCTGGGTGTCCCGGTAGGAAGGGGGGCCCGGGGACCCCCGCAGCCCGGGGGGCCGTGGCTGACGCCTCCTGCGCCCCCAGGTTTGTGACGCTGGTCCCTGGGGACATCCTGCTGACGGGGACCCCCGCGGGAGTGGGGGTCTTCAGGAAACCGCCCGTTTTCCTCAAGGTAAGGGGGAACGGGGGCTCAGGTGGGGCGGGGTGACCCACCGGGCACGGCTGCCAGCGTGTGCCCCCCTCGCAGCGCGGCGACGAGGTGCAGTGTGAGATCCAGGAGCTGGGCACCATCTGCAACCGCGTGGTCTGACGGCGAGAGGCGCCCCGGCCCCACCGCCCCTCGGGGTCAATAAATGCACGAGCCACTGGGTCACCGCGCCCCTTTATGGGTCTGGGGGCTACAGCTGGGTGAACTGGTGGATGAAGGCTGCCAGCTTCTCCCGGCTGGAAGCAGACTGGAAAGGCTGGGAGAGCTGCAGGGTGTGTCCTGTGGGGGTCTGCAGCTCCTCCAGCACCTGGGGGGCGCAGGGAGGTCAGGAGGGCAGAGAGGGGGCGGCAGAATGTTGGGGGGCTGGGGGAGCCGCGCTTACCCCCATGTCCTTGAAACTCTGCAGGGAGCTCAGGGCCAGGCTCCTGTCGGGATACCCTGTGGGCAGAGAGATCCCCAGGGAACCCCAAACGTCACCTCTCAAGGACCCTCAGTCTGGCTCGGGGGGTCACTAAAAACAAGACCTGCCCCCCCTTGACTCACCATCGTCATCCTCAGCCAGGAATTCCAGCAGCGCCTCCACGTAGTCTTCCTCTGCAGAGGGGAGGGGCGTCAGCTCCCACCTCCTGGGGGCTGCAGCCGTGCCTCAGTGGCCCCAGGGAGTCCCCAGGGGTTCCCCACTTTGGGGGGGTCCTACCGGGCTGGGGCCAGGGGGCTCGCTGCAGGAACTGCACTGCCCGGCCGTAGGTCCGCAGCACGGGGCTCAGCAGGCGGCAGAGGAAGAGGAGGAAGTCAGGGAAGTCCCGGGGCTCGCGGAGCTGTGGGGGTACACGGGCAGATGTGGGGGAAAGCCACGCTCCCCCCAGCCCGGGGGGCAGCGGGGGAGCCCCCCAGTACCTTGTAGCACTGCTTGGGGAGCCTCTGCTCGCTGTCACTGTCGCTGTCGTCGGTGAAGAAGCCCAAGGAATGTCCCTGACAGAAGCGCCGGGGCACCGCGTCGCAGCCCCTGCGCTCGCTCTCGGCCTAGGGGACAAGGAGCTGTCACCTCAGCTCGAAGCCACCCTGTCCCTGTGCCCAGGAGAGCTCCTGGGGTGTCACCTACCACCTCCTCCTCCAGCAGCCCCCCGAGGATGAGCTTGTCCAGGATGTCCAGGCTGTGGCAGTCAGGAGGCTGGCAGGGCTGGGGACACAGGAGAGGGGTGACAGGCCAGCCCCGTGTGACAGCCCAGCCCCGTGTGACAGCCCAGCCCTGTGTCCCCACCTGGAGCCCCAGCAGGGCTGGGGGTGACAGCCCAGCCCCGTGTCCCCACCTGGAGCCCCAGCAGGGCTGGGGGTGACAGCCCAGCCCCGTGTCCCCACCTGGAGCCCCAGCAGGGCTGGGGGCAGCAGCTGCAGCAGCTGCAGGATCTTGTGGAGCAGCTCGTCCCGGCTCAGCACGATCCTGGTGAGGCTGGAGGGCGGCCCCAGGACGGGCAGCAGCTCCAGCAGCAGGGCACGGATGGCACAGGCTGACGGGACAGGGGTGTCACCAGTCCCAGAGTCACCAAAGAGCCCAGCATCCCCCACTCCCCCAGTGCCCCTGACCTCTGGTACGCCCAATCCCCCATCCCCATTCCCCAGTGTCAATAACCCCTGCACCCCCAATCTCCCCATGCCACTGGATCCCCCAGTACCACCAACCTCCCTGGCATCACCGAGCCCTGGTGCCCCAAATCCCGATGCCATCGACCCCCACGATGCCAACAACACCCCTGGTGCTCCCCGAAGTGCAGCCATCACCCGTTCCCGGGGTCACCCGCCCCGGTGTCACCGATTCCCGGGGCATCCCTGCTCCTTGGTGCCACCGGTGCCACCCTGTCCCCGCTCCCAGCGTCCCCACTCACCGCCCACGGCCTCCCCGGCCAGGTGGTACCGGATCCCCGCCGCCAGCCGCCCCAGCCGTGCCCGGGCCGGGGCTTTGGGGGGCCCCAGAGGGCTGGGGGGACCCGGGGGGGGCTGCAGCAGCCGCAGGCTGTGCTGCACCAGCGCCCGCAGCTGCCCCGAGAAGCCCACGGCCCGGCCCCGCAGCAGGAGCTGCTCCAGCAGCTCCGAGAAATCCCACATCAGCCGGGGCAGCAGCACGAGCTGGGGGAACAGAGCGGGATCCTGGGGGCATTCCCGCTGGGAACGCTGCTCTGAGGGAAGGGAGGGCTGGGACCCTTCTCCCACCTCCCGGTGCCGGTGGAGCAGCAGCGCCGCGGTGATTCCCACGGCCGTGACGGCGGAGCAGGCGCTGGAATCTGCAGCGGGGAGAGGCACTCGTTATCCGGGGGCATTCACCTCCGCCCCGCTCCCGAGCAGGGAATGCCATCCCAAGGGATGCAGGGACCCCCCGGCCCCTCACCGCTCAGGGCGTGCAGCCCCAGCGCCGTCACCAAAATCTCCTCTTCAGTCCCCAAACTGGGCCTCGGAGTCCCCACGCTCCCCACATCCAGCAGGCTGGGAAGGCAGGGGGACAGGGTGGGAAGGCAGGAGGAGAAGGGGAGCAGAGATCCAAGGGAACACTGCCTGGGGCTCGGCTCCTCACCTCCTGCCCAGGATGGTGGGAAGCAGCAGCTGCTCTGGATGATTCCCTGTGAGGACGGGCCCGACGAGGTTGTTGTCCACAAATTCCTGGGAGTGAGGAAGAAGGAGCCTGTGGGTGCTCACAGCCTTCAGCGCCAGGAGCTCTCTCCAACCCTGCATCCCCAGGGCTGGGAGGAGCACAGATTTCCCCAGCATGGATTCTAGATCCCCCCAGGCATCTCAAACCCCACCAAGACCCCAGGAAGAGCCTCCCAGTGCGGGGAGGGATCCAGGGGATGCACACTGCCATACCCGTAAGGAGAAGGGCTGGGAGAAATCCAGCTGGGCACAGCCGCGGTGCCGGCAGCGCAGGGCCCGGAACGCTGCCTGGAGACACGAGCCGATCCCCAGGGGCTGAGGGGGCTGCCAGGACACGGCATGGCGGGTTAACGGCAGATCTGGGGGACGCCTCTCCCCAGGGATCTTCCCAGAGATGGAGGGGATCACTGATCCCCTGGGGAGCAGCGCTGACCCCCAGAGCCCCTCTCACCGCCCCCGCCTGCTCCACGCCGCCAGGAGCCACGTCGTAGGCGATGCCCACCGGGACCACCAGCACGTCGGGCACGGCTCCGTCCCGCAGCGCCCGCAGCAGGCGCAGCAGCCAGCGCCGGGCGGGGGCCGCCAGCCGCAGGGAGGCCGAGGGCTCCTCCAGGAACAGGACGAGGGGCTGGCGGCTCCGCAGCACCTCCTGCACGTACTGGGGAGAGACTGGGAGTACTGGGAGCTGCCAGCGCCACGCTGAACGCTCCAGAGGGAGTTTTCAGCCCAAGCTGCACCTACCGCGTCCAGCACAGCCCCCGGGAGCCCCTCATCCACGTCACCCCGTGTCGGCGCCGCTCCTGAGGGCAGGAAAATCCCTCCCAGGCGCTGGAGCAGGGATCTGGCGAGGGAAGGACACCGTGGGTAACCCCTGCGTCCCCTGGGTGCTCTGGGAGCGTGCCAGGGCGCTGCCTCACCGCAGGCAGGGGCTGGTCCCAGCGCCCACGGTCACCCTGGGCAGCCCGATGCCCTGGGACAGGAGGACGAAGGACAGCAGTGGCCCATCCAGCGGGGACTGGTGGCTGCACAGGAACACCAGCGGCACCTCGGGCTGCAAGCGAGGGATCCTGGGCTCAATTCCCGGCATTCCAGGGGCTGGCAGTGCCCGGCCGGGCTCCCTACCGTCCTGGCAGCTCGCAGCACCATCTCCAGCTGCCCCCGGTGCAGCTGCACGCCCAGGAACAGACGGGTCAGGAGCTTGGGGAGCAGCCAGTGGCACAGCCTGCAGGAAAACTGGGAATGAGGCTTCCCCAAACCCATCCCTGCCTCCGTTTCCCCAACCCATCCCTGTTAAAATTCCCACTTTTATCACACATCGCATGTGATGAGACATCCTCCTTTTCCACTGGCAACCAGAGCTGCCATCGGGAATCCTGCATTCCCTCCATCTTCCTGCCCCACTCTGGGATCCCCAAATGCTCTTATTGCATGGGGAATTTCTTGTTCCCAGGGGAATACCTTCCCGTGAACGGCTCAAAAGTACTCTTTCTTCCCACTGGATCAGACAAGCAATGAAGCCCCGGATTCCCAATGTCAGTGATGGGATGGGAAAGGGAAAAGGAAATGCAAAGGTTTGTCTGCTTCCCTCCCTCCTGCAGGGTTTGGATTTTCCCACTCCAGCTCCTCAGAAGTAACTGGGGGAATGGCCCAACAAGCTATAGAGGACCCCAAGGGCAACCAGCCAAAGGATCCTAAAATACCTCCCGAAATATGCCAGCACATTCCCCAAAAGGATCCCAGGAAACACCCCATTGATCCACATGCATCCCCCCAAAATCCCAAAAGGCATCTGTATCCATCCCCCAGAGTATTTCCCGGGAAGATCCCCCACCTCAGCAGCAGAGGGGAGAGCGGGGCCTGGATTTCCCCCAGGATCCGGCAGATCTCCTCCTTCCAGCGCCGCTGGGATCCCTCATCCCCTCCGGAGCCAGGCTCCCGGCCGGGGGCAGCATCCTGCACCCTGAGGAGAGCAGGGCAGGGGGAGCACCCAACATCCAGGTGCTGGGGTGCAGGGAGCCTCGCTGGGCTCCAGGATCCCACCTGGACCGAAGGGATCCCCAGGATTGGGAGCCTCCTGGGGGAGGGCGATCCTGGGACGGCCCCAGGCGCTCCCACCCACCTCCTGCTGCTGCAGATCCGCACCAGGAGCTCCCCGGGGCTCTCTGCTGGAATCTTCCACTCCCAGGCTGCCAGGAATCCACAGACCCTCCGGACCAGCCAGCCCCGGAACCTGCAGGGGACACGCGGCGACATCCTGGCTGGGGAGGCTTTTCCACCAGGATCACAGCCCCCCCCGCCTGCCTCTCTGCCAGATTTGGGACATTTCTCCCCATTTCACAGCTGGAAATGCTGAGGTACCGGTGAATTGATGCTTTAGGCTGCCCAGCAAGAAGGAAAACTGGGATTCAAAGCTGGGATTCCCAAATCACGGAAATTTCCCAGTCTATCCCCTGTTGTTCCCTAAAGGGGAGTGGAGCTAAAGCGATCTGGCACCTCAAAAATGAAAATATCTGGAAATGGCTCTGTGGCAGCTCCTGCCCAGAGGAAAAGAGGTGATAACCACAATTTCACCTTTCCTGGTATTTTTCCTTCTGGGGGAAGTGCCTGTTTTCCCTTTTCCCTGCGAGCCAGAGAGAAGAACAACCCTCCACCTCCCCGTTCTTCCCACCAAGATTCCAGATAAAGGCATGACCCCAAACCCCCAGTCCCATGACTGGACCCTCAGAGACGCCACTCCAGCCTCCCAGAATGGACAGCCGAGCTGGGATTGCAGTAAGGAGGAAGCGGGGAGGATGGAGAGGGGCTCCCACAGGCGTTTCGGTGAAACGAGGGCGAGGGAAGCGGCTTTGCAGGCGCGCTGCGCAGAGCCCGTCCCTCTCCCTCCTCACCGCGTGTCCGCCTCCGTCAGGCGGCTGGCGTCGCGGAACCCCAGCGCCGCGAGGTCCTCGGGGTAGAATCCATCCTGGCAGGAAAACCGGGACTGAGCCGTGCCGGCGCGGGGCCCCGGCCTCCCGGGATCCCCAGCTCTCCTACCCAGCTCCTGGGGGTGCAGGCCTGGCAGCAGCGCCCCGAAACCGGCCGGTGGTATTTGCCCAGGAACGGGATGAAAACTTCCAGCTTCGGGCCCGAGTGGCTGATCCACGACTGAATCTGAGGGGAGAAAGAAAAACGGGAAGGAGCATCTGGGAATGCCAAATGTGGGTGGATACACCCCAAAACGTGCTTGTGATCTGGGGGGTTTCAGTAACGGCAAGAAATTAAGGAATTTTGGCTGGGACAAGCTGGTGGCACGTTTTGGTGACTGTGCGGATCCGGATCAACCTGGATGCAGGGGAATTAACCTGGTTCTGGGGGATCAGCACCCTGGCACTGGGTTTACCCTCCCTCAAAGACACAGATCCAGTGGGATTAACCCAGATCCAGTGGGATCAGCTGGGAAATATGGGGCTGAGGGGGCTCAGTGGGATCTGAGGAGACCCCAGACCCTTTATTAGCCCCTTCCATCCCCACCTCCAGAGTCAGGGGGTGCCCTGAACACTGGGATGCCAATTCCTTGGCCCTCAAACTGGGATTCCCCCCTCCCTTTCTGAGGGGTGGGGCTTAGAAATTCCATTTCCTAAAAAAAGAAGGGGAGAAAAAAAGCAAATTTGGTTTAAAATGTAGCTGGGGGAGAGGAAAAGAAGGGGGAAAGTGAAGAGACCCCAGCATGATTTGGAGGGGATTCTCGAGGGGCAGGCTGGTGGCACAGAGGGTCCCTGTGGTGTCACATACCCTGGGGGGTGCCATGGCTGAGGGGACACCCCCAAACCAGAGAGAAGAAGCACTGTGCTCGAGGGACCTGGGAAAAATCCTGCAGACAGAAACGAATTCCTATGGAATTGGGGGTGGCTTGAAGGGGTTCAACACTCACACTGACCCCACACCCCACATCCCCTATGGGATTTGGGGGATCACACATCCCACATCTCCACAGGGTTTTTGGGGTCACACACCCCACACTGACCCAAGACCCCACATCCCCACAGGGTTTTTAGGGGGGTCACACACCCCACATCCCCACAGGGTCTGAGGGGTCACACACCCCACACCGACCCCACACACCCCACATCCCCACAGGGTTTTTGGGGTCACACACCCCACAATGACCTCACACCCCGCAGGGTTTTTGGGGTCACACACCCCACACTGACGCCACACACCCCACATCCCCTATGGGATTTGGGGGATCACACATCCCACATCCCCACAGGGTTTTTGGGGTCACACACCCCACACTGACCCCACACACCCCACATCCCTGCAGGGTCTGGGGGGTCACACACCCCACACTGACCCCACACCCCACATCCCCTATGGGATTTGGGGGATCACACATCCCACATCCCCGCAGGGTTTTTGGGGTCACACACACCACACTGAACCCTCACACCCTATGGGATTTGGGGGGTCACACACCCCACACTGACCCCACACACCCCACATCCCCTATGGGATTTGGGGGATCACACACCCCACACTGACCCCACACCCCGCAGGGTTTTTGGGGTCACACACCCCACACTGACCCCACACCCCACATCCCCTATGGGATTTGGGGGATCACACATCCCACAACCCCACAGGGTTTTTGGGGTCACACACCCCACACTGACCCCTCACACCCCACATCCCCACAGGGTTTTTTGGGGGGTTACACATCCCACATCCCCACAGGGTCTGAGGGGTCACACACCCCACACCGACCCCTCACACCCCACATCCCTGCAGGGTCTGGGGGGTCACACACCCCACACCGACCCCTCACACCCCACATCCCCTATGGGATTTGGGGGATCACACATCCCACAACCCCACAGGGTTTTTGGGGTCACACACCCCCACACTGACCCCACACCCCACATCCCCGCAGGGTTTTTGGGGTCACACACCCCACACCGACCCCTCACACCCCACATCCCCTATGGGATTTGGGGGATCACACACCCCACACCCCACAGGGTTTTTGGGGTCACACACCCCACACTGACCCCACACCCCACAGGGTTTTTGGGGTCACACACCCCACACCGACCCCTCACACCCCACACTCCCCGAGCACTCCAGGCCTTGCCCCGCACTGCCCGGGCCCGCCGGGCCCCGCAGCGTCGGCAGCAGCCCCGCACGGCCCCGGGGACCCGCGGCCCGGCCCCGCTGGGCCCGGCCCCACCGCCCCGAGCCCGGCCCCGCTCACCGCGGGCCCCGCTGGGCCCGGCCCGGCCCCGGAGCGTCCCGCCACCCCCGGGCCCGGCCCCGCCGGGCTCCTGTCCCCGTGCCCCCGCTCCGCCCCAGCCCGGTTCGCCCCGGCTCGGCCCGGCCCGGCCCCGCCGCGCTCCGGACCCGCGCGGCTGCAGCGGCCGGCAAAGGCCGGAAAGGCCGCGGTTCATCTGCGGAGGGGCGGAGGCCTCGCACCTCCGGGACCACCCCTGGAAAAGGGTGGGAAAAAAGAGAGACGGGAAGGAGAGGACGAAGAAAAAGGCAAACAAACAATTTAGGAAAAGGGTGGCGGAGCCTCTTCCCTTTCTTTTTATTGTCTCTTTTTTCCTCATCTTTTTTTTTTTTTTCCTCCTCTTTCCCGTATCCTATTTTTTCTTGGTTTTTTTTCCCTTCTTTGTTTCTTGTCTCTTTGGGTTTTTTTATTCTCCTTTTATACCCTTTTTCCTTGTCTTCTCCTTTCCCCTCTCTCTTTTTTCCCCCCTTTTCCAGGGGTGGTCCTGGAGGTGCAAGGCAGCCCCCAAATCACCTGAAAAGGATTCCCCCTCCAATTTCCACAATAACTCAAGATCAAGAGAGCAAACACCAACTCCAGGCTCCTTTTTCTCTAATTTTTTTTTTTTTTTCCCCCATCCAGGAGCATTCCCAGCTCCCAGGAATCATCACCCTCTCAGGGGGCCTGGACCACAACATTCCATTCTCCCCCCAGCTCCCACTTCTCCAAACCCCTCATTTCTCTCCAGATTTGGGCTTTGGGGGCTGCTTTTCCCCATTTTTAGGGGTCTGGGCACATTCCCAAGCACTGGCCCCAAGCTGCTCCCAGAGGGAATAACCCTTCCCCTCCTCCTTGGAGCTCTCCACAGCTCCTTTTTCACCCCAAAGGGGACTCAGGGCACCCCAGTTCACCTTGCCTTCCCCCAGATACAGAGTCCAGTGGCAAATCCAAAACTCTCTTTCCCTCGTCTCCCCCCTTTAGTAACTTTTTTGGGTGCTGACAGCCCACAGTGACCCTGGGGGCTCTGACACAGCCCCCCAAAGTGGGGGGATTCCCATTCCAGGCGCTGCTGGGGCTGGGATGGGATCCAGGAACCCAGCACCACCTTCCAGCTCCACCTGGGGAGGGCAAGGACCCAGATTTGGGGTGGGGAGAGCGACTATCCCAGCACCAGGCTGGCTGGCTCATGGAATCCCCTGCTCTACCTCTTCCTCCTCCTTTGCTTCCAGAAGATTCCACTGGAGCTCCGTGACCTCTCCCAGCCCTTCCCACTCCCCCAAACCAGGGGGAACACTGGTGTGTCTCCCTCCAAGGGCTGATCCACCAGCAGAATTCCCTGTGCAGCGTCCCACTCCATGTCAGACCAGTCAGGAATCTCCCTCCAGCTCCACCCCAGGGTCACAGATGTTGGTGAAGTGGATCTGGGAGGAGGGAAGGGAGGGAGGCTGAAGGCCACGGCTCAGGTAGGCTTCCAGGGATTTCAGCAGCTGCCTCGGCTTCTTTTTGGTGGATAATTCCAGCTCTGGAAAGGTCAGAGGGGGAAAGGGTTGAGGGGAGCAGGCCTGGAAGGTGCCAATCCGATGTCCCGACATTTTCCCTTGGGAAATGCTCGTGCTTTCCTTGGGAGCAGGGAGCACAGTGCCAGCCTGAGCACCCTAAAACTGGAATGCAGGGAAGATGGGGTGAAGCTGGAGCCCAGCAGTGCCAGCTGGATCCCAATACCTCAGGGATACACTAGTCCCACTGACAGCATTCCTCTCTGGAGTAATCCATGGACAGGGGTTAAGCCATGGCTTAACACGGAGCAGGAATGTCCCCACATGTCCAGCATCCCCCTGGTGTGGAAAACAGGAGGAAAACCACCCCTGGGATAGGGAAGAAACCTCAGTGCGGGGATTAAACCGGGAATGTTTGGACTCCCCGGGCATTACAGCCCGTGTCACTGGGCTGGGGAAGCCGGGCAGACAAACCCTTGAGGAAGAAGCCGGCGTCAGCCACGGTGCCGTGCTGCTGCTCCCAGAGGCGGGAGAGGCGCAGGAAGGCGGCGGCGTACAGGTCGTTCAGCACCCCGATCACCTGCTGCCGCCGGTTGCACTCCCTGCGGAGGGGACGGCAGAGACTACAGACAACTCCAGGAATTATAAAAGTCTTTAAAAATGTGCTTTAGGCCCTGCTAGTCTAGCTAAGCGAGCAATAGGTTGTTCCCACGAGGAACAATCTTGGGGTTGAAATGGGAAGTCTGCTAACATGGACGCCTGTTCTTAGACAGAAATAGAAATCTGCACTTCCATAAACAACAGATCTGTCCCATGAGAATCCACTAAGGAAATACATAAACATTTGTAGATGGAGAGATTCTCACACACACAGGCACTTTTTAACCAATGAATAGATGAGCAAGAAAACCACCAGCCACTTGGAGTTACACACGAGGTCTATGAAAACTGTATAAAACGAGTTATGTGAATAAAGAATTGGCTTTTCTGCACGAAGAAACTGAGTCCCACCTGATTATTATTACAACAGGAAAGGGCTCAGCCCCCTTCTGGGAAGGGGAACAACCCGGGGTGCAGCTTGAGAGCCCAGAACCAACCCCACTCACCGGGAGAGCCGCTCCTCCTGCAGCGCCTGGATGACAATCCGGGTGATGTTCACGGACATGATGCAGAAGGGAAAATGCTGTGAAACCACCAGAATTCCAGCATTAAGGAAGCTCAGCTGGAAAACCCTCCTCCCCTCTGGCACCTCTGGCCTCTTGACACTGCATCCATGCAGCCACAAATCCATGGGATGGATCCATGGGATCCACGCACTGGGATAACAACCCTACATCCAGGCTTGGATGGATGCTGAGGGTTGAGCCTATCTTGTACCCAGGCTTAAACCCGGACTAAAATGTCCCCACTCATTCCCATTTTCCCGTTGCCCAACTCTCCAGCCTGTTTATCCCACTCCAAGCCAGTAGCAGATCTCTAAAATCCCATTCCCAGCATAAATACAGCACTTGGAGCTCTGCTCCAGCCCGGATTGGGGTTCTTGGGCACCGCCTTCTTCCCCTCACAAGTACAAGGTGCTTCAGCATCCCAAAAAACCTCAGAAGAGAAGCTTTTTGTTTTTCCCTCTCCCAGAGCATTGGGAATCCCAAGGGAGGCTCCCTGGCAGGAAGGAGGGGGAAGGTCATGCCTGGGTTTCATGCTGGGAGAGCTGGAAAATCTCCCGTGCCAGCGGCAGCGTCCGGGAATCCAGGACAAAGAAGAGGATCTGCATCAGCCCCAGCATTCCCGTCCCACGCAGGTCAGTCCCGGGATCCACACCTGGGAAGGACAGCGTGGAGCCACTCCTTCCCACTTCCACGGGCTGTTTGCTCCCTGCAGTCCCTGTCTCTGCCCAGCAACCCCGGGGATCCCTTTCCTGAGGGAAAGCTTTCAGGCCAGTTCCCTAATGGGGCCATCACCTCGCTCATCTGTGCTTTAACCAGCCCCTGCTCCACCCCGCCACTCCCATGCCCACACCTTTCCAGGAATTACCAGCTTTTTTAGGAATATGGGGAGACCCAGCCAACCAGTCCAGATGTTGTACTGGGCCAGTTTGGTTTAATTCTTCTATGGACAAAAGGACTGAGAGTGCCCCTGGGAATTTTGTAGGGATGTGGAGAGGAGCGGGAGGACTGGGGGGGATCAAAGCCTGGGACCAGTTTTGGGGTCCAAGAAGGACATTGAGGGGCTGGAGCATGTCCAAGGGAGGCCAGTGGAGCTGGGTCTGGAGCACAGGGAGCGGCTGAGGGAACTGGGATAGAACAGGAAGGTTCCAGGGGAGGTTTGGATGGATTTTGGGGATCTCCCCAGGCAGAGGGCTGCTCCCTGTCCTACCCTGGAAGCCCAGCTCCTCCCAGTGTGCCCCATAGCGCGGGCAGCCCAGCCTGGAGCACGTCAGCTGCCGGTAGATGGTCTGCAGGATCCGCATGTGCACGCACTCCGAGTCATCCAGGGCACCTGCAGGGAGGGAGCCAGCACCCAGCTGCCTCAAAACACTCCTGACATCTGAAAAACATCCCTCAGTGCCCCAAGAACTGAGATCCCCAAAAACATTCCTTGGTGCCTAAAAAAACACTTGACGTCCTCCAAAACTCTCCTCCTTGTTACCTAAAAATGCCCCTGGGCACCATAAAACCCTCAGCAGCCAAACCCATGCCCCATGGCACCCTAAAAATCCCCACCCCGTTTCTCAAAAGCACCCCTCAGCACCCAAAAGATGCCTCTTGGTGCTCAAAAGACTCCAAACTCACCCCTCAACACCCTAAAAAACCCACAGTGCCAGAAAATGCCCCTCAGTGCCCAAAACCAAACCCACAGCCTCCCAATATGCCTTCACAGCACCTAAAATGAACAGCTTGGCACCTAAAAAACCCCCTCGGTGCCCAAAACAGGCCACTCAGCCCCCAGACCCACAGGCCCAGGGTTTCCATGTGTGTGCAACGCCCTCGTGCCAAGGGAGCGGGTGATTCCCATCCCATTGCCCCTGGCCAGAGGGGCAGAAGGGAGGTAGGAAGCAGGGATGCGATCCAGCAGGGCACAGAGGGGTCCCACTCACACTGTGCCATGGCCAGCGCCAGCTCCCGCTCGCCGCGGAGCTGCGGGCGCAGCCGGGGGTGCCCGCGGAGGCAGCGGAGCAGGGCAGCCAGGATCCCCCGGCGCCCCGGCGCCCGGGCCTTGCCCTGCGGGACGAACAGGCTCAGCAGCGCGGTCCCCGGCGGGGCAGGGGCCGCTCACCCGCCCGGCGGGCAGCGGGGCACGGAGCCGTACCCGGCTGGCGGGGAGCCCCGCGCTCTGGAAGTGCTGCAGCGCCTCGCTGAAGGAAATCGGAGGGGGGGCCGCGCCTGAGCTGCCCCCCAAGCCTGCAGGGAGGCAGGGAGCGGGTCAGACCCTCACGGAGCCCTGACCGCCCCCGCAATGGTCCCCGCTTCCAGGAGAGTGAAGGCGTGGGGAACACGGCGGAGATGGAAGCGCCCACCCCGCAGCCCTCCCGCGCCCCAGCTCCTTCCCGGAGCTGCCCAGCTCCCTGCTAGTCCCGGTACCTGACTGGATCTCCTCCAGAGCCTCCCACTCCTGCCGCGCCTGGCGCTGCTCCTCGCCGATCCCTGCCCGAGGGAAGGGGCACAGCAGTCAGGTCTGCGGGCAGACACGGAGTGCGGGTTCCCTCCCTTCCCCCAGCCCCGCTCAGCACACCCTGGGGCTGTGCTCCCTCTTCTCCAAGGGAAATCCCAACCGGAGCCACCCCGGGCACCACAAGGTTTATCTCGGACGAGTTTAGGGAATGATCCGGGACCGGACGGGTTTGTCAGAGACATCCCCCCGTGCTTGATCCCTGGGGGCTCGCAGGTGACGTATCCAGCAGGAAAGGCCGGGGTTGATCCAGGGGAAGCAGGGAAAGCTCACCAGGGTCTGGGGGCTGCCCCGCTCCGAGCACCAGCTCCTGCAGGACACCTCCCTGCCCCAGAGCTGCCATCTGCGGGGGACAGAGCGAACACAGCGTCACCCGCACACACCAGCCGAAAATCCAAGCTTCTCCCCCAGGCAACAGCCCCTGTGCCCCCGGGAAGGTGGCTCAGCCCCTTCAGGGAGGGTCCGTACCCTCGGCACGATTTTATGTGGCTGTCACGGTGGGAACGGAGCGATGAGGGCGGTCCGGGAGCCTGAGGTGGGGAGGCTCGGCGGGTCCCGGCTGGGGGCTCCGGCCGCAGAGGAACCTGCCGGGGGGACAAGGCGCTGCCGCTCCGAGCCCCCGGCGCCGCTCATGGCCTGGGGGCGGCGGTGGGAACGGGGGTGTCCGGGACCCCCACAGCCGCCCCAGCCCCTCGGGAGCCGCCGCTGCCCTCGGTGCTCCCAGCCCTCAGGAGCCCGCTCAGCCCCTCAGGAGCCCGTTCAGTCCCTCAGGAGCCCGCTCAGCCCCTCAGGAGCCCGCTCAGCCCGTTCCAGCCCCCGCGCACCCCCCAGACCCCTCTGACCCCTCAGCTCCCCTCAGCCCGAGGCTGCCGCACCGCCCATGCGCGGCCGCGCCGCACGCCGGGAGCTGTAGTCCGCACCTCGGGGGACTACAATTCCCAGCGTGCACCGCGCGACGTGGAAACGGCGTCGTGCGTGAAGGGGGCGTGGCCCGGTGGGGCGGGGCGGGGCCCAAGCGGCGGAGCTGGAACGGGAGCGGTGCCCGGAGCGGGACTCGGCGCTTCCGGGGTCTGCAGCGGGGCGAGCAGTCCCATATGCCAGCTCCAGCCCCCAGTATGCCAGTGCCAATTCCCAGTATGCCAGTCTCAGTTCCCATTATCCCAGTGCCGCCTCCCAGTGTTGCCAGGTCCCAGTGCCAGCTCATGGTGCCCATTGTCAGCTCTCACTTCCCAGTCCCAGTGCCCAATGCCACTTCCCAGTCCCAGCTCCCAGTGCCAGCTCCCAGTGCCCAATGCCACTTCCCAGTCCCAGCTCCCAGTGCCCAATGCCACTTCCCAGTCCCAAACTCCCAGTGCCAGCTCCCAGTGCCCAATGCCACTTCCCAGTCCCAGCTCCCAGTGCCAGCTCCCAGTGCCCAATGCCACTTCCCAGTCCCAGCTCCCAGTGCCCAATGCCACTTCCCAGTCCCAAACTCCCAGTGCCAGCTCCCAGTGCCCAATGCCACTTCCCAGTCCCAGCTCCCAGTCCCAGCTCCCAGTGCCCAATGCCACTTCCCAGTCCCAGCTCCCAGTGCCCAATGCCACTTCCCAGTCCCAAACTCCCAGTGCCAGCTCCCAGTGCCCAATGCCACTTCCCAGTCCCAGCTCCCAGTCCCAGCTCCCAGTGCCCAATGCCACTTCCCAGTCCCAAACTCCCAGTCCCAGCTCCCAGTGCCCGATGCCACTTCCCGGTCTCAAACTCCTCGTCCCAGCTCCCAGTGCCCAATGCCACTTCCCAGTCCCAATCTCCCAGTCCCAGCTCCCAGTGCCCAATGCCACTTCCCGGTCCCAGCTCCCAGTCCCAGCTCCCAGTGCCCGATGCCACTTCCCAGTCCCAGCTCCCAGTGCCCGCCCCCGCTCCTCCCCGCGGTCCCCCCGCCCCGTGCCCGCTGCTCCCGTTCCTGCCGTCCCCGCCGCTGTTCCCGGTTCCGCGGGGCAGAGCGGGGCTCCCGCAGCACCATGTGGCTGCAGGCGCTGTTCTTCCTCGCCCCCCTTCTCCTCCTCCTCCTCGTCCTCCTCTCCCTCATGCTCCCCCGGGTCTCGGGCAGCCGCAACCCCTTCGCCACCGACAGCCGCCGCCCGCCCGCCCCGCTGGTCACCGACAAGGCTGTGCGCAGGGCCGTCGTTAAGACAGGTACGGGACCCCCGGGGCCACCAGCCCCGCGGCGGGATTGGAGCCGGGGTGGCATCGCCAGCTCGGCGTGCCATCGCCCCAGGACAGCATCACCGCAGGGTGCATCATCCCCCGGGACAGCACCGCCCGGGCTGGCATCCCCACGGGGTGGCATCAACCCCCCGGCACAGCACCGGCCGGGCTGGCATCAATCCCCGGGCTGGCATCAATCCCCCGGGCTGGTATCCCCCCGGGCTGGCATCAATCCCCCGGGCTGGCATCAACCCCCCGGGACAGCACCGGCCGGGCTGGCATCAATCCCCCGGGCTGGCATCAACTCCCCGGGGTGGCACAGACCCCCCCGGGGTGGCACAGACCCCTCCGGGCTGGCACAGACCCCCCCGGGGTGGCATTGTCCCCCGCAGTGTCACCCCGCGGTGCCAGCCGCGGCCCGGCGCGGTTCCGGGGGTGCCCCGTGCTGGGGGTGCCCCGGTGACGCCGCCGTTTCCCCGCAGTGTTCTCGGCGGAGAAGGTGCCCCCGCGGCTCGATGCCGTCGTGGTGGGCAGCGGCATCGGGGGCCTGGCGGCCGCGGCGCTGCTGGCCAAGGCGGGCTGGCGCGTGCTGGTGCTGGAGCGGCACGGCAAGCTGGGGGGCTGCTGCCACACCTTCACCGAGAGGGGCTTCGAGTTCGACACCGGTGCGACCCGGGCCCCGAACCCCCCCGGGTCCGAGGGACGGGGTGGGAGTCACGGCCGAGGGCTCCCCTGCACGCACCTCTGCTACACAAACCATCTTCCTGCTCTTCGCCCCAAAACCCGCTGGGTGTAGGATACCAAACCCCCCAAATTCCCCATATCCAGCCCTGCACGGGGGATGTCACCTCAGGACGCATCTTGTGTCAAGGCAAAGTCCGGCTCTGTGTGTCCCCGAATCTCCGGGATTGATTATTTACAGCAGAGATGGATAGCCAAGTGTAACAAAACTCCAAAATTGCCAGCTAAAAACACTGTGGTCAGTGCCAGTCACCCCAGCTGGGAGGCAGGTGTATCCCACATTTTCCCTTCAACGTGGAGCTGATAGGGTGGGGATGGATAAATAAGAGGTGGGTTTGTTCATCCTGGGGTGGGAAGATGCAAATAAGGAAAAAAAGTGAAAAGAAGGGAAAAAAGAGGAAAATAAAGGGAAAAAATGTGTTTTAGGGATCCACTATGTGGGGCAGCTGCAGGAGGGCTCCCTGATGAGGTTCCTGGTGGACCAGCTGACGGATGGGCAGCTGCAGTGGGCCCCGCTCCCGGCCATCTACGATGCCGTGGTTTTGGGGGACCCCCAGGGTGCTGGCAAGACCTTCCACATCCATTCTGGGAAGAGGGAATATTTCCGGAGGCTGAAGGAGCAGTTCCCCGGGGAGGCGGCGGCCATCGATGAGTTCCAGCGCCTGGTGAAGGTGGGATAACACCGGGGCAGTCTGGATCTGGGGGGTCGCACAACCAGGGGAGCCCCCCGGCACCTGGATGCTGGGCACCCCAGGGAATAATGGCAGCACCCCAAAAGCGTTGGGAAACACGTGCAAAATCGCCCCTTTCTGCCTCAAAAATGCAGTGTCACGGATGTTTTGGGGGAGATTTCTTTAAAGAAGAAGTTCTTTAAGGAGTTGGGGCAGAGTTCTTGAAGGAAGTTTTTCTGAAGAACCATTTTTTTCAGAGGAAACTTTTTGGGGAAGTTTTTGGGTGGACCTTTCTGGACGAGTTTCGGTGGGGAAGCTTTCTTCGCAGAAGCTTTTCTTAAAGGAGGTTTTTGAGAGAAGGATTTTGAGGGAGCCAATACTCCCCTTGCCCACGCCTCCCCAGGCTGCCTAGCAGTGAATTTAAGGGGAAAAAGCACTTTGGAGCATCTCTGGGATGTGTCTGACCCCCAGCTCTCCCTGCAGAGCGCCGGCCGTGGGGTTGTGCTGCTGGGGATCCTGAAGATGCTCCCGAGGTTCCTGGCCGGGCTCCTGATCCGCTCTGGGCTGCTCCCACGCCTCTGCTCCTTCTGCCACCTGGCCTCACGCAGCCTCAAGGAGGTGGTGGATGGCCTCACCCCCAACCCTGAGCTTCGGGCTGTCCTCAGCTACATCTTCCCCACCTATGGTAGGTGACCAGGAGGCCCTGGGATGACCTTAAACCCTTTAGAAACAGAAAAAAGGTAAGAACCCCCTTTTTTGCATGCTTTTGGAAGGTTTGCAGGGATGTTCATCGCAGGGATGCTTTGCCAGCATCCTTGTCCCCGAGTCACTGGCAGGTGACATGTCCCCATTGCTCATCTCCATCTCTTTCCCTCCGTTCTTCATCTTCCCCATGGGGTGACATAATTCCTGTACAAGGGAATGTTCCAGAGCTCCCCTTTCCCTCCACCCCCTCTCCTGGGCTGTGCTCGCAGCCCCCCATGCCTTGGTCAGGTTGGTGACCACGGCCTTGCCATGGGGACGCCCACACCTGATGTCCTCCCTGCTCCTCCAGGTTCCTCACCTTCCTCTCACTGTCACACCCAGGGTGTTCCTCATGCTAAAATATTTAGGATAAGCTCCAAACTCATGATTTGCCCAAACCCTCCTTGGCCGCCCCTCTTCCCAGGTGTGCTCCCCTCCAAGGCCAGCTTCTCCATGCACAGCATCCTGGTGAACCACTTCCTCCACGGCGCCTGGTACCCCAAGGGCGGGGCGGGGGAAATCGCCTTCCACACCATCCCCGTGATCCGCCAGGCTGGAGGCGACGTGCTTGGGAAGGCGCCGGTGCAGAGGATCCTGCTGGACGCGCAGGGCAGAGCCTGCGGTGAGCACCTGGGCCACGGGGCTGCTCCCAGAGTGGGGATCCTTTCCCCAGCACCTCATCCTCCCCCCTCTGGGTTCCCCCTCCCAGGTGTGAGCGTCAAAAAAGGCCAAGATTCGGTGGATATCTTGGCTCCCGTGATCATTTCGGACGCCGGGATCTTCAACACCTACGAGAGGCTGCTGCCGGCGGAGGCGCGGGCTCTGCCGGGTGCGGCGTCAGCGCCGGGCTCCGCCGGGATTACGGCATTAATCCCAATTAAAAGCCGATTTGCCAATTAAAACCGGCAAACGCCCTGTCGCTGCTGTGCCACGGCGCTCAAAACCCAGCCCTGGGCCGCTCGTTTCTTCGGGGGGGGGTTAAATTAATTGGCCCAAATTGGCTGTAGTTTGCAAAGTCCTGGTTTGGTGCGAGGATTCCCTAAAATACACAGTGCAAGGCCCCGAAATATTCGTGGGAGTTGGTGGAAATTCTGCTTAAAGTCGGATTGCCAGAAAACCTTCTGGAAGGGGCAAGGATGGGGGGAAGGGGACAGAGGTGCTTGGGAAGGGGCACAGTCAGGTGGAAAGGGGATGGTTTGTGTGGGTGGGAAGGGTCAGGCTTTGGTGGGAAAGGACCAGGATTGGAGAAACTACTTCTCTGTAGCCGAGGATCCTAGAAAAGCCCGATTTCCCCCAGGACAGACTAATTCCCTTTTCCCCTCCACGCCGCAGAGATCCAGGCCCAGCTCCGCACGGTGAGCCATGGTGAGGCGGGTTTCACCGTCTTCGTCGGCCTCAGCGGCTCCAGGGAAGAGCTGGGGCTGCAGCCCACCAACTACTTCATGTTCCCAGGGAACGACCTGGATGGAATGTAGGTTTGGCTTCACCTTGGATGTGCTTCGCTGAGCGTAAGGAGATGAATTCCTGGGCAGTGACTCGGAAAGTGGGGGTTTGGTCGTAAGGATTTTCGGGGGAAGGTGCCCTGAAGCCCAGCTCAGCCCTTCCCTCTCATGCAGGATGAAGCGCTACCTGGCCTCGTCCAGAGAAGAAGCTGCCAACAACATCCCTTTGCTCTTTGTCACCTCGCCATCAGCCAAGGACCCCACCTGGGAAATGAGGCACCCAGGTGAGGCTGGCACCACAAATGCTTGTGAGGGGCTTCAAAACTCCTGTTGGGGTTTGGTGATCCCAAACAAGGAGTTTCTACTCAGCTATCCCTGGTCAAAGCTGCTGAGCATGGGGCTCATGGAATGCACTCTTTGGGATGCCTGGATGAAGGACACGGAACCCCAAGGATCTGGGGACATCCCCTGGGTTTGGGGCAGCGACAGGGTGGGATGAGGGTGGGCACAGGGACAAGCACCCCAGCCTTGTTCTCCTGCAGGTAAATCCACACTGGCCATCGTCACCTTCGCCAGGTACGAGTGGTTCGAGGAGTGGAAGGACAAGCAGGTCCACAAGCGGGGGGACGACTATGAGGACCTGAAGAAGACTTTTGTGGATGCCATCATGCAGACTGTCTCCAAGCTCTACCCTCGCATCGAGGGCCGGGTAAGGAAACACGGGGTTCAGGGGTCCTCCAGCTGCCTCTACCTACCCAACGGAGTCATGGAATGGTTTGAGTTTGAAAAGCTCATCCAGCGCCACCCCATCGTGAGCAGGGACACCTTCCACCAGACCAGGTTGCTCCAATCCCCATCCAACCTGGGCAGACCTGCATGCCCATCCCAGGATGATCCTCCAGAACCATCCTGGGACGAAACCTGGCCAGAACCACTATGCCAGGGTCTGCCAGGAAACCCGTCCCAGACCGTACCCCACAGCCAGGCTCCTGCAGACCCCCTGTCCCCCCGCAGATCGAGTACCTCTCGGGCGGGACTCCCCTCACCAACCAGCACTACATCGCCAGTCCCCACGGGGAGCTCTACGGCACCGACCACGGCATCCCCCGCCTGCAGGCCGAGGCCATTGCCACCGTGCGGGCAGACACGGCCGTGCCCAACCTCTACCTGACAGGTGACGGGGCCACCGGTGTCCTCACTCGAGGCCAGCCCCGGGGAGCGGGATGTGGGCGGAGAAAACCTCCAATCCTGAAGCGGAATAAGGGGAAGAGCCGCTGGGAGCAGCGGGATAACGCCTGGAAAAGCAGAGTTCCACGGTCCCGGGGGAGGAGGGAAGGGCTGTGCTCCCCCAGCTCTGGGAGGTTGTCTCCTTGCCCGGTGTAGAATGGAGAGTTCCCATCTGGGGAAGGTGGGGCAGGATGAGGAGATCCTGCTGGAGACAAGGAAGGTCAGACAGGGCAGGGTGTGTGGGTTCAGACCCCAGGGATGGTGTGGGGGCAGCTGGAAGGTGATGCCCAAACCACCACTGATGGTTGGCTGGGGTGGAGTGGGGAGTGAGGGCTGCTCACAGGGCTGCTCATCTGCTGCTCCCTCCTTTCAGGGCAGGATTTGTGCCTGGGGGGTTTCATGGGAGCCCTGCAAGGAGCCATCATCTGCGCCAGCACCATCCTCAAGCGCAACCTCTACGCGGACGCGGCGTGGCTGAAGATGCGCCTGCAGGCCACCAGCTCCAAGAAGGGAGACTAGAGCCTGCCATGCCACCAGCAGGGCCCCCTGCTCCCAGCACATCACCCCCACCTCGCTCTCAGCTGTCACACACCTGCAGCAGACCCGTCTCTACGCCAGGCTGAGGGATTTCATCCAGGACGACGCCGTTCCCACTCCCAGATTGAGTTGGACCTCACCCCCACCAAAAAATGCACCCCCTTCCACCATCATGTCCAGTGCTGGTCCCTGGCCATGAAGGGAGCTCCCCAAGAGCTGGTGTGGCCAGGGGAGAAGTCAAGATAACCCCAAAACAGGCGGCACCAGCAGCTCCCACGGTACCAGCAGCTCCCGTGGCTGCTTGATCCCACCAGGATCACTGACCCCCGCCAAAGCCCACCTCCACCTGCAGCCCCCCCCAAAGCCCACCTCCACCTGCAGCCCCAGAGCTGTCTGAGAGCAGCAGGCTCTCCAGGGCTTCCAGAGTCATCCCTGGGAGCAGCAGGACCCCAGCCTCCCAGTATTCCCAGTGTTTGGGTGCTGCTCTCCCCCACTGCCCCAAGGCATCCATGGCACAAGCTCACACTCCTCCAGCAGCAACAAAGTCCTTCTGTCTGCTGGTAAAAGCTCGGGAACAGGATGAAAGTCCGCTCCAGATGGGAAGGGAAGCACGTGAGACTGGAAGTAATAAAATAATGATCATGATCCTGGGATTTGTGCCTCGTGATGGGTCAGTGGGGCATGGAAGGTGGAACGGGAAGGGAGCTGTGGCTCAGAGCCAATGAACTGACACAGATACTCCAGGTTTGGTCACAGGAGAAGTGTCCAGTGCTCACCAAAACCCCCTGACACATCTTTCCAGGTAAAGCAGCTGCTGGATGAGAACTTCCCACTTTTTGCTAGGTTTGGGCAGAATTGGACTGGCTCAGCATGAGGCTTTCAACTGCTGCCAGTTAAATCTGGTTTAATTGTGGGTTTTGGTCCCTCCTTGATCACTTCCTCACTCCCTAGCTTCCCACCGCTGCCCTCCATCCCAATTCTTTTATGCTCCATGCCTCTTTTTTGGTGCTTTCCCTACAGGCGTCTCTCCCTCAGGGTCCAGCCTGGGTCATCCCCAGTGTCCCCATCTCCCCAGTGGTTTGTACCCTTTGGAGCTGGGCTGAAACCACACCGTGTGCCCTGACACAGGACATCACTGGCAGCAAACTTTCCTCCCAGACACCAGCCGGACACGGATGAGCTCATAAGAGTTGGCCTGAAATGGCCCCAGGGTGACATCTGGGGACAGCAGCCCCAGGGCAGGGCTGGGAGAAGCCCAGCTGGGAGCTGCTGCTGGAGCAGGAGGAAAACAAAGCCCAGAGCTGGTTCCTGAGCAGGGAGCAGTGTGACCGTGCTGGAAAGGAGCCCTGGAAAGGGGCTTGAAGGCTGATCTGGCAAAGAGGATTAGATCACTGAGCAGAGAGATAATTCGGTGATGGGATGGAATTTGCAGAGAAGGTGAGCTCTGCCAGGAGAGATCACCCAGAGGCAGCCCCTTGAGGAACCCAGGGCCACAGCAGTGAGCTGGGGAGGCTGCTCTGGGCACCTTCAGGCCAGGTGAGACCCCACCTGCTCCTGCAGAGCTCCCCCAGCTCCAGCTCCAGCACCAGAGGGATGTGGAGCTTCTGGAGTGAATCCAGAGGAGGCCATGGAGCCAGGCTGGGGAAAATGGGGGTGCTCACCTGGAGAGAAGGTTCCAGGGAGAGCTCAGAGCCCCTTCCAGGGCCTAAAGGGGCTCCAGGAGAGCTGGAGACAAGGCATGGAGGGACAGGACACAGGGAATGGCTCCCACTGCCAGAGGGCAGGGATGGATGGCAGATTGGGAATTGGGAATTGTTCCCTGGCAGGGTGGGCAGCCCTGGCACAGGTGGGATTGGGTCGTCTGTAAGGTCTCTCCCAAGCCATGCCCAAACAGGACAAAGCAGGGCCAAGGTTCCTGTCCTTCCTCTCACCCTGCAGGCTGTGCATCCCTTCTCCTGCAGGCTCCTGGAGGGTGGGGACGAGGCCCTGCCTCGCTCCCAGCCTGCTGCAGGCATCTGCTCTCCCCAGGACAGAGGGGCAAAACCAGCAGCAGCTCCTTCCCTGCCACCCATGGAGAGCAAGGGACAAGTTACAGGAAAACCAACCAAAAACTCCTCTGGGAAGGTGAGGGGCTCAACCTGGAGGCACCAGAGATGCTGGGGGGAGGGTTTAACCAGCCAGGTCCTCTTGCCAGGGACCCTCTGCAGAGCAGAACATCTGATTTAGGCCCAGAACAGTGCAGTGACACCCAACCTTCCCCCCAGCAGCTCCCAGGAGACCCAAACCTGCCTCTCCTCCTGCTTTTCTCACCCCAAAGAGCTCCAGCCTTGCAAATGCCATCTCAGTCACTCTGGTGGTTTTTTAATCCAAACGAACAGTCCCAGGCCCTGGAATTTGTCATGCAGAGGCAAAGCTGATGTGTTTGCTTGGCTGGTGCCCTGCCCGAAAGGAAAATACCTGCTGTGAGACCAGCTCAGGCTCACCTGTTTGCTCAGGAGGCCGTGCAAGACCCAAAGCTTTCAAGAGAAGATGAGATAAAAAACACCCGGGGTGGTTAACGGGGTTTGCAGGCTGGGCTCACTGGGGTGCAGAGTGGATGTAGCAGCATTTCACAGAGCCATGGGATCACCTGGGTGGGAAAAGCCCCGAGACCACCAAGTCCAACTGCCAAGGCCACCACCAACCCACATCTCCAGGTACCACACCCCCAGAGCTGCCAAACCCTCCCTCAGGGATGGGGTCTCCACGCCTGCCCAGGGCCTGGACTGCTGTTTCCATAGAGGAACTTTCCAAAATCCAACCGGAACCTCTCCTGGCACAGTTTGAGGCCGTTTCCTCTCACCCTGCTCGCAGAACCCAGCCCCCACCTGCTGCACTCTCCAGTGCAGGAGCAGGAGGGTTGAAGGGCACGGCGCCAGCCCAGTTTTGCCCAGTTTCGCCCAGTTTCTCATGCATGAAGCCTCCTCCACCCTCAGGGCCTCTCTGCTAAACTACCTCTATCAGAATGTCTCAATCCTGCCCCGATAAGCAGAGCCCAGCCCAGCTGGCAAAGCATTTCTGATTTTATTTGACATTATTTCCACCCACGGACTTTGACTCCTGGGCAGTCACCCCCACACGACCCCAGGGGCACTCCCAGCCCTGGGATGCCCCAGTGCCTCCTGCACCAGGACAGGACCGAGGGGCTGTTCCTGCCCCACCACAGCTGCCCTGCCTGCCACAGTGTGCTGGGGCCTTCCCAGACCGGGGTGAGCAGGCAAGGGGCTCAGCGAGCTCGTGGAGCACAAGGCAGTGGGTTTTTTGGGAAGTCACCCTAAGGACACAGAGCAGAGCGGAGCTCTGAGCCCCGTGCAGCAAGGGGGATCTCCAAGGTCTCTTCCAACGCCACATCCCCATGGGAATGTTCCTCTGAGCTCCCATTTTCGCCCTTTTTTCCGCCTGCAAGCTGCCAGGAGCCCCATCCACACCCTGGCCCTTTGGCCACTGCGGGACTGGAGGAGCGAGAGGAAGGCGGGATTTCCTCCTGTGAGGGAAAGGAGGCGGGGGAAAGGAGCGACTTTCTTCCATTCCCGGCAGGAAAACTGCCCGGAGTTCCCGCAGCATCCACTGGGGAGCGGGCACCTTCTCCTCGCTCCCAACCTGCCAAGCTGCTGCTGCTCCGAGGAGCTGGGACATCCTGGGACTGCCCCGGGGGCTCTCTGCAGGGGAAAGAAGAAATCCAGGAGAGCTCAGGACTAAGCTCTGTGCAAAGTTTAATCCCCTCTTGGGCCCTGAGCTCCCAGCACGCAGAGCCAGCCCCGGCTGCGCTGGCTGGGCCCTGGGAGGCAGACTGGAAACTTCCAATCCGCCCTGGCCCGGCCTGTCTGGGCTCCTTCCGCCTGCACCCGCAGCTCTGAGCACAGCCAGCTCCACGAAACCAGGGGTTTGCAGCAAAAAGGGGTTTTGCATAAAGAGCAGCCACCCTGCACCTTTGGTGCCAGGTGTCGACTAAAACCATGCAAAGAACGTGAGGAAAACAAAACCAAGAGAGAAGTGAAAACTCAACCTTTTGGGTCTTTTTTATTCCATTTACTGATTTCACCACACAGAAAATAAAAAACCAGTACAAAGAACTGTAAAAAATTCTGATCCTTCCAAGCAAAGTGCATTTCACTGCCGCAGAAAACAAATCGTGTGCTGATTCAAGCCTAAAAAGTAGGAATATTTGGCAAAAAACCCTCTGTACCAACAGACACCATCCATGGAAAACACGTGTCCAAAGGGAAAAGGTGCACCTTGATCCCTTGGGGACACGTTGCATAAACACCATAAAACTCAAGGAACTGGGAGCAATCCCCAGAGCTCTGGGGCAGCCCAGACTGTTGGCAGAACACACCAGCCTCGGGAAGTGCTGGTGGGGAGAATTTGGGGGAAAACCCTGCAATTCAGCCTGGTGTGAGAGCTGCCTCTCCCCAGACCCGAGAGGTGTGTCCTCATCACCTTCAGGAATGCTTGGCTCAGCCTGGGATCGAGGTGATTGAGGTCCAAAATATTCCCTCCCCTGCTGGCAGCAGGGCGGGACTCCCACAGCCTGCAGCAAGAGAGGGCTTGAAACAGCTCCCAGGACAGAAAAGTAAGTAGATGGTGAAAAAATAAAAAGCCTTTCTCAATTATTATTCATTAAAAAAACCCCACAAACCAGGACAAAGCAAGCGTAGAGCACTCACACTCCAAAAAGCACACGCACTCCAAAATCCTGACCAGAGCAGCCCAGGAGCACACGGAATTCCACACACTGGAAAAGGCTTTGTCTCCCTGCTGAGTCCAAAAAGCCAGTGTCCCCCTCCCCAGGCCCAAAGCAGCCCCCCAGCCTGGCTGATCCCACAGGGAGCAGGGTGGTTTGGTGCAGGAGCTTCCCACCCTTTTCCCCCAGAGTTACATTCCCAGCCCTATTTCCCTTCCCTCCACCCTCCTGCTCTCCAGAACAACTCCTGGAAGTCCTTTTAGCATCCTAGATGTTTCCTAAGGAAACTCTGAGGACTCTTTAAAGCCAGGAGGGACTCTCACGCTTGCCAAGAGCCAGCAAAAAGGGAAAGGATGGCTTTAGGGTTTGGAGAAGGCCAAGCCCTCCCTCCCCTCTCGGAATGAACCTTCAGGAAATCAGAAGCAGAGCTGAGCTTTCACAGTGACAGGGAATGGCTCTGCCCGTGTCCAGGGTGACCACGGGGCAAGGAGCTGACTGCTCCCAAGCCTGGGAGGCCAGGAAAAAGCCCCCCAGGAGGGAATTTAACCATCCTGGGGCTCTTCCCGTGCAGTCGGTGAGTGCAGGACTGGCACAGGCCTGGCACCTGATGTGGCACAGCTGGGTGCCCACGCAAGGAGCTCTGGGTCCCTCAAATCCTTTTTTTTTCTGGAAAAATCCAAAGCAGGAGCCAAGCAGGTACTCTGTGCCCTCTCCAGAACCATCCCAGCCCTTAGAAAGCTCTGCAGAGTACAACTGCAGGAATGAAAACCACCTCACAGGTGTAATGGGGCACCAACCCCTTGGTCTGACCAGTACCAGTCCAACACAACTGGAGGGACTGGGAGCTTCCCTCATCCCAAACTCCTCAGGGATTTACATTCCTTCCTTCCTGACAAGGGGAGGAAACAATCCTCCCATCCAAATTCCTGACCCCAACAGGGCATGGAGCTCCCTGAGCCTGACCCCCTCCTCCACACCACCACCAACACCCCCTGTGCAGACTGGGAGGGAAAAGACCTGCATGGAACACGAGGGGTTTGAGCTACAAAAGCTGCTTCAGCATGGCCAGAGGTGTGTGAAAAAGGGAATCTGCGTGTGAAACTGGAAAACTGATCAGGGAGAGAAAACCCACGTCCAAATCCGTGCTGGGTCAGTTCCAAACAAGCGCAAGAGAACTCACTTGCTCTCAACCTGAGCATCCCAACCCAGCAGATGGACAAGGAGGGGCAGGAGGAGGCCAAGGCAGCTTCGTGCCCGGGCAAGGGACAGTCCCATGGCTCATTGTGCAGCAGATCCTTAATTCCCCCCCAAAAGGAGGGGTCAGTCCAGCAGATGGCAAATTCCATTGCACTGGGACACGGAAATCCTGGGTCTGGCTCTTCCAGCAGCCAGACAGCCAGGGGGAAAACAAGGCAGCTGGGAAAGGAGCAATTTAGGGAAGTGAGAGGTTTTATCAAGGTGCAGGTGCAAAACAAAAAGCGTTTCCCCTCCTTCCCGTGGAATCCAGCTGTGGCAGCAATGAATCCCCACCATCATCTGAGGAGGAATCTAGATCTGGAAAGGCAAAAGGAAAGGTTGGAACCACCTGAAAGCTCAGAATTGCTCTGCTGCTCTGTCCAGACCTGAGTGGGCTGAGAAGCTCCCAAAGCAAATATGAGCTTTTGCCTTTTCTTCCTAACTCTCCTCTTCCTACAGCAGAAAACAATTACAGGCACCTCTGCCCTGAGTGGCAAGAGGGGGAACAAAGTTTTAAGGGAGAGAAGAAAGGGATTTCTCCACAAATCCTACCCTCTGCCACTAAAATGCTCTCTGACAAGTTGTTTGGATCAGTGACAAAGTCATTCAGCCCAGCTGGAGATTGTCCCATCTGTGCTCTGCCAGCACTTCTCACTCTCACTGTCTCCATTTCCTGGCAAAACCCTGTTTCCACACCAAACTCTGCTTTCCAAACTGCCTCAGCTGGGGCTCTGGGACCCTTTCTAATGCAAAGGGCCAATATTTGGTATTTTCCACACACAGCAGGCACGCCAACCCCCACTTTGGGCTGGGTCTCACCTTTTGGTCCAGTCTCTGATAATCACCAGATTTGGGCCGTCGACCGGATTTTGACCTTTTTCCTTCCAGAGCGAAAGCAATGATCTTTGGAGAGAGAAAAACGGAGACAGAGTCAGCTTCCAACACAGGCTCACCTCTGATTTTTCATTCACCTGCTCCCACAACCCTTTTCCTGTGACCAAGCACTTCAAACACGGAAATGCCAACACTCAGCCATTGCTAAAATGGATAATGAGGTTTGCTCAACAAGCAGAAAACAGTAGGAATTAATTTTTTTTTTGTACTCCCTCAAAACCAGCCTTATGTGAGGGAAAACAACCCTGATCTTGTGTTGGTGTACAACAGACTGTCAGTAGGAATCTGTCAGAGATGAGATGGAGGGATCTCACACCACTCAGGTGAAAATCAGCAGCAGAGCTGAGAACACCCAGCTGCCACCAGATCCAACCCTCCCTGGGACCACACGCACACAGAGCAGACTGGGGGGTACTGGTGAGAAGCCAGTCAGGGTGAGGGGAGAGGGCCGGGCAGGTCCCTCCCAAGCCCGGGGCTGGAGCAGGGCTGCTCACCTTGCGCTTGTTGTGGTAGGCCACGTACAGGGCTGCCACCACGACCGCCGTGGTCACCAGGTAGGCAAAGAAGTGGCTGCTCTCCGAGCGGGCCCTGGGCAGGGAGGGAGCGTTCTTCTCCCTGTCCTGCTCCAAGGAGCTCTCGCTGCCCTCCTCAGCCTTGGCCACATCCTCCTCGGCGTTCTCTTCGTCTTCCACAAAGCTGTCGTCCGAGGGAGCTGCGTGTGAGCCGGGGCTCTGCTCCTCCTGCGAGTTCTTCGGGCTGTCCTGGGGGTCAGGCTGCTGGCCAGCAGCACTGCCCTGGCTCTCAGCCTGGGCCTGCTGCCCACCCCCGCTGGTGTGCCCGGGGCTGGCCTCGCTCCTGTCCCTGCCACTGCTGCTCTGGGTGTTGTCCTGGGCCTGCTTGTTGCTCTGGTCCTTGTCGGTGTTGTCTGGGGTGTTGCTGCCATTTGTGCTGTCACTCTCCTTGCCATCCTTGCCCTTGCTGTCCTGGTTGTTGCTGCCCTGGTTGGTGCCCTGGTTCTGGTTGGTGCTGCCCTGGTTCTGGTTGTTGCTGCCCTGGTTCGTGCCCTGGTTCTGGTTGGTGCTGCCCTGGTTCTGGTTGGTGCTGCCCTGGTTCTGGTTGGTGCTGCCCTGGTTCTGGTTGTTGCTGCCCTGGTTCGTGCCCTGGTTCTGGTTGTTGCTGCCCTGGTTCGTGCCCTGGTTCTTGTTGGTGCTCTCCTGGTTCTGGCTGTTGCTGCCCTGGTTCTGGTTGGTGCTGCCCTGGTTCTGGTCGGTGCTGCCCTGGTTCTGGTTAGTGCTGCCCTGGTTGGTGCCCTGGTTCTGGTTAGTGCTGCCCTGGTTCTGGCTGTTGCTGCCCTGGTTGGTGCCCTGGTTCTGGTCGGTGCTGCCCTGGTTCTCGTTGGTGCTCTCCTGGTTCTGGCTGTTGCTGCCCTGGTTCTGGTCGGTGCTGCCCTGGTTGGTGCCCTGGTTCTGGTTAGTGCTGCCCTGGTTCTGGTTAGTGCTGCCCTGGTTCTGGTTAGTGCTGCCCTGGTTCTGGTTAGTGCTGCCCTGGTTCTGGTTGGTGCTGCCCTGGTTCTGGTTAGTGCTGCCCTGGTTCTGGCTGGTGCTGCCCTGGTTCTGGTTGGTGCTCTGGTTCTGGTTAGTGCTGCCCTGGTTGTTACTGCCACTTGTGCCATTCCCCTCCTTGCCATCGCCGCCCTTGCCACTGCTGCCGCCGTTCTCGGTGGCCCCTGGCTGGTTGCCACCCTGGCCGTTCTCGCTGACACTGTTCTGCACGTTGTTGCTGTTCTGGCTGCCACCCTCACCGCCCTGGCCACCAGTGCCACTGCTTGGGCTGCCACTGTCTCCAGCGCTGCTGTCGTGGCCACTGCTGCTTGTCTTGCTTTTACTTCCTTGTCCTGCGCCTCCTGCACCGCTGCTTCCACCATTGCCGTCCTGGCCAGCCGCCGTGCTTCCGCTTTTCTCTGACTCCTTCTCCTCCTTGTCCTTGTTGTCGCTGCCGTTTCCAGCGACGCTGTTGTTCTGCTGCTCGGTACCCGTCTTCTCATCCACGCTGGTCGCGCTGTTCGTGTCAGTTTTGGGGTCCCTGCCGTTGGAGTTACCGCTGTCCTGCTGGTTCCCGTTCCCCGGGGACGTGCTGCCGTGGTCCTGGCTGCCAGCCGCTGCGGCTCCCTCGGGCACGGTGCCAGATTTCCCTCTGGTGCCCGTTTGGTCTCCGTTGGTCTCGGTTTGCACGGGCTCTGCAGCGATAACGGGGAGCCCCGTCAGTCGGCGCTGACGGGCAGAGGGGAACCCCTGCGGAAGAGGGGGCACGCCGCAGGAGCCGGGGGGAACCTCGGGGCAGACGGGACCGGGGGTTACCGAGGGCGGCGGGGAACCCCGGCTGACCGAGCGCACGGGCGGAGGAGGCCTCCAAACCGAGCGCGGGCCCTGACCCACCCAACTCCCCCCCCCCAAGGGCTTCGCGGCCGCCTCCCGCCCCCGCCACAGCCCCCGGCCCGGCGTACCGGCGGCGCAGAGCCCCAGCAGCAGCAGCAGCACCGGGAGCAGCACCGGGAGCAGCGGCCGCGCCCGCGGGGCCGCCATGGCGGACGCGCCCTCAGCGCCGCTTCCGGGCGCAGCTCTCGCGAGACGAGGCGCGAGAGCGGCGCGAGGGGGCGGGGCGCGAGCGGTTGGGCGGGGTCTCGGGCGGGGGCGGGGATTGGGCGTGACCGCGCAGGTGGGCGGGGCTTTTCCGGCCGGGGGCGGGGCTTGGGCAGCCCCTTTGGGGGCGCTTGGCGCCCTCTGGCGGGCGCAGCCGCGTTTTGGGGTAAAACCCGCCGGTTTGGGTAAAAGCCACCGCGTTTTGGGGTAAAATCCACCAGTTTGGGTAAAAGCCACGGCGTTTTGGGGTAAAACCCGCCGGTTCGGGTAAAAGCCACCGCGTTTTGGGGTAAAACCCGCCGGTTCGGGTAAAAGCCACGGCGTTTTGGGGTAAAACCCGCCGGTTCGGGTAAAAGCCACCGCGTTTTGGGGTAAAACCCGCCGGTTCGGGTAAAAGCCACGGCGTTTTGGGGTAAAACCCGCCGGTTTGGGTAAAATGTCCCATTTGACAGCAGTGATTCCCAGCGGAGCAGGAAATGGGCTGTGCCTATCAGCAGGCACCCAGGACTGTTCGCTTCGGGCAGTTTATCTGCCTTAGCCTGCTAAATCTCCCTTCTCTGGGCTCAATGTCCCGAACCCCGTCCCCAGCAGGAATCACAACCTTCCGTGTGCCCACGGCCTGCTCCGTTTAACCCTAAAACAGGAAAATCCCACGGAAACCAGCCGGGTCCCGCGCGCTGACTGGGGAACAACTGGGGAATGATCCTGCCTTGGCCGATTTTCTCCCCTCGTGGTTTCTTTTTCCCCATCTCTGGGGAATCTCAGTCCAATTCAACACATTCCAGCCATCCCTGCTGCTCAGCTCCGCCGGTGCCAGCCTTTTCCAAGGAGACCAGAAGAGCTGGCCCGACGCTTTGCTGGGGTGGACCCAGAGAATTGAGGCTGTTTCTCATGCTCAGCTTTCACTGACCCCCTGGAAGTCGAGAGTGACTGAGCTGAGGCCAAGTTCCTCTGGATTTCCAACAATGCCTCTGAGAAGGGAATTCTGCCCGGAATAGCGCGGATGGGGCTGGCACCAGGATCCGACACCTCTGCGGGGATCACGGAGGACAAAGAGGACCGGTGACCTCCCCTCACCTCGCCGGGATGGAGCTGCTGCTCCGCTGTGCCAGGCACATCCTTCTGCTCCCATAGAGCAGCGCAGAGGAAAGGAAGAGAAATTTCTATTTCAGCTCCTTTTTTTTTTTCCTCATGTGGAATGTGTTTGCAGAATTGTTTACCTGGGGTGAGTTGGATTCTGGTGAGGATTGTTTGAGCCTGATGGACAATCCAATCCAACCCACCTGGGGCTGGACTCTGGAAAAGAAGGGCACGAGGTGTGAGTTAGGGTAGTTAGAAGAAGTAAGTTTGTAGTTTAAATAGTAAATTGAATAATATATTAATAAATTATAGTATATCCTTAAAATAGTATATTAATGTATTATAGCAATTACATAATTAATGTAATATAGTATATCCTTTAAATAGTATATTAATGTATTTTAGCATAGTTATAATAAAGAAATCTCTCAGCCTTCTGGAGTCAGACAATATAATTCCTTCCCACTGAGCTCACCTGCATTTACAGGAGTCCGGGACCACTCACGGATTGAGGGGAGACCCCAGACTGGGGGGGACCACAAGGAGCACGGGGTGCAGCTCCTGGCCTGGCACAGGCCACCCCAGGGGTTCTCAGGGGGTCTCAGGGGGTCTCAGGGGTTCTCAGAGGGTCTCAGGGGGTCTCAGGGGGTTCTCAGGGGTTCTCAGGGGGTCTCAGGGGTTCTCAGGGGTTCTCAGGGGGTCTCAGGGGTCTCAGGGGTTCTCAGGGGTTCTCAGGGGGTTCTCAGGGGTTCTCAGGGGGTCTCAGGGGTTCTCAGGGGGTCTCAGGGGGTCTCAGAGGGTCTCAGGGGGGTCTCAGGGGGTTCTCAGGGGGGTCTCAGGGGGTCTCAGGGGTTCTCATGGTGTTCTCAGGGGGTCTCAGGGGGTCTCAGGCCACCCCAACACCTGAGCACGTTGTCACCTGAGCAGGCTCTGCAGCCCCGGCTCAGTTTTGGGGCGTCCTCTGCTCTCACCAATCCCTGCAGATTCGCTTTTTGGGGATGGCTCTTTCCGAGAGTAGCCAGCGAGAGCGGGCTGGACACACAAATCTGGCCTTCATTAACACTAATTGGGGTGTTTTAATGCGGTGTCCCAAGGTCTGGTGTCAGGATAATAAAGTCCTCACCTCCTCCGACATGTCTGCGCCCCCCATCCCTCCCCTTCCCCCCCGAGGGCTAATCTGGTCAGGATAAAGGATCAAAAGGAGAAACAATTAGCAAATGGAAGAATTTAATGATGCTAATTAAAATGTATTAAGTGTAGCCACTGCCTCTGCAGCAGCTGCTTTGGCAGGAGCCCGGAGGACGCGGCGCAGCGGCCGCGCCGCCGGTGACGGGACATCTGCTGCGCCCTCCCCGCCAGCCCCCGAAAAAAGGCGTTGGAAGAAACCTCGGAGCCCCTAATTAGCTCCATCTCTGCAGGAGACCCCTGGGACCTCATTAGGCTTTTCAATTAGTGCCTGGCCAGCCCGCGGGGGGAGGACTGGGGGAGGAGGGGGCGGCTGCAGTTCAGGGCTCGGAGGTGCCAGGAGTGCCCAGAGAGCGCCAGGAAAGCTCCGAGCCGGCTCCAGGTGCTCCAGGTGCTCCAGGTGCTCCAGGTGCTCCAGGTGAGCCCCTGGCCAGGAAAGCTCCGAGATGGCTCCAGGTGCTCCAGGTGCTCCTGATGCTCCAGGTGCTCCAGGTGAGCCCCTGGCCAGGAAAGCTCCGAGATGGCTCCAGGTGCTCCAGGTGAGCTCCTGGCCAGGAAAGCTCCGAGCCAGCTCCAGGTGAGCTCCTGGCCAGGAAAGCTCCGAGCTGGCTCCAGGTGCTCCTGATGCTCCAGGTTTCTCCCAGCCAGGAGCAGCCCCTGGCCAGGAAAGCTCCGAGATGGCTCCAGGTGCTCCAGGTGCTCCAGGTGCTCCAGGTGCTCCAGGTGAGCTCCTGGCCAGGAAAGCTCCGAGATGGCTCCAGGTGCTCCTGATGCTCCAGGTGCTCCAGGTGAGCTCCTGGCCAGGAAAGCTCCGAGATGGCTCCAGGTGCTCCTGATGCTCCAGGTGCTCCAGGTGAGCCCCTGGCCAGGAAAGCTCCGAGCCAGCTCCAGGTGCTCCAGGTGCTCCAGGTGAGCCCCTGGCCAGGAAAGCTCCGAGATGGCTCCAGGTGCTCCAGATGCTCCAGGTGAGCTCCTGGCCAGGAAAGCTCCGAGCTGGCTCCAGGTGCTCCTGATGCTCCAGGTTTCTCCCAGCCAGGAGCAGCCCCTGCCCAGGAAAGCTCCGAGCCAGCTCCAGGTGCTCCTGATGCTCCAGGTTTCTCCCAGCCAGGAGCAGCCCCTGCCCAGGAACCCCACGGGGCTGTGGCCGAGGGGACCCGGGCCAGCTGTGGAAGGTTTCTGACCTTTTCGTGCAGCCAGGGGATGGTTTGGGCTGGATGGAATCACAAAGGTCACCTTGTTCCACCCCCAGCCATGGCAGGGACACCTCCCACCCTCCCAGGTGCTCCCAGCCCTGTCCAGCCTGGCCTTGGGCACTGCCAGGGATCCAGGGGCAGCCACAGCTGCTCTGGGCACCTGTGCCAGGGCTGCCCACCCTGCCAGGGATATTCCTTCCCAAAATCCCATCCCTCCCTGCCCTCGGGCACTGGGAGCCATTCCCTGGGTCCCGTCCCTCCAGGCCTTGTCCCCAGCCCCTCTCCAGCTCTCCTGGAGCCCCTCTAGGCACATCCAGGAGCCAAACACTGCTGGGAGTGTCCCAGGCCTCCCACACCCCGGACATCTCCCACACAGTTAAATCACCTAACACCGCCCAAAACTCGTCCAAAATGGAGGAGAGGAGCCCCCAGACCGTCTGGTCACATCATCCCAAACGGAAACACGCTGGATATCCAGGCTTTTGAACACAAACCCCAGAGTTCTTCCTCTTCTACAACCTTGGAATGGTTTAGGTGGGAAGGGACCTGAAGGAGCACCTTGCCCCAGCGCTCTCCCTGGGGCAGCCACACCTCCTGTAGAAGTGCTCCAGAGGACAAATAAAATCCAACGGGACCCGTTTTCCGTGGAGAACCACTCTGAGCTGGAATTTTCACGCAGCTGCAGGCGTGACGGGTCTTTTGCTCCCATGATCTGTTCCAGGGGCTCCACCCGGGGCTGGAGCACCCCCGGTGTCACCTCCTTCCCCAGGAGCCGGGCTTGGTGACCCACTGCTCCTGGCAGGGATAATCCCACCCCGTCCCAGCTCCGGAGCACCACGAAAGCTTTGCAACAGATGTTCCTTTTCCGTATGGGAAAACACGGAGTCAAACAAAGGAATATTCTCCTGCTGAAGCCCAACATCTGTTTGAAGGCGTCTGGCTCTGGCTGGGGTTTAATCCTTGTGACAGGTCCCTCCATGCCTCTAATGTCCCATGAAATCCAATTCCAGGAGCTGCTTGTCCGCAGGCCGGGGCCGCGCGTCCCGCGGGCGCTCCCGGCCGAACGCAGCCTCTTGGAGCAGCTTTTCCCAAAAACTCTCCCTTTTGCCTCTTTCCAGCGACAGCCCCGCGCGTTCTGGGCGCACCCCGACCCCTGCCCGGTGCTCCGTGGCCGCTCCTCCCGAGCGGTTACTGCGCTCCCCTCCACAACTGACAGCTTTGTTCTCTCTGAAAGCAAGACTTTTAAATAATTTGGGGTGGAAGCGTGTCCCAGATTTGGGTGTGACAACAGGAAGGATGCTCGGGGCACCCCGAGGGTTTTGTGGCACCCAGCAGCCGCCTGAGCTGACGCCCGGCTCGCCGCTGGCAGCTCCGGGCTGCTCCAAGCTGGCAGTTCCAGCTGTCCACATGCTGCTCCTGAGCTGGACGAAGCAGCCGCGCTCCTGCCGGAGCTCCCACTGCTGCTCGCAAAGGCATCGGGAGCTTTCGCGAGGTTTTGGAGCTGGCGCCCGCCCCAGGTGTGACCCCAGGGCTCACGTAGCTGGGGCCTGGCTCAGGTGTGGGTTTTTGTAGTTCTGCCCAGCTCTGGTGTGGAAATCCTCAGACCCGGGTCTCCTCTGCTGCAGATATGGATGCCAACACCTGGAAAACACAGACAGATCCTCCTCAGTCACCTCAAAGTTCCCTTTCCCCTCCACCTGCAAACAGGTACCTGCTGCTGCTCCAGTTCCTTAGAAATCTTCCCTGGCGGCTTCTCAGCACTGGAAAGGAGAAGAGAAATGCCACAACAGGAGGAAAACGTGTCCCCGATCCCCCCAAATGCACCAAAGTCCCAGCAGGTGGGGACAGCAGGTGCAGGTGGGGTGCAGGCAGAGCAGCCAGGCGGGCCTGGGACACGGGAGCAGGGCAGGAGGTTCCAGAGGGGAATGCAGCAGGACTGTGAACCCCTTAAATTAGCTCCAGGCAGGTGCGGCTCCGAGCCAGTCCGCAACAGAAACAAAATCCTAAATTCCAGGGGGAAACCCGAGAGGTTTTTCCTGCTAAAGCACGAGGAGTGGGAAGAGTCCCGATGCGCCCAAGTGTTGAACTGACTGAGGGCTCCAAGTGGGTTGAAAATCCATGGGGTGGGTTTTCTGCTGGTCCTCTTCCATCCCTGGTTTGGAAGAAGCAGCCCCAGAGGAGCCAGGACACAGCAGCACCTCCCACTCCCCAGCTTCCTGGGCACTGGTGCAGCCGAGCCCGCATGTCCTGACGCCCGGATAACCCCAGCGAGCTGTGCACTGTGGTGGACACCCCGAAATCCCCCTGAGCCCACCGACAGAGGTGTCAGGGGGTGCTGGAGCCCGGGAGCAGGGCTGGAGCTCCGTCCCGAGGTATTGCCCAGGAAGGTGGCAGAGGAGAAGTAGCGAGCGCTTCCCACACAGACCACACTCACACCGTGAGCTGCAGCTGCAGTTTTATTTCCTTTTGTGAAAAATAACAGGATTTTGAGGTGATCAAAACACAAGCCCTCCCAGGGCTCAGCCCCAGACCCTGCCCACCCCAGCAGCACTGCGGGCAGGAGCAGCACCGACGAAGCGGCATCCCCGGGGCAGGACCCGCGCCCTGCCAGGACGGAGCTGGGGACGGGAGCAGGATTTTGGGAGCAGCTGGAGGCGTTCCTGCTCCCGGATCCGGGATGGAGCGCCAGCTCCAGTCAGCACCTGCCGTGTTTGGCGCGGGTTTCATCCCTGTGCCCCACGGCAGCGACGGGCACTCGGCTCATCCCAGAGATCCCCATCGTCGGCAGCTTCTGGAGGGTCTATTCCATGATTTTTTTTCCTTTTTTTTTTTCCTTTTTTTTTTAATAAAAACAGTCTTTAGGTTGACTGCTGGCAGCAGCTCTGAGCAGAAAGCCCTTTCCTCCAGAGTCTGCTTCCAAAGAGTTCAGAAAGGGTCAAATATTGACCAATAATGGTTTTGGCTGCGTTTGAATCTTGATTGTGGCTTCTGCAATGTACAGCGGGGCGGGCGGGCGGGGGGCGAGGCCGGTCCCTCAGTCAGCAGGTTTGGTGACCAGGGACAGGGGCTGCGTCTGCAGCGCGGCCAGGGCGGGCGGCAGCGCCGCGGGCGGCACCGAGGCGAAGGGCACGGCTCTGGAGGGCAGCGAGGGCGGGCTGCCGAGCCCGGACGAGGACGACGAGGAGGAGGACGCCTTGCCGGCGAGGACGGCGGAGTGCACGGCGAGCTGAGCCCTGGCCTCGGCCTTGGTGGTGAGCGACAGCGGCTGGGCCTGCTCCGAGTGCGTGGCGGCCGGCGCGGCCGGCGAGGCCAGCGCGGCCGACGGCGTGGCCGGCGAGTCCAGCATGCTGCCGTGGGACGAGGCCGGGCTGGCGCACGGCTTCTCGGCCGGCAGGTAGGGCACGCACGGCTTCTTGCTCCTGGAGGGCAGCGAGCCTGCGGGGACAGGCGCGGCGTGAGCGCCGGGGCGCGGCGCCGGGGCGGGCGCGGCGCGGGTACTCACCGTCCGCCTCCTGGCTCTGCTGCTGCGCCAGCTTCTCGCGCTTCCGCTTCTTCTTCTTGCCCTGCAAAGCGGGATTTCAGCTGCCCCGAAAGCACAGCGCCGCCACCGCGGGGATGCCGAGGCCGGCGGGCGCCGGGAAGGGCCGGGGCACACGTACGTAGTTGTCCCGCGCCGACCAGGTCGGGTAGAGCTGCGAGTGCAGCTGCCGCTCCTTCCGCGCCAGCTCGTAGTACTTGGCCTGTTCCTCCCGAGACAGCGAGTGCCACTGCGGGGAGAGCACGCTGGAGAGCCCAGAGCCAGGCTGGAGAGCCCAGAGCCAGGCTGGGAACACCCAGAGCCAGGCTGGGAACCCCCAGAGCCAGGCTGGAGAGCCCAGAGCCAGGCTGGGAACACCCAGAGCCAGACTGGAGAGCCCAGAGCCAGGCTGGGAACCCCCAGAGCCAGGCTGGGAACACCCAGAGCCAGGCTGGGAACCCCCAGAGCCAGGCTGGGAACCCCCAGAGCCAGGCTGGGAACCCCCAGAACCAGGCTGGAGAGCCCAGAGCCAGGCTGGAGAGCCCAGAGCCAGGCTGGGAACTCCAGAGCCAGGCTGGGAACCCCCAGAGCCAGGCTGGGAACCCCCAGAGCCAGGCTGGGAACCCCCAGAGCCAGGCTGGAGAGCCCAGAGCCAGGCTGGGAACCCCCAGAGCCAGGGCTGGAGAGCCCAGAGCCAGGCTGGGAACCCCCAGAACCAGGCTGGAGAGCCCAGAGCCAGGCTGGGAACCCCCAGAGCCAGGCTGGGAACCCCCAGAGCCAGGCTGGGAACTCCAGAGCCAGGGTGGGAACCCCCAGAGCCAGGCTGGGAACCCCAGAGCCAGGCTGGGAACCCCAGAGCCAGGCTGGGAACCCCCACATCCACTCTGGAGACCCCACAGCCACTCTGGAGACCCCAGATCCATGCTGGAGACCCCAGATCCACGCTAGAGACCTCAAATGCTCACCAGAAACAACGAATACGTGCTAGAATGCATCTGGAATCCCAAAATCCACGCTGCTGACCCCGAGCTCCTCCTGCCCGGGGCTGCAGAGCTCCATCCCTCCCACCCCAGTCCCCAGCAGCTCCCGGGGCTCCCGGGCTGGCAGAGCCCGGGCTGTGGGTCTGAGCCACGGGAGAAGGGGAGCCGGGGGCTCCGAGGGGTCCCCGGGGCGTCCGGCCCTACCCGCCGGCCCAGGATCTGGTTGATGGCCGCGCTCTCCTTCAGCGTGCACTCGGCCACCACCTTGGCCCTCATCTCCTTCATGTACAGCATGAAGGCATTGAGAGGCTTCTTGATGTGGGGCTTCTTCTCCTCCTCCTTCTTGACGGCCGCGGGGGATTTCCTGCAAGGAGCAGGACAGGGTCAGGGTCCCCCCCGGAGCAGCCCCCGCCCCACGGCCCGGCCCCACTCACGAGCTGCCTCCGGGGCTGGAGCCGGGCTGGGAGGGCTCCTGCTTGACGACGGGCGAGACGATGGTGGGGTGCGGGATGCCCGAGGGGTGCAGCCCGTGCGCGGGCGGCGGGACCACGTGCGGGGAGAAGCGGCTGGACATCAAACTGCAGCGGGGACACGGGAGCAGGGCAGGTCAGCGGGCAGCCAAGGAGCCCGGAGAAGCCCCTGGGCTGAGAGAGGTGAGCTGGAAACTCTGGGAACACGCCAGAACCCCCGAGCACACCCTGACACCGTGCTGGAGCCCCAGGCCGCCCCATAACCCCAAATCCACGCTGGAAACCGCCTCAGCCCAGGTGAGCTAAAAAACCCCGGGAACACGCCAGAACCCCCGTGCACACCCTGACACCGTGCTGGAGCCCCAGTCCAACCCATAACCCCAAATCCACGCTGGACACCCTGAGTCCACCTGAAAGCCCCCGAGCCCAGCCCAGCTCTGAGGTGGTGGCATTGATCCAGCCCCAGCGATGGCAGGGACGTGCTGCTCCTCCACCCCTGGGGACCAGCCACCCCTGCGGGGGCCTGTTCACCTGAGGAGACCACCCCCATCTCCTGGCACCGCTCTGTGCCCGAGCTCTGTGTGCAGCCAAGTGTCCCACAGGCAGCACCAGCTGCAGGGGGGCCCTGAGGCGCCCTCCCTGTCCCAAAACCCACCTGGACATGGAGGCATTCATGGCCAGGGCGGGGTACGGGTGCCGGAAGCCACCGGCAGGAATGGAGTACACGGGCTGTCCTTGCCTACAAAAACACGAGTTTCAGGGGGCAGAAAGATCCCTTCCCACTTCACGGCCGCCCTGGGACCGGTTTCCAGCTGCAGGACTCCCGGATTTTCCAGCGGCAGGGAGTCCCTCCCTTCCCACCCCGCCAGGAGCCCGCAGCATCCTGCTGAGCCCGCGGGAGAGGAGGGCAGAGCGGAGGAGCAGGAGGGTCCCAGTGAGCAGCGGGGCTCCCAGGACCCCCGGGGACCCCGTGGCAGGGTCAGCCCGTCCTTACTGTGGCACGAGCCAGCCCAGCGGGTGCGGCAGCTGCCCCACGGCCCCTGGCGACAGCGGGTAGTAGGGGGGCAGCTCGGGGGGGTGCGGCGGCCGCGGGATCCCTGTGGGGGGAGAGGGGCGGGGAGTGGGGTCACAACGGGGGCACGGCACCCCGAGCCCCCCGAGCCCCCCAGCACCTGTCCCTTGAGCAGCCCCTTGAGCACCCATCACCCCGCTCCGAGCACCCATCACCCCGCTCCGAGCACCCATCACCCCTCAGAGCACCCATCACCCCTCAGAGCACCCATCACCCCTCTCTGAGCACCCATCACCCCTCTGAGCACCCATCACCCCTCAGAGCACCCATCACCCCTCTCTGAGCACCCATCTCCCCGGTCTGAGCACCCATCACCCCTCTGAGCACCCATCACCCCTCTCTGAGCACACATCTCCCCTCTCTGAGCACACATCTCCCCTCTTTGAGCACCCATCACCCCCCTCTGAGCACCCATCTCCCCTCTGAGCACCCATCACCCCTCTCTGAGCACCCATCTCCCCTCTGAGCACCCATCACCCCTCTGAGCACCCATCACCCCTCTCTGAGCACCCATCACCCTGCTCTGAGCACCCATCACCCTGCTCTGAGCACCCATCACCCCGCGCCGAGCACCCATCTCCCCTCTGAGCACCCATCATCCCTCTGAGCACCCATCTCCCCTCTGAGCACCCATCTCCCCCCTCTGAGCACCCATCATCCCTCTGAGCACCCATCACCCCTCTGAGCACCCATCACCCCTCTCTGAGCACCCATCACCCCGCTCCGAGCACCCATCTCCCTGCTCTGAGCACCCATCTCCCCCCTCTGAGCACCCATCACCCCTCTGAGCACCCATCACCCCTCTAGCACCCATCACCCCTCTCTGAGCACCCATCTCCCTGCTCGGAGCACCCATCTCCCCTCAGAGCACCCATCACCCCCCTCTGAGCGCCCATCTCCCCTCGGAGCACCCATCTCCCCTCGGAGCACCCATCTCCCCTCGGAGCACCCTGTCCGTGGCACCCGCAGCCCGTCCCAGCCCCGCTCACCCGTCTTGGGGTCGATGTCGGGCGCGAGGTGGCCGGGCGGGGACCCCGGCGGGAAGGGCTCGCTGCTGTAGGTGATGAGCGGCGTCAGCGGGTGCACGTGGTGGGCGTGCTGCACCACCGGCACCTTGTTGGACTGCGGGGAGAGCGCGGGGCAGGGTCAGTGTGGGGCAGGGTCAGCGTGGGGCAGGGTCAGTGTGGGCAGGGGCAGCGCGGGGCAGGGTCAGTGTGGGCAGGGGCAGTGTGGGGCAGGGTCAGCGTGGGGCAGGGGCAGTGTGGGGCAGGGGCAGTGTGGGGCAGGGTCAGCGTGGGGCAGGGGCAGTGTGGGGCAGGGGCAGTGTGGGGCAGGGGCAGTGTGGGGCAGGGGCAGCGTGGGGCAGGGGCAGTGTGGGGCAGGGGCAGCGTGGGGCAGGGGCAGCGTGGGACAGGGGCAGCGTGGGGCAGGGGCAGTGTGGGGCAGGGGCAGTGTGGGGCAGGGGCAGCGTGGGGCAGGGGCAGCGTGGGGCAGGGGCAGTGTGGGGCAGGGGCAGTGTGGGGCAGGGGCAGTGTGGGGCAGGGTCAGCGTGGGGCAGGGGCAGCGTGGGGCAGGGGCAGCGTGGGGCAGGGTCAGCGTGGGGCAGGGTCAGGGCAGGGGCAGGGTCAGCGTGGGGCAGGGGCAGGGCAGGGTCAGCGTGGGGCAGGGTCAGCGTGGGGCAGGGGCAGCGTGGGACAGGGGCAGCGTGGGGCAGGGGCAGCGTGGGGCAGGGGCAGTGTGGGGCAGGGGCAGGGGCAGCGTGGGGCAGGGGCAGTGTGGGGCAGGGGCAGGGGCAGCGTGGGACAGGGGCAGCGTGGGGCAGGGGCAGTGTGGGGCAGGGGCAGGGGCAGTGTGGGGCAGGGGCAGGGCAGGATCAGGGCAGGGCTCAAGGCAGGCTCAGCCCGGGGCAGGCTCAGGGCAGGGCTCAGGGCAGGGCTCAGGGCAGGGCTCAGCCCGGGGCAGGGCTCAGGACAGGGCAGGGCTCAGGGCAGGATCAGGGCAGGGCTCAGGGCAGGGCCAGCCCGGGGCAGGGCCAGCCCGGGGCAGGGCTCAGGGCAGGGCTCAGGGCAGGCTCAGGGCAGGGCTCAGGGCAGGGCAGGCTCAGCCCGGGGCAGCGGCGCCCTGCTCCCGGGGAGCCCAGCCCCGGGATGGGCGCTGCGGGCCCGGCACCCCGCGGCGGCTCTCACCAGGTGGGCGGGCGAGGGCGAGCGGCTGTCCTTCAGCGTGGCCCCGGCCGGCACGTCCAGCAGCGGCCACTTCATCTGCAGGTACTGCGGGAGGGATGGGACGCTGCCCTCCAGCAGCTCCAGACACGCCAGCCCCAAAAAACCCTGCCCCGATCCTGAAACATCCCCCCCAGCCCCAAAATCCCCCCAGCCCTGGCCTCAAACACCTCTGAACCCAAAACATCCCCAGCCCCAAAATCACCCCAGCCCTGGCCTCAAACACCTCTGACCACAAAACATCCCCAGCCCCAAAATCACCCCAGCCCTGGCCTCAAACACCCTCTGACCCCAAAACATCCCCAGCCCCAAAATCACCCCAGCCCTGGCCTCAAACACCTCTGAACCCAAAACATCCCCAGCCCCAAAATCACCCCCGCCCTGGCCTCAAACACCCTCTGAACCCAAAACATCCCCCCCAGCCCCAAAATCACCCCAGCCCTGGCCTCAAACACCTCTGAACCCAAAACATCCCCCCCAGCCCCAAAATCCCCCCAGCCCTGGCCTCAAACACCCTCTGAACCCAAAACATCCCCAGCCCCAAAATCACCCCAGCCCTGGCCTCAAACACCTCTGAACCCAAAACATCCCCCCCAGCCCCAAAATCACCCCAGCCCTGGCCTCAAACACCTCTGAACCCAAAACATCCCCCCCAGCCCCAAAATCACCCCAGCCCTGGCCTCAAACACCTCTGAACCCAAAACATCCCCCCCAGCCCCAAAATCCCCCCAGCCCTGGCCTCAAACACCCTCTGAACCCAAAACATCCCCCCCAGCCCCAAAATCACCCCAGCCCTGGCCTCAAACACCCTCTGAACCCAAAACATCCCCCCCAGCCCCAAAATCACCCCAGCCCTGGCCTCAAACACCTCTGACCCCAAAACATCCCCAGCCCCAAAATCACCCAGCCCTGGCCTCAAACACCCTCTGAACCCAAAACATCCCCAGGCCCAAAATCCCCCCAGCCCTGGCCTCAAACACCTCTGAACCCAAAACATCCCCCCCAGCCCCAAAATCACCCCAGCCCTGGCCTCAAACACCCTCTGAACCGAAAACATCCCCAGCCCCAAAATCACCCAGCCCTGGCCTCAAACACCCTCTGAACCGAAAACATCCCCAGCCCCAAAGCGCCCCCAACCTCGCAACATCCCAATCAGCCCCAAAACATTCCCACACCCCTCCAAAAAACCCTATCCCCAAAAGATTCCCCAGCCCCAAAACTTCGCCCCAATTCCAAAATATCCCCTAGCTCTGAAACAACCCTCTGGCCCCAAAATATTCCCCGGCCTGGTCTGCACAGCCAGCTGAGGACACCCCAACCCACGGGCTGGTGGCAAAGAGGTTTTGGGGCTTTTCTCCCTTTCTGGGTTAACACCCCGCTGTGACACTGGGGTGTCCCCAAAGGGGCTTTGTGCAGCGTTTGGGGGGACAGAGGCATTTCCCGAAGACAGCAGCAGCAGGGAGGGAGGGAGGCAGGCTCCCCGGAGATGCCAGGCCTGGAGAATGTGGGAATGTGGCGGGAGCAGCTGCCTGCAGGAATTTCCCCAAACACAAACCTTGCTGAGCTGAGGCAGCTGGAAGGAAAACCCAGGAGGAGTTTGGGGGGGCGTTAACTCTCACAGGGCTGGGGCGGGGGGCTCCTCCTCCCTCACACAGCCTCCTGTCCCCCGTGGGCTCACTGTAACCCAGGCTCACTGTCACCCATGGGCTCACTGTAACCCAGGCTCACTGTCACCCATGGGCTCACTGTCACCCAGGCTCACTGTCACCCATGGGTTCCTGTCCCCCCAAGCTCACTGTCACCCATGGGCTCACTGTAATCCAGGCTCACTGTAATCCAGGCTCACTGTCACCCATGGGCTCACTGTAATCCAGGCTCACTGTCACCCATGGGCTCACTGTCACCCATGGGCTCACTGTAACCCAGGCTCACTGTCACCCATGGGCTCACTGTAATCCAGGCTCACTGTCACCCGTGGGTTCCTGTCCCCCCAAGCTCACTGTCAGCCATGGGTTCCTGTCCCCTGTGGGCTCACTGTTCCCCAAGCTCACTGTCACCCATGGGCTCACTGTCACCTGTGGGCTCCTGTCCCCTGTGGGCTCACTGTCACCCATGGGCTCACTGTCACCCATGGGCTCACTGTCACCCATGGGCTCACTGTAATCCAGGCTCACTGTCACCCATGGGCTCACTGTCACCCATGGGCTCACTGTCACCCATGGGCTCACTGTAATCCAGGCTCACTGTCACCCATGGGCTCACTGTCACCCATGGGCTCACTGTAACCCAGGCTCACTGTCACCCATGGGTTCCTGTCCCCCCAGGCTCACTGTCACCCATGGGCTCCTGTCCCCTGTGGGCTCCTGTCCCCTGTGGGCTCACTGTCACCCATGGGCTCACTGTCACCCATAGGCTCACTGTCACCCAGGCTCACTGTCACCCATGGGCTCACTGTCACCCATGGGCTCCTGTCCCCCAGGGTGACGTTCCCCACGGGGCAGCTTTGCTGCACCCTCCAAATCCGGCGGCTCCGCGGTGCCAGGGCGGCCAAAACGTCCCAAAGCTCCAGGGCCAGGCCTGCAGCCACGCCGGGCTGGCACTGGGGACCCCCACCTGTCCCCCCAGCCCGGGGGACCCCAGCCCCAGCCCCGGCCGCCACAAAGGGCCTTTCTGGGCTGCTCTGTAAGCGGAGAAGGCGCGAGGGGACGGCAGCGGGGGCAGCTTTGGGGGATAAAAGGCTGATTCTCATTTCGAGGCCGTTTCGGGAGCCTGGGGAAGGGAAGGAGGAAGGGAGGGGGAGGAAGAGGGGGGACTCTTTCAAAATATACAAAGCGGGGGGAGCTGGTGAATGGTTCAGCGCTGATGTGGAAAAAGGAGCCCCCCTCCCCTCCTCTTCCTCCCCACCCCTTGGCTCCAGCTGGGACACAGCCCCCACTGTCCCCCCACGTGGGGATCCGAGCTGTGAAACAGCAGCAAAAAAAAAAAAAGAGGAAAATAGTTGAAAATCGGTCACATTCCAGAGAGATTAGAGCCAGTCCTGGGTCCTCGTTACCAGCCAATTAAAAGCAGGGATAACCCCTTCCCTGCTGGAGCCCATCCCCCGGGACCCCCAGACCCCCGATGTCCACCGGGGGCTCGGGGATTTCCACTGCTCCTCTGCACAGGCACCAGCCCAGCTGGGGCTGCTGCTGCCTGCGGGGTGCCACAGCCAGGGTGGCAGGTCCTGGCAGTGCCAGGGCTGCTGTCCGTGTCCCAGCGGGGTCTGTCACAGTGTCCTGTGTCCCAGCGGGGTCTGTCACCGTGTCCCAGCCTGGTCTGTCACTGTGTCCCAGCCTGGTCTGTCACTGTGTCCTGTGTCCCAGTGTGGTCTGTCACCGTGTCCCAGTGGGGTCTGTCACTGTGTCCTGTGTCCCAGCCTGGTCTGTCACTGTGTCCTGTGTTCCAAGCGTGGTCTGTCACTGTGTCCTGTGTCCCAGTGTGGTCTGTCACCGTGTCCCATGTCCCAGCATGGTTTGTCACCGTGTCCCAGCGGGGTTTGTCACCGTGTCCCGTGTCCCAGCGGGGTCTGTCACCGTGTCCTGTGTCCCAGCCTGGTCTGTCACCGTGTCCCAGCGGGGTTTGTCACCGTGTCCTGTGTTCCAAGCGTGGTCTGTCACTGTGTCCTGTGTCCCAGCATGGTTTGTCACCGTGTCCCAGCGGGGTCTGTCACTGTGTCCCAGCGGGGTCTGTCACCGTGTCCCGTGTCCCAGCCTGGTCTGTCACCATGTCCCAGCGGGGTTTGTCACCGTGTCCTGTGTTCCAAGCGTGGTCTGTCACTGTGTCCTGTGTCCCAGTGTGGTCTGTCACCATGTCCCATGTCCCAGCGGGGTCTGTCACTGTGTCCTGTGTCCCAGCCTGGTCTGTCACTGTGTCCCAGTGGGGTCTGTCACTGTGTCCTGTGTTCCAGCCTGGTCTGTCACCGTGTCCCGTGTCCCAGCCTGGTCTGTCACCGTGTCCCATCGCAGTTTGTCACCGTGTCCTGTGTTCCAAGCATGGTCTGTCACTGTGTCCTGTGTCCCAGTGTGGTCTGTCACCATGTCCCATGTCCCAGCGGGGTCTGTCACCGTGTCCTGTGTCCCAGCCTGGTCTGTCACCGTGTCCCATCGCAGTTTGTCACCGTGTCCCGGGATTCCAGCACCCAGCTGTGTGTCCCAGCCTCTCCTGCTCCCAGCTGTGTGTCCCAGCACTGCCGTGCTCACAGGTGAGGTGGGGTTTTTGGGGAAATGGGTTCTCCAGGCTGGGTTCCAGGTGTCCCAGCTCCGTCCTCCAGGCTCTGCTGCACACCCCATCACTTTTCCCCATCTCCCTGTCCCCAGGCTCCTCTCTGCCGGGATCAAAGGCTCAGCCTCGCTCCTCACCGGCCTCGTTTCGGGAGAGAAAAGGTCTCTTTGGGATGTTTGGGCCCATTTTGCCAGAGGCTCTGGGGCAGGAGCTTTGCTGCCTTTGCCCTTTGCCTGCAGAGGCTCCGGCCCAGAGAGGGTCCCTCAGGAGCCCCCACGGAGAAGATGCAGGTGAGCCCAGCACGCCAGCGCTTCACCCCCATCCCCAAACCCCCAGGAGAGCTGGAGGCACCCAGGAAGATTCCCACAGGCACCCACCCTCATGCCAATCCCTTTCCCAGCCCCAATTCCCAGGGCTTTGCAAAGTGCCCCGAGCCCCTCCAGAGACCCCCCAGATTCCCAGCCTGTTCACCCAGCTGCAGGATAACCAACAGCCCTTCCCCCTCCCGCCTCTGCTCCCTTTTCCCCTAAAATTCATCCCAAAATCGTGCCAGGCGAGACAGGGCAGGCCAAGCATTAAGGCAGAAAATGGGGGTTTGTCGGATCTTTAACAGAGACCCCCAAAATCTTTGTCCAGGTGTGGCCACTGCAGCCCCAGGGCATCCCAAGATCCAGCTTTGAGCAGTGTCACCCGCTTGTTTGGGAAAAAAGCACCCAAATTCGGCTCCAGAAGTGACAGGGAATGGGATTTTTGAGAGAAAGAGGCATTCTGGGCTCAGTGCATCATACAGTTCCTTCAAACTTTGTGCTTGGGCATAAGAAGTTGGGGAAAAACCCAAATCTGCCCTGGCAGAAGGGTCTGGGGCTGCACCAGGGATGGCACCAACGGGGACTGGGGAAAGCCCCAAACCAGGGAAAAAGGGAATGGGAAGGGGGGAAAAGAAGAGGGGAAAGTAGGGACCTGGCCTCTCGCCCTCCTGAGGCAGGAGGGGGTGTCCTTCACACCCCAACAAATCACCCCAATGCCACAAATCGGGGAGAAAAGCCAGGAGCATCCCGGCCCCCAGCCCCAGGCGCAGCTGCTGCGTTCCGCTTCCCTGGGATAACTGGGAAGGGAGAAATCCCAATTACAGCTGGATTTACAGCCCAGGCAAGGAGACATAAATCTCTCCCCCACCCCCGCCATCCATCCGCTTCCCAGCCAAATAATCTCCTCCAGATGTTGCCCATGAACACCAGGATGACAAATTCCAGCCAGGAGACTTCTTGGGGAGGGGGTCTCCTGCATCCCCACATCCCAGGGAGAGCCCCAAAAATTCCTCATAAGAGTTATTTTCCATTTTCCCAACAGGATTTTGGGTTTCTACAGGGGGTGATGCAGGAGACATTACCACGGCCCCTTCTGGCATTTTTGGGGTGACACAGGGCAGGCAGAGGGTGTCAAAGGTGGGGACGAGGATTTTGGGGTGGGAATGAGGGTTTGTGACACCCTAACAACAGAAATTTGTCATTCCCATAACACAGCCACAGATACCAGATGGGAAATGCCAACGGGACTGGGATGGGAAGGTGGGAAAAGCGGCTGGGAGACGAAAAATAAGTAAAAAACCCTCAATTTGGGATGAGCTCGGAGAGGTGGCACTTGTGCAAGCTGATCTCCACCCACAGATGCCAGGTCCTCCCCCTGGGGACAGCGGGTGGCACCACGAGGAGCTGGGTCCCAGATGTGCAGAGGAAGGTGGGATGGGAGGGGTGGGATGGGAGGGATGAGGCTGGAGCGCTGCCAGTGGGGACAGCAGCGGGGACAGCCCGGGGTGGCCCTGGGGACAGCCCCGAGTGGCCATGGGGACAGCTCAGAGTGGCCCTGGGGACAGCTCAGAGTGGCCCGGGGACAGCTCAGAGTGGCCCTGGGGACAGCCCCGAGTGGGGGACAGCCCAGAGTGGCCCTGGGGACAGCCCCGAGTGGCCCTGGGGACAGCCCCGAGTGGCCCCGGGGACAGCCCGGGGTGGCCCTGGGGACAGCCCCGAGTGGGGGACAGCTCAGAGTGGCCCTGGGGACAGCTCAGAGTGGGGGACAGCCCGGGGTGGCCCTGGGGACAGCCCCGAGTGGCCCTGGGGACAGCTCAGAGTGGCCCTGGGGACAGCCCGGGGTGGCCCTGGCACCGAGCACGGTGGCCACCGAGCTGCTCCATGCTGGGTGCCCCGAGCATCCCGAGCTCCCCCCACCCACGGGTGCCTCCCCCCACCGAGGACCCCAACTCCCAGCCCCGTCCTCCCTGTCCCCACAGCCCGTGGCCCCGAGCCCTGCTGCTGGCCCAGGTTTTTGTCTCATCCATGTCCTGCACCCACCAGAGCGCCCCGGGCATCCTCGGGCCGGGGCTGGCACGGCCGCTGCCCCGTGCCCCGGGGATGCCCGGGCCGAAATCCTTGGCAAAAGGGTGAAATCCTTGCCAAAAACCACGGGAAAGAGGCAAAGCGGGAAGGGGCAGCCCAGCCTCCCCTCGGCCAAGCTTCCCTCCCCTCTGCCCCGACTCCCAGAGACGGAACAGCCCGACCCCTTCTTCCCTTATCCCTCCTCTTCCTCCATCCAGGATGCACCGGGCACTTCCCCCCGGGTTCCTCTTCCCTCCCAGCGACTTCAAGGAAGGAAAACTAATGAAAAGCAGCTGCTGGGAATTCCAGAAGGATGATGAATGCGCCTCAGTCCCGGAACAATCCCAGGGCTGAGCAGAGGCGCCCCGAGCACTTACTTCATCGCTTTAATTTGGGAATCGTGTTAGAAAAGGAGGGAGGAGGGAGATTTGGGGGGTGGGGGGGAGTGGAAACCTCCCGTAGGTCTACAAACTCCGCCCGCAGGGTAATTAGCCGAAGAGCATAATTAAGGAGCGGGGATAAAGGGGCCATTGTGTGCGGCAGCTCTGCAGAGCAGGCGGGAGTCTGGGAGTAGGGAAACTGAGGCACGGGCAGGGCTCCGGGCCGGGAAGGACTGGGTCAGCCCAGCAGCTGCGCAGAGCAACACGGACGAGCCAAAAAGTGGGAAAAAAGAGGGATTTTCCGTAATATTTACCAGGTGGGGAAGGAAGGCGGCACTGATGGGGGCAAATCCCAAAGAAACCAGAACATCCCAGATTAGTGCAGGAGGAAGGAGGAGCTGCCGCGCTCCGAGGATGCTGAGCATCGAGCGAGCCCCCACGCCGGAAAATCCCCCCATTCCAACACCTCCAGCCGCATCCCGATGCCAAAAACCCTCCCCGCTCTGCCAGAACCGCCAGCGAGACCCGCCCGGTTTTTGGAGCAGCCCTTTTTCCTGCCAAAAATCCGTATTTTAATCATTTTCCTTGGCAGCAGCGCAGTTTAGGATCTATTTTCTTTAGGAGACAGATACAGCTCTGTATCCTCGGGAATTCATTGCAGGAGTGGCGCAAAAAAAGCCGGAATAAGCCCAGGTTATGGATTTTTCCCTCATTTATTTTGGGATCGCAGCATTAATTACACCGAGGTGCATTAATTACACCGGCGTGGCGTCGGGAGAGCTGTTTGGATGGAATTCCACGCCTGAGGAAGGTTTGGATTTATTTAAATCCTCGCCTCCAGACTCGAATTCCTGGGGTTAAACTGGTTTTTTTGGGAGTAATGCCAATCCTGTGCGTGGTCTCGGCTCCGCTGCTCCGGCAGTGCCGTGCCTGGTTCCCGTCCACTTCCCAAGCAGGAGAAAGATGCCGGGATGAGATTTCAGCCCGGTACGGGCCCGGCTCGCTCTGGGTTTGGGGTAAAACCCACCAGCTCCGCGCGATCCCGATGGAATGGATCCGGCATCACGGCAATGGGGATTTGCATCCATCCAGCTCAGGCACATCCAGAGTATTTCCCTCCCATCCACCTTGGAGACCTTTGTGCTGTTGGGAATGATCCCAGGGAGCCAAACACAGCCCGACAGGTCCCCAATTCCTGATTCCTCGTGAGGAAAACCAGGCAGAAACGCTGCTCCAAACAATGCCATTGTTAAATTCCAACAAATTCCTTCTCCACCGGAGCAGAGCCCCAGAAATGCTCCCTAGACAGAACTTTCTTGGGGACCACGGACGCTTCCCAAATCCAGGATCCCATTTGGAAATAACTCAGGAGCAAAGTGAATTCACACAAATTGAAGATCAGGAGATCCATGCATTGGTGCTTGGTGGGTTGGCAGAGGGATGGGCTTCTCCTGGTTTGGAGTGTGCAAAGGCACTGTGTACCCAGATTCCCAAACATTTCCCAGATTTCTACAGATATCCCAGATTTCTAAAGGCTTTGGAGTGGAGAAATGCAGAAGCACTGCCTTCCTGCCCGATATTCCATAAAAAAGTCCTCCAGCTGTCAGATCAGTCCTGGCACCCGCAGACTCATCCATCCCCAGGGTCCACCACCTTCCTGGCCACCTCCTCGGAGCACCTCCCGGCCTGGAGATTGTCGTGGTTTGGGTTTCTTCCAAAACCTTTCTTTTCCCTGCGGTTCAATCCACAGCACCCGGCTGCGAAATCCGCTGGATGCCACGGCCACCGGGATGGCTGGATCCTGCAGATTGGCTCTTTCCTCCAGTGCTGGGGCAAGAAAAACGAAGGAAACGAGAAAAAGGTGGTTCCCAAGGCAGCCTCCTGCCACCCCGGAGTTCCGCGTGTCCAGGCTCATCCAGCCTCCCTCCCGGGAGGAGGGTTTGGTGCCCTGGGGCCGTGCTGCACCCGGGATCGGGCGGGACTGGGAGGCTGCTCCCCTGGGAGGCTGTGCCTGGATGGATCCAAGAGAGGATCAGGGTGCTGCTCCCCTGGGAGGGTGTGCCTGGATGGATCCGGAGGGGATCAGGGTGCTGCTCCCCTGGGAGGCTGTGCCTGGATGGATCCAAGAGAGGATCAGGGTGCTGCTCCCCTGGGAGGCTGTGCCTGGATGGATCCGGGAGAGGATCAGGGTGCTGCTCCCCTGGGAGGCTGTGCCTGGATGGATCCGGGAGAGGATCAGGGTGCTGCATCCCACAGGATTGGGAGGCTGTGCCTGGATGGATCCAGGAGAGGATCAGGGTGCTGCTCCCCTGGGAGGCTGTGCCTGGATGGATCCGGAGGGGATGAGGGTTCTCATTCCCTGGGAGGCTGTGCCTGGATGGATCCGGAGAGGATCAGGGTGCTCCGTCCCACAGGATTGGGAAGCTGTGCCTGGATGGATCCAAGAGAGGATCAGGGTGCTGCTCCCCTGGGAGGCTGTGCCTGGATGGATCCGGAGGGGATCAGGGTGCTGCTCCCCTGGGAGGCTGTGCCTGGATGGATCCGGGAGGGGATCAGGGTGCTGCTCCCCTGGGAGGCTGTGCCTGGATGGATCCAGGACGGGATCAGGGTTCTGATTCCCTGGGAGGCTGTGCCTGGATGGATCCAAGAGAGGATCAGGGTGCTGATTCCCTGGGAGGCTGTGCCTGGATGGACCCAGAGGGGATCAGGGTGCTGCATCCCACAGGATTGGGAGGCTGTGCCTGGATGGATCCAGGACAGGATCAGGGTGCTGCTCCCCTGGGAGGCTGTGCCTGGATGGATCCAGGAGGGGATCAGGGTGCTGCGTCCCACAGGATTGGGAGGCTGTGCCTGGATGGATCCGGGAGAGGATCAGGGTGCTCCATCCCACAGGATTGGGAGGCTGTGCCTGGATGGACCCGGAGGGGATCAGGGTGCTGCGTCCAGCTCGGTCGGGTGCGGGATCGAGGATTCCGCTCCCGGAAGGTTGCAGTAGGGATTGGGAGGCTGAGTCTGCGTGGATCCCGTGGCAGATCCAGGATGCTGTGCCCAGACGGATTCCATACGGGACCAGGGATGCCTGGATGGAGCAGGAGCGGTGACGCTGAGCCAGGCCAGATCCAAGAGGAGACGGAGCACGCTGTGCCAGCAGGATCTGGTGTGGGATTGAGGATGCTGCACCGGGTCGAAGGTGCTGTGCCCGGCTGGACCCAGACCAGGACCAAGGATGGATGCTCTGCCCGGCTGTTTTCTGTTTGCCTGAGGATGCTGAGCCTTGCAGGACCTGGTACAGGACCGGGGATGCTGTGCCCAGATGGATCCAAGATGGGATCGGGGACACTGTGCCCACCCGTGGCCACGATGGCACCCTGGGATCTGGGGGATCCCTGTGGCCGTGGGAGCTCAGGGAAGAGGGTTTGGTGGTGGGCACAGAGCTCAGCTGTGCCTGAGTGGGATCCAGCAGCATCACAAAACTCACCCAGCAGCATCCAGCTCCCCCCCACACACCCCGCACTAATTGGAGGCCCCATTCCGCCGGAATTCAGCCCAAATCCATTCCCAAATCCATGCTTTCCCAACCCCAGTCATCCCTCTCAAACATCCGGGAGGCACACCCGCTCCAGCCCCTAATTAATCCCTTTTCTGGGATTCATTAAATCATCGTTAGTGGCCGCTTGTGAAGGATCCCAACCCCGATCCCTTCTCATTATCCCGGATTCCTTGCCAGTGTTTGGCATCGCGGTCAGTCGTGCTTCATCCCCAAAACCTCATAATCCCAAGAGTGACAAATTGGGAATACAACCTTTATCCAGCCGCCGGCAAAACACCGGGATAATTAGCTTATCTGCCCTCCCCATCCCGGATTTGCACTTCACGGCCACTCCAACCCGGTTGCTTCCAGGAAAGCAAAAGTAGGAAAACCCTGAAAATACGGAAAACCCTCCGCGCCGACCAGCCGGATTCCGGGATTCCAAACCGTTCTAAACGCCACAACACTGTTATCCCATATACATTCCATGTGGGAACAGAGTTCCCTACGGATCCGGAGCAATAACGCGTGGAAAAGCATCAGCGGAGCGAGAAATACACGCGGACACTCAGGAGCGAGGGGGGCTCCAGCCCGGGCACCGCGGCCCAGGCCAGCATCCCCCCCGAGGGTCGGGACCCCCGGAGGGCCGGGAATTCCCTCCTCCCTCGGGGGGCTGGGAATTCCTCCCCGGGAGCACCTTCTGTTCCCAAAACTCCTCCGTATCCCCGAAATTACTCCAGGACGCTGCCCAAGAAGTTGGGCGGGATGGTTTGGGGGGGTCGAGGGGCTCCGCTGAGGGGAGGGGGTCGCTCTCCCTTCTCCCGCGCCCCCCCAGTTCTCGCTCAATTTGCTTAATCACTTCTCCCCCCGCGGCCAGTGTTGGCCCATTAACGGCTTTAAAACCCTTTTAAATGAGAAAAGCAGCAGCTCAGGGTCAGGTTTCGGGGCGGGTCCCCCGGAGTAAAGCCCCCCAAACTCAAAGCCCCCCCCCCCTCCCCCTCCAAAGGGGCAAAGTGAACCAAAAATAAAGGAAAGAAACCAAAAATCTTGGCCTTTTTCTTTAGCATCAGGTGGTCGCTGTCCTGCAGGACGGGGCTGTGAGGCTGAGGGGGGGCCCTGAGCACCCACAAAAAGGCGAGGAGAGGCTGGGGAGGGTCCGGGGGGCACTTACGGTGCGGGCTCCGCCGGGGGACAGGGCTCCGTTGGCGAGGTAGGGGCTGCCCAGCTCCGGGAGCATCAGGAAGGGGTAGCCGGGATAGGGGGGGCCCTTAAAGAAGCCCCCATCTTGCTGTCGTCTGACCACTGGGGAGAGAAGGAGGGGGGCGTCAGGAGGCGGCGGGCTGGGGGGCAAGGCCGGGTGCAGGGGGGGCCCGGGGATGTCCCTCTGGGGCTGCCCCCCGGTTCTTCCGGGGGTCTCCACTTGGTGGAGGGCGCCCAAGTGATTTTGGGGGAGTCCTCGGCTCTCGTGGAGGGTGGTCCCCACTTGCGGGGCGTGGGTGGGTCCCTCTGGGGGGCCCAAATCGCTTGGGGGGGGTCCTTGATTTTCTAGGGGTTCCCACTTGGGGGGCACCTTAGTACGTGCCCATTCCCTTCGGGGGTTCTTTTGGGGGATCCCCGCAGGGGAGGCGCTCGGACAGGTCCCTCTGGGGGTGCCCAAGTCTCTCGGGGTGTCCCCGGTTCCTCTGGGGGTGTCCGTGCCGCGGGGCAGCGCGGCCCCGCGGGCGGGGGGCTCGGCCGCACGGGTCAGTCCCGGCGGGTGGCGGGTCCCGGTGCTGGGCACCCCCCGACCGGAGCCAGCCCCGGGGGCGTCCCGAGCCCGGCTGCACCGTGGGGGCGCCGATCCGCCCGCGCCCGGTTACCGGAGCCGGTTACCGGGACGGGGGGCGGACCTGAGGCCGGTGGGGTGGGAGAGGGGACACGGGGGGGCGAGGACCGGGAGGGGGAATTGGGGGAGGGGGGCGAGGGCAGCGGGGAGAGGACCGGGGCGGGCGGACACGAGGGGAGTAGGACACGGGGGGACACACGGGGGGGCGAGGACACGGCCGTGGGGGGACACCGGGGGGAGAACCGGAGGAGACGGGGAGCGGAGACGGGAGGGGGGGGGCACACGAGGGGTCCCGCCCGCAGCCGGGGGCGGAAACAAAGAAGTTGGGAAGTGTCGGCCGCTCCCGGGGGACGCGGCGGGGAGCGGGGGGGCGCCGGGAGGGGGGTCCGGTACCTTCTGCCAGGGAGTCCCGCGGCTTCTGGAAACTTTCCCGGGGCGGCGGGGGCCGCTCCGCCTGCGGGGAGAGGCGGTGAGCGGAGCGCGGCCGGGCGGGGGGCGCCTCCCCCCGGCTCCCCGCCGCCCCTCGCCTCACCTCGGGGCCGGGGCCGGCCACGGGGCCGGGGCCCCCCCGGTTCTCGGTCTCGCTGACCAGCGAGGACTTGAGCTCGTCCAGGTCCCCGTGGGCCGAGCCGCGCCCCGCGCCCTTGTCCTGCTCCTCGCCCTCGTCCTGGAAGGCGATGAGCTCGTCGGGGGCCCCCAGGTCGTCTCCCCCCGTGGGTTCCAGCTGCGGCATCGTGGGGTCCCGCCCCGGCCCCGCCGGGCCCCGCCGCCGCCGCCGCCACCGCCCGGAGGGTCGGGAATGCGCGGGGCGGCGGGGCGGGGAGGAGCCGGGATGCAAACCGACACCGGGGGCCGGGCAGGGGCTCGCGCCGCCCCGCCGGGCCCGCACGGCTCCGCACCGGCGCTGCCCGCGGGGCGCCGCTCGGTGCCGCCGCCGCCGGGGCTCCCCGCGCGGCCGGGAGCTCCCCCCAGCCCTCCGTGCCGCCCTCCTGGCCCGGGGCTCGCCCTCCTGGCCCGGGGTGCCCCAGCGGGGTCGCCCCGTCCCACGCAGGGTGTCGCCTCCCACCCGAGCGTTCCCATCCCACCCGTGCTCCCCCCATTCCACGCGGGGCGACGCTTCTGGCACGTCCGAGTGTTCTCAGCTTAGTGACGGTCCCCCCCATTCCGTCCGTGTCCCTCCCGCCCCGCCCTGGTGTCCCCGTCGTGCCCTGGGTGTCCCCGGCCATCGGGGTGCCCCCCATCCTGTTCCTGTGCCGGGGTGCCCCATCCCCGCCGGGGTGCCCCATCCCCGCCGGGGTGCCCCATCCCCGCCGGGGTGCCCCTCCGTGCACCATTCCTGCGCTGCCGGGGTGCACGCACCCCCTTTGTGTGCTCCGCGGGGCGGGAGAGCCCGCGTCCCACCGGGGGACCCACCCCACCCATGGGTGTCCCCACGCCGGAGCGGCCCCAGCCCACCCCGGTGCCCCCGTCCCTCGCCCCAGGAAGGCGCAGAGGGCCGTGCCCATCCCTCCCCACGCTGGGAGCGGGGTCCTGCCCTGACGGGACCGGCCGGCGGGACAGACTCATCCGAAAAGCCTTTTCCCCCTTTTATTTTTTTATTATTTTTCACAGGGTGGGCTCGTTCCCGCATGGCAGGCGCTTGCGGGGCTGGTGGGGTGGCACCAAGCGGGGTTTAATCCATCACCTCCAGACGTTGTCTCTGTCCCGTGCCACCACCCACAGCCCGACCGTGAACCCCGATCTCCAGCCATCTCCAGCCCCCAAACCCCTGGGGCCACCAGACTCCACCGCCCCCCGGCCGCCCCTCGCTCCGCGCCACAAAGGTTCTTCAGTTGCTTTGCCTGAAATACTTCATGAAAAGGCTTTTGTACCATCGAAATCGCTGGTGACCCCGGTCCCCCCTGCCCAAGATTCCCAAGGAAAAGCAGGAGGCAGCTGCGGGGGGTCGTGCCGGCTGGCCCTTCCCGCTCCCAGCCCTCCAGATGTTTTATTGCCCTGCGTTTAATTAACATTTCCAGCCACGTGCTGAATGGGGAGCTCACATCTGCCCCTTCTCCCCAGACAGCTCCTTGTTTAGGGGCGCATGGAGTAGGGGTGTGGAAACGTCCGGGGGTCTGTGTGAGTCCCACCATGCTAAAAATTATAAATAATCACCTTATGCATTATTTTTGCCCCTATTTCCCGTAAATAACCTGGGATGAATCCTGAAGGCGTGAGGAGGGGGCTGGTTCCCAGCAGGGAACGTGTTGGGCGTGAATGTCCCGCTCCCCTGGTGCCTCGAAGCTTTGCCCTCCTACGACCTCCTAAATCATAAAAAAGGCAGCCCTGCAGTTTTGGGGTGTTTCCCACCATTTTTGTAGGTGGAGAGCTGCCTCCAAGGGTTCCATCCAGCAGGAGCTGACACTCCCGGTGCTCCGGGGTCATGGGGTGGAGCGGGTGAGGGGTGTAAGGTGGGACCCTCGGGCACCCCAGGACCTTCAGCCACCTCGGGACCCCCGGACACCCCAGGACCCTCCGCTGTTCCTCCAGCCGCGGTCTGGAAGTCGGGACCCCAGGACTTTGAGGTGCCTCAGGACCCTCGGGCACCCCAGGACCCTCCATTCCCCCTCTCCCACCCCACCCCATTCCCCCAGACTCATTTTTCCCCGGGAGCTGGGGACCATCCCTACCTCTGGGGACAAGCTGGGCTCTGGGGGGCTCCTTGCCCCCACCTCACCCTCCCGGGGCACGGAGAGCTCGGCCCCGTTCTTCCCCCGTGCGTGAAGGTGGTGGGGGGCTCACCGGGGAGCTGCTCCCCCCGTGGCCCCGCGGGGGATGGGGGAGCTGAGACGCCGCAGGATTTTTGGGGGGAATCCCCCCTTCCATTTCCCCGTCCTTGCTGCTCTCCCAGCTTTAGGGAGCCCCGCGGGTGGAGGAAGGCTCGGGGGGAGAAAGGGGGCCCGGCCGGCGCTTCCCCCGCGGTGCCGGCCGGGTGTGGGCGGCGGGGGGACAATGAGCCGCTAATGTCCCATTAACACCTCCGGGGCCGCCGCCGCTCCCTCCCGCAGCCCCCTCCGGTGTCCCCCGGCTGCCCCCCGAGAGCGCCGCTCCGGGAGGGTCATCGCCACGGCGGGGCGAGCGGCACCATTTTGATAACTGGGGCTGAAACTGAGACGCATTTACAGCCCCAAAAAGCCCCGGTACCCTCCGACATCCCCGCTGTGCCCCTCCTCAGGCTGGGAAATGGGGGAAACCCCGAAAAAGGCGATTTTCTGCCCCCGGGGCCGCGGGAGCGCTGCGCGGGCTGCGGGCGGTGCTGCCGGGGCTGCGCTGCCGCAGAGAACCCCGAGAACCGGGGCGGCTGTCCCGGGACAGCGCGGGATGGGGTCCCCGAGAACCGGGACAAGGCGGGATGGGGTCCCCGAGAACCGGGACAAGGCGGGATGGGGTCCCCGAGAACCGGGACAGCGCGGGATGGGGTCCCCGAGAACCGGAGCTGCGGGACCCCGCTGGGCGGGGGTCTCCCAGAATCGAACCGGGCCGGGTACCCCGGACCGCCCCGGGGCAGAGGAGCCCCGGGAGCCCCGGGAGCCCCGGGGATGGGGGTCCGCAGGGACCCCGCAAGGGGCGGGGCCTGTCTGTTGGGGGGTCTCCCTGCCGGGGTTTTTGGGGGCGGGCTCTGCAATTTGGGGGGATTCTCGCGCTCGGGGGCGTGGTCTAGCCTCACGGGGGCGTGGCCTGTGAAATTAGGGGCGGGGTCTATGGGCCGTGGGCGTGGCCTGGTGGGGCGGGGCTGCACGGGGCGGGGCCGGTACCGGGGGCGGGGCCGAGGGCGGTACCGGGGGCGGTGCCGGGGGCGGTGCCGGTATCACGGCGGGGCGGTACCGGGGGCGGTACCGGGGGCGGTGCCGGTATCACGGCGGGGCGGTACCGGGGGCGGTACCGGGGGCGGTGCCGGTACACGGCGGGGCGGTACCGGGGGCGGTGCCGGTATCACCCCGGGGCGGTACCGGGGGCGGGGCCGGGGGCGGGGCCGGGGGCGGGGCCGGTACACGGCGGGGCGGTACCGGGGGCGGTACCGGGGGCGGTACCGGTATCACGGCGGGGCGGTGCCGGTATCACCCCGGGGCGGTACCGGGGGCGGTGCCGGTAGCACCGGCGGGCGGAGCGGGCGCGGCCATGGCGCTGAACCTGGCCAAGAACGGGCGGGCGCTGCAGGAGGCCTACGGGAGCGTGGTGGCGGCGGGCAGCCGCACGGACTGGTGCGGGACCGGCACCGGCACCGGGACCGGCACCGGCACCGGGACCGGCACCGGGGATGGGTGGGGATGGGTGGGGGTGGGGGCCGGGACGGGCTCGGGGATGTGGGTGGCGGGTGGGGGATGGGGGTGCGGGGCCATGCGAGGGGGTGGGGAGGGGATGGGGATGGGCGGGGGGGGAGGGCAGGTATGGGCCGGTGGGTCTGGGGGACACGGGGGGATTTGGGGACGGGGTTGGGGGGCTCAGGGGGTCCCCGGGCTGGGGGTGGCGGGTCCCTCTGGGGCTCTGCCCCTCGGGAGGCGCCAGGGGTGTGGGAACACCCCAGATAAGCGCTGTGCTGGCCAAAAATCCCATTTCTGCCTTCATTTTAGGGCTCTCTTCACCTACGAAGGCAACAGCAATGACCTGCGAGTGGCTGGCTCTGGAGGTGAGGATTTTGGGGACCATCCCCCATTTCCAGGTGTCTGGGGCCTGAGATGTCGGGGGGTTTAATCCCCGGGGGTGTTTTGGGGTGCCCATGCTGCTGGGACAGGGCTGGGAGCTGTGTCGGGGTGTCCAGTGGGATTTCAGAGTGAGGGACCTGGAGCAGAGCCTCAGTGCCAGCTCTGCTTCCCCTTTCCTTTCGTTTGCCTCCCTTCCAGGGGATGCAAAGTTTGGATCTTGGCCCCTCTTTGCACCCCTCAAGTATTTTAGATCCCGGATTTAGGCAGGGCCACGTGGTCCTCCAAAGCCACTCACTCATCCAGGCCTCCCTACTCGGTGCTCCTAAATCCCCTCATGTCCAGTTCCCTTCTTCCTGCAGTTCTGTTTTATTTTTTTCATTTTATTTTGTTTTTGTCTGATTCCCACCCAAGCCCCGCTGGCTGTGAAGCCGAAGCCTCCGGGCAGCAGCACCAGGCTGGTTTCCCCACGCTTGGCATTTGCATCTTCTCATCCCTCCCCAGCTTCTCCTGTGATTTCCAAGTGCTTTTCCCAGCCTGTGGAAGTTTCTGGGATGTCCCACAGGTGGAGCCCACGGAGCCAGGGCTTTGGTGCTGGGGAATTCTGTTGAGGAGGACTCTTGTCAAATCCCAGATGGGGTTTTGGGGAATTTTGGGGAGTTTTGGGGAGCTGCAGAGAGCATGCCCCGAGCTCCCCCCAGCCAGCGCTCACCAACCAGCTTCAGACTTCCAACCTTCAACTTCCCTGCCGGGTTTGGAGCCAAATTTAGAGCCAAATCATAAATATTTAATAGGGAGAAGGAAGTGATCGGGTGATGCTGCAGAGCGGAGTGAGCTGTGTTGGTCTCTTTGCTCCTGCCAGGGCTGACAGGGACCAGTGGCTCTTTTCCCACTTTTCAGGGCTCAGCCAGCCCAGCACAGGAGGAACTGTGGTCTGGGGGAATATTTTTGAGATGAGAGTCTGCATTTTTGATGGTTTTCCTCCTTTCCTGGTAGTTATGGATGTAGTGGGGGCAATGCTGGTCCCTTTCCATCGCCCCTGCCTGAGCCCTGTGTGGGATTTTCCCTCTGGGGTTCACTCCCAGGTGCTCAAACCAGCACTGAGACCACTCTAGGTGGGTGTAACAGGGAGGGAGGCGTCGAGGCAGGAGTTTCCCCGTGCTGCCCTGGCAGGACCTTGCCCCGTGCTGCCCTTTTGGTTCCTTCTCTACTTGCAAAGCAGGAACAAGGCTCAGCCAGTTCCTCCGCCACTCCCAGCCCCATTGCCCCGCTCACAGAGGTGCTTCTGAGCCGGGCTTTGTGCAGGAACCTGTGGGCAAAGCTGGCAGCTGCCTGCTCTCATTAAAGCTTCTAATTGACTGAGCGTGAGCAGCTCCTTCCCCTTCTCTCTCAGGCCTGAGATCCAGGATCGGCCCGTGTGGGGTTTGCAAAGGCCCGAGGAAGAGGAGCTGGGTGATGAAGGCTGCTGGGGGTGGCAGTGGGCGAGCAGAGGCGGGGGCTTGGCTCCCACGGGTGGTAAATGCTCAGGCCGTGTTTGCAGAGCAAGCACGGGCTCCGAGCCCCTGGTGAGCCACATCCAGCAGAGCTGGGACGGGGCTGGCTGCTCCCCGCACGCCCGGGGGGCTGCACTCACCCCTCTCCTTCCCCCGGGCAGACGGGGGGCTGCAGGAGATGGTGGAGGAGCTCAACAGCGGGAAGGTGATGTACGGCTTCTGCCGCGTGAAGGATCCCAACTCGGGGCTGCCCAAATACGTCCTGGTCAACTGGGTGAGTGGGGACAGCCCTCGGGGCAGCTGGGGCCAGCCTGGGGAGGACACGGCTCCGGGGACGCCTCCGAGCCCCTTGCAGAGCTCCAGGGGCCCGGGTGAGCTGGGGAGGGGTCCGGGTGAGCTGGGGAGGGGCTCGGGTGAGCTTGGGAGGGGTCCAGGTGAGCTGGGGAAGGGCTCAGGTGAGCTGGGGAGGGGTCCGGGTGAGCTGGGGAAGGGCTCAGGTGAGCTGGGGAGGGGCTCAGGTGAGCTGGGGAGGGGCTCAGGTGAGCTGGGGAGGGGTCCAGGTGAGCTGGGGAGGGGCTCAGGTGAGCTGGGGAGGGGTCCAGGTGAGCTGGGGAAGGGCTCAGGTGAGCTGGGGAAGGGCTCGGGTGAGCTGGGGAAGGGCTCAGGTGAGCTGGGGAGGGGCTCAGGTGAGCTGGGGAAGGGCTCAGGTGAGCTTGGGGAGGGGCCCAGGCTCACATGCAGGTGCTGCAGCCCGAGGGGCTCAGGTGAGCTGGGGAGGGGCCCAGGTGAGCTTGGGGAGGGGCCCAGGCTCACATGCAGGTGCTGCAGCCCTCAGTGCACCCCGAGGGGCCCAGGTGAGCTGGGGAGGGGCTCAGGTGAGCTGGGGGAGGGGCCCAGGCTCACATGCAGGTGCTGCAGCCCGAGGGGCTCAGGTGAGCTGGGGAGGGGCCCAGGTGAGCTTGGGGAGGGGCCCAGGCTCACATGCAGGTGCTGCAGCCCGAGGGGCTCAGGTGAGCTGCCGGTGTCTCCTTGCAGACGGGGGAAGGTGTCAATGACGTGCGGAAAGGAGCCTGTGCCAACCACGTCAGCACCGTGGCCAACTTCCTGAAGGTCTGACCCTGCTCCCCTCAGGCAGCCCCGGATGCTCTGGGTGGGAGGGACCTGAGGCCATCCCTGCCTACCCCCCTGCCGCCCTCAGGGACATCTTCCAGTCCAAAAATCCCTCTGGGTGTTTCCTCCTCCTCGGCAGAAGCCTTTTCCTTCCCTCGGGAGCACAGGCAGGACCTCCCAGGGCAGGGTGGTGGGTCTGGGGGCTCCCAGAGTGACCCCCTGACCGCTGTCCTGGCTCCTCCTGCTCAGGGGGCTCACGTCACCATCAATGCCCGGGCAGAGGAGGACGTGGAGCCCGAGCTCATCATGGAGAAGGTGGCCAAGGCCTCCGGGGCCAACTACAGCTTCCACAAGGAGAGCAGCAAGTTCCAGGACTCGGGGCCCCAGGCTCCCGTGGTCAGTTGGGTCACTGAGGGCTTTTGGGTACCTCTGGGTGGGAGGAAAGGTCTGGGACCGTGTTCATCCCATGGTGGAAGGGGCAGCTCTGTGGATTGTTCAGCCTGGAGGAGGAAGGGAAGGTCCAGGGAGCCCCTTCTGTGCCTGAAGGGGCTCTAGCCCACCCAGTCCCACCCCCTGCCATGGGCAGGGACACCTCCCACTCTCCCAGGTTGCTCCAAGCCCCATCCAGCCTGGCCTTGGGCACTCCCAGGGCACAGCAGCCACCTGTGCCAGGACCAGCAATTCCCTATTTTGGCAACGTGCACATCGCTGGCCTCACCCAGCCCTCCATAAATCGTGGGGCAAAGCATCAGGTTATGGGAACCTCCAAGGGGAGTCCCAGGCTGCGCTGATTTGGGCTGACTTTTGACAAAATATGCCAGAAAGGTGGTTTCTCTGTGCCTTGTTCAGGGCTCTGTGTACCAGAAGACGAACGCGATGTCCGAGATCAAGAGGGTCAATAAGGACAATTTCTGGGCCAAAGCAGAGGTGAGTGAAAGTGCGCCTCGGAGCCAAAGTGGGCTTGGCTGGAGATGATTCTCCAGTTTTTGTTCCGTGTCTGGGAGCTGGGGAGTCCTGCCTGGAATCGGGGATGCAGAGCTGCTGCCGTGGGGTGCTCCGAGAGGAGGGGCTGCGTCCTGAGGGGAAGGGGCTGCCTCATCTCCTTTGGCTCACCTGGATCTGGCTCAGGGCTGGGGAGGGCTGGGATGCACCTCGGCTCTCCTGGCACTCCCAGCCCCTGGCACACCCCAGCTGGGGGAGGAAACGGGGTTTTGGCTCTGCCAGGGCTGCTCCCTCTTTCCTCCCCTTTCACCTTGGCTTTTATGGGGTTAAGCAATAACATGTGAACCTCCTGACTGGAAAAGTGCCCCGGGGTGCACCATGAGCCCCGGGATCTGCCGTGTGCCCCCAGACCCACCATGAGCTCCGGGATCTGCCGTGTGCCCCCAGACTCACCGTGTGCCCCAGGACCCACCGTGTGCCCCCAGACCCACCATGAGCCCCGGGACCCACCGTGTGCCCCAGACCCACCGTGTGCCCCAGACCCACCGTGTGCCCCCAGACCCGCCGTGTGCCCCAGACCCACCCTGAGCCCCGGGACCCACCCTGAGCCCCCAGACCCACCATGAGCCCCGGGACCTGCCGTGTGCCCCAGACCCGCCCTGTGCCCCCAGACCCGTCCTGTGCCCCAGACCCGTCCTGTGCCCCCAGACCCGTCCTGTGCCCCCAGACCCGTCCTGTGCCCCCAGACCCACCATGAGCCCCGGGATCTGCCGTGTGCCCCCAGACCCGCCCTGTGCCCCCAGACCCACCGTGTGCCCCCAGACCCACCGTGTGCCCCCAGACCCGCCATGAGCCCCAGACCCGCCCTGTGCCCCCAGACCCACCCTGTGCCCCAGACCCGCCCTGTGCCCCCAGACCCGCCCTGTGCCCCCAGACCCGCCCTGTGCCCCCAGACCCACCATGAGCCCCAGACCCGCCGTGTGCCCCCAGACCCGCCCTGTGCCCCCAGACCCGCCCTGTGCCCCCAGACCCGCCCTGTGCCCCCAGACCCACCATGAGCCCCAGACCCGCCCTGTGCCCCCAGACCCACCATGAGCCCCGGGTGCAGAGGTTCCCGGGGGGTTCCGGCGCTGGCAGCGGGACCCCCGCCCCGGGGAGCCCCGCCGCCCACGGCCCCGCGCCTCTGCCCTCAGAAGGACGAGGAGAACCGGCGGCTGGAGGAGAAGAGGAGGGCGGAGGAGGAGCGGCAGCGGCTGGAGCGCGAGCGGCGCGAGCGGGAGCTGCAGGAGGCGGCGGGCCGCGAGCAGATGTTCAGAGCCAGATCCAGTGAAATCGAAGCCCAGAAGTGAGTGGGGTTTTGGGGATCAGAGCCTGTCCTGCTCCCTGGGGTCCCTGTGGTCCCCGTCAGTGCCTCTCTGAGCTGCCCCCGCTCCAGCAGAGTTTGTTCCTTAGCGAGTGGTGGATGCCATGCATTTCCCGCTGCGGGGATTGCTGCAGTCCCAGGAAATCTCCTTTAAGAGAACAGATGTGAGGGGATCTCACTCCAGCTGAGGAGGGACTGGCTAACCCCTCATCTCCCTGGCTAACCCCCAAGGAGCTTGGCTGCTGGTCCAGCATCACCCCCGAGTCCCCCTGCCCGTGGATCCTGCTCCAGGACTGCTCTCCCTTCTGCTTACCAAACTCTTGCCTGGCACCCATGGCCCCTGTTTTTGGGGTGTCAGAGGTCCAGGGAGCTCCAAGCCCCACGGGGATGACTCCGGGGAAATCTGCCCATCTCCCATATAGAGATGCTCATGTCCGTATTCCCAAGGAAGAGATTTCCCTGGAATGATCCCACCTCTTGGAGCAGCTCCTGCCCCTCTCCTCGTGCTCCTCTCCTCAAGGAGAGCACCTTGTAGCACCTTGTCTGGCCCTGAAGTGAGGAGGAGCATTACCAAAGTGAGAGATAACCTTTAGGTGCTATTCCCAGGCTCTTGGGGTGGTGAGGTGAGGTCTCAAATCCTCAGTTTTAACCCATTTGTCCCCACAGGAGACTCCAGCAGCAGCAGGAGGCTGAGAACAGGGACAGGGAGCAGCAGCAGTGGGTGAGCTCTGGTGTTGGCCCTAGGCGAGGGTTATCCATGGTGGAGGGGACAAGGCAAGCGGAAATGGCCTCAAGTTGCAGAGGGGAGGTTTAAGTTGGATACTGGGGAAATTCCTTCATGGAAAGGGTTGTCCGGCCCAGGGCAGCGCTGGCACACAGCTGTGTGGCTGTGGCACCTGGGGACGTGGGTCAGTGGTGGCCTTGGCTGTGCTGGCAGCAGCTGGACCTGGTGCTTTCGGAGGCTTTTCCCACCCAAAACCGTTCCACAGCTCCGTGACACCGAGTCCCCGCTCCCAGCCCAGAATTCCCGCGTCTCCCTCCCGGATCCGGGGTTTGCCCCTCATCCCCCTTCCACCGCAGCTCCTGGGGGGCAGAGGGGGCGTGTGGGGGGCAGGGGGCTCTGGCAGGGGGCTGGCGGGGCCGGAGGGCGGCTGGCTGCCCAGCGCTGTCCCCGCCGCAGGAGGAGCGCGCCGAGGAGCGCAGGGGCGTCAGGAGGAGTGAGTCGGTGGAGAAAGCCCAGGTGAGCAGGGCTGGGGCTGCTGGCCCGGGATGGGGATGGGGATGGGGGCTGCTGCCCTGCCCTGGGCTGGGTACAGGGGCTGCTGGCCCTGCCCCGAGCCTGGGGACGGGTACAGGGGCTGCTGGCCCTGCCCCGAGCCTGGGGACGGGTACAGGGGCTGCTGGCCCTGCCCTGGGCTGGGTACAGGGGCTGCTGGCCCTGCCCCGAGCCTGGGGATGGGGCTGCTGGCCCAGGATGGGGATGGGGACGGGGGCTGCTGGCCGTGCCCCGAACCTGGGGACGGGTACAGGGGCTGCTGCCCTGCCCTGAGCCTGGGGACGGGTACAGGGGCTGCTGGCCCTGCCCCGAGCCTGGGGATGGGTACAGGGGCTGCTGGCCCTGCCCCGAGCCTGGGGATGGGTACAGGAGCTGCTGGCCCTGCCCCGAGCCTGGGGATGGGGCTGCTGGCCTGCCCTGGGCCGGGTACAGGGGCTGCTGGCCCTGCCCTGGGCCGGGTACAGGGGCTGCTGGCCCTGCCCCAGCCACTGACCGTGTCCTGGGCCGGGTACAGGGGCTGCTGGCCCTGCCCTGGGCCGGGTACAGGGGCTGCTGGCCCTGCCCTGGGCCGGGTACAGGGGCTGCTGGCCCTTCCCCAGCCACTGACCGTGTCCTGGGACGGGTACAGGGGCTGCTGCCCTGCCCTGGGCCGGGTACAGGGGCTGCTGCCCTGCCCTGGGCCTGGGGATGGGGCTGCTGCCCTGCCCTGCCCTGGGCCGGGTACAGGGGCTGCTGCCCTGCCCCAGCTGCTGGCCCTGCCCTGAGCCTGGGGACGGGTACAGGGGCTGCTGCCCTGCCCTGGGCCGGGTACAGGGGCTGCTGCCCTGCCCCAGCCACTGGCCGTGCCCTGGGACGGGTACAGGGGCTGCTGCCCTGCCCTGGGCCAGGTACAGGGGCTGCTGCCCTGCCCCAGCTGCTGGCCCTGCCCTGAGCCTGGGGACGGGTACAGGGGCTGCTGGCCCTGCCCTGGGCTGGGTACAGGGGCTGCTGCCCTGCCCTGGGCCGGGTAGAGGGGCTGCTGCCCTGCCCCAGCCGCTGGCCCTGACTGGCACCACCCGGGCAGGAGGCGGCCACGCTGATCGCGCAGAGAGCCGTCAACCCCCGCGACATCTTCAAGCAAAGGGAGAGAGCGGGGCCGGGGGACGCGGGGGTGCCGGCACAGCCAGGTACGGCCTGGGGACACGGGGGGTGCTGGGGCGGCCCCGGGCCCCGCTGGGTCTCTGCTGGAGGGGTCCCGGGGGGCAGCGAGGCCACGGGTGCAGCTGACAGCTCTCTGCACACTGATGTTCTCTGCTGGGCTCTGTCCAGCCAGGTTTTAATGACAGAGCACATTTCCCAACTCTGGTTCCCCTTCTGAGCCTTAAAGGTTTTGGTTATTGTTTTTTTTTTAATTCGAGTTTGATCTGTTAAACCACTGTCGCAATCTACCCCGACTGAATGAAATTTCACCCAGATTTTTGCACTGCCCCAGCCAAGCAGAACCTTGTGCTGTAGGAAGAGCCTGATCTGATCTCTCAGATAGAAATCAGGAAGTTTGCAAAGCAGAGCTGAGAGCAGCTGAGGAAGTAGCTGTGACGGGTGCGTGACACCCCTGGGTGACTGCCTCTGCCCCTCCTCCTCATCCTCCTTAGCCCAACCACCTCCAAAGCACCTTGAACTGGTTCAGAATAATCGCTTTCACTTGGTGATGGGAGCATGAATCCTGCTGCCTTGGGCAGGCGAGCCAGGGGTGGCAGAGGAGGGAATGCCACGCTGGGAAAATATCTTTTTGGATGGTTAGGCATCATGAGGAGAGACCGACTTGGAGATGTTTCATTAGGATTTGATGGTTTTCATGGAGGAAAGGGAGATAAATGCCCTGGAGTTGATGAGAGATGAGGGTAGGCAGGAATCTTGGTGCTGGCAGGGCTTGTCTGGGAATTCTGCTCAGCTTTTGTTTGGTTTGGAGGTGGAGATGAGGAGATACCAGCTCAGTCACCTCCTGCCACAGGAAATGCACTGGCAGAAACCAGTTTGCATCATCCCCTCCCAGTCTGATGTCTGAACTTTGGTGCCCTAAAAGTCTCCATGGAGAGCCAGAGGCAGGCCCCTCCAGCTCTTCCCCCTCCTCAAAAAAATCCTTTTAAATATTTTTTTTAATTTTTCATTTTTCCCTCGGCTGCTGCTGTGCCCAGTTGCCAAACTTGTTTCCCTAAGGCAGGATTAGGGCTGGAAAATCCTGCCTGGGAGGGTGGCCGGGCAGTGTGGGGGGCACAGGCGGGCTGGGAGCTGCTGCAGCCCCCTCCTCTCCCCGCAGGGAAGCTGCGCAGCCCCTTCCTGCACAAGGAGCTCAACTCCAGCCCTGCCTCCCCCAGCCCCGACCTCTGGGCGTCCCCCCCGGCCTCCCCAGCACCCGCAGCAGGTACGTGCCTGGCTCCCTGCCTGCCCAAAGCCTTCCTCATCCTCCTCCTCCTCCTCCTCCTCCTCCCCTCGCAGCCGGATCTCACCATTTGGGCATTTGGAGGCCGGGCTGGGAGATTCTGGCTGGTTCCCCCTGGGCTTTGTCTGCAGCCAGGGCTGAGTGTGATGCTGAGGATGAGGGTGGTTCCTGCTCGTGCTCAGCTGAAGGCTCGGTGCCTGGGGGATGAGGATATCTCCTCTGGAATTCGGGCTGGAACTGGGCTCTGTGCACCCCCAGCCTCCCCCCAGACCTGCCCCAGGGGCTCTGGCAGTCAGGCTGGGGCTTTTCCAAAGGGCCCCGGGGCCCAGCCCAGGTGGCTGCACTCCCCTGCAGGAGATTCCCTGCTCCAGAGCTGCTCTGGGCTCTTTCCTGCTGGCAGTGAGGTGGATGGGAGACTGGGAATTGGGAATTGTTCCCTGGCAGGGTGGGCAGCCCTGGCACAGGTTCCCAGAGCAGCTGTGGTGCCCCTGGATCCCTGGCAGTGCCCAGGGCCAGGCTGGACAGGGGTTTGGAGCAGCCTGGGAGGGTGGGAGGCGTCCCTGCCCAGCCACTTGCCAGTGGTCAGGGCAGGAAGGAATTCCAGGAAGGGCTGGCTGCGCCCACAGGTCTCCCTGGGTGCTGTGGGTGGCACTGAGGGCTGGCCTTGTCCCCAGATCATGGTTTTGCTTGGGTGGGATCTCAGAGACCACCTAGTTCCACCTGTCCCTGGAGCAGGGACGTGCTGGGCTCCAGCTCCGCTGTCCCCAGGCCACTGTCGCCACTAGATGCTGCTCTTGGCCAGGACCTCTGCTCCAGCCCTTCCCCTCCCCGGGAAGCTCTCCATCGTGAGCGATGCATCCCTTCCCTGTCAGAGGCAGCTCTCTCCCGTGTCCTTTGCCCGCTCCCCAGAGCCCTGCTCGCTCCCTGCCCTGGCTGGATGTCCCAGGGACACCCGGCTCGCAGCCTGGGCCAGCTGAGGGACAGGGCATGGCTCTGGGGACAGGTCCCTTGTTCCTCCCTAGGACGAGACTCTGGGTGCAATTCTGGTGTGCCAGGGTCCCACGTGGAGGAGAATCTGTACGAGGAGCCTCCGGAGCCCTCAGCCATCTACGAGGAGCCCCCCCAGGTGAGTTCTGGGATCTGTGTGGGAGCTGTGGCTTGTCCCATCCCTAGGACGAGCCTGGAACACTTTTGGGGCTGAAATCATAGGAAAATCTGGGGTTTCTGGCAGAACCCCAGAGCCCAGGTGTGCTCAGGAGGCGCCTGGGTGGCAGAGGGGTGCTGCTGTGTCCCTTCCCAGTGCTCCCAGTGGGGGACACTGGTGCTGAGGCCCTGGCACCCCTCCTGCACCCCAGGGCTGCTGTAGCTGTTGTCAGTGCCACGTGCCAGAACCACTGTGGGGAGAGGATCCATCAGCCTCTTTCACAGCCCTTCCTCCTCCTCCTGCTTCTCTGCACACCTGGACCACTGGCGTTGGCAATCCCAGTCATTCATTCCTGGTGCATCCAGGGCTCTCCAGTGGCTCCTTGTGGGGCTGGGCTGTGCTGCCCTGGGCCCCCTCTGGTTTCCCCTGTGCTCACCAAACCATCCAAGCCTTTTCTCCTTCTGGAAGCGTGCAGCAGGTTCCAAAGGATTCCGGAGGAGATGGGCTCAGTGACCCTCAGCCTTTCCCAAGGAAAGCAAACCACAGCCAGCCCAGGTGCTGGCAGAAACGCTTCAGAAGCTGGAGCTCACCTCCTGTGCTGCAGCAGGGATCCCCGGGGTCCAGGGGTGTCTGCCGCTGCTCCCCGGTGTTTCCATGGGATGAGATCTGGCAGACACGTGGCACAGCTTCCCTGGAGCCCAGGCTTTATTCCAGAGGGCACCTGGGGCCTCCAGCCAGGGGTCCCCCGGCCTCGGGGGGCTGATGGACATTCCTGGGCACTGGACGCTGCTGTTCTCTTCCCTCCCGCTGCTTTCCTGGTAATTCCTGCTCTCCTCTCCTTCCTGAAGGAGCAAGTTGACGATGCCAAATACGACTACAGGGTGGAGTACCAGGAGCCCCTGGACCTGGCGGGGAAGGGGCTCTGTGCCCGGGCACTCTATGACTACCAGGCTGGTGAGACCCTCAGAGCCACTGTCCTTGTCCTGTCCCTCCCTCCCTTGGCCCGAGTCCCTCTCCAGCTCTCCTGGAGCCCCTGCAGGCACTGGGAGGGGCTCCAAGATTTCCCTGGAGCTTTCTCTGCTCCAGGTGAGCATTCCCAGCTCCAGAGCAGAGGGGCTCCAGCCCCTGGAGCACCTCCATAGACTCCCCCAGCAGCTCCACCTCCCTGGGCAGCCCCGGGCTGGGGTGGCTCAGGTGCTCTGAGCCCACTCCCCTCTCTGTCCCGCTGCAGCTGATGACACCGAGATCTCCTTTGATCCCGAGAACATCATCACCAACATCGAGATGATCGACGAGGGCTGGTGGCGCGGCTACGGCCCCGACGGCCACTTCGGGATGTTCCCGGCCAACTACGTGGAACTGATCGAGTAGGGGGGCTGCTGGGGGGCTCCAGACCCCGAGACCACCCAGCTCCTGCCCGACTCTCCAAACGACACGTGGCTTTTTCTTCTCCTCCATTTCTCTCTGTCTCTCAGTGAAGTGCCATTCCCCAGCCCCCGGGCGCTGCCCCCTGGCCCCCATAGCTGCCCTTGGGTGGGGGAAGGAAGGGTCCCATCCCAGCTGGGGAGGAGGGCGTGACAAATCCCTCATGGGAATTTTCAGGGAATAAATTTACCTCCCCCCTTTGCTCCCTCCCACCCCGTGACCTTGGACCTGCTGCAGCCACACTGGAGAAGCCATTTTCCCAATTTTGTATTTTTGGAAAAGCTCATCAGAATGATTTTGGGATCCTGCAGGGTCTGACATGACCAGGACAGGTGAATCCTGGCCCTGTTCCCCAGCACCCTGAGCACACTCAGCTTGCCACGTGTGACCCTGTGTTCTCCCTGCTCTCCCCATTGTTCCCTCACCCCAAACATGCTCCGGGGATTTGAACTGGGAGCGAAAACCCCCCCTGCAGCGCAGCTCCAGCCCGGCCAAGCGCGTGGGACCCCCCTCCCCACCCCCAGACTCACTGTGAACAAGGAAAAGCCCAGCCCAGCCCCTCCCTCTCCGAGTTTCCTGCCCTGGTGTCACTTTAGGAATAGAAGGAGGGAAGGGGTTGGGGGGTCCCAGCTCAGCCACCCCTCCTGCAGGTGCTGGGGGGCTTCTCCGAGTCCCTCCCCCGAGCTCCTCCTTCTCCTTGCTCCCCCCGGGCTCTCCCCAGCAAGAATAAAAGGGCTTTTCTTTGGTGATGGATGCAGCAGGATGCCGGTGGGAGCCGGGGCGGGACGCCAGGGGTTTGGTGTCGGTAATGCCAGACTCGGGAGGTGCAGTGGGGCCCCCCCAGCTCCCGGCAGGCCCCGGCATCGTTGGACAGTGAGTCACGGCCGGGGGGCCACGCGTGTGCCGAGGGGGGATCACGCATGTGACGATGCTGGCGGCCTGAGCCGCCACGTGGCCCTGCCACCGCCGGGGCCCGGGGAGCCTGCAGGGCCGGGCGGGTGGGGGGACACCCGGTGTGCCCCCAGTGTCACCCCAGTGCAGGGGGAGGCACCCAGTGCACCCCCAGTGTCACCCCAGCGCAGGGGGGGACACCCAGTGCACCCCCAGCATCACCCCAGTGCAGGGGGGGACACCCAGTGCACCCCCAGTGCAGGGCCGGGCGGGTGGGGGGACACCCAGTGCACCCCCAGTGTCACCCCAGTGCAGAGGGGGACACCCAGTGCACCCCCAGCATCACCCCAGTGCAGGGGGGGACACCCAGTGCACCCCCAGTGCAGGGCCGGGCGGGTGGGGGGACACCCAGTGCACCCCCAGTGTCACCCCAGTGCAGGGGGGGACACCCGGTGCACCCCCAGCATCACCCCCAGCGCAGGGCCGGGCGGGTGGGGGGACACCCAGTGCACCCCCAGCATCACCCCAGTGCAGGGGCAGACACCCAGTGCACCCCCAGCATCATCTGCCAGGCGTGTGCGGGGTCTGTGGGCAGTCTGTGACCCGTGTGGGGGTGTGGGGTCTCGTGTGCAGTGTGTGTTCTGTGTGTGCTCCATGTGCAGTGTGTGTTCTGTGTATGTTCTGTGTGGGATCTCATGTTCTGTGTGTATTCCATGTGGGATCTCATGTGCAGTGTGTGTTCTGTGTGTGTTCTGTGTGTGTTCCATGTGCAGTGTGTGTTCTCCATGTGTTCCGTGTGTGTTTCATGTGTAGTGTATGTTCTCCGTGTGTTCCGTGTGCGTTCCATGTGCAGTGTGTGTTCCGTGTGTGTTCCATGTGCAGTGTGCGTTCTCTGTGTGTTCCGTGTGCGTTCCATGTGCAGTGTGCATTCTCTGTGTGTGTTCCGTGTGTGTTCCATGCGTGTTCTCCGTGTGTTCCGTGTGCGCTCCATGTGCAGTGTGTGTTCTGTGTGTGTTCCATGTGCAGTGTGTGTTCTCAGTGTGTTCCGTGTGTGTTCCATGTGTTCCATGTGCAGTGTGTGTTCTCCGTGTGTTCCGTGTGTGTTCCATGTGCAGTGTGTGTTCTCTGTGTGTTCCATGTGCAGTGTGTGTTCTCCGTGTGTTCCGTGTGTGTTCCATGTGCACTGTGTTCCGTGTGTGTTCCATGTGCAGTGTGTGTTCTCTGTGTGTTCCATGTGCAGTGTGTGTTCTCCGTGTGTTCCGTGTGCGTTCCATGTGCAGTGTGTGTTCAGGGGGCACCGGAGGTGCCGGGACACGGGAAGCAGCCGTGTGCCCGCCGTGCTGGGAGCGCGGTGCCGGTGCCAGCCCCGGGGCCGGGCGGTGCGGCTGGGCCGGTGGCACCGGTCTCCTGCCGGTCCCCAGCACCGGCAAACCGGGCCCCGCACGGCGCCGGTGTGAGTCAGTCCCGGTGCCGGTGTCCCGGTGCCGGTCCCGGTGTGGGTCAGTCCCAGTGCCGGTGCCGGTGTCCCGGTGCCGGTCCCGGTGTGGGTCGGGGCCGGTGCCGGTCCCGGTGTCGCGGTTCCGGTGTCCCGGTGCCGGTCCCGGTGTGGGTCAGTCCCGGTGCCGGGGCCGGTGTCCCGGTGCCGGTGCCGGTGTGGGTCAGTGCCGGTGTCGCGGTTCCGGTGTCTCGGTGCCGGTCCCGGTGCCGGTCCCGCGCGGTGTCAGTGCGGGCTCCCGGCGGTCCCGGTGCAGTGCCAGCCCCGGGCTGGCGGCAGTGCCGTCGTGTCGGCGCCCGGTCCGTGAAGCGCCGGTCCCGGTGCCGCCCGGTGCCGCCCCCGGCCGCAGCGCCGCCCCCGGCCCGCCCGCCCGGGGCTCGCGGGGCTCTCGGGAGCGGGGCCGGTGCGGAGCGCGATGGTCCCGGCGGGGCCGCCCCGCTCCTGCCTCCTGCTGACGGCCGCGCTGCTGCCGCTGCTGCCGGTACCGGCACCGGGGGCGACCCCGGGGCCCCCCGCGCTCACCGACGCCGAGATCGAGGAGTTTCTGCGCGGCTTCCTTGCACCCGGGGACGGCGGGGACCGGGACGGGGCCGGTACTGAGCTGGGCTTCGGCGCCGACCTCGGCACCGGCACCGGCACCGGCACCGGCGCGGGTGAGTGGTCGCGGCGGGGTCCCGAGCAGCGGGGCCGGCGGGACGCGGCTTCCCCAGCCCGGCCCCGCCACGCTCACCCTGCCCGGGGCGGCGGCTCCCCCTCCTGTCCCCTCAGGCTCCCCGGGGTCGCTGCCGGAGCCTGAGAAACCCAGGAAGGGGAAGAAGGAAAAACCCCCCAAGAAGCCCAAGGAGAGACCCCGGGGCCCCAAGAAGGATAAGGACAAGGACAAGGTCAGGGACAAAGACCGGGGCAAGAACAAACCCCCCAAGAAATCCAAGGAGAAGCCACCGAAAGGCTCAGAAAACCCATCAAAAGGCTCCGAAAAACCCCCAAAAGGCTCCAAAAAGCCCAAGGAGAAGCCGCCCAAGGAGAAGCCACCCAAGGCCACCAAATCCTCTGGCAAGAAACCACCGGTGCCACCAAGCCCCCCCACTGTCCACCAGCCCTCACAGGGCAAGGAGAATGAAGAGATCCCCGAGTTCCTGGAGCCTTCTCACAAGGAGGAGGAGGATGGAGGTGTCCGAGGTGAGTTTGGGGACACCCCTCTTGCACTGGTGGGGTTGGGGTGGGAGGTCTCGGCCCAGCAGAGCTTCACCCCATATCCTGCCCAGCAGCACCTACAGCTGGCTGGGCTTTGTCCCCGTGGGTTTCCCCTCTGTCCTCCACTTCGCTTCCCGTGGGATTTTCTTCCCCCTGTGGGGCTGGGGGGGCAGGACAGGGGCTGGAGGCCGTGCCAGCCCCTCGCTCTGTCCCCAGGAGAGCTGGAAGAGCCACCAAATGAGCGCTGGGGGCCAGGTGGGGAGGACTGGAACCCTGAGCCCCAGCCAGGTGAGTGCCCAGTCCCCAGGGCCACCACCCTGTCTTGGGGACACTCCTCTGCAGGCTGGGGCCACCACTCTGCGCTCTGGGGCTACCTCCTTGTGTGTTGGGACTACCTCCCTGTCCCCAAACGTCACCTTGCTGCACCCCCTGTCATGTCCCAGCTCCCCAGGGCCACGCTCCTGCAGCACGGGCACCTCCTTGTTCCCAAATGCCACCTTCCTGCACCCATGTCACCTTCCTTTGTCCCAGCACCCTCTCCCTGCATCCCAGCGCCCTCGCCTTGCACGCCAGGGCCGCCTCCCTCCTCGCTGGTGTCCCTTTCCTGCGCTCTGCACTAGTTCCCTGCTCCCAGGTGTCACCTCCTCTGTGCCCCAGGGCCACCCTTGCCTAAGTGCCACCTCCCTGCTGTCCCTGCCTGCACCCCAGTGCCACGCTGTGCCCACCCCAGTGCCACCCTGTGCCCCGTGTCTGCAGAGGTTCCCGAGGAGCCGGAGCCGCCGACCCTGGACTACAACGAGCAGCTGGAGCGGGAGGACTACGAGGACTGTACGGAGCCGGGCGCTGCCCGCGGGGAGGGACGGGGGGCACGTCCCCCCCGCCCTCAGCACGAAGCCAGCGCCACCCTCTGTGTCCCCAGTCGAGTTCGTCCGGCGGCAGCAGAAGCCCCCCAAGCCCCCGGGCAGGAGGAGACCTGAGCGGGTCTGGCCCCGGCCCGAGGAGCCGCGTACGTGGCAGGATGGGGACACGGGGGCTGGCACTGCTCAGGGTGGGGCTGGGGGCAGCCCCCAGCCTTGGGAACCGGGGAAGCGGCACAGCCTGGAGCTGGGCTGGGCATGGGGACAGCACAGGGGACCCTGCAGGGGCGTGGGGATCTCTTGGTGGCACACGGGGGTCCTGAGGGGATATAGAGGGGTCCTGTAGGGACACAGAGAACCCTGCAGGGACGTGGGCACCCTGTGAAGGCATGGAGAGCCCTGCAGGGACACGGGGACCCTGTGAGGGCATGGAGAACCCTGCAGGGACATGGGGACCCTGTGAGGCCATGGGGAACCCTGCAGGGACATGGGCACCCTGTGAGGGCATGGAGAACCCTGCAGGGACATGGGGACCCTGTGAAGGCATGGAGAACCCTGCAGGGACATGGGGACCCTGTGAGGCCATGGAGAACCCTGCAGGGACATGGGCACCCTGTGAGGGCATGGAGAGCCCTGCAGGGACATGGGCACCCTGTGAGGGCATGGGGAACCCTGCAGGGACATGGGGACCCTGTGAGGGCATGGAGAGCCCTGCAGGGACATGGGGACCCTGTGAGGCCATGGGGAACCCTGCAGGGACATGGGGACCCTGTGAGGCCATGGAGAACCCTACAGGGACATGGGGACCCTGTGAGGGCATGGGGAACCCTGCAGGGACATGGGCACCCTGTGAGGGCATGGAGAGCCCTGCAGGGACATGGGCACCCTGTGAGGGCATGGAGAGCCCTGCAGGGACATGGGGACCCTGTGAGGCCATGGGGAACCCTGCAGGGACATGGGCACCCTGTGAGGGCATGGAGAACCCTGCAGGGACATGGGCACCCTGTGAGGCCATGGAGAACTCTGCAGGGACATGGATCTCACATTGGAGCTTGAGGGACTCCTGGGGGGACACTTGTGGGGATCTCTTGGGGGCATGGCCATCCAGTTACAGGGATGCAGAGGGGTCTGGTGGGGACATGGGGAACCCGAAAGGGAAATGTGGGTGCCCAGGGGGGGCTGACCCCACAGGGGACAGGGGGCACCCTGCAGGGACATGGGGACCCTCAGTGCCTCCCCATCTCCAGCACAGCCCCTTCCCTCCTCCAAGCAGAGCCGGAGGAGCCGCCCCCGCAGCCCCTCCCGCAGCCCCCCCTGCCTGGCCCGGTGACCGATGGGGACTACGGCGAGGGCTTCGAGCCCCCGGACTACGATGAGTGTGAGTGAGGAGCCGGGAGGGACGGGGCAGCGCGGCCCCCCAGCCATCCCCATCCCTGCCCCATCTGCAGAAGGCTGGCACAGCCCCCCACCCTGTGCCCCCAGGGACCTACGGGCTGCCCCCCCCGACGAAGCCCCACGAGCACCCGGACAAGGAGGACAAGATGGAGACAGACGAGGAGAAAATCAGACCCTGTGAGAGGGGTGGAAGGGGCTGGGCGGGGTGGCAGGGCCTGGGGTGGGCGTGTGTGCCCCAGGGACCATGGCAGAGCCACAGGGAGGGTGGTGTGTTCCCGGGCTGGGTTCCATCCCCACGGCGGGTGTCGCATTCTTGGGGTGGGTGGCACGTTTCTGGGACTGGTGTCACGTCCCTGGGGTGGGTGTCACCTCACCAACAGCGAAGCCCAAGAAAGAGGAGGAGGAGGAGGAAGAGCGCTGGGCGGAGGAGAAGGGCCAGGACCGCAAAGGTGGGTGCCAGCCCCCATTCCTGTCCCCTCACACTTGTCCTTGTTCCCCTCACCGTGCCTTTTCCTTTGCCAGGAAAACCCAAAAAAACAGGAGGAAAGAAGTGGGATCCAGATGAGGAGGAATGGGCCCCTCCAGCAGAGAAGAAAAGTGAGTGTCCCCATTCCTGGGGTGACGGGGACACCCTGCCTGGGGGGGAAGCCATCACCCCCTGCTGTCCCCAGGGTGTCCCCCAATCGGGCTGGAGTCCCACCGCATCGAGGATGACCAGATCCTGGCCTCCTCCATGCTGCGTCACGGCCTGGGTGCCCAGCGCGGCCGCCTCAACATGCAGGTGAGGGTCACCCCAGCGCCCGCCCCGGGGCTGGGGGACCCCCGCCCACGTCCCGCTCCCTGCTCCCCAGGCGGGCACCAACGAGGACGACTTCTTCGACGGGGCGTGGTGCGCCGAGGACGACAGCCGGGCGCACTGGCTCGAGGTGGACACGCGCCGCGTCACCATGTTCACCGGGGTCATCACCCAGGGCCGCGACTCCCAGATCCAGTACGGGGACCTGGGGCTGCAGCGGGGGCGTGGGGCGGGGGAGCAGCGTGGGGACCCCCGTCCCAGCCTGTCCCTGTCCTCCCACAGCGATGACTTTGTCACCAGCTTCTACGTGGGCTTCAGCAACGACAGCCAGCACTGGGTGATGTACAGCAATGGCTACGAGGAGATGGTGGGGACTGGTCTGGGTGGGTGACGTGGCAGCCACGGGGGCCTCCTGGGTACATCTCTCCCTCCTGGGCAGATGTTCTACGGCAACGTGGACAAGGACACGCCGGTGCTGAGCGAGTTCCCTGAGCCCATGGTGGCCCGGTACATCCGAATCTACCCCCAGCGCTGGAACGGGAGCCTCTGCCTGCGCCTTGAGGTCCTGGGGTGCCCCCTCTCCGGTAAGAGTCACCCCGAAGCAGCCCGGGGGCCACGGGGGGTGGGATCTCTACAGCCAGCCCCCGCTGCTGTGTCCCTGTCCCCTCCACAGCTGTCAGCAGCTACTACACCCAGCAGAACGAGGTGACCTCCACAGACAACCTGGACTTCCGACACCACTCCTACAAGGACATGAGGCAGGTGGGCTCTGCTGGGGGCAGATCCAGCAGGGGCGGGATCCTCTGTAGGGGATGGAGCACCCATGGTTGTGGGATCCTTCATGGTGGTGGGATCCTGCACGAGGAGTGGACATCTCTGTGATGCTGAGCGCATCTTTGGGCCATGGCATTCTCTGTGGCTGTGGGCACTTCCGTGGTGGTGGGCATCTTCACAGGGTGGGATCCTCCGTGGGCGTGAGATTCTCTGCAGGGTGCGGGCCTGTCTCCCCAAGCACTGCCCCCATCTCTCCCCACCCTGCAGCTGATGAAGGTGGTGAATGAGGAGTGTCCCACCATCACCCGCATCTACAACATCGGCAAGAGCTCACGGGGGCTGAAGATCTACGCCATGGAGGTCTCCGACAACCCGGGCGAGCACGAGACAGGTGAGGGAGCTGTGAGGGACTGAGGCCCCCAGGCACGGTCCCAGGTGTTTGCTGACGTTCCTCGGCCCCTCCAGGTGAGCCCGAGTTCCGGTACACGGCGGGGCTGCACGGCAACGAGGCGCTGGGCCGGGAGCTGCTGCTGCTGCTGATGCAGTTCCTGTGCAAGGAGTACCAGGACGGGAATCCGCGCGTGCGGGGCCTGGTCGCCGACACCCGCATCCACCTTGTCCCGTCCCTCAACCCCGATGGCTACGAGCTGGCCCACGAGGCGGTGAGGGGGACAGTGGAGCAGTGGGGCAGGATGTGGGGTGGGCTGCGGGACAGCGGGATGGGACGGCAGAGCAGTAGGATGCAGCCCCCCCTCAGAGCTCACCAGTGCCCTGGGCTGGCCGCAGGGCTCCAAGCTGGGCACCTGAGATGTTCAGAGAAGGGGATGGGACCAGGAGCAGTGGGATGGGACATGGGTGGTGGGACTCAGGCCCCCTGGACTCACCAGTGCCCTGGGCCACCTACAGGGCTCTGAACTGGGCAACTGGGCACTGGGCCATTGGACAGAGGAAGGCTTTGACCTCTTTGAGAACTTCCCCGACCTGGCCTCAGCGCTGTGGGCAGCCGAGGAGAGGCGGCTGGTGCCCCACCAGTTCCCCAACCACCACATCCCCATCCCAGAGCACTACCTGTCCGAGGATGCGGCGGTGAGTGCGGCACAGGGCACAGGGGCGGGGAGAGGGTGGCGGGGGGTGACACCTCATGCCCTGTGCCTGCCTCACAGGTGGCAGTGGAGACACGGGCTGTCATGGCGTGGATGGACAAGAACCCCTTCGTGCTGGGAGCCAACCTGCAGGGAGGGGAGAAGCTGGTGTCCTTCCCCTTCGACACGGCCCGGCCCAGCCCCCCAACGCCGGCAGCCGCCCCGCGCCCGCTGGACTATGAGGACGAGCGCCCCGAGCTGCAGGAGACGCCCGACCACGCCGTGTTCCGCTGGCTCGCCATCTCCTACGCCTCGGCACACCTCACCATGGCCGAGACCTTCCGCGGGGGCTGCCACGCGCAGGACGTGACCGACGCCATGGGCATCGTGCAGGGCGCCAAGTGGCGGCCCCGCGCTGGCAGTAAGTCGGGGCCAGTGGCGTGGCTGCCCCACAACCCGGCCACTGGCAGGTGAGCAAGGGGCTGGGTGGGCACGACTGTGCTCTCGCAGGTATGAATGACTTCAGCTACCTGCACACCAACTGCCTGGAGCTCTCCGTTTACCTGGGCTGTGACAAGTTCCCCCATGAGAGCGAGCTGCAGCAGGAGTGGGAGAACAACAAGGAGTCTCTGCTCACCTTCATGGAGCAGGTGTGCACTGGGACATGACCACAGCTGCCCCACCGGTCCCACACGGCTCCACTCATCCCGTTTCCTCACCCAGATCCACCGGGGAATCAAGGGTGTGGTGACAGACCAGCAGGGAGAGCCCATTGCCAACGCCACCATTGTGGTGGGGGGCATCAACCACAACGTCAGGACAGGTAGGTGCTGTGAGGTGCTGGCAGGGCACTGGCGGCACGGCCCCCAGCCCACTCCACGCCGCCGCCCCCGTATCTGCAGCCAGCGGCGGGGACTACTGGCGCATCCTGAACCCGGGCGAGTACCGCGTGTCGGCGCGGGCCGAGGGCTACAACCCCAGCGTCAAGACTTGCCACGTCCTCTACGACATCGGGGCCACCCAGTGCAACTTCGTCCTGTCGCGCTCCAACTGGAAGCGCATCCGGGAGATCATGGCCATGAACGGGAACCGGCCGATCCGCCGCGTGGTGCCCGGCCGGCCCATGACGCCCCGCGAGCGCCTGCGCCTGCGGATGCGGCTGCGGCACCGCATGCGGCTGCGGGAGCAGCTGCGGCTGCGGCGCCTCAACGCCACCACGGCCGCTGGCAGCCCCCCAGCCCCGCCGCCCAGCACGGCCCTGCCCTTCCCCTTCAGCAGCACGGCCTACGCGCCCTGGAGCCAGGAGCCACCCACGGCTGGCACCTGGGAGATGGACACCGAGACAGAGGTGGTCACCGAGCTGGTGACGGAGACGGAGGGCTGGGAGCTGCACACGGGGACGGCGCAGCCCCTCACCACGGCCGAGACCTACACCGTGAACTTTGGGGACTAGGGACACTTGAGCCCTCACTCTGCTTCGAGCCACGGTCGGACGCTTTGGCATCCGCTTCCAACGTCCTCCCTGAGCCCAGGCAGCTAGTCCAGGTGGGCTCCAGCCCCTCACCTTGCTGCTTCCAAGGACTGCAGGCATTGTGGCCAACAGCTGGGTGCTGTCAGGGACATGCCACCCTGTCCCTCAGAGCTGGGCAGTGCCAGCCCGCTGTCTGTGTCCCAGCGGGGTGGCAGGGGTGGTACTGCTCTCCTGGGCAGGGCCCATGGAGGCGGGCACAGCCTTTCTCCCCTCCATACAATTTTTGTTACACAAATAAATCAAGTTATATTGGTATGAACATCTTGTCCCTCCAGTGCTTCCCCAGCTCTGTCACCCTCCCAGAGGACAGACAAAGGAGTCTGTGTCAGTGTTCAAGTTCCATGTCCCCATCCTCGCTGTCAGCCCCAAAGCTGGAGAAGGTGATGGGCTGGCAGCTGAGGTCGCGCAGGTTGACCAGGCAGGCGGTCTGCGTGGCGCTGAAGTCCGGCACCGTCACCAGCAGCACCCGCTGCCCCTCCTTCCCTGCAAACACAGGTGGGTGTCAGGCACGGGAGCCCCCCAGCAGCCCCAGGAGGATCTGGGGGTGCTCCGAGACCCACCTTGGAGCAGCTTGCTCTGGAAATGGGGCGCGTTGCCGCAGAAGTAGACGTGAGGGCACTCGGTGAGGATAAATGGGTCAGATTTGTAGAACGGGTAACAGCCTGTGGAGGATGGCAATTAGGAGGGGAGCCCCTGGGAAACCCCCCCCATCCAGCAACCCCCCAGCCCTCACCATACCCAGGGTGTCTGGGGCCGTGGGGCTGATGTGTCCCGCCAGCAGTGTCCACTCCAGGATCTCCAGGTAGTCGTCCATGCTGCTGTATTTGAAGATATCACTGATGTTTTGTCCTGATGTCCCTAAAAACCTACATTACGGAGGAAAGAAGGGCAGCTTCAGACGCTGGACATGCCAGAACGTGTGCCACGCCGCTGGCAGGCAGCAGAGCTGGCAGGTTTGCTTACCTGACACCATCCAGGCTGGCCTGGTAGGGGTTGGTGACGAGGCGCAGGGTGGCGTAGGCGCTGGCCAGGGGCAGCATGCAGCGGTGCAGGGGCTGCTGCGGCAGCGTGTAGTTGGTGGGGTCAAACTCGCCGGGCATCACGTCCACAGGCACGGAGGTCTGCGGGCAGAGCGGGATCAATCGTGGCCAAAGTACCCTCCAAGGGGGCTCAGAGCAAAGCCCTGGTGTCACTGCTGCTCCTCTTCCCCAGGACACCTCGCTCGGCTTCACCGAGGAGGCCAGATCCCTGGAGAAGGATTTGGAGCTGGGCTGTGATCTGCCTCTCCACATGGGGTGCTCAAAGGGAAGGTGGGTGCAGGGGAAGGGGGTTTTGCCACTCTGCATCCCGAACTGCTACCCTGCCTCAGGAACAAGGTTCCCTCCCCTAGAGGAACCCGATTTCCTGGCCAACCCCAAGCACTCACACAGAGCTGCAGCAGGATCTCATCCAGCATCTTCACAGCCTCCACACTTGCAGCCTGTGTCTTCTTGGTCAAGTACTTGGCCTGGGTGAGCAGGAAGACAGTGAGGCACAGCCCTGGACCCCCCCTGCCCCTCCCCACACCCTCCCAGCGCCCCAGGAGCACGGCAAGGCCGCAGCCCCCTCCTCGCCGTACCTTGTTGATGGTGTCTCGGCTCTGCGTGTTCTGGCTCAGCAGATTCCCGGCCAGAATGACACGGGTGATGTGGGCAGCACAGCTCTGCTCGCCCTCTGCACCCAGCTGCCCTGTCACCACATCCACCAGCAGCTGCGTGCTCAGCAGGGCCTCCCCACTCACGCTGCCCAGCCCCAGCCCCGAGGCCAGCAGCACGTACCTGGATGGACAGAGAGACTCCCAAACTTAGAGGCTTCAGAGAGCTGGGGCAGGGGCCCCAGACCCCCTGGCAGCCCCCTTGGCACCAGGGGCTCAGGGACACAGCCCCAGTCCTGCCGCCTCACCGGTCGGAGCTGGGCCCGCTCCAGGGCAGCGGTGGCGGCAGGTCGGCGAAGCAGTGATCCTCCACCAGGAACCCGCCGTCGTCCTGCTCGCAGCCGTACACAGCCACGATGGTCCCTGTGGCACAGCAGGCGCTCAGCCCCGGCAGGGCGGGTGCCACCACAGAGCCAGCGCCGTCCCTTACCTGTCACCAGCCTCTGCACATCAATGGCTCCTTCCAGCTTGATGCGCTGCAGCTCGTCCTCCAGCATCAGCTCGTCAGAGGGCTGGATGTACTTGGGCAGGGGTGGCTGAGGCACCAGGTTGTGCTGCGAGGGCAGAGACAGCGTTATAGCCTCAGCAAGGACCAGCAGCCCCCAAGAACCCTTCCCAACCCCAGACCCCACCACCAGCACCCCAGCTGGGGGTCCAGCAGCTGGGACTGCCCGGATGGACCAGTATCACTCACGGAGCAGGAGTGGTGGGCAGGGGGAACAGACGTACAAAGGGTGGGTTTAGATTGGATGTGGGAAGGAATGTGTGGGTAGTGAGGGCCTGGCACAGGTTGCCCAGAGCAGCTGTAGCTGCCCCTGAATCCCTGGTAGTGTCCAAGGTCAGCCTGGATGGGGCTTGGAGCAGCCTGGGACAGTGGACGGTATTCACACACGCTGGTACCAAGGTGGCACTCAGGGACAGGCTGGAGACAGGCCATCCTGCTCAAATCTCTGCCAGTTCCCTGGCTACAGCGAGCACAGGGAAGCCATGGAAGCCCAGCTGAGCTCTCAGGTGTGCGGGCACAACTCCCACCCCGAGCTGTGTGGAGGAGGAGGAGGAGGAGGTGAGCCCATTACCTCCTCACTGATCTCCTGCAGGATGGAGGGCTGGAGCTGCATGGACTTGAAGAGCGTCCCCACCACGCAGCACTTCTCTCCCTCGTGCAGCTCCGAGAGCCTCCGCAGCACAACGTCGTTCCCTGTGGAGAGCCGGGGGTCAGCAGCCCTGGGGGGACGGTGGGCACGGCGCGGGGCTGGCGGGAGCAGCTGCAGGGCCCCAGCGCCAAGGTGCTGGGGAATTTTGGGAAGCCTCCTGCTTCTCCAAGGTGCTGGGGAGTTTTGGGAAGCCTGCTGTTTCTCCTCGAGGCACGGCGCCCAGCAGACATGTGTGGGCCAGATGGGGCCGAGGAGCATTCCAGAGGCTGCAAGCCTGCAGGCATTTCCTCTGTGCTGGGGGGAAGCTGGGTCATGGTGCTGTGTTAGCTCCCTGTAACTGCTCTGCTCTGCCCAGGAAGGGCCCACGAGGCACCTTGGGCAGGGGGCTGCTGTTCCTGCTCCTCACCCAGGGGATAACCCAAACATCCTGGAGATGACAGGCAGGAGATGACAAACACCCCCAAACCTGATCTCTGCCAGGGCCAGATCCTCTGCCCCAGACCCCTGCTGGAATTCAGGATCCCCATCCCTTCCAGAGGAGGTGCTGGCATGCTGACAGGTCCCTGGGCTTTAGGCAGGGATCCACAGGGGATGCAGGCTGGGAGGACCTCGGGAGCTGCAAGAAACATTGCAGGCCCGGCTGCACCCACTTTGTGGCTGAGGAGCAAAAATCTCCCTCACCACAAGGTGAGCCCAAAACTTCTTACCCCACCCCTGGGGACCCAGAGGTGCTCCAGCCCCATCCAGTGTGTGTCCTCCCATCCAGTGGGACTGTCATTCCCTGTTTAAACCAGCCTGTGAAGTCCATCCTGAGCCTCAGGCCCCGGAGAGGAGCAAGGAACCTGCTCCTGGTCTCCTCTCCCAAAACAACACTGCCTGCACCAGCTCCTCGTCCTTTCTGGGTGACACTTCTCCCAAAAATCCCACTTTGCTCATCACGCGCTGCTGAGCGTGACTCTTGTCCCAGGGAGAGCACCCCGCTGCCATCCCTGGCACCCCACACTGGAAACATGGATTCTCGAGCCCAGGAATGCAAACACTCTGAGTCAGAACAAAAACAATCCCGTTGAAGTCTCTTATTTTTGGCTCAAACTCCCCAAAATGTGTGTTCAGGGGGGAGGGGGCTGTGCTCTCCAGATTTCTGCCTGCAGGCGTTTCCTGCTGGGAAACAAACCCCAAAATCTGGTCCCGTCCCAGGACTCCAGGAGGTGGAGTTTACAAACCACTGGATCCTGTCACACTTGGCAAAGCGCAGGGTGGCCAACCAAAGACCAGCGCTGGCTTTTCTTCCACGCAGCCCACGGGGCTGGGGAGAGCACAAGAACAGGCGTCTGGCCCAAAAGCTTCCACTGAAGGGGTTTTTGCCCATAGAAGGGCAAAGCTGAAGGAAATTCGATCTCGGGCCGGGGAGGGGGGGCAGAGCCCCAGCAGCCCCAGTTGCTTCATCCCGTGGATGGAAACTCTGAGCGTGAGGGTCCCACCCGCAGACCACAACCCCCCCAGGACAGGAAACACCCCCCCGGCACAACCAGCACCTCTCACCCCTGTGCACCCTCCTGTGCCCCACTTCCTGGCCAGGGCCCCCCAGCCCCACCTTGACAAACCTCACACTCAACTCCTGCTCCCTGAAATGTGTGGGGCGATGTGACCAAGGCAATGGGGCTCTCCCTGCCCACACCCCCCTTCCATCTGTGATGGGAAATGCAGTTTGTCCCAAGGTCAGTACTCCAGGTGGGAGCTGCAGCAGGATTGCCACATAATCCACCTGCAAATGGATGGTCCCATCATCCCTGTGCATGCCAGAGCTGGGGGCTGATCTGGCTGTGCTGCACAGCCCCTGCCAAGGGTAAAACGCTGCTGGGGACTGGCACAACTGGGTACACTGGAGCTGCTCAGGTTGCAGGAAGGTTCTGGGTGGATCCCAGCCTGGCAGGGATGGACTCCCCCAACAGGGATGGATCTTGGCCCCAGGGTACGTCCAGCCTGAGGAACACTCATCTCTGCACTCCAGATATAAATCTGGTCAAACACCGAGATAAAACCTGAAGGCTTTAAGCTCCACAGATGTTTGCTGCCCAGGCCACCACTAACCTACGCTCCCAAGTGCAACATCCACACAGCCGTTACTTCCCCACAGGGATGGGGACTCCAGCACTGCCCTGGGCAGCTTTGCCAGGGCTGGACAGCCCCTTCCATGAAGGAATTTTCCCAATAGCCAACCTAAACCTCTCCTGCTGCACCTTCAGGCTGTGTCCTCTTGTTCTGCCCTTGCTCCCTGGGAGCAGAGCCCAACCCTCCCACTGGCTGCTGCCTCCTGCCAGGAAATTATGGAGAGGCAGAAGGTTCCCCTGAACCTCCTTTTCTCCAGCCTGAGCCCCCCCAGCCGCTCCCCCTGGACACTCAGTGTTTTTCCAGGGCAGTGTTTTTTCAGGGCAGTGTTTTGTTTTTCCCGGGGCAGTGTTTTTCCTCGGCAGTGTTCTGTTTCTCCCAGGGCAGTGTTTTCCCCTTTCCCCCGTGCTGAGGGGTTCCCGGGCTCACCCCATCGGCTGCGAGCGCGCCGCTCCAGGCCAGGCCGCATGCCCGCAAGGCGCACGGCGTAGATGTGCGAGTACTGCCGGGCAAAGCTGCGCTCGCCCAGCTGGAAGGGCTGCGAGCAGTCCGAGTACCCCGACACAGCCACCCTGGGGAAGGTGGGGGGCTCGGCCGAGGGTGGGGCCAGCAGCCCCTGCGCCGTGGCGGCCGCCTGCTCGGAAAACATGGCGTGGGGCTCCAACGATGGGTCTGGAAAATAAACGGGTGAATTGAGACTCTGGCTCCCACCCAAGGCACAACATCCCCCTGAAAATGATCTTCCCCACCCCCAAAATACCATGTGCGGGTCTGACCCTCCCTGCAGCACTCTGCAGCCCTCAGCCCTCCTTCCTCCCCTCTCCTCCCAACGCAGGGCAGCCCCAAACTCATCCTGGTGACCGCACCATCCTCTCCTACAATGCCCCCACAGAGCAGGACACCTGAAGTCCCCACAAAACACACCGTGGCCACCACATCCCCGCAGCCACCCCTCTTCCAGATGGACCCAGGCCCGGCACAGCCCCCGGACATGCCCCAGTGCCCCCCAACAAATGTGCTCCCACCGGCACAATCCCCTTCCCCGCTGGCACCGGGACCCCCGGGCACGCAGGAGCCACCCCCAGCCCCAACGGGCCAGCCCCCGGGGCTGCAGACCCCACAGGATCCCCCGGGGCTGCAGACCCCACAGGATCCCCCTGTACCCGCAGACCCCACAGGATCCCCTGCACCCGCAGACCCCACAGGATCCCCCGGGGCTGCAGACCCCACAGGATCCCCCGGGGCTGCAGACCCCACAGGATCCCCCCTGTACCCGCAGACCCCACAGGATCCCCCGGGGCTGCAGACCCCACAGGATCCCCTGTACCCGCAGACCCCACAGGATCCCCCGGGGCTGCAGACCCCACAGGATCCCCCCGGGGCTGCAGACCCCACAGGATCCCCCGGGGCTGCAGACCCCACAGGATCCCCTGTACCCGCAGACCCCACAGGATCCCCCCTGTACCCGCAGACCCCACAGGATCCCCCTGTACCCGCAGACCCCACAGGATCCCCTGTACCCGCAGACCCCACAGGATCCCCCCGGGGCTGCAGACCCCACAGGATCCCCTGTACCCGCAGACCCCACAGGATCCCCTGTACCCGCAGACCCCACAGGATCCCCTGTACCCGCAGACCCCACAGGATCCCCCCTGTACCCGCAGACCCCACAGGATCCCCTGTACCCGCAGACCCCACAGGATCCCCCGACCGGGTCTCCCCCGTACCCGCACGGGGACAGCCGCTCGGTCGCGGCCCGGTCCCGCCGGTCACGTACGGGCTGGGGGGTCGCGGGCCGAGGGTCGGTGCCGGTCACGCTCGGGCTCGGGGCCGGTCACGCTCGGGCCCGGGGCCGGTGCCGGTCACGCTCGGGCCCGGTGCCGGTCACGCTCGGGCCCGGGGCCGGTGCCGGTCACGCTCGGGCCCGGGGCCGGTCACGCTCGGGCCCGGGGCCGGGGCCGGTCACGCTCGGGCCCGGGGCCGGGGCCGGTCACGCTCGGGCCCGGGGCCGGTCACGCTCGGGCCCGGGGCCGGTCACGCTCGGGCCCGGGGTCCCCGCCGGTCACGCTCGGGCTCGGGGCCGGTCACGCTCGGGCCCGGGGTCCCCGCCGGTCACGCTCGGGCCCGGGGCCGGTCACGCTCGGGCCCGGGGTCGCCGCCGGCACCGGGACCGGGTCCCGCCATGGGGGCGGGGCTGCGGCGGGAAAAGGCGCGAACGCCGCGCGCGGCCAAGTGACGTCAGAGCCGGCGCGAGACGCGCTGAGGGGCGGGGCCAGAGCCCCGGGCGGGACCGGGCGGGACCGGGCGGGACCGGGCGGGACATGGAGGGGCCATAGCGGGACATGGAGGGGAGCAGGACACGGGACAGCGCGACAGACACCGGGACAGCAAGACACCGGCACCGACCCGGGGGCCCTTCGGAAGCCGTGGGGTGAAGGGCACGCGTGGGATGAAGGACAGGCGGGGGATGAGGGGCACACGTGGGATGGAGGACACACGAGGGGTGAGGGGCGCACCGTGACCGACCCCAGGGGGGACACCGGGACCGACCCCAGGGGGGACACCGGGGGGACACCGGGACCGACCCCAGGGGGGACACCGGGACCGACCCCAGGGGGGACACCGGGACCGACCCCGCGGGCACACTGCGCCCTTGGGCTCCCCAGAGCCCGGAGGGGGCCAAGGCGGAGCCGGGACAGCCTCCCGATGTCGGGACGGATCTCGGGGTCTGGGCTGTCCCTCCCGCCCCACTCGTGGGATTTCCCCGAGGGCCGAGGCTGGGTGCTGAGCTCCCCAGGTCCCCCCGTAACCCCTTCCTGCGGGGTGGAGCTGTGAGGCAGGAAGGGCCCTGGGGAGCAGCCGTGCTCGGTTCTCAGGGGTTTGGGTTTTGGGGTTTTGGTCCCCCACCCCCCAGCGCTCTATAAAAGGTGTCGGGACGCAGGCAGGCACCCGCTGTCAGTGATCTGCTGTGGGCTCGCCATGTCTGCCACCTTCCTGCTGCTGCTGCTGCTGCTGGCAGGTGATGGGGACCCTCCTGACGGCCACCCCGAGGTGGACGGGACAGGACACGGGACGAGGGGGATGGCAGCCTGGAGGATTGAGCTGCGGGGCTGGGCTCTGTGTGGGGACCTGTGTGTGATGGGGATGGGGTCTGTGTGGGGACAGGCACTCGGGGATGTGGGAAGGAGGACAAAGGGACAGTCAGGAGGGATGGTGGGGGCTGCAGGGATGGGAACAAGCACCTGGGGGTGGCAGGGATGGGCTCTGCCCAAGCACCCAGGGGTGATGGGCACGGTGCCCGTGTTGGGACCGGCACCTGGGGACATTTGGGGACGGGGTCTATGTGGGGACCTAGGAGCAGTGGGAGCAGGAGGATGTGAGCACAGGCATGAGGGATGGTGGGGATGGGGTTGAATACCTGGGGCAGGTGGTTTAGGAGTTTGGGAATTCAGTGATGGGCACCCAACCTGCATCCACGCTCACTGTCCTGTCCCTGTGCAGCAGCAGAGGCCACGGCACCCCTGCCCTGCCAGGGTGACCCAGCGTCCGGGTGCTGGGACACGGCCACGGCCACGCGCTGCGGCTGGGAGCAGCAGTGCCAACAGCTCCGCGACAGCCTGGCCCTGGTGAGACCCCGACCCCAAGTACTGCCAGGGCCACCAGGGGTCCAGGCAGCCCTGAGGGTGTTCTGTGTCCCCACAGGGGAATGCGGCTGACGGGGACGGCGTGGGGCAAAGCGGGGGGATTAAGTGCAGCCTGTGCACCAAGGTCCTGAAGAAGATACAGTCGCTGGCAGGTGACGACCCCGACGAGGTGAGGGGTGATGAGGGTCTGGGGGGCTGGGCTAGGGGCCCTCTCCCCGTGGCCCCCTGACCTGTGGTGGCTTTGGCAGTCGGCGGTGGCAGCAGCAATGCGGAAGGGCTGCCAGGCGCTGGGCCGGGTTGTGGGCAAGGTGTGCAAGCGGATAGTGAACAAGTACCGGGACAAGATCAGCGAGGCGCTGCAGAACGGGGAGACGCCCCAGGAGATCTGCAGTGCCATGGGCATCTGCCGCTCCTGAGCACGGTCAGTGCCCACCCATATCCTGATCCTGCATCCCATGGGCCGATCCTGCATCCTGTGTCCGGCACCTCGCATCCTGCGTCCCCATGTCCCATACCCTGTGCCCTGCACCCCACATCCCCATCCTGCATCCTGCACCATGTCTTGCACCCTGCATGGTAATCCCACAGCCCCTGTCCTGCACTGTGTTGTGCACCCTACAACTTGATCCTGAACCCCCATCCTGCAGCCACATCCTGATCCTGCACCCCCATCCTGCACCCACATCCTGATCCTGCACTCCACATCCTGATCCCATACCCCCCTCTGTATCCCACACTTTGCACCCTACATCCCTTACCCCATGCCTGCCGACGGGGTGGGAGTGTGCTTGTGGTTTCTGAACCTTCCCTGCTGCAGGCTGTAGGGTGCTGGCCCTGACTCACGCCCTGCTCTTTCCTCTCTCCACAGGCACAGCCCCGAGTGCCCCCAAACCCCGACGCCCCTCCAGCCCCTGATGCCCCCGCAGCCCTGGCATCCCCCTCCCCCTCAGTAAAGTCCCTCCTCTGGCTCCTGGGTCTTGTTTGTCTGCGCTGGGGGGACACGGTGACACAGCTGTATGGCACCAGGCACTGGCAGGGGACAGTCTGGGCCTGGCCTGCCCGCAGCAGGGCCAGGGTGGCACCGAAGGTGCCAGCAGTTCTGTGGGGATGCATCTCATGTGGGTTGGAGCGAGCGGTTCCTTTCGCACGCCTGGGTGGTCCCGGCTGTCATGGTCCCCTCGCTGCACCCTGTGCCTGGCACTGCAGCCGTCCCTGCACGTGGCACTGTCCCTCGTCACCCACTTGTCACCAGCACTGCTGTGGGCTTGGGATCGTCCTCACTGGCCGGCATTGGCACTGTCCGCGCTGAGCACGGGGAATCCCTTCTGCAGTCCCAGCCAATCAGAACACAGGGAATCCCTTCTGCAGTCCCAGCCAATCAGAGCACGGGGAATCCCTTATGCAATCCCAGCCAATCAGAGCACGGGGAATCCCTTCAGCAGTCCCAGCCAATCAGAGCACGGGGAATCCCTTCTGCAGTCCCAGCCAATCAGAGCACGGGGAATCCTTTCGGCAGTCCCAGCCAATCAGAGCACGGGGAATCCCTTCTGCAATCCCAGCCAATCAGAGCACGGGGAATCCCTTCTGCAATCCCAGCCAGTCATAGCACGGGGAATCCCACACCCCTTTTTTTTTTTTTTTTTCTTTTTTTTTTTTAAACTTTAATTCCAACCAATCAGAGTGCAGGGAATCTCTTCTGTTTGCCCCTGGCCAATCAGAACAGAGATCTGCAGGTCTCTGAGGGCTGCCACCAATCAGAGCTCAAGATGCCTCTTGGTGCAAGCCAATCAGAAGGCAGGGAATCCTGCAGGCTGCAGCGGCGGCGCAGAGGGATCCCCTTGTCCCCCCGCAGTGAGGGACCCCAGTGCCAGCCGTGGAGCCGGGCCTCCGGGAGCAGCACCGCTGCCTGGCTTTGTCCCTTGGGGTGACGCGGCCACCCCCCGTGTCCCCAGCCCCTCGATGGCACCCCCACTTTGCGAGGACACCCAGATCCCTCGGTAGTCCCAGGACCCATGTTGGCCCCACTCCCCGTGGTGATCCAGTCCCCCCCGGTCCCGGGTGCCCCAGAGGTAGCCCAGCACCCTGAGATGTCCCTCGATCCTGGGTGCCCCGTGCCCCAGGGCACCCCCAGACCCCTGCAGTGGCCCCAAATATCGCGGCTATAACACGTACCTTGGGGCTGACCCCGCACCCTGAGTGGGGATCCCAACACCCCGTGGTGTCCCAGCAGGACCCCTTCACCCTGGGCTGCTCCAGACCCTCAGAGTGGCCCCAAACCCTGGCTTGCTTCCAGAGCCTTCAGAGAGCCACAATACGCTCTGGTACTGCCAGATCCTTAAAGGACCCCTGGCACCCTGGGGTGCCATGACCCCCCCAGAGGGACCCCAAGACTCTGCTCCAGACCCTCTGGTGAGCTCAAATCTCTGGGGTGCCCCAGACCTTCCAGGGAACACGGGTGGGGACATGGCTGGAGGGGATCCCCCCAGTATGCCCTCCTCCATCTGGTCCATTTCTGGTGCACTCTGCTCAGCCTCTGCACCCCAGGGATCACTGGTGGGGAGCTCCTCTACCCTGACATCCCCCCACAGTACCCCCAGAGAGCCCCTTATCCCTAGACCAACCCCCCTGGGGGGGCTTTCTCCTGGCAAAGGGGCTGGGTTGCGCCGGAGACCCCCTTGCTGCAGCCGTGTGAGGATGGGGAAGGGAGGTGAGGGCACGGGAAGCTCCTTGGCCACCCCAAACATGTGGGGCAGCCCCGTGGGGGTCTCTCTACCAGCACGGGGGGAGAGGATCACTGGCCCAAGCGGCCCCAGAGAAGTCCACACACACCCCGTTTATTGGGGGGCCGGAGCTGCCTCCTTGCCACGTCCGTGTCTGCTCCCAGAGCGCTCCAAGCAGGACCACCGGCCCCTGCCATGCCCCTCCAAGTCCAGCTCACTGCCCCATCATGCAGGCCATCTTGCAGGCCACGGCTGAGATGAGGGCGGCCCCGCGCCCGCTGCCTTCCTCCGACTGGATGAAGGTGATGTCGCAGCCGGGCGTCAGCTGCCGCACCGTGGCGTGGAAGTGGTCCTTGAAGCTGGGGAGTCGGGGGAACAGGGGGTCACAAATGGGGTCAGGGCTTGGGGGATGAGGGGGGAGGACGGGGACGCCATCGGGGCCTGGGGATCCCCACCTGGGATGGAGCTTGTAGACGGAGCCATCGACGCCGACCGTGATCTTGAGGGTGTCCTGGCTGCGGCTCTCCCGCATGCGGTTGATGACACCGGCCAGCCCGGCCGAGCACATCTGGGCAGCCCGCGTGGACACGCTCTCGCACACCCGGCGCACGATCTCGCAGTCTGTCCGCGACGGCAGCAGCTCAAAGGCCGACAAGATGTTGTAGATCTGCTTGCGGTCATCAGAATCGCTGGGGTGGGGGGAGAAAAGGGGCTCAGCCAAGGCTGAAGGGTGGGGACCCTGGGTGAGGCAGCTGGAGAGGGATGGAGGAGTGATGGGATCGGGATCTTCGCACGGGACTGTTGTTTGGGGTCCCAGGATGGGGAACCCCAGCTGGGTCAGTCAGAGCGGGCTGGTGTGGGGTGATGGGACATGGGGACCCCAACATGGGACAGAGCAGGCAGGTATGGAATGATGGGATCACAATGGCCCCCGTGACAAGGGGACACTGCGGTTTGGGTGGCAGAACGCAGGGACCCCAAGGTGGACAGTCAGAGTAGACTGCTGTGGGGTCACAGGATAAAGGACCCCAAAAGGAGGCAGTCAATCAGACTGGTCTGGGACGATGGAACAGGGGGATCCCCTGTGGGACAGCCCAGTGCAGAGAGGGAGCACAGACTCCTCAGCATGCCTGGACCAGCGTGGAGGGAGGGCACAGACCTCCCAGTGCGAAGCAGCCTGGCAGGCCGGTTTGGGGGTGCCACCCCCCAGCCTCGCACCTCTCGATCTGGGACATGAAGCGGGTCTCAAAGGTGCCACGAGTCTTGAGCTTCTCAGAGGCCTCGCCATTGAAGAGCAGGTTCTCATCCACCAGCTTCAGCAGCACCAGCCGCACGATCTCCCCCATGTACTTCCCCCCAATTATCTTCTCGTACCTGGGGCGGGCATAGGCCAGGGGGGCATCAGATCTGGGATGTGAGGGGTCACATCCCACAGCACCCCCTCGTTCCTTGCCCCGCTCCTTGCTGGATGTGTCCTGCGCACGGGCACGGCCCGGGGCGAAGCACGCCCGTGCCGGGGCTGAGCCCGGCGTGGCGCAGGGGACGGGGGACGCCCAGAGGAACTGGATCTCTCCTATTCCTTACAGTTGCTGACCGGGGTTAAGTGAGGTCTCGTCCACCACGCGGTCGTACTCCAGGAGGAACTCGTCCAGCTCCCCAGAGGCACCAAAGGCGCCCCACTCCGTGTTCACGCACATCCGGCCCTCGTCGCCCTCCACCAGCTCCACGTTGTGCATCTCCTCCATGTAGCAGGCGTTACAGCCCGTCCCTGCCGGGAACCGGGGATGGCTCTGGGCAGGGGGGACAGCGGTGATGCCCCCCACCACAGCCCTCCCCTCCTGACGGGGATAAAACTGGGGCGGTGTTGTGGAGTAATGGGAAAGAACTGGAGGCGGTCCAGAGGTGCCAGGGCAGGGTTGGGACCCCTATGGAGCCTGAGGGACGCTCCCCAACCTGGTGACTGACAACAAGAGCGGTTCCAGGACATGGGGAAAGGGTTTTAGACTAAAAGAGGGGAGATTTAGATTGGCTACAGGGAAGAAATCCTACCCTGTGAGGGTGGTGGGGACCAACAGGCCAGAGCCACCAACAGCCTGGGGGCAGGGCAGCCCTCTGGGGACCAGCCCTGTTACGATGACCACCCCCTTTACTCTCAAAGTGCCCCAACCATGCTGGGGCAGGCAATGCCATCGGGTGTCCCAGCCACCAGACACCTCAGCAGAGTGCCATGGCCACCTCTCTGTACTTGGAATGTCTCCCAAAAGGACGGGGGAAGCAGCAGGGGAGCAGGCCCATGGGACAGTGCCCCATGTCCAGCCACGTGTCCCTGCAGAAGGGGCATCTTACCCACAATCATCCCAACCTCGCACTGGTGATCTTCGTAGTAGCAGGAGATCATTGTGGCCACCGTGTCATTCACCATTGCCACCACGTCCATCTCGAAGTCCTGGGGACAGGGACCACTGTGGGCTCATGGGGCTCAGGCTGTCTCACAGCAGGCAGGTTTGGGTGGACTGTCCCCAGGGGTGGGGACCTGGGCACGTGTCATACACAGGTGTGCGCACAGACACGAAGCATCCCTGCCCAGGGCCATGTTTGGCTCCAGCAGCCCCAGCATGGGGACGGCTGCGCTCCAGTGGTCCCTTCCTGGGGACACACGGGCTCCAGTGGCCCTGCTGCAGGCACGGCCAGGCTCAGTGAGCCCCTGGCAGGGCCAGCCGCGGGTGCCGGGGTGTGCCACGGTGGAGCCAGCAGAGTCTGATCCTCTCACCCCTCTCCGTTTGATGGCGTCCCTCAGCAGCCCCACCACGTTGTTCCCTTCCGCGCCAGAGGCTTTGAAGCCCTTGGTCCAGTTCAGGAGGATGCCCTGGAATGGGGGTCAGACCGAAGTGGGGCTGGGGTGTAGGTGAGGCCTGGGGACCCCTAACCCTTGTGCTGCCCGGACACCCCCTCACCTTGTCGATGTCCTCGTGCCGCACAGGGAAGGAGAAGGTGAAGCCCAGGGGCAGCTTTTTGTGCTTCATCTGGTGCTTGTCCAGGAAATCAGAGATGCACTCGGAGATGTAGTCAAAGAGCTGGAAGAGAGGAGGTCCAGCCTTTCCCAAGAGATGTCCCCACCCTCCCACTACCCTTGGACAGATGCTGTCCCCCAGCATGGGCTCCCCAGGCCTGGACACCCCCAGCTTCTGCTGGCTGATGGATGGGTGTGTCCCCCCAAGCATTCCCACTGAAACGATGAAAGGGACTGGGATGGGATGGGATGGGATGGGATGGGATGGGATGGGATGGGATGGGATGGGATGGGATGGATGCCCTCCCTGTGCGCTCCACTGACCATCTCAGCCGTCCCAGTCATGGCATCCTCCGGGATGGAATACATCTGGTGCTTCGTCTTCACCTTCCACTGCCCCTCCTCCCCCTCGCCCACCTTCACCAGCATCACACGGAAATTGGTGCCGCCCAGGTCCAGGGACAGGAAATCTCCCACCTCTGCAAAGCCAGGGAGAGGGGAGAAGGTGATGGGCTCCTGGTAGGCTCAGCCTTCTACGTGGAGCTTGATGGGGTGTGAGGAAGGGGTGACACACGAGGGACTGGGAGTGAGGCCGTACCGGAGCCCTCGGGGGTGGAGCGCACGTAGGTGGGCAGCATTTTGACAGAGGCTTCCTCATGTGTCTCCAACTTGAGCCCTCTGTCCATCTCCTTCTGCATCCGGTACATCACCTTCTTCAGGTCCTCCTCCTTCAGACGGAACTCCGACAGGATCTGCTCCACCTGCACACCACACAGCATCAGCCAGGGACCAGGGAACTCTGACAGGATCTGCTCCACCTGCACACCACACAGCATCAGCCAGGGACTAGGAATTTGGGATGCAAGGGGCCTGAACTGCAAGAAGTTTGGGAAGCTCCAAGTTTCCATTCTCCCAGCCCTGTTTTCCCCATGGGCACATGGAACCCTGAAATGACTTATCCTATCACTCTGCTGTTCTCCTCCCACTGAACAGGGGCATCAGGGAATCCACAGGACTGTCACAAGGCACCGACCCCCTCCTGGTGCTGCCTGCAGGATGCCATGCTCAGCTCTGGTGTTCCTGGGGACCAGGGCTGGCACTGGGGTTCTGCCATCCCTGTCACCCATCTGAATTTTTTGGGTGGCTGTGGAGAATTCACCCAGCTGATTTTTTTGGGTGGCTGTGGCTCTGATGAATCCCAGAGTCACTCCCAGCAAGGAGTGCTGGCCATGCCATTGAGGAGCACAGCACTCCCACTGAGGATATGGGATTCTTTCATGATGGACATGCTGGTGTGTCTTCCTTGTTCCCCTTGGGGCACCCCTCTCCCTGCATCCCCCTGGGAATCGTGGGCACCATTTTTCACCCAACAAACGTGTGGCTAACAGAGGGCAGAGGGCAGGCAGGAATATTCTTGGGGATTGCTGCCTTGTCTCGCTGCCAGGGAGAGCCGCAGGGCCCACTCCAGGGAAGCACCTGGCAAGCAGGATCCGTGTTTATCCTTTCCGTAGCAACCCCGGGCTCGGCGCAGCCCCCATTAGAAGCAGGGCTGGGGCCAGGTGCCCCGGCTGTCAGATGGAGCTGGAGCCGGCAGCATTAGGGCTCATTAGTCACCGGCCTCCGGCTGGGCTCCAGCCTCTTCCCGGCACACAGATGTTTGCCTCGAGGCCGCTGCTGTTTCCTGACAGGTTTTGGGGTGGGGGGCTCAGGAAATCGTTTGGGACGTAGTTTGGAGCCTCCCAAACCTTGCCTGGCTCAGTCCAGCTGCTCTCCATCCTGGCACATCACCTGGCCCTCAGTGCAGCCCGGATCCCCCCAGAATGGGGCTGGGCACCCAGAGCAGCATTGTGGTGAGGTTTGCCCTGATCCTGAGGGTGTTTGGCCCAGAACGATTGGAAAAATCCTGCCAGGAAAGTGTGGAGCTGGATCTGATAATCTCTCCTGGGTTGTTGGCTGAAGGTATTCGGTGCTAATCCATCCCATGGCACCCCTTGGCATGGGAGCCCCAGATCTGCCATGGCCGGAGGCTCCCCATCCCAAGGCTGGTACTTGGGAGTCCCAGTTTTATTTCTCCAGGGTTTTTTCCACCTCAGCACCACATGTCCCTATTCACCTTCAAAATAATGGGTTTGGCCCTTCCCTGGCAGGATTTGGGTCTTCCCACATGGCATTACCTGGCTCTCAGCTTCCCATGGAAATGGTGTGCTCCAGTGCATCCCACAAAAGGCATGGAGCTGGGAACCATGTGGCTGCTGGCTGCAGTGGCCAGTGACACCCATCCCTGCTGGTCCAGCATGTGATGAGTCCCCTCGGTGTCCCCTGGGTGTCCCCTTGGTGTCCCAGCTGGCAGCAGGGCATGTCTCCAGTGTCCTCACCCATGACCCCGTGAGCTCAACCCATCTGGGAGAGGATGCTTCCCACAGACAGCTGGGAATGAGCCCGGTGCCATCCTGCCTCAGTGGCAACGATGACAGCCACCTGAAGGAGGTGACAGGCCCCACCTCATCCTGGGGATGCAGCTGAGCGGCTGCAAGACGCCCGGGGCAATGCTGGGATGCAGGATGTCCCACAAACGCTCCCAGCTCCATCATGAGCCCTCAGGGCTGTGCTGGGGGGTGACCTCAGGGCTGGGAACCCCCGGGCTGCCCCCGGTGACCTCGGGAGGTGCTGGGAGCACCTGGCCCCGCTCCAGGGAAGGCTGGAACCCCGGTGAGGGTCTGCACTCTTCCCCACACCCACTGGGCACCCAGCACCGCCCTGCAGCCGCCTCACCTTCTCCTTCCTGCTGCTCTCCATCCTGGCTCGGTGATCCAGCATGGGGGCAGGTGCGGGGCGGGGTGGGCTGCGGGCCGAGCCGTGCCCCCCTCAGCCGCTGTGTGCCCACCGTGGTGCCTGGCCTGGGGGAGCCCCTGCCCTGCGCTGGCGGCTGTCCGGCGGCGCTGGGCTGCTCCGAGCCTCGCTGATGCTCCACCTTCGCCGCGCTATCTCATCGGCCGGGCCAGCGCGGCGCCCGCCGAGGGGGTCCCGGTGGCCTCAAGCGGAGGGGCCGGGAGCGGGGCCCGAGGCCCCAGGGCGATCAGCGCTGTGCCCGCACATCCTCCGCTCCGCCGGGGCTCCGGTCACCTCTCCCGCTCGCTCCCTTAATAAATCAATCCCGGGGCGGGGGTCCCAGCTCTGCAGACCCCCGGTGCGCTGGCCCGGCTCGGCCCGGACCCTCCCCGCGGAGCACCACGCCCCGGGTCACCCGTGTCCCCGTTGTCACGCCAACCGCTCGATGGCGGTGGCAAGCACTCCAGCGGCCGGCTTGGCAACCGGCACGCTCCCATGGCGACCGCGGGCACGGCGCGGCCGGCGGACCCCGCGGAGGGGAGCGGATCCGCCCCGGCGCCGCCGGGACCGGGCGGGGGGCCGGATTTGAGGAGGGGGATGCGGCACCCCCGGAGCCACGTGTCGCACCCGGCGTCGCGCAAATCGGGGACTGTGGAGGTCCGAGACCCCGAAACCTCCCGGCGCTGCTCCGGGAAGCGTCGCCCCATCCCCGGGAAGCCCGGAGGGGCGCCGGGGTGACAGCCCCGGGGGGCTGCGGGGGCTCCGGGCAGGGCACGGGGTTTGGGGGCAGAGCAGGGTCTGGGGGACACAGGGTCACCCCACAGCACCCCACTGCTCCCCCCGGCCGCACAGGAGGGTCCTGGCAGCCCACCCTGAGCGGTCCTCGCACCGCGGAGGGCTCCGAAACCCTGGGGAGGTTCAGCCCCTGCCCCCCACCATGGATGGACCTCCACCCAGGGCAGGACCGCCCCACGGAGGGGTCCCCACTGCCCACGGCGGAACCGCCCCACGGAGGGGTCCCCGCTCCCCAGGGCGGGCCCCAGCACCCGGGGGAGGCTGCTCCCCCTGCTCAGAGGGGTCACCACGCCATGGGGACGGGACCCCACACAGGGGACCCCCGACCCACCGCGGGACCCCCGGCCCACCCGGGACCCCCGACCCACCCGGGACCCCGCCCACCGTGGGACCCCCGGCCCACCCGGAACCCCGCCCACCGCGGGACCCCGCCCACGGCGGGACCCCCGACCCACGCGGGACCCCGCCCACCCGGAACCCCGCCCACCCGGGACCCCCGACCCACGCGGGACCCCGCCCACCCGGGACCCCCGGCCCACCCGGGACCCCGCCCCACGGAGCCGAACAGGCCCCGCCCCCGCGGCCCCGCCGGGCACAGCGCCCCCTGCTGGCCGCCCCGAGGAACAGGGCCACCCCAGCTCGGCGCTGATTGGCCTCCCGGGGGACGCCGGAGAGCGGGGAAGCGGGCGCCGATTGGTCAGAAGGCTGAGGGGGCGGAGCCATCTTGGCGCGTGCGCAGGCCGGGAGGAGTGCCACGGCGCTCCGGGCCGGCACTTCCGGCCGCTGTGCTCCACTTCCGGGTCGCGCCCATCGCCGCTCGGCCGCCGCCGGGACCGCAGCGCCGGTACCGGGCGGGCCCGGGGATGGCCCGGAAATGGCCGGGGCTGGCGGGGCTGGCGGGGCTGGCCGGGGCTGCTGGGGCCGGGGGATGGCTGGGGCTGGGTTGTACTGGGCAGTGGCCGCGTTACACTGGGTGGAGGGGCTGGGTTATACTGGGTTATACTGGGCCATACTGGGTTGTACTGGGCTGGGTTTTACTGGGTTATACTGGGTCATACTGGGTTATACTGGGCTGGGTTTTACTGAGTTATACTGGGCTGGGTTTTACGGGGTTATACTGGGCCATACTGGGTTATACTGGGCTGGGTTTTACTGGGTTATACTGGGCCATACTGGGTTATACTGGGCTGGGTTTTACTGGGTTATACTGGGCCATACTGGGTTATACTGGGCCGGGTTTTACTGGGTTATACTGGGCTGGGTTTTACTGGGTTATACTGGGCCATACTGGGTTATACTCTGCGGGGTTTTACTCAGTTTTACTGGGCTGGGTCCTGGGTTTTACTGGGTTATATTGGACTGGGTTTTACTGGGCTATACTGGGGTGGATTTTACTGGGCTGGGTGCTGGGCTATACCGGGCTGTGTGTTACTGGGCTATACTGGGCTATACTGGGGTGGATTTTACTGGGTTATAGTGGGTTATACTGGGTTGGGCCAGGCTGAGCCGTGCCGGGCCGGGCTGAGCAGGCAGGCGTGGGGCTGGGGGCTCCACCTGTCCGGGACGGGAGGGGGGTTTGGGGGAGCCCCGGGGCTGTCCCGGCCCGCAGGCCCAGCCCGAGCCCTCCGCCCTCTCTCCGCAGCCCCAGAGCCGCCGCCATGAGGCTCTACAGCCTAAGTGTCCTTTACAAAGGCGAGCCCAGGGTGCGCCTGCTGAAAGCTGCCTACGACGTGTCCAGCTTCAGCTTCTTCCAGAGGTCCAGGTGCGTGCCGCAGCCCCGGGGGAGCACAGGCAGGGCTTTGGAGGGTCTGCCCTCACTGCAGCTGCACTGGCAGCAGGGAGGGGCTGTTCCTAAGGGGGAGCAGCCCCAGGGCTGCTCCTGGGGAGTTGGGACCTGCTTGGAGTGAGGGATCAGCCTCAGCAGTGGAGTGAAGCTCCCGGAGCCCCAGCCAGCAGCGGGGCCCCACAAACCTCCAGCACGCCCAGGCCACAGAATCGGGGCTCAGGAACGCCTGGCAGCGGGGTCAGCTCTTCCCAGCCTACAGAGCTCTGCCCAGGTTATCCAGTGCCCTCAGGTGAGCTGGCTGAGCCCCAGGTGCCACTCCAGGCTGCCCACAGGGGGATCAGGGAGCTCCAGCAGCTCCTGAGAATCTCCTGGAGCTCTGGAATAGGTTATTGTTGCTTGGCAGGGTAGGGGAGTTAGGAAATTCCTCTGGGACCAAACTTTCCCTGCCAAGTTTTCTGGTGCCTCAGGCACGTCTGGTTCTGCAGTTCCAGGGGAAAGGCTGAAGTAAGAGTGTCTAAAAAAGCTCCTTCTCGGCCAGATGTGCCAGTGGCTCCAGGTGCACCCCACAGCACGCTGTGGCTGCAGCTCATTTTCCCAAACCCCCAGAAACTGCCCGTGTGGTCGTGCTGAGGGCTGCCCCCTCGGCGGGCTGTGCCCGTGCCCGAGGAGAGCTCCGGGATTTCCAGGAGCAGGGTGTCTGTGCCTGTCCCGGGTTATTCACGGGGATGCTGGCCCAGGTGTGATGTTCAGGGCGTGTTTCAGGGCTGCTCTGGGATAACCTGCTGGGCAGGAGTGCAGGGCCGGGCTGTGCCCGCGCCTCTGCCCGCTGAACGACTGCCAAGGAATTTGGCAGGGTCGGGAAGGCAGAGTGAGCAGCTGAGTGCCCAGTTCCTTCCAGAATACTGGGAAACAAAACCAGCACTCCCAGTGGAGGAGCAGTCCCTGAAGATGCATCCTGGGGTCTAACTGGCACGTAGTTGGACTCGCTGATGATAAATGTTTTAAATGTTTTCTCCGTGGTTCATGTGAACCCCTGGGGTGGTGGATGGGGGCTGGGTCCCTCCTCTCGGGGGGAGGTGTCCGTGCTCCCTCTCTGGTGAAGCAGGAGTGTTCAGGATGCTCAGGGATCCTTGGGCTGGACTTTTCCCTGCAGTGCAGAGTCTCTGTGGCGCTGGTGGCCGGGCTGGGAGCGGTGCAGACCCCTCTGAGGGATGTAAGCTGAGGCAATTTCCCCTCTGGAGCTGCTTCCAGCAGTGGGAGGCGGTCAGAGAACCACGGGCTGTGCCACACCAGTGCCTGGGTCCAGGGACGTTTCCCTGGCACCTCCAGGCAGCAGCTGTCCCACTCCCTGCTGTCTGGCCAGCTCTGTAATGCACTCCCTGATAAAATGTCCCTTCCTGGGGTTTTCCAGCTGAACTGGGGAGCGTGTTCCCTCACATTGGCTAATCCCAGCATGGCCAGGATGTGGTGGCGTTCTGGAAATGGGTTTACTTGACTCCTGCTCATTATTTTTGGCCTCTTTTCCTTTGCTGTGGGGTGACAAGGGCTCACTAAGGAGCCTGTTGGACAGGCCTGAGCCTGGGCTCAGGAATGTGTTCCAAATTAGAGCCGGTCTGGCTTAAGGATGTCCTTTAGCTTTGACTCATGGTGGTGGCTGGGTGCCTGGGGGGTCAAACACCCAAATCATTCCGTGCTTCCACGATGCAGCTGGTCACCAGGTGCTGGCCAGGCAGAGCCAGCTGCAGTGCCATTTCTGCTTTCTGCTAAATCCCCAAAAAGCAAGGCATTTCTGCTTTCTGCTAAGTGGTTCCATGGCATTTCTGCTTTCTGCTAAATCCCCAAAAAAGCGAGTTCAGCCTGAGGACACCAGGCTGTCACTGCAGCTGGGGGGCTCTGGGTGCTCCCCTGGAGACTGCGGGTGCCCGTTCGGGGGTTGCCACTCCTCGGGGGTTCAGGGGCAGCTGGGGGCAGACTTTGCTGGCCCGGTGCCATGGGGGCCATGTCCCAGCCGTGTCCATGTCCCAGCCGTGTCCATGTCCCAGCCGTGTCCATGTCCCAGCCGTGTCCATGTCCCAGCCGTGTCCCCAGCCCTGTCCCAGCCGTGTCCATGTCCCAGCCGTGTCTCCAGCTGTGTCCCAGCCATGTCCCCAGTTGTGTCCCAGCCGTGTCCATGTCCCAGCCCTGTCCCCAGCCCTGTCCCAGCCGTGTCCCCAGCCCTGTCCCAGCTGTGTCCATGTCCCAGCCGTGTCCCCAGCCATGTCCCAGCCGTGTCCCCAGCCGTGTCCCCAGCCCTGTCCCAGCTGTGTCCCAGCCGTGTCCCAGCCCACGCCGTGTCCCCGCAGCGTGCAGGAGTTCATGACGTTCACGAGCCAGCTGATCGTGGAGCGCTCGGCGCTGGGCAGCAGGGCCTCTGTCAAGGAGCAAGGTGAGAGCTTCCCCTGGCCCCATTCTGGGGAAAGTCACCCCAAAACAGAGCCCGGGGGGACAGCGCTGATGGTAGGAGCTGCTGGGGCGGCTGGGAGCCCAGCACAGCGTGGCAGAGGGTCTGCAGGACCTGCAGAGCTTCTCAGGGGCCTGCAGGGACCTGCAGAGCTTCTCAGGGGCCTGCAGAGCTTCTCAGGGGCCTGCAGGGACCTGCAGAGCTTCTCAGGGGCCTGCAGAGCTTCTCAGGGGCCTGCTCCAGTGCCTGTGCTCTCCCTGGCTCCCTCGGTTTCCCTGGAGCTCTGGCGTTGCAGCCCCCCCAGCTCCCCAGACCACCCCACTGAGGGGTGGCTGTGCCAGCTTTGCCATGGCTCCACATCCCAAATTCCCACCTCATTCCAGCCTCCCGGTCCTGCTCCACATGCCTCTGGAGCCCCAGGACTCGTGGGAGGCAGCCTGGATTGGCTGCTGGAGCCTCTTTGATGGCAGCCCAGCGTTGTTATTGGTTAAAATCGGGCTGAGCCCTTTCCCCACTGGGTTTTATTTACTGTGGGATGTCAGTTTTGTGTCCCATGCTGTGGGACACTTGGGCCTTTGGGCTGAGCCCCAAATTTTGAGCTTTTCCTAGGGGAGCAATGAGAAATGCAGGTGTGATGACACCTTCCGGGGCAGTCTGGGGGAGGCTGTGGGGGCTGGTTGGAGGGCGGTGGGTGCTGGGGGGCTCGGGGCGTTGGCTGCCCCTCTGACAGGAGTTTCTTTGGCAGACTACCTGTGCCACGTGTACGTGCGGAGCGACGGGCTGGCCGGAGTGGTGATTGCAGACAATGAGTACCCCCAGCGTGTTTGTTTTACCTTGCTGGACAAGGTGAGGGCTCCTGCACCTCCTGCCCTGCCACACGCAGGACTTCTGGTCAGGGCTGCCCACCTCGGCCTTGCCAAGTCTGTCTGTGTTTCCTCCTGGGGCTCCAGCCCCTTCCCCAGCTCCGGACACGCTCCAGCCCCTCCTTGCCATGAGGGGCACAGAACTGGACCCTCAAGGGCCCTTGGCAGTGCCAGCACAGAGCGTGGCCACTGCCTGGCATAGCTGGGCTCATGTGCCCACTGGCACCAGAACCTCCAGCTCCTTCTCCACTGGCAGTTCTCCAGCCACTGCCAGGGAGACAAGCTGTGAGACCTGGGCTGTCCAGCCTGGAGAAGGCTCCAGGGAGACCCCAGACCCACTTCCAGTACCTAAAGGGGCTCCAGGGGAGTTGGAGAGAGACCTGGGACAAGGGGGAATGGCTTCCCATGGCCAGAGGGCAGGGTTAGGTGGGATATGGGGAAGAAGTCCTTCCCTGCAGGGTGATGGGACTAACACAGGTTTCCCAAAGAAGCTGTGGCTGCCCCATCCCTGCAAGTGTTCAAGGCCACTTTGGACAGGGCTTGGAGCAGCCTGGGCTGGTGGGAGGCGTCCCTGCCATGGCAGGGCTTTGGATGAGCTGCCAGGTCCCTTCCCAAAAACCTCCAGATCTCCTGTTTTGATGAGCAAAACCCTTCCAGCCACTGTGGCCCCACAGCTGTGGCTCCTGGGTGGTCACTGCTGCTTCCTCCCCTGGCAGGTGCTGGATGAGTTCTCCAGGCAGGTCAGCAAGATGGACTGGCCTTCAGTGTCACCTGCCAACATCAACTACTCTGCCTTGGACGGATACCTCAGCAAGTACCAGGTACAGAGCCCCGGGACCCCGCAGGGCACCAGGACAGAGGGTCTCCGTGTTCCCTGCAGCCCTGAGAAGTGCAGGGGAGATACCCGGGCAGCCCTGGCACGTGCTGGGACCCCGGTGCCCCCCCGGAGTCCCTGTGGTGGTGCCAGCACCAGCACCGTGCTGTTTCTCCCCAGAACCCCCGTGATGCTGACCCGATGACCCGAGTGCAGGCGGAGCTGGATGAGACCAAAATCATCCTGGTGAGGCTGCAGGGCTGGATGCTCGTGCCTGCACAGGCCCGTGGGGGCCCCGGGGCATGCAATGGGGCAGGGGAGAGTCACCCCAAGCCATTCCCCAGAGACCTCCCTGGGGTGGGAGCTCCCTTTCCTCTTCCTCTTTTTGTCTTGCCCTTTTTCTCCTTGGGCTTTTCCCAGCTGGCCGGGCCAAGTTCCCAGAGCTGGGGGGCTGCAGGAGGGTGGCAGGAGGGGTGGTGGCACCTCCATCCCGAGCTGCAGGGTGCAGTGGGGCTGCTGCTGGGGCTCAGCACACCTTTCTCTGGCAGCACAACACTATGGAGTCACTGCTGGAGCGCGGGGAGAAGCTGGACGACCTGGTCTCCAAATCAGAGGTGCTGGGCGCACAATCCAAAGCCTTCTACAAAACGGTGGGTGTGAGGGTGACCCCCTCTCCAGGGGAGCTGGGAGGGGTGCAGAGTCATCCTTGGGGAGCACAGCTCTGCGTGCCGGGCAGGGATCACCCCTGTTCCCCCAGGAGGGGTGCAGGGAGCCTGGAGGCCGCAGCTGCAGCCGCCAGCCCCTCCCTGGGGTGTCCTGCACCCTGCCCTGGCCCCTGTCCATCCCAGCTCCTGGCACCAGCTCTGGCCACACGGAAAGGAGCCTCCGGGCCATCAGCCTTCGTGCTCTGTCCACCTCTGGCAGGACAGGGGATGTGTGGGACCCCCAAACCCTCGGGGAGCTTCACCGATGGTTTTCCTTCTCTTCCTAGGCCCGAAAGCAGAACTCCTGCTGTGAAATCATGTGAAGTGGAGCCCGGGGTCTCCACCTCTGGACCACCAGCCCTGCACCCCCCTCCACAGCCCCCCCAGGGCTGTTCCTGGGGCTGGGCCGGGGTTCCTCAGCCCCCTGGGCTGATGTGACTGTTGTCCACCTTGTGGGGACACCAAGGCTGGCGCCAGGCCGGCACCCAGGGGGGGTGGTCCACGCCGAAGACCCCCCACCCTCACTGTTCTTGGGACAGCTGGGACCAGGGGATGCCCGGCCATGCATTCCCCTGCCTTCACACCCCCTGGGAGCCTGGAGGAGCCCCCCACTCTGTCCGGGGGGCTGAGGGGGCAGGCAGAACCCCCCGCTGCCATCCCAGGCAGCTTTTATGTATTTGTGTCCTAAGGGTGAGCTGGGGGGTGGGAGAAGGGGGAAGGGAAAAAGGTTTCTGGGTTGGGGGTGCTCTGTGCCTCCCTGGCAGCTCCTCCCCACGCTGCTGAGCCTGGAGCTGTGTCCCGGTGCTGGGGGATGGGGGGAGCTTACCAGCCTGCCCTGCACCCCGAGCCCCTCCCCTGCTCCCACCTGCCAGGCTGGGGGGCTCAGCACCTGCCAGGCCCCAGCAGCCCTCACTGCCTCCTCTTCCTCCTCCTTGGGAACGGAAAAGTTGGGCTTGGGCTGTACCTCGGGTGTTCTGTGCCCTGGCTGCGCCGGCCGGGGGATAAAGTCGTCTTTGGCAGTCGCAGCCCTGTTCCCTCTCTGCAGCGTCCCGGGTGGCATTTCACACAGACACGTCCTGGGCACCCCGGCGGGGACGGGGCCTTCCCCCTTCACCTCTTACTTTAATGATCATTGGTTTTTCCTCATAATTTATTTGCAGTTTTCCCGAGACAAAAACGAAATCAGAGTCATCTTTTACACTTACAAGGCTCAGAAAGAAAAGACAAAGGGGTTTTTCTGGGGGGAGGGGCATGGGGGGGATATGCTGGGGGAGGGGGAGACAGAAAAAGAATGAGAGAAAAGGGGAGGAAGGAGAAAAATTTGGCAACGATCCACCAGCATTCATGGGACAGGAACAGCTCAGCTCCTCAACATACAGCGTTAGCGCCCGAGGGTTGCTCCCGCGCAAAGGGCATGCAGAGAAATCATCAGAATAATTAAAAAATAATTAATATCCCCCCGCCCATCCCGCCCCCTCCCCCCCAGCCAAAACCAGCCCTCAGCATGGTGGGGATGCCCTGGGGAACCGCGTGGGGAGTGCCTGGGAGTGGAGTGGGCTTGGGGGGCCGGGGCGGCCGGGTCCCCCCGAGCGCTGGCCGTGGGAGGGGGGTGCAGGATGTGCTGCCGGGACCCCCGTGCTGGGGGGGCCGGCGGAGCAGCCTGTGCCCCCTAAGAGACCCATTCTCTTAGTCTAAAGTGCTTCCGATGCTGCGTCAGTGCTGGCTGGATCGTCCTGAGCCCCCCACCCCGAGCCCCAACGCCCCCCAGCTGCCCTCTGCCCCCTGCCACGGCACCCACACCCCCTGCCAGCACCCGGGGCTGGCACCCGTGACACGGGGCGCCGGGGGGGGACACGGGGGTGTCCCCTCCCAAAGGCACCCGCGTGTTCCCCGCGCAGCAGAGCCCAGGATTGGCCTCGGGCCCCCACGGGCAGCGCTCCCCGGGGAGGCACTGGACTGGGGTGGAGGGGAGAGAGTCTGTGCGTGTCCCCCCCACCTCACTCACCCCCTGGCAGCCCCCCGTTGCTGGGGACCCCCGTGGGAATTCAAAAATAAATAGCTCTCTCTATGTACAGGGGCTGGGGCAGGACAGAGCAAAGCAGAGCCCAAAGAACAACATCCACCACCAGCGACAGCAACACGCCACGAGCACAGCCGGGAGGGGGGCCGGGACCCCCCTTCCCCCCCAGCAGAGACGGGCCAAGGGGGGGGGCTGAGCCCCCCAGCGCCCTCGCCTGTGGCCGAGCGGCTGGGTTGGGTTTGGGGGTGTGGGTGGGTTTGGGATTGGGGTGGGTTTTCCCCCTTTTTTTTTTTTTTTTTTTTTTTTTTTTTTTTTTTTTTTTTTTTTTTGGTGGTCTTCCTCGTTTTGGCTTTTTGTTTTTTTTGTCTTTTTGTTTTCTGCAAACACAGGCACCGGAGGGGGGGAGCAGGGGCCAGGGTGAGGGGGGACAGGCATGCGGACGCGTGCTTCGGGGGGCCGCAGCTCCGGCTGCCGCCTCGGCTCCCATCGCCGTCTCCATCGGGCTGGAACCAGGACAGCCACCGCGAGCTCTGCGGGGACACCCCGGTGAGCCCCAGCCGGGGCTCGCCGTGCCCCCCGAGCCCCGAGCCTGCCCTCACCGTCACTGCAGCGGGGCCACGGGGGCCCCCGAGCCGTGGAAGTGGACGTTCTGCCACTTGCCGTCGCGGCGGTGCCACACGCGCGTCTCCTCGGACTGGCTGGTGCGCGGCCGGCCCTGCGCGTCGATGTACTGCGTCAGGCGGATGTAGGCGATGCAGGCCGCGTCCTCGCCGATGACGTGCACGTGCGGGTTCAGGATGGTCGTGTGGATCGGCTTGTTGTTCTTGGAGAGCACTGCGGGGCGGGCAGGAATGGGGCTGGGACGGGGCTGGGATGGGGCTGGGATGGGGACAGGGATGGGGCTGGGATGGGGTTGGGATGGGGCTGGGATGGGGCAGGGATGGGGCTGGGATGGGGCTGGGATGGGGCTGGGATGGGGCAGGGGTGGGGCTGGGATGGGACAGGGATGGGGCTGGGATGGGGACAGGGATGGGGCTGGGATGGGGCTGGGATGGGGCAGGAATGGGGCTGGGACGGGGCTGGGATGGGACAGGGACGGGGCTGGGATGGGGACAGGGATGGGGACAGGGATGGGGCAGGGGTGGGGCTGGGATGGGACAGGGATGGGGCTGGGATGGGGACAGGGATGGGGCTGGGATGGGGCTGGGATGGGGCAGGAATGGGGCTGGGACGGGGCTGGGATGGGACAGGGACGGGGCTGGGATGGGGACAGGGATGGGGCTGGGATGGGGCAGGGATGGGGCAGGGATGGGGCTGGGATGGGGCTGGGATGGGGCAGGGACGGGGCAGGGGTGGGGCTGGGAGGGGGCTGGGATGGGGCTGGGACGGGGCTGGGACGGGGCTGGGATGGGGCAGGGATGGGGCTGGGATGGGGCAGGGGTGGGGTTGGGATGGGGTTGGGATGGGGCAGGGATGGGGCAGGGATGGGGCTGGGATGGGGACAGGGATGGGGCTGGGATGGAATCGAGATGGGGACAGGGAAGGGACAGAGAATGGGCAGAAGAAGGGGCAGGGATGGAATCGGAACAGGCAAGGGGAAGGGGCAGGGATGGGGACAGGGAATGGGGCAGGGGAAGGGGCATGGGAAGGGGCATGGGAAGGGGCATGGGAAGGGGCAGGGGTGGTGGCAGTGCAGGCTGACAGATGGCCCAGCAGGGGAGGGCTGGGCACAGGCGAGCGAGGTGACCACGATGGGCGGGCAGTGGGCGAGAGATGGGACAGTGAAGGAGATGGGAGGGATGGGGCTGGGCTGGGCAGGGCGGGCAGGACGGGCAGGTGGCCCAGGCAGCTCAGGTACTCACAGTTCTCGAAATAGAAGCGGTGGAAGTCCATCCCCTCCACCAGGTTGCCCAGTGCCTCGGGCTCAAAGGAGGTGAGCCCCGGGTCGCAGATCTTCCTGCAGGCAGCAGGTGAGTGGCCCCACCTGGCCCCACCCGCCCGGCCCCGCCCCGCCGGCCGCCCCACTCACGCGTAGGCCTCGAAGTCGCCGTTGTTGACGGCCTCGATGAGCTGCTCCGTGATCTTGATGATCTCCTGCTTGCGGGCTGGGGGCACGCCACTGTCACCGCCACCGCCCCGGCCCACCGTGGCGTGGGTGGACGGGATGTTGGGGTGGACATGGGACATGAAGGGGAGGCATGGGGACAGACATGGGGACAGACAGACAGACCTGGAGGGCAGAACAACCCTGGGGACAGACAGACAGACCATGGGGATGGACCACGGGGACAAACACAGGGACCTTGGGGACAGACAGACCGACCATGAGGGCAGTCAAGACAGACCACAGGGACAGACACAGGGACCTCGAGGACAGACACAGAAACTGTGGGGACAGACAGACACCCCTTGGGGACAGATGGGGACCACTGTACTCCCAGGACCCCCACAGCTCTGCTACACCAGTATCGGCATAATCCTCTCAGCACGTCTCATTGCTAGCCCAGTGCCACCCCTGCATGTCCCAGTGCCGTCCCAGTGCCCTCCCAGCATGCTCAAGCATCCCAGTGCCTGCTCAGCACGTCCCAGTAGTTCCCACTGCCTCCCAGCACTACTCCTGTGAGTCCCAGTACATCCCCCTGCCATTCTAGCACCTCCCAAAACACCCAGTTCCACACTGGTGTTTCCCAGTGCCATCCCACTGTGTCTCAGTGCCATCTCAGTGCATCCCAGTACCCTCCCAGTTCCATGCAAGTGCATCCCGATATATCCCAGCGCAGTCCTAGTGCATCCCAGAGCTGCTTGTGTGCTCTGATGCGTCCCAGTGCATTCCAGTACACCCCAGTTCAATCCTACTGCATTCCAGTGGCAGCCCAGTACACTCTAGTGCCATTCCAGTACGTCTCAGTCACACCCCAGGGTGTTCCAACACCATTCCAGGGTGTCCCAACATACCCCAGTTTACCCCAGTACGTCTCCCGACCATCCTACTGCATTTCAATGCAGCCCAGTGCCAACCTACTGTGTCCCAGTGCCCTTCTAGTATATCCCAGTTCACTCCAGTTCCATCCCAGTGCATGCCAGCATCTTGCTGCTGAATTCCAGTGTGTGCCAGTGCAATTGGAGCGTGTTCCAGCATCATTCCAGTGTAGCCCATCCCACTATATCCCAATGACTCATTTCATCGGATGCCATCCCAGTCACTTCAGTTTCATCTCAGTGCATCCCAGTGCCACAGCCCAGTTCCATCCCAGTATCTCCCAGTGCTATTTTAGAGCATACCAGTACACTCCAGTTTGCACTGGTGCATCCCAGTAATATCTCACTGCATCTCTGTGCCAATCTCCGGCGTCCCAGAGTTATTCTAGTGTATCCCAATACATCCCAGTACCATTCCACTGCTTCCCAGTACATCCCAGTACCAGTCCACTGCATTCCAGTATCCCCCAGTTCCATCTCAATCTCAGTACCATTCTACTGTATCCCAGTGCTCCCCAGTCCATTCTTTTGTCACCCTAATGTGCTCCAACCACCTCAGTGCTGCTCCACTACATCCCAATTTGTCCCAGTGTCACTCCTATGCCCTCCTAGTGCATCCCAGTGCCACCTCTGTGCACTCCAACACTGCCCATTTCCATCCCAGTATGACCCAGTCCTACTTCAGGGTGTAACAGGACACTCCAGTTTGTGCCAGTGACTTCTCGCTACACCTCAGTGCCAACGTACTGGGGCATCCCAGTACAGCCCAGTACAGCCCAGTTCTGCACAGAACACCTCCTGGTGCCATCCCACCACGTCCCAGTATCATTGCAGTGCATCCTGATGCCATCCCAGTGCCTTTTCAATTAACCCCAGTTGCCATTCCAGTGCCATTCCAGCATGTCCCAGTCTACACCATTTCCATCCAAGTGCACCTCAACGCTTCCCAGTACCCTCCCAGTGCATCCCAGCATGCTCCCAGAGCACCCTGGTGCCATCTCAATGAATCCTGGTGCCAGCTCAGCTCCAGCCTAGCACACCCCAGATCAATTGCAGTGTGTTTGAACACCCACCCCAGTGCATCCTAGAAATGTCCCAGTGCCATCCCAGTGCATCCTGCTGCCATCCCAAATCCCACCCAGTGCATTCCAGTGCTGCCCCAGCACATCACAGTGCACAACTGCATCTTGGTGCCATGCCAGTTCCACCCCAGTTCATCCCAGTGCAATTCCAGTGCAGTCCAAGGCATCCTGGTGCCAAGGCATCCCGGCTCTATTCCAGTGCATTCCATCCAGCACGCTCCCAGTGCCTCCTTGTGCCACCCCAATGCACCCTGGTGCCATCCCAGTGCATTCCAGTGCCATCCCAGTGCATCCCATCACCATCCCAGGGTATCCTAGTGCCATTCCAGTGCACCCCAACGCATCCTGGCGCCATCCCAGCTCCATCCCGATGTATTTCAGTGCTACTCCAGTGCACCCCAGGGAACCAAATGCATTCTGGTGCTAGGCCAGCTGCCATCCCAGTGCCATTCCAGTGCCATCCCAGTGCATCCCATCACCGTCCCAGGGTATCCTAGTGCCATTCCAGTGCACCCCAGTGCATCCTAGTGTCATTCCAGCTCCACCCCAGTGCATTCTAGCACATTCCCAGTGCATCCCAATGCATCCTAGTGCCATCCTAGTGCATTCCACAACTGTCCATCACCGTGCCATCCCAGTGCATCCCGAAGCCATCCCAGGTCATCCCAGTACCATTCCAGTGCACCCCCAATGCATACTGGTGCCATCCTAGCACCATCCCAGTGCATTCCAAGACCATCCCAGTGCCATTCCAGTGCAACCCGATGCATCCTAGCACCGCCCCAGTGCATCCCAGCTCCCTCCCAGTGCATCCCAGCGCAGCCCTGCCGCCCCCTCGCCCGTCACCTTTGGTGTCCTCGTCCTCAATGGTGGTGTTGGTGCTGTCGGAGGACTCCTGCTCGCGGGACGGCGGCGGTGGGGGGGAGACACAAACAGGGGGTCAGACCTGGCCCCGGGGGGGACGGGGAGGGGGGACAAGCCCGACCAGGGCTTGGCAGGACCCCGAGGACGCCGGACGCCGCGGGGGGACCCCGCTGCCACCGCGCCCCGTGCACGCTCCTCGTCCACGTCACCCCCCGCGCCATGGCTGATGCTGGGGGAGGATGGAGGCGGAACGCGGGGCAGCGGTACCTTGGCGCCGTCCGCGGGGTTATGAATTACGGTAGTTTGAGGCTCCTACAGGAGAAGGGAGAGAGACAGAGGCGGGGGTGGGGGAAGCGAGAGCCCGGAGGGGACAACGAGGGGGGACGACGGATTGAGCAGCACGTGGACAGGGGCGAGGAGAGACCCAGACCAGATTTGGGAAGGGGATAGAGAGGGGGGAGAGAAGCAGAGAGTCATTAGTCCAGCAAAGCCAAATGGTTTAATTCACAGACATGGAGGGGGAAGAAAAGGGGGGAAGAGATGGGCAGAGCCGGGGGAGAGACGCAGTGAGGCCGAAAGGATGGGCTGGGCTGGGGGGCAGCTCCGTGCCCCTGTCCTGCATCCCGGTGCCCAGGGGCTCCACTCACCGTGCATCTGCGAATCCTGGGCATCCCTGTGCCTGCATCCCAGGCATTCCCATGTCTGGATCCTCAGCACCTCAGTGCCCACATCCTGCTCACCTCCACCCACAGCTTCCTGCTGCCTGCATCCCACCCTCACCGTGTGGGGTGGGCACTCCTTTCTCCATATCCTGCACTCACTGACCAGCCAGGCACACCTTCCCCGGTGCACAGCACTCCATGCCAGCTGGGCATCACCCTGCCTGCATCCTGCCCTCATGGTACCATGCCCTTGTGCTGCACCCCTTGTGCCATGAAGGCCATAATGGGCACCTGCACCCACATCCTGCACCTACCTTGCTGCTGGCATTGCCAAAGCACCCCGAAATCCTGCACATGATGTTCCAGACAGCCATGCCTTTACCTGTGCCAGCTGGGCAGTCCTGCGTCTGGATCCTGCCTAATCTCACCTGTGAGGTCACAGTCAGCAGCCCCATCCTTGTGACCTACACCTGCCTTGCCTTGCCATTGGCATCGCAGAGTGTCCCCAGCCCCAGCCCTTCACCCACCTCTCCATCTGTGTCACCAAGATCCTCCTGCCTGTGGCTTGTCCCCATTATGGGGCACCTATGTCCGTGGCACCCACCTTGTTGCCATGCTGGGGCACCCCCAGACTCATGTCTGTACCCACCTCGCTCCCCGTGTCACAGGACACCCTCGCACCCTTACCCTGCACCCACCTTGCTGTCCCCATGGCAGGAACATGTCTGTGTCCGTGTCCTGGACCTACCTTGCCCGTGTGTGGGACACCTGCGTGACCGTGTCCTGCACCCACGTCACCGTCCCCACGGCTGAGGGAGACACGGGGCTGTCCATGCCTGCGCCCTTCACCCACCTGCTGTGTCCAGCGGGGTCACCCTGTGCCCACATCCTGCCCCCCTTCCATCCTGGGGACACCCCCTCCCCAGCGAGCCCAGGAACAGCTGGTCAGGGATGGGCTGGTGGGATGGGTCCCATGGGACGGGGGTCTGGGGGTGCAGGCTGGGGGGCACCTACCAGAGCGGTGGGCGGGAGGGTCCCCTTGGGGCTGGTGACGCCGGCACTGCCTTTGGTGCTGTTGGTCTGGGGCTGGAGGGGAGAGATGGAAGGGGCTCAGTGGCATGGAGCGGGGAGAGGAGCCCGCCCTGGCCGCCCCCCGGCCCCTCTGCCCCTCACCTTGACGCCGTCCGCCTTCTTGTTCAGTAAGCTCTTAGCTGCTGCGGGGGGACACGGCGTCAGCGCGCCCCGGCACAAGGGACGCTGCACGTCCCCCCAAACCCAGACTCTTCCCGGCCACCCGCCCTGATCCCACCCTGGGCGCTGGCAGCACCCGCCATCCCCGTGTCAGAGAGAGGGGACACACGAGCAGGGTGCTGTCCCCATCCTGGGGGAGGTCCCCGTTTTAGAGGGGTGGTCCCCATGCAGGGAGGGGTGTCCCCATTCCAAGGGGGTCTCCATTTTGAGGGGTGTCCCCATGCTGGGTGGGGTGTCCCCATCCTAGGGAATCCCCATTTTGGGGGGTTCTCCATGCTGGGAAGGGTGTTCCCCACCTGGAGGAGTCCCCAGCCTCAGGAAGTTCTCCATCCTGGGGGAAGAGTCCCCACCCAGGGAGGGGCTTCCCCAACCCTGTGGGGCCATCCCCATCCTGGGGAGTGTCCCCCTCCTAGTGGGAGGTTCCCAAACTCAGGAGGGTCCCCAACCTTGGGGGGCTGTCCCCATCTGGGGAGGGATGTCCTCAACCTGTGGAGATCCCTCTCCAGGCAGGGTGTCCCCATCCTGGAGGGAAGGGTCCCCAAACTCAGTGGGTCCTCAGACCCACTGAGCTGCCCCCAGCCTGAGGGGGGTCCCCATCCTGGTGGCCCCCACGTGGGGGGCAGGGCTGGCTTACCTTGGAGAAATGCAGAGAGGAAAGCGAGAGAGAGGAGTGGGGAGGGGGGCAAGAGAGAAATGGGGAGGGGGGAAAGGAGGAAAAGGGGAAAAACATAAAAAAAGAACATAAAAAATGTGAGTTGAGTACAGGGGGTGGGGACAGCCGCCTGTGCCCCCCTGTCTCCCTGGAGGGGGACAAGGACAGGCACGGGTATGAGCATCTGTCACTGCTACCACGATCTCTGGCCAGTGGGGGAACAGGGGGTGATGGGGACATGGTGGGGCACAAGTGGCTGTGGGGGGCAGGGGGTGTCACCTCGAGCATCCTCATCATTCCTCCACACTGAGGGACCCCTCCCCCAGCTGGCAGCACAAGCTGGGGGGAGATGTGTGGTGACAAGTCCAGTGACAGCAGATTGGCACCCATCAGCCCCAAAGGAGGGGAAGATGACCCACACATCCCTCCCCCGTGGACCTGTGTCTCCTCAGGAGTCCCTAGCAGGGGGTTCCCAAGGGTCCTGGTCCCTCCTCTGAAAGCAGGCGGGTGCTGAGAGGTGGGGGTTTAAACCAGAGCCAAACTGGGGGGCGGGAGAGGGGGACCCCTGGCAGGGGGGCCAGTGGTAGCCCTTGGTGGGTAAGGGGGATGGTTTAAGACCCGCCGAGTGTTTCGCGGCACCACAAACACTGGCTGCAGCTCTCAGAAGCTGTGGGGAGGCGCATGCTGGGAGGACAGGCATGCGGGGGGGGCACATGCGGGCTGGGGACGCAGGGGGGGCACGGGGGCACACGGGACATGCGGCCCGTTTGCCCCCTCTTCCATGCAGCGCTGTGCCCCCCCTGTGTGCACGAGGGCTGGGAGCAGTGGGGGGACACCCCGAAATTATCCCCCCACCCCCAGCTCCCAGGACTGGCCCAGACGCGGAGCTGGCGGTGCCACCAGCGTGTCCCCCCCGAACCACCGGCCCGGGGTGGGGGCTGGCGCAGAGACCCCCGGGCCAGCTGCGGGGTGGCGGCCGGGGGACAGCGGGGACGGGGAGGCTGTGGGGCAGTGCCGGGGGGCAGTGCCGGGGGGCAGTGCCGGGGGGGCCATGCATGCGCTCCGATTTCCGAGGAGGGCACCCGAAAAACCCGTTGGGGAGGTGGGAGGCAGGGAAGAGGATGGTCGGGAGAAGAGGGTGCCGTGGGGGATGGAGGATCTGGGGACACACAGACCAAGCGGGGCCGGGGGGCCGGGGGGGCCCTTTGCAGACGCGTCTACCTTGTTCCACCAGCCCCAGCGGGGCCCCGGCAGCGGCCGCCGACATGGTGGGAGGAGCGGTGGTCTGTCTGCCCACTGCGGGCCGGGAGAGAGAGAGAGGGAGCGGAGCTCCTGTTAGGGGGGCGGAGGGGCTGCGGCCGGGACCCCCACCGCCCCCCCCCCAGCGAGGGCTCTCGGGGTGCCCATCACGCTGGCCGCGGGCCTGGGGTGGCTGGCGCTGCTCCGTCCCGCTCCCCGTGCTGCCCCCCGGCAGCACCAGAGTGGGGGGACACGCGGGGACCGGGCGCTACCTGCTGCTGTGTGCGAGGGGCGGGGGGGCCGCATCCTGCCCCCACCGTGGCTACCACATGCCCCGTCCTCACCGATGGGGAAAAAATGGGTGGGGGGGGTTAAGGAAGGGAGGGGAGAAAGAGAGAAAGATAGCGAGATAGAGAGAGGGGGGCACCGGCCCGGGGGGGATGGAGGGGGACTGCGGCCCCCGGCCCCCCCGGCCAGTGGGAGCCCCCCCTTACCTGAGAAGTTCCTGGTGGCCAGCATGGTGGTGAGGATGGCACCCTGCGGGGAGGGGCAGCGTGAGCGGGGACAGGGACACAGGGCCCTGGGGCGTGGGGTGGGATGGGGACAGATGGGGTGATGGGCACAGGATGAGGCCCACAGGACTGGGAATTGGGAATGGGGAATTAGGAACTGGGAGGGGGGTTTGCAGGACGAGGGCCAGGATGGAGCCATGGGAGGGGGCAGTGGGATAGAGGGTGGGCTGGGGGTGCAGCTGGACAGCGCCAGGCTGGAGCCAGGGCACGGGGCAGGGACAGGGCAGGACCACAGTGCCACACCTCGTGTCACTGGCATGGCACCAAAACCCGCAGCAGAGCACCAGGCACGCCAGGGTGGGACTGCAACACCCGATGGGAAGGGACTGTGCCCCAGGCAGGGCACGGGAACACCCTGGCGGTGCTGGGGCAGGAACGTGCTGTACCAGGTGTACCGGGTGCTGCCAGAGTGGGCAGGGGTCCCACAGCGGGCAGGGGAGGGTCCCACAGGAGAGCCCCATGGAGGGGCAGGCTGGTGCTGGCAGGATCAGCACTGTCCCCAGCCCACTCCTCCCCACCAAAACTCTCACCTTGAGCTTCCTCCGGGCATTGAACTTTTTCAAGCACTCCACTGTCTCCTGCCTGTGCATCATGGAGGCCACGGTAGAACGTTGCTGGGGGGGACAGCGGGGTCAGCGCCAGGTGCCAGCGGTCAGCGGGCCGGGGTGATGTGCACGGGGGGACATTCTGCACTTACGCAGACCCACGGGTGCTTGAGGGCCTCGTGGGCTGTGATGCGCTTGGCGGGGTTGATGGTCAGCATCTGGTTGATGAGGTTTTTCGCTTCAGGGGTGACTGTGTCCCACTCAGGTGAAGGGAACTGGGGGGGCACAGGGACACGGGAGTGACCGCTGTGGAGGGGCAGTGCCGTGGCACCTGTGTCACTCCACACCCCTGCATATCCCCAGCTAGCCACCAAAGCCACCCCCAGGCCCTGCCTGCTGAAGATCAGCCGTCGCTCCCAGTAGTTAAGGAATTCCGGAGTTTGTGGGCCAGCCGGGGGCCCTGGCACCGGGCACTTACATCGTAGGCCCCGGCCTTGATTTGTTGGTAGAGTTTGTGCTGGTCCTCGTCCCAGAACGGCGGGTAGCCCACCAGCAGGATGTACAGGATGACCCCTGGGCCAGGGAGAGCGGGGTTAGGGCAGGGCAGGACCCCGAACCCCCCTGGCTCCCTCCGGCCCTGCAGTGTCCCCACGACAAAGCAATTATCCCCAGAGTGGCCTGTCCCCTGTGCTGCCAGGGTGGCACGGACGGGGACGGTGTGGCACTGCCAGGACACGTGGCACGGGATGGCCTCAGGATGGGGTCAGAGCTGGAACAGGAACTGGGACCAGCATAGAAATGGGATGGGAAAGAGGGCGATACTAGGACGGGAATGGGATAAGACTAGAGTGGATCTCGGAAAGTGCCAGAATGGGAGTGGGCAGTGATGGGGCAGGGATGAGGATGGGATTGGGCAGGGGCTGGGCGAGGATCAGGGCAGGGATTGGGGTGGGGACAGGGCAGGGTTCGGGACTGGGAGCGGGTGCAGGTCTGGGATGGGGGCACAGAAGGGGCAGGGACTGGCAGGGACTGGCTCTTACCACACGCCCAGATGTCCACTGGTTTGCCATAGGCCTCTTTGCGCAGCACCTCGGGGGACAGGTAGCCAGGTGTGCCCGCAAATCCTGGCACAGGGACAGAGATGGGTGAGGAGAGCAGGGCAGCCACAACGGGAGGGGACCAGGACAGCACACAGGCCTGGGACAGGGCGTGGGGCAGGGATTGCTGGGCAGGGCTGGACATGGCGGGCACAGGGCGAGGTGCTGTGGGCACAGAGGTGTGGACGCGGTGGGAATAGGGAGAGGTGGGCACGGGGCAGATGCAGCAGGAACGGAGCAGGGGCTCAGCGGACACGGAGGGACAGACAGACACAGCGCAGGGACCTGCTGAGCAGGCACAGCGGGCAGGGGCTGGGGCTGGGGGGGCAGGGGGGCACCAGCACTCACCGAACCAGGCCTGCTGATCCCCCTGCACCTCGATGGCGAGGCCAAAGTCTGCCAGCTTCACCGCTGCCCCTTTGCACTTGCTGGCCAGGAGCAGGTTCTCTGGCTACGCAGGCACAGGGAGCACCGGGCACGGACACGGGTGGGGAGAGAGAGGAGGGATGTGGCAAGTAGAGGGATGTGACTGCTGCCACTGACCAGGTCCTGCCCATCAGCTGGCCCTGTGCTGTGGGGCTGTGGCCATGGGTGCCCTCTGCCAATGGTCCAGGGTGCCGGATGGCACAGCCCCATGGCCAGATCGGGGTCTTCCTGTGTCTCCCTGACTTCATCCCAGCATCCCCCCCCACAGCATGCCCCTGTATCCCACCCATCGTCCTCTTGTGTCCTGCCCTGACCCCCAAGCCAAGCTCCAGCTGGCCCACACAGCCACATCCAGCATCCCAAAGGTGGCACGCAGAGGTGGGACCCCACACATCCCCAGCAGGACACCCAGGCTGTCACTCAGGGTGTCCCCGGGTTGCCCCAAGCAGGTCCACCTCCCTAATCCTAACCTGTGCCCCCATCCCCAACAGCTCCCACTGCCCCTGGGGCAATGGCAGCTGGGAGGTGCAATGAGACCCCCCAGCAGTGCAGAACCGTGCCACAATGGGGGCACAGGTGCATCCCCAGGAAAGGGGGATGGGAGTGCTCAAAGCTGAGGGGATCCCCAAAGCCCAGCGAGATCTCAGTGACTCCCCAGAACCCAGCAGGCCAGGGCCACCCCCAGCCTGTGGGGACCTCCAGAACTGGGCAGGGGGTTCGGGGCAGAGGGGGGGATGGGGGTTGGGGGACACACTTACCTTGAGGTCCCTGTGGACCACCCCCATCTGGTGACAGTGCAGGACAGCCTCCAGGATCTGCTGGATGCAGTGGCTGCGTGCAAATGGGAGGGGGTCAGAGGCACGCTGTTCCCCCGCCCGCCACAGCCCGTGCACAACCTGCAGCTCCAAACCGGCCCCCCCGTCCCACTGCAGCCAGGGCAGTGACAGAAACAAGTGGTGACCTTGGATTTGTGGGTGCTGTGCATGACAACCCTTCTGTGCCCCTGCCAGGGGGCCACCCCTGGGGGATCCCCACCTGGGGGGGTCACACAGAGGGGTTACCCCTGGGGAGAGTCCCACTGGGGTGGGTCATTGCCTGGGCGACGCCTGTGGGGATGCCACTGCCTGAGGAGGGGTCACCCCTGAGGGCGTCACTCCCTCCTGGGGGCACCGGCCCTGGGGGCAGATCGCTGCCTGGGAGTCAATCCCTGGGGATCACCCCAGGGCTGTCGCTCCAAGGGGGTCACACCGGTGGGATCATCTCTTGGGGGGCCCTGCCTGGGGGTCGCCCCTCCGCGCCCACCGGGTGAGCTCCAGCCTCGGCACAGAGCCACGGGGGTCACCCCAGGGGGCTCTGCTGCCCACCCCCGTCCCCCAGGGGAGCCCCCCATCCCTGCTGCCGCCCAGACACGGGGATCCCCCAGACAGGACTCACGGGGGAAGGGGGAACAGGGGATGAGGGGGCGGATGGAGACGAGACAAGAAAGAAAGAGGGAAGGAGCAAGGGGATGAGAGCCTGAAATGGGGGTGAAGGGGACCCCGCCTAGCTGGGGGAGCAGGGGCGTGAGGAGGGGCAACCTCCCTGGGAGCAGGGTGGGGGGGGCAAAAAAGGGGGTCAGGGAGAAAAAAGACTGAGGAGAAAGCCCCACAGCGGGTCCTGAGGAGCGGAGCGGGGGCCAGGAAGCGGGGGCAGCGGCGGGTGGGGGCAGCGAGGGGGAAACGGCCCCCCCGGCCCCCCCCAGATACTGACCTGCGGCTCCCTCTGCTCAGGGGCAAAGTGATGGGTGGGAGGAACGCGGGCAAAGAGCTCATGGACACAGTGACTGCAAAACAGAACGGGGGGCGGGGGCGGGGGGGCAGGACGGAGGGTTAGGGGTGGGAGAGGGGGCAGGATTCGGGGGCAGGAGAGGGCAAAGGCTGCGGGAGGGGGGCAGGATGGGGTGAAGGGGTGCGGGATGGAGGGGCAAGGGCGGGAGACGGGGGCAGGATGGGGCTCGGGATGAGGTAAAGGGGGTGGGAATGGGAGGGCAGGTTGGTGGGGTGGGATGAGGCAAAGGGGTGGGGGGCAAGGAGTGGGGGTCAGGGTGGGGGGCAAGGAGTGGGGGTCAGGGTGGGGGGACAGGTTGGGGTACGGGGTGGGAGAACGAGGCAGGAGAGGGGGATGGGAGGGTAGGAGGCATTTCGGGGGCAAGGACGGGTGTAGGAGGCAAAACAGAGGGCAGGGGCTGGGGGGCAGCGAGCGGAGGGCAGCGGTCGGACGGACGGACACACAGATGGACACACGGACACGCACGGAGCCCGAGCAACGTGTGATAGGAGACGAGAGGGACAGAGGGATGGGGAGAATGCATGGAGGAGGTGAGGGGCACGAGGGGGACAGGGACGGGGGGGGCGGAGATGGGGAGAACGAGAGAGGGGGAGAAACACTGTTGTGAAAGGCCAGAGACCACGGGGAGGGGCACACGGCGGCACACAGGGCACTGGGGGGCTGGGGGCAGCACAGGAGGGGCCCTGGGGCCCCCCACTTGCCACCAGCCCCCCCAGCACAGGTCATGACAGTGCCAGGACTCAGCGGCAGAGTGGGGAGCATGGGGTAGGAAGTGGAATACGGGGGCGCCCCACCTGGGGGCCCACCCCACCCAGCAGCAGGACGGAGGCAGTGCAGGGGTCACAGTAACACAGGGGCCGAGGGGGTGCAGCCCCCCTCCCACTGGGGCCCCCTGCCTGCCTTGCTGGAGCTGCCCCATCCCTGCAGGCTCCCCGAGTGCCGGGCACGGGTGGCTGGGGGTGTCCAGGGCTTTAGGGGGTGCGTGGGGGCTGGAAGCTCACCTGGCATCAGCCTCGCTGTAGTACTCCCGCGCCACGATGTCCTCAAAGAGCTCACCACCCGTCACCCTGAAACACAGCCAGGCACCACATCACCTTGAGACCCCCCAGGAGCCCCCAGGGTCCCCTGAGCCCCTCCCGAAGCTCGGGGAGCCTCCTGCCGCACTCACAGGTCAAAGACGAGGTAATGAAACCCCTCCTCGGAGATGCTGTCGTGGAGCCGCACTGTGGGGACCAGATGGGGACAGGGACAGGTTCAGTCTCAGCCCCCCACGAACTCCCTGGCCCCCTCTCCCAGCCACCACACGTGGCACCCGTGTGGTGTGTGTCACCCATGTGTGTCTGTGCCACCCGTGTGTGCGTGTCACCCATGTGTGTGTCACCTGTGTGTGCCTGTGCCACCTGTGTGTGTCTGTGTCACATGCAGCCCAGACACCCACACCCAGTGTCCCAAAGGTGGCACCCAGAGGGACCCCAGGGTGGGACCCCACACAGCCCCAGGCTGTCCCTCCGGGTGTCCCTGGGGGCCCCAGGCAGGCCCACAGTGGTGAGACCCCCGGCGTCCCCGGTCACTCACCGATGTTGGAGTGCTTGAGCAGCCGGCAGATCCGCGCCTCGCGCTCCAGTTTCTGGTGGTCTGGGGGAGCAGCAGTCAGGGGGGCACCTGCCCGGCCCCCTCCACGCCCCATCACCTGCCCTCAGCCCCACCCCAGCCAGAGGAGCCCTAGGTGCCCATGTGGGGTGTGCAGGTGTGCAAGTGTGTCCAGGTTTGCAGGTAGGCGCACACGGGCGGGGAGTGCACGTGGATGCAGGTGTGCACACACTGCGGGTGTGCACAGGTGTGCACGTTCACCTGTGTGCCCGTGTGTGAGGCTGCGCGTGCCTGTGCACAGGTGTGTGGGTGTGCGGGGGTGTCCGTGTCCTGCAGCTGCGCACACACGGGAGCGTGGCTGTACCTGTGTGCACCTGTGTGTGCAGCCCCACAACCCCATGGCTGCACTTGTGTGCACAGGTGCAACGTGTGTGGCTGCACCTGTGTGCATCACTGTACCTGTGTTGGTATGTGATGTGGAGTGTGCAGATGTTCCCGTGTCTGGCGGTTCCTGCGTGTGCAGGTGTGTGCAGGTGTGTGCAGGTGTGCACATCTGTGCAGCTCTGTGTGTGTCACTCTATACGTGTGTGCCTGCAACAGCCACTGCATGAGGGCACACCTGTACCTGTGTGTGCAGCTGCACCTCTGGACGTGTCTGCAGTCAAGGGCAAACAGACACGTGCACAGATGTGCTCACAGCTCACACACGCACACACGTGTGTGCACCGCTCCACTCACTGCTCACACCTGTGCACAGGGACACACACCTGTGCACACACAGAACACACACACCCTGTGCCAGTCTCCGCTGCCTCTTATCCAGGTGCACATCCTAAACATCTACATCCCCACACACTGTCACACATCCCACACCTGCAAACACCTGTACACCCCCACTGCTGAGCTGTGAGCACACCCCACCCCACAGGCACCCACTCTGCTCACAGATGTGCACACACAGCAGTGCCCACCCGCTTGTGCCAGCGCACACTCACTGTTGGCATGCGCACACCCTGCTGACACACGCTCTGCTCACACCTGGGTGCACACCAGGCACACACACACACCTGTGCACACACATTCAGGTACCCCCTGCTCACAAGCGTGTGCACAGCCGCACCATGAACACACGGCTGTGCGCACACACTGCACACCCCTGTGCACACACACAGCTCACCCCTGTGCGTGCACACCCTCCCCTCCTCCATCTGCTCACACCTGCAGGACACCCCTCAGGGACAGATGAAGCTCTGAGGGGCCCTGGGGGAGGCAGCGGGGGGATGATGGGGACAGACAGGGCCAGACCCCCCCAGAGCATTCACCCCTCCTCCCCACCAGCACCCAGTGCCACCAGCACCACTGGGGTCACAGTGCCACATGTGTCACGGGCCCCACAGGCAGCCGAGGCTCAGAGGTGCCATGGGCACCGGAGCTCTCCCGGGCACCAGGCTCATCCGGGAGCGGCGCCCGAGGGGTGTCAGGGAGCCCCAGGGCTGCTGGGGGTCCTACCTCTGGCTGAGAGCTTTTTGGTGTTGATGATCTTAGCAGCGTACTCATGGCCAGTGCAGAGCTTGACGCAGCGCCGGACGACCGAGAAAGCTCCCCTGGGGAGGGACGGGCTCAGCACGCCCCGAGCACCTCGGGGTGCGTGGGGGCGGCTCCCACCCGTGACTCAGCACCCCGGGTCAGGGGGCTGCGCCCACAGTGACTCAGCACCGGGGGTGAGCCCCGACACGGGGGTGGGCAGGGTGGGGAGGGTGGGACGTGCTGGGGCCTGGCCGGGGTGCGCTGGGGGGCATCGGGGGGCGGCCGGGGGAAGGAGGGTGGAGGGGGGGCTCGGTGCCACGCACCATCGCTGGGGGGGGGTCGCAGGAAGGATCCAGCACCGGCAGCTAGTTGCCATGGGAACAGTGGGTGGCCCGGATGGCAGCAGTGGCCGTGGTGGCTGTGATGGTGATGATGGTAGTGGCGGTGACAGCGGTGGTGGTGGCAGCGGGCATGGGACCCAGCTCTGAGAACGGGGAGCTGGCAGCCACCAATGCCCCAGGGACAGGGACAGAGATGAGAAAAGCAGGGTCGTGCCCATGCCAGGCAGAAGCACCGGCAGCCCCTTCAAGTGCCAGCAGCTCCTGTCCCCCTTCCAGGACCCGTGTCCCTGCACGTCCCCTGCCTGTCCCCTGCCTGACAGGCCCCTCCCTGGTGGGGGGGTCAAGGCAGCATCAGAGCACTCAGAGGAGATCCCCAAAACAGGCTGGGGACGTGGCTGAGACCAGCACCACCCCAGTCCTGCCATGGGGAGGGGGCCGTGTGTGCCCTGGGAAGGTGCAGGGCCTGGCTGCCTCCTGCCACCGCCCCCCGTCCCCACGTCCTCAGGCACCAAGGGCCCCATGCTGACCAAAACAGTGGGGACCCTCTCACCACCAGGGGAAAAGGGGGGGTTCCCAGGGCCCTGACCCCTCCCTCCCGCATGTGGCCCCCAGGACAGGGGACACGGTGGGCGCCAGTCCCTGCGGGGGGAGCACAATGTCATAGCCCGAGGCATGCCTCAGTTTCCCTCTGGCGAGAGCAATATCTCTCCCTACCCCGGTGAGGAGGGGACACATGCGTGATGGCTGGCAGGCTACACCGAGAGATGGGAAGGGGGAAACAGGACCACGTTGCCATGGCAACCAGGATGGGCTGGATTTTGGGCAGACCGAGAGAACAGCCCCCGATTGGCACCATGTTCCCCCTACTGGTACCCTCGAAGGGACTACAGCCACCCCTGCAAAATGTTCCCCCAGTCTGGGGAGGTGGTGGTGCAGCCCCCCGCACGGAAGGTCTGACCCCCTCCCCGCTCCCCTCATTTTACTCCCAGCCAATGCAACCCCCATGGCCCTGGGGGCAAAAGAACCCCCCCAAAACAGCTCCTGTTCAGCTCCCCACAATGCCCACCCGAGGGGCTCATGTTGTGGGGGGCTTGGAGGGATTCAGGGCAGCAGAGGGGACCTGGGAGTCTTTAAGGCCCGGGGGGGCCAGGAGGGCTGGAGTCTGTAAGGACCCGAAGGGGGAGTGGATTTGGGGAGTTATATAAGGTCCAAAAGGGTCTAATAGGGGATGGAGGGTGTATGGGCTAAAAGGACCAGAGGGGAGAGGGATGGGGGGGGGTCTATGGAGATGGGGGAGGGTCCATGGCAATGGGGGGGCTGGAGGGATGGGGAAATCCATCAGGGTGAGGGGCAAAGGGGGTCCTGAAAAGGGAGGAGATCTAAAATGGAGCAGGTGCCTATAAATATTCAAGGATGGTCTGGAAAATGGGGGGGTGTCTATAGGGGGGCTGAAATGACTAGGGAGGGGGATTGAGGAGGGTGGGGGATTTGGAAGGGACCGGGGGGGCTGTAAGGACTGGAGGGGGTGGGGGTTTGTAGGAGTTTTGGAGGGGATCTGGAGGAATGGGGATCTATAAGGACCAGGGAACACTGGGGGGCTGGGGGGTCTGTAAGGATGGGGAGGGGTCTGTGAGAATGGGGGGCAAGGGGGCTTTAAGGACTGAGGGGGTCTGCAGAAGCCAGGGGCAGGATTAGGAGTGCTGGGGGAATCTGTGAAAACTGGGGGGTTGAGGAGGAATTGGGGGGGGGTCTGTAAGGATGGAGTGCCCATAGGGTCAAGGGCAGCTCTAAGGACTGAGTGGGGGTCTCTGGGGACAGGAGACTGGGGACTGCAGGGGATCGGGAGGGACGGAGGAGGGGTCTGGGGTGACCAGGACAGATCAGGGGAGCCTAAAGGTGAGGGTCCATAAGGATGGGGAACAAGGGGGCTACGGGGACCAGGAGGGGCTGTGGGGAGGGGGGGCCCCGAGGAGCTGAGGGGTCCGGGGCTGCCGGGGAGGGCTGGAAGGCCCCGGGAGGGGGGCGGTATAAGGGGTGGGGGCCATTGGGGGGGGCAGGGCCAATACCGGGGGGAGGGCAGTACCGGGGGGGGGGAGCTGGGCAGGGCCGGTCCCGGGGGGGGTGGGCTGGGGGGGGGCCGGTCCCGGGGGGGCGGGGGGGGCCAGTCCCGGGTGTCCCATCCCGGGGGGGCAGGAGGGGGGGGGATGCGTCACGTCTGCACCGAGCGGCTCCCCGAGCCCCGGGCAGCACCCCCCGCCCCCGCCGCGCCCCGGGGCCGGGGCCGGGGCCGGGCCGGTGCCGCCGCCCTTACTTGCCGATCTCCTCGTAGAGCTGGTACTCGTCGGTGAAACGGGTGCAGGGCACGGTGGTGGCCATGCTGCCGCCGCGCCGCGCCGCAATGAGCCGCCCCGGCACCGGCTCCGCTCGGCTCCGGCTCCGCCCGGCGCGGGGGGCGGGGGGAGGCGCCGGGCCGGGGGAGGCTCCAGCCCGGGACAGCCCCCGCCGCCCCCCCGCCGGGATCCCCGGCCCCTCCGCGGGCACCCCCACCTCGGACCTGCCCCCGCACGCCGGGGGATCCCCCTTGTCTCCACGAGGGCCCTACAGCCAGACCCCCCAGCCCAGGGAGCCTTTATCCCAAATTTCCCCCGGGAGCGGGATAACTAGCCCCCACCCCTAGAGGCCCCGTATCCAGACGCCCCTTCCCGGGAGTCCTCCCCAAACAGCCCTGTGTCCAGACTCCCTCTGACGGATCCCCCCAAGGACCCCAAATCCAGACCCAAATCCTCACTCCCCGCAACACCACTGGGATCCAGACCCCTCTCAGGAATCTCACAACCCCCCCGCAAAGGACCCCAAACCCGCACCCCCTCCGGATCCCACATGCTCCCCTTAAAAAGCCCCAATATCCAGATAACCTGCTCACAGATCCCACATCCGTGCCCTGCCTTCTCCCCCCCTCGGGGAATCCCCCCCGTTCCCCCCAATACCGAGCTCCCTCCGCCCGCACCGATGTCACCCCAAACAACCCCTCCAGGCTCCAACCCTCCTTAAGCACAACACCCGGGAGAGGTCGGGGCAGGACAGAATCGCCCCCGGCGTCCCCCAAGGGCACCTTGAAGACCCCCAGTGTCAGCGGCAGGGTGCGGGGGTGGATTTCGGTGCGGGGGACATACAAGGGGCCACCCCCGAGACCAGCAGCAGCCCCGGGGCCCGGGGACAGCGGTGTCCCCCCCATCCGGAGGGGTGGGTGGGCGCGGGTGGGCGGCGGGTGGCTGGCGCTGCCGTTGCCATGGGGACCGTGGGCGGCTGGGGGGACCGGGGGGGCCGCGGGCCCGCTGTGCGCATCGGCACCGGGAGATGCCGGCGCTGGCGGAGGGGAGAGGGGGGAGTGGTGGGTGACACCACGGGGGTGGCATCCCCAAAGCACCCACCACAGGAAGCCTAGCCAGCTTCGGGGATCCCATATCCACCCCCCTGCCCCAGGGACACAAAAATCCAGCACCTCTCCCCAGGGATCTCATATCGCACCCCAAGGACGCCAAAACCTAGGCCCCCCCCCGGGATCCCACATTCCATCCCCGCACCCACGTAGCCCATAAATCCAGCCCTCCTCGGGGTATCCTGTACCTAGCCCCTCCCAGGGATCTCCAGATTCACTCCCTCCACCCCCAGGAATCCTATATCCACACCCTGAAGGACCCCAAATTCTGCTCTCCCCCAGGAATCCTATATCCACACCCTGAAGGACCCCAAATTCTGCTCTCCCCCAGGAATCCTATATCCACACCCTGAAGGACCCCAAATTCTGCTCTCCCCCAGGAATCCTATATCCACACCCTGAAGGACCCCAAATTCTACTCTCCCCCAGGTATCCCACATTCACCACATCCAACCCAGTGTCTGGAGCCCGTGCCGGCAGACACCCCAGGCACGCTGTCCCTGTCCTTGTCCCAAAAGCAAGGTGATGGTGGAGAATCAGGCACACTCATCTCCCCGAGGGTGGCACCGAATCACTCAGAGGCCCCACGGTGACAAGTGTTTATTGCAAACGGGGGGTGGGCAGCGGGGAGCTGGACAAGGCAATGGCCAGGGGCCCCTAGCCCGCACACTCCAGGGTGGGGGGCTGGTGGGAAGCTGTGAGAGCCAGGCTGGACCCACTCCCAGACCCCTAAGTACCATGCCAGGGAAACCCGTCTCAGAGCTCCTGCCCAGCTGCTGGCTAGGAGGGGTAAGCCTGTAGCCCCCCTGATGCCAGTGCTGTGGGGAGCACCCCTGCTGCTCCCTGACAAAGGGGGAGCAAACCCTAGGGGATGGCTGTGGTCTCTGCCCACTCCTGTGTCCCGACAACCTTCTGGTGAAGAGGTGAAGGAGGGTAAGCCAGGTGAAAGCTTCCCCTGGGGCTGGGTAGAGGGCAGGGGCAGCACAGCCTCCCGGGACACCCTGGAGTGGGACTGGTGAGAGGATTTGGGGGTGCCAGGTGGGCAGGGTGCTGGCAGAGGCAGGCAGGGGCAGGCTTCCCCATCCCCACTGCCCATACCCAGCACCCATCTCCACCTGTGAGGGACAAAGCTGCCCAGGGCTAGGGTAGCAAGGTCTCCGCATCCCCAGAAACCCGGAAAGCAATATCCTCCTCCACCAAAACTGTCACCCAATGTGACCCAACATGCCCCCTCTATTCCAGAAAAACATGGAGCATCGGAAGCTGGAGGGGAGGGGAGGGGCGCAGAGGGGTCCTGGTGCCCAGCTTGCTGTGATGACAGGATGTAAATCTGCCCACTTCCTCAGGCTTCCCCACACAGCACGGATGGGTGCTGGCAGCGTGGATCAGTGAGTCCCAGGCACTGGTGCTCGGTGTGAGGATCCTGGTGGGCATCCAGGGCGGGGAGGTCGCCTCTCCCTGCTTTATTTTTCAGTTGTTTTTGCCACTGTCAAAACTGGACTGCGCCGGGGGAGATGTTGAACATGGAGGGGTCGAATTTCTGGCCGCGGAATGGCGAGCCCTCGGTGTCCCAGCCCTTCTTTAACATCTCATGCACCTTCTGCAAAGAGGTCGCAGGCTTCCATCAGCCTGGGGTGATGCCACACTGCTCCCCACACCCCTTGCTCTCCCCTGCACCTCACCCCACAGGTGTTGGGGCTGTGTGACCACCTGACCCATGGGAAGGGGTGTGGGCAGCAGTGCCCTTCCTCCCTGGCTGGCAGTGGTCATTGCCAAGGGCACACACCACCTCTGTGCTCCTCCTCGCTGCCTGGGGAAGGGCAGACAGCACCCAGGGCAGTCAGCACCCAGGGCAGCTCCTGGGTCGGGCTGAGCTCACGCCCATGAGGTCCAGCCCTGAGCAGGGCCAGCTTGGGAGAGAGGTGTAGGGATGTGGGGCCCATCCTTGGTGCAGGGAGTCTGGGCTTACAGGCACTTGCCAGGGTGCCAGGAAGGGGAAGACAGGAGTGCACGGCAAAAGATCGCTCAGCAGAACCTCATCCCCCCGAAATGTTAGTGTGGGGGGACGCGTGAAGAGAGCTCTGAGATGGAGCAGATCCATGGGGCCCCTTTTTCTGGAGATGGGACCCTTGAAGGGCAGGTGGGAGGGCCAGGATGGGCACAAGATAGCCATCACCTACCAGCTCATGGCTCTGGGGCTTGCCCTGCAGCTTCTGGTGGTAGTCAAAGGTGAGGCGATCAAGCACAGCATGCTCCTCCTCGTCCACTGTGGCCATGGAGCGCTCCTTGTTGATCTTGTCAATGTCGATCTGCTCCTCACCCTCTAGGATGGCTTTCCACCAGTATTCGTCCCCCTTGTTCAGGCTGATCTGGGGACAAGGTGTAGGTCAGCAAACGGGGAGAGGAGGCCCTGGCCTGCTGAGGATGTGGCTCCCCTGCCCACCTCACAGCTCCACGGCAGTGATGCAGAGCTCGGCTGACAGCAGCATGGGGCTTGCCCACGAGTGGAAGTCAAGCTCACACCAATCCAGCCTCACAGCTGGCAGAGGGGGAGGGATGCTTGTGCCTCCCTTCCTCAGCAGCCAAAGGCTGTGCACAACCCTGCTGTGGGCCCCCACAGCCCCAGCTCACACCCCAAGGATGAAATCTCAGCTACGGCTCCAAGTCAGGAGCAGTGTCCCTCAGCAGCGCCTGCCGGGGGGTGACACTGGCCCGGGGCTGCATGGCTGACACAGCAGCAGTGACAGAGCCCAGGACTGTCAGAGGAGGAGGCTGTGTCCAGTGGAGTGTGGGGCCAGAGCTCCTGGTGTGGCAGTGCAGCCACCCTGCCTTTCCCCAGCCTAGAAGGAACCTTGGCCTCAGCTCCCCTGGCACTGGCTCGGTGGGCAGCAGCATGAGTGCCAAAGGAGGCAAGGACATCAGCTGCTGCTCTGTGCCACCCCTCTGGCTGCGAGCACCTGCTTCCCGCGGCACCGCAGCTCAGCAGCAGCCCCGGAGAGATGACCAGGAGAGGGGACATCTCCTTGCTCCAGCCAACATCCTCACTGGGAAAAGCCCTGTAGTCCCAGGCATCCCCGATGGCAGTGCCTTGAGCAGAGCTGGCTGGCCACGGGGCTGTGCTGAGGCCAGCATGGGGCATCCTGCAACAGGAACTCCAACCTGCTTTTAGCTTTTCCAGGAAGAGTGGGCTGTTTCCTCCCATGTTATTTCAGCACTAATCCCAGCAGCAGGGCAGATTTATGGCATTCGTCGGCCTCTGCAAAATCATCAATAAAGGCAGACAATACAATTTGCTCAAACCTCCCAGGAAGCTCAATAGCTCCGGAGGGGAGAACACGGACAGCCATTCCTGTTACGGAGCCAAGCTTCTCTGTGGTGTGAAGAAAAGGAACCAATTAATACAGGAGGGGGTGGCTGAGGTTTAATCCTTCTGGGAGAGCAGAGCCAGTAAAATATTCCAGCTTGGGGAAGGCGTTAGTTTTTCCAGCTAGACAGGCATGCTTGTTCTCTTTTTAATTGCACAGTTCCCCTTTGGAGGGGAGGGAGAGCCACTGAGGGTTTGCTCCTGGGCTTCCCAACCCTGGGTGGGCAGGTGGGGAGCGGAGGAGCCCCCAGAACATCACCCTAAGACAGAAAGCAAAGTGGAGGGGCAGCAACCCCGACTGTCCACACTTGCAGCAGGAACACCCTTCAGGCTCCTCAGGTTTGGAACATGAGGGATGACCCCGTGGTGCTGCTGGCAAGCTGTGAACTTTCCTAGTGAGGGATCCAGCACAAGCCATGCTCACATGGCATTGCTGTGAAGCACACACGGCCCCAAGAGAGCCATATGCTGGCAGAGGGACGGACAAGTGTTTGAGTTCAGGCATCACCCCAAAGCCACCCCAGAGCACTGGGGAATGGGAAATTCATCCCAGAGCATCTGGGATGAAAACCCATCCTCCCTTCCTTCCCTACCAAACCCTTTTCCTTCACTGGCACCCTACCACACCATCTGCACACCTCTGCAGCTTGCCTGGGGTGATCCGTTCATCCCTCTTTATTCCAGGATGAAAGCTGTCACAGTGAGACTCACTCCAAGTGAACCTCAGTTTCTGAAATGAGATGTCCATGGGTCAGGGCAAAGGTTGCCCTATTCACGTGAGTTTGTGGTTTTGTGGTTCAAGGAAGTGCTGGAGGACTTGCCACAGACAGGTCCCACCTCCAGGATGGGGGACACAGCCACAGGCTATTTTCCTGGACAGTTTCTGGCAATGTCCTCTGTGGATCCAGCCCTGCTTGGCTGAGTGTCTGGGTTATGAGAGCCAGTGGTGATGGAGATGCAGCTGGATCCCCCAACAAGCACTTTGGCTGCCCAAAGGTGCAAGTAAGGGAGAGCTGAGAGGCCATGGCAGGTCTCTGGGTGATTCCCCACACATGCCAGTCCTCACCCACCTGCCCAAGGAAGAGGCTCTGGCACTGAGCTGACAGGCTCCCACGAGGCTGTGGGCACTGCCGGGGAGAGCTCTGGAAAGTGGGGGGCTCCAGGAGAGACCATGGCTTCTTCTACAAGGACAAACCCCAACCTGATTATATTTCTCACTTCGAGACAAGGCAAAGCTTTGCCTACACTTGACATTGCTGCTGAGTTTTCCAGACAACAGCTCTGGCTGGCCCCCCAGGGCCCCAGATGTGCTGAGAGCCACTGAGGAAGGATGAGGTCCCTGCGGTGTGCCCGTGCCCTCAGCCAGATTTCGGGTCTGCTTGGTGGGTCCCAATGGGGTAAAAGTCCAGCTGAGCCTTTTGGGGTGCACAGGGAGGCAGGAACAGCCTTTGCAACTGTGGCCTGAGGAGAGGGAGGCTTGCAGGAGGCATAGCCCCAAGCTGTATCTGAAGCTGGCAGTGTCCTCATGCCAGTGTCCAAGATATGAGCTCTCAGCCACTCCAGGATGGGCTGTTCCCTGGAAAAGCACTAAGCTAATGGTGGATTGCAAGGAGGATTGCTGCAGGAGCAATGGGACATTCAGCAGGAGAGACCTTCCAGCAGGTGACAGGCAGCACTGGCATGGACACAGCGTCATGTCCCATCTCCACACCCTGCTGGGAAGGTCACAACCCCTCACTGTCGGTGCTGGGCTTCGCCTTAGCACAACGTTTCCTCACTGATGCCAAATACCTTGTCAAACCTGGAGAGATGCCTCCAAGGGTGTAAGCAGGTCATGGGAAGACAACCTCCACCTGCTGGCTTTCCTGTTGGAATCACAGCAGCCAAAGTCACCTCAGAAATCATTGTGAGGTGTTGAGGGGGACAGAGGAGTCAGCAATGCTGTTCTCAGCAGCACGGGGAGGGCAGGGCCAAGCACCCCGAGTTGCATCCCCTCAGCCTCATGGCTCACAGGATGGCAAACCAAGACTGTAATAAACGTTCAAGGCAGGAACTTGCTGACAAAAGCCCAAACATGGAAAACAAAGGCTGAGAGGAAGAGAAAAAGAGAAGGAATGGGAGAAAAATCCTCCACAACGAAAATAATACCAAAAGGAGTTGTGCACAACACCCAGTGGGGATTGCTAAAAACAGCAAGGTTATTTTAATCTCACTTTCAACAAGCAAGCGGGTGTGACAGAGAAGGGAGAGTACAGGGATGACACCCAGGACCAGGGTATCGTGTGGCATGCCACAGGCAGGGGCACCATCCTGGGACAAAATCCCGAGCAGGAGGTATGGACAGGCCCCCACCCCATGTCGCCAGAGCACTGCGGAACAATGCCAGCTGGATTCTGCTGCCATGCACACGGGTGTGCCAAAGGATGAGATGAGAAATAGGTTGGTGTCAGCCTGGGCTCCAGCTGGGAGAGCTCTATGGAGCAGGAGGCGGAAGGCAGAGTGGTCTCTGAATGCTGGTGAGGGGAGTTCTGGGGCTGCTGGAGTGAGAGTGACATAATGAAGATGATATATGAATAAGAACACCAGGCAGGATGGGGGAAGCAGAACCAGGAGGGTTGTAAGGCAAAAAAATCTTCCCAGCGTAAGAGCTTGAGGAGAAGGGAGTCTGCTTGTGGTGCACCTGTGAATGGCATCCCAGAAGGGAGCTGGGAGGAGACCAGGGAGGCTGAGGACAGTGAAAAAGCTGTTACTGCAGCCTCTTGAAGAATCTGGGGATCTTGATGATCCCTGACGTCCTGCAAGAGGATACAGGACTCAACAGCCTCTCTGCACAGAACTGAGACCTTTTCAGACAGATAGGACCAAGCAAGAGAGATTCCACCTCCTTGGCACCAAGTTCTGCTGCAGGGATCACCTCAATTCACAGACCACGAACACGCAGCATGGACAGGGCCACCAAGGAGCCCCAAGCAGTCCCCAAGGCAGGCAGGATCTCCTCAGGCAGCCCCAGCACTGGCCCTGGGTGAGTTCCATTTTGGCTGCATCCACACCGTGCCAGAGAATGCCATCCCTGGGTCCCACAGGAAAGCCAGGTGGCACCTTGCAGCATCTTGCAGAAGGCAGACAGCCCAACTGCTGCATTTGGAGCTCACACAGAGCGATGCACAAACTGGGGCACAGAAAGGGTCCACATGCCCCATAAGCTCCAAATAAACCCCAGTGACCCCATCCAGGCACTGAAGGAAGCAATGCATTCCCACAAGGGTGGGTGTCCCCTGATGAATGAATTGGAAGGAGGCACAAACCACTCCTGGCTACTCAGCGCATGGAAAAAGGAGATGCTTTGGGCGAGGATTACTCACTCTGCTCCAGTTACCTTACAATTCTTCAAGCGAGATCTCATCCCACCATCAATATGTTGGCAGCCAGCTGGAGATCCTCACAAGCCTGGGCTCGTGCTATTCGAGGCAAGACCCAGCTCTGGGGCTGGGGGTGACGGGCCCACTCTGCTCCCCGCGCTGCCCGCAGCCACTCCAGGAGGCAGCGAGCCCTGCTCCACCCGCACCGTTCCCAGCCTCTGACGGGAAGTGTCTCTGAAGAGACACTGCTTCCTGTGCTGATGCTGGGAACACCCACAGGGACTTCCAGACTTCCATCCACACTGCGGAGCAGCCACCCATCTTCAGGAGGGCCACCTCCTCTTCAATGGGTTTATGCCTTTCCAGGATTGTTTCTTTGTCCCAGATAAGCTAATTTTCAAAATGTTTATGAATATTTACAAAGTGCAGGTTAAGGATGCCACTACTACATCCCTTCAATGGCCTAGCGGCATCGGAGAAGCTCCTCTCCCTGGCAGGGACCTCACTCAGCCTTTTGGCACCAGCCTGTCACTCGAGGTATATCCCTGCAGATCAGCAGTGGTCGAGTGGCACTGTGCAGCCTCCCCAGACACCATCCACGGGATTCCTGACTCTGGCAGCACATTTCCACTCCATTTTCCACTGTGAGGGCTTGGATTTGCGTGCCCATCTGCTGTCACCCTCGTGCCACAGGGAGAAAGGCTTGGAGCCAGCTCACTCCCTCCCAGGAGACAGCACGTGTCCCCTCCTGGGTCTCACAACAGCTTTGGGACTCCTGAAACTCTCCTGGAAAAGCCTCTGGGTGGAAAAGGATAGGGCAAAGGTGGTCATAGGTAGCAAAATCCTGGAAGGCAGTCAGCAAGGCCAGGTGTGCAGGACCAGCACTGCAGTGCTGGGGCTGAGGACAGTGACCACCCTCAAGTGACGGCTGTGCTGCCTGACCTCAGCTGGAGCTGGGCACCCCTTTGCCCAGCCTGACAGTCGTGCTGCTCAGCCCGCACCCTGACAGGCAAGTCAGGAGTAGGAGGCAAGGCACAGCACACAGTCAAGGGCAGCATGAGCCAGACATTGGACAGGCAAAGCCAGACACATCTAGAGCTGGCTCAGACTTCCAGCTGCTCCAGTTTCCTAGGTTAAGCACAGCAGAGCTGCGAGCCAAGGAGACAAAGCTGGTGTAGACCACCCTTACCAAAACACACTTCCCAGGCTCCAGGCTCCACAGGGAACTCTCCGTGTTGATCTTGTGGGTGAGTTTCCCTTCCATGAGGACGTGTTGGCTGCTTCCCTCCAGCACTGCTACACGAATTGCACCACTGCTGATATCCACAGACACCTGGAAACAAAGACAGACACAATAATCCTGCTTCCCATCTCACTGTGCAGGCTGGGGTTTGGGGTCAAGTGCACTTGCAGGAGATGAGAGAGAGAAGAACTTCCAGCCCTGCCTGTAGCAGCAAGGTGAGAATCCCGCTGCTCTCTCATAGCAAAAAGCAACAGTTTGGAGAAGAGAGAGAACCTCTTCAGGGAAGGAAAAGCAGTACAGCCCAGAAATCGGGGGGACCCTTGAAGGAGTCAAGGCAGCTGGTTCTACCCTGTGCCTCAGTTTCCCCTCAAAGAAGACCAGTAATGCTACAGGCCTCCAAACAGCATTCAAAGGTTGGACATCTACTTGCTGTGAGAGAGCTCTTCAAGAGTGTGCCTGTCTGTCACCGTGACAAGCTGGGCATGAGTGTGTGCCATCCTGATAGCTGAGCAGGGGCTGATAGTGTGGGGGTTCCTACTCTAGGGCTGCAGCAGGTCATCTCCTATTTGCTGCACCGTGCTGAAAGCTTGCTCCTTGGCTCTGCTTCTGCTGCTGGAGCCAGAACTGGGCTGAGCCCAGGCCTCCCATCGGGTGTGTGAGGAGGGGCCGCGTGCAGGAGGAATGCTGCAGCACGCTTTCCCTGCTACAGGGGCAGCTCCGTCCCCAGGAACGGGGCCAGTTCCCGCCCACAGCAGCCATATGGGGAACCCTGCTCCGACCTGCCGTGCAGGTGACATGGCTGTCCCCTGGGGAGACAGAGGCAGGCTGTGAGAGGCACGCAGTACCCTCGGTCTCTGTGGAGACCATATGTTCTTTCTTGTCCCCTCTAGCCCTGAGGTGCTGCCAGCAGAGTCCATGCCAAGCCAGGGGATGTAGGGAGGACCTGGCTGGGAAGGGGCAGGAGTGTGGCCCCCAGCGCTGGCCCGAGAGGAGGAGACTGCAGTGAGATTTGCCTGCATTCTCTCCCAGAGTTCCCCCAGATCTTCCTCCTGCTCTGCAGATCTCATTTGAAATGTTATTACATTATCCATTACCTAGGAGACTTCCAGCAGCTCACTAGCTCCACACAGGCAGAAGACAGGCAGAGCTGCTCCAGCCAGGGAGGGCACCGCAGCTGTGTCTGACTGATGTCACCAGGGTACAGCCCCCAAACCTGCTGCGTGCTCTGGCAGGAGCAGAGGAGGCCCAGCACGCATGGCACCTGGTAACTGAGCTCCAGTGCGATGGCCGGGAGCAGCCTGTGCTCACAGGGGATCGGGGAAGGGATGTGAGCATGGCAGAGGACAACAGACTGTCACCTGACATGTAGCAGTGGACAGCCTCTGCAAGAGCAGCTGCCCTGGGATGAAAACATCTCCAAAGGAGGTGCTCCCTCCCTGGAGCAGCTCCCTCCAGCCCAGTGCTGACACCTTACTGCAGAGACAAGGCATGGGGATGAGGCTCTGCCCTCCACTACCATCACCAGCTCACGTTCCTGGGTGCAGGGACAGAGCTACGGATGCTGTGCTCTCAGCACGGTACAGGGCCTGCCCAGAAAGGACCAGGGGGAAAAAAGCAAGGTGACTCCAAAGCTGGAGACATGGAAGGCACAGTCTGTGGCAGGCATTGTGTCTGTGGGTTCTGCATGGATGAGAACAACCAAATGTGAGAGGGTTTTATTCACAGGTGGCTGCACAGGATAGCTGGTGGCACCAAAGGACACCTTTTAGGTGGCTCTGGGACCAGCACTGGGAGAGGGAGCAGAGAGACCCAAATGGAAGAAGAGATACAATCTGGGAAGACTTCACCTGGCCATTTTGCTGTGCAAGTAGACAACCTGAGAAGCAATTTCAACATCTGTCTCTACCTGCACCCAGCACACCAGCCCCCCAGGAGTGGGGACAGGAGTGGGGACAGAGGCAGCACAGGCCCTGCTAGGGAGTCCTGCCCCTCTGTACATGGAGGGACACGTCTGAGAGGACTCACGTGTGCACAAGGGGGTACCTGTGGACAGCCCACACCTGAAGGAAGGCCAAGAGCATCTTGTCCCTTCCCATGTGCTCCCTGTGAGCACCTCTGCTCCCCAAAACACCTGGCTGCTCCCAAGGAAAGCCAGCTCTCGTCTGTGTGCTGTGGCCTTTTCACCACAGTGATTTCTGTGCACACTGAATGCCCACGCCCGCCCACACAGCTCAAACAAGCAAATACAAACTGAGAGAGGAATTGAGCTTGTCTCCTCTTGAATTCAGCAAAGAGAGAGGCCTGGAGTCATCATCTCTATTTGAGTGCTCAGATCCGTGGGCTTCTGTTGTGCCCACAAGTAGATCAGAGAGGTGGGGACCATGAAGGAAGATGCTCTCATCTACCCAATCGCCCATTCCTGCTCCAAGGACACCTGAGCTCCATACAAGGAAACCTTAAGCTCACAGAGCAAAATGTGCCATAGCAACAGCCTGAAACCCAAAAAGTGCCATAAGGAAGACTGAGCAGCATTAGAGTTCGGTGCACTCTGAGCCCAGGGACCAAAAGGGGAAATTTTTAATGTTGTCCTGGCAGGCAGAAGCCAAAAACCTGGTAATTTTTTTAAAATATGAAGTTGTCTGAATGTGAGAGAATGTTGCTCTTGTGCAAGTACCCATGAACAATATGTCCAAAGTACATAGAGCTTTTAAATGGCTGAGTCCTCCTGCTCTGACCCAGGACCCAGCTTGTCTGTTCTCATTCCCCCAATGCTGGGAATACACAGAATCATTTGGAAATGGACACTCAGCTGCCAAGAGGAGCCCCAAAAAGGATGGATGAACAAAACACCAGGAAAAAGAGTGCAAGGAGAAGGAAAGTCCAGCATCTGAACAACCAATTGCTTCAAGAGGGCAGTGTGGGCAGATAGTGGGGCAAGGGTAGGCAGAGCCATGGCACTGGCATGGGAAGGGGGTGTCTTGAAGCCTCCTTTGCCCACTCTGAGGTGCAGGGACTCTTCCACAGCAATGGCACAGTCTTGAACCAAGGAAAGGTCAGGAAACCATATCCCATCTCCACTCCTGTGAGCTCCTGCATCTCTCCATGGACACGGATGGAGCAGACAGAGGCCTGTGTGGGGTTTTTGGCAAGAACACAACTTCCCTGGCATGGAGGAAACTTCCTTAAGTCAGGGAGAGGAATCGTGATCAAAATTTGACACAGAGGGATGGAATATCCATCTGGACACCCCAGAATCCTTTCAAGAAACAGTCTGGGTTTGTTTTAGAGACCCGCTGGGAGAGATGCATCTTCCTGGTGCCCTGCTGTGCCTGTGGCAGCCGTGTGCCCCCTCACCCCTCTGGCCCAGGCTGCTGCTGCTGCTGCCAGTGACATTCTTTGGCATGCTGAGGAGCTGTGTAGGCTGAAGCCAGTGACAAACTCCAGTGTGCTCCTTTCAGCCACCCTGGAAGCAGAGGAGAGGCAGGAGGTGGGGGAGCACAGGCTTCCCAAATGGAAAAATACAGAAGGAAGGGCAACACTTGGGAAAGAGTTCAAACTTCTAGGTCCAGCTAAGGCCAGCCATGGGCACACTCCTTCTGGGTCCCTGACCAGGAGGCAACAGAAGTGGTACAGGAAAAACAACGTGACCACAAGAACAGGGAAGTTCCTGCCTGAGCCAAAGAGAGAGGCGAGACCTCTCTGTGCAGGAAGGCAGCCAGGGGGAGGGGCTGGCCCGCAGCCTCCAGCCCAGGCCGGCTCCCTTCCATCTAGAGCAGGTCAAGCCACACAGGGGCTGTGCCTGATCCAGCTCCCCAGTGCCAGAGGAGCCGTTCCAGCAGCTCCTGCTTCCAAAGAGAAGACACTCAGAGCCAGAGGAACAACTGAGGAAGGGCATCTATCCCCAGCCAGGCCCCAAAACACATGTGTGAGTATGCAGGTAGAGGAAGCAGAAAGAAAAAGCACAGAAAGGGCAAAGCAGTGCCAGGGAACCTAGCTGAGATGGAGCAGAGGACACTGCAACACAAAAGGAACACAGACAGGCTGTGACCTCAGTCCTCACCAGACTCACACTGTGGAACAAGGTACAATCACATCTTGGTCCTTCAATACAAAACACAGTCTCCCAGGAAAGCTTTCCCAGGAAAGAGAAATGCTAAAGAGATGCTATTCACATCACTTTACCTGTTTGCCTTTGACAATGTGCTTGGGCACAGGCACTTTAATTTCCAGGTCACTGTAATCTTGGGACCAGGTGTAATTCTCTCGCACAGCTCCATTGTAGCTGTCAGGGTTTGTCTGGAACTGCTCCTGTCTCCTGGTGGGGGGAGAAAGAGGTGACATGTTAAATGTCAGAAAGATCAGGGCCTGGAGAGAACAGGAAGCCTGAGTACAGGATGCAAGAAACCAAACGGGAGGGCATGTGGAAATGTCAGAAAAGCTGAGGAGATGGCTGCAGGGGTAAGATGGAGTTTATCAGATCGATAAGCAATAATCAATACAGTGTTTCCAGCCAAGAAAGGAGATTACCACACCTATATCCCTTTAAACTGCTGGGCTGGGGATCTATTCCACTGAACCCTCACAGAGAGGGCTTTCAAATAAAATCAAATCTCTTCTAAAGATAGCTGTGGTGCTAACAAAAGGCAGAGTTATTTTAAAATGTTTTGATACCCACCTAGGCTTCAATGTGGAGCTGGATAAACATGGGGTTCAGGGACTTACATAAAGGGGGGGCTTGTGAAGAGCAGCCCCAGGGCACAGACAGCCTTGGGGAGCCTCTTCCTGTGCCCCACTGCCTTCCTGGCACCCCCACCCGGGGGGGCCCTCACTAGTATGGGGTGGGGCTGGCTCCAGCAGCACAGTGCCCTGAGGGTTATGTAAGAGCCATCTATTTAAATTAAATTAGGCTGTAAGACAGCCAGAGGGGGCTGTCAACGTGGCTGTGCACACCTCCCCATTTCTTTTCCTTATGGTTTCACCGGGTTCACCAAGGGTTTCACCTGCCCTGCTACACCCGTGGACTGGGGTGGCTCTGATCTGCTCCCACTGAAGGCACTGCTGGGAGTGGCGGCGCTCAGCGGCTCTCAGCCTCAGCTGGCCATTTCAGGGGGCATCGCATTATTTTTCGGGCATCTTGGCCTTGCCTGGCAGGCGCCCATTGGGTGCCCATTGCCATGGAAACAGGGTTGGCATGGCAGCGTGCACCGGGCTGGTGCGTTGGCTCCAGCTGTCGCTTCCCAACCGCCCCCGGATTGTAGGAGTCAAACAGGCTGGAGGGCGAGGAGCTGAATGGTGCAGGCGACCAGGGGCTGTGGTGACAGGGTCCTCAGGGCCCAGCGCTCAGCCCCGAGGGAAGCAAACGTGCTGGGAGGCGGTGGCATGGCCCCAGGCATTGTTTCATGTGTCCCCTGGTCCCCACCTCGGAACAGCCCAGTGCTGGCACCCACCTTGGCTCTCCAGGCGCAGCTGTCTCAGGGACCACCCTGCATCAGCCCCTGGCAGGGAGGAGGGTCTGTGTGTAGCCTGGGGCAGCTTGGCTGGTTAAATGCCCTCAACAAGATGTTTACCCATGCTGTGGCATCTGGCCAGGCACAGCACAGCTTCATGAGACTCCTGCCCTACACCCCAGGTTGGCCACATGGCCACATGGTGAACCAGAGGACAAATCTGACCCGATTTTAAACCCAGCTGGGTTTTTTTCCTCCTAAGAGAATGTTTCCTTCTCAGCAGTGTCGGCCACTTTCTGTTCCTCTGTGACCTTCGGGGCAGGAGCATGGAGGGGGTTTCGACACCCCACAGTCCTACCTGCACCACCCTTCAGCTCTCTGCAGCCTCCCTTCATGAGAAGCCCAGCTTTCTTGGCTCAGTGGCCATGCTAGCCAAGGCAGAGCCCAACCTAGCTCCTCCTGAACCTGCTAGCAAGTCACCTGGAGGAAGTCATTCCAAGTGTTGGCTCCCCGTAATCATGAATGAACCAGACAAGAACCATCAAACAGCTGTTTCCACTGGCCTGCTCCCCCCAGACCTCGCCTGGGAAAAACTCAAAAGGGAGCAGGAGGAGGCAGTGGGCTTATGCCCAGCCAAGGCTCGTGAGACCAGCTGCAGGTCATGAAAAATGGGAGAAATCCACTCATACAAAGGCAGACATGGTGAGACGTACCACATGGCCCCAGCACAGATAACTACAGCAATCCCTTGCTGTCACAAAGCCACCAGGTCTGCCCTGGATGCGCCTTCTCTTCCTCAGGGGAAGAGCGCCAGGGCAGAGCAGATCCCAGCCAGGCAGTTCTGGATGTTGTGGCCCCACTCGGAGGTTACCAAATGCAATCTCACTGCCTGTGAGGGCATGAGTGGACTCACCAGCCCCACAACCAGTGTTAACTGTGCCGCAGGGAAACTGAGGCAGGACTTGCTCTGCAAGGACTTTGTCCAGTGTCTCTGTACAGTACAGGGACTGTGCAGGACAGCAGCCCTACTCCCAGCCCAGCTGTCTCTGTGGGACAGCTCTGTCACTCTCCAGAAAGGAGGGACATGTCACTGCCACATCTGCCACCACGTGCAGCTCACTGAACAAGCTCAGCCCCACTCCCTTGGCCCTGCAGCCCCTCATCCAGCTTCTGGGGGAGAAGTTCCCCCTCATGCCTAAACCTCCCTGCAGCCATAGCTGCTCATCCTGAGGGTGTGAGTTCCAGTGCCATCACTTCTCCACTCCTCCCCAATACCCAGTCCAAATCCCTCCAGGTGTTTACCCAAGACACCACCAACCTCTGCTTCAGCCCTGTTTCCAATGTTAAAAATCCATGCAATGGGCTTTGTACCCCTGAAGAGCTTCCCTGGGGGACTCTCAAAGCCTGGATAATTTCACTGCCAGGGTAACTTCCAGCTCTGGAGTCATGGAGGATCCAGGGTGGTGAAGGCAGGCCGCAGCCTTGTTAGGCACTGCTGACAAACGGCTGACAGCTCTACCACCTCCTGGAGCAACTCTTCCTTTCCTGGAGGTTTTCCAGCCAGATCTCTGCCTGGTCCAACTGTGCTTAGCACACACCAGTGGCACTCCAGAATTGGACCCTGCTCCTTGGCTGGGAGGCAGCTTCCCTCACCATTCACAGGAGACAGCTCTGCCTCACAGCATGCTGGGCCAAGACATGCTGCCACGCTGGAGGTGGCTCTCCTGGCCAAAGGCATCTGAAAATCACCACTGTGCAGTGGGTGAGAGAACTTCCTGCTCCCATCCCCAGACCCCCCAGATGAAGGGAGAGGCCAGATCCAGCACACAGCATGACTTGGGTGGCGACTGTCCCAGCAGTATGGCTGCTCCTGGTGCGACAGTCACTCACTGGACTGCCTGAACGCCTGCTGGGCTGGGGCAGGTGGTGGCAGGACTGAGGGGAGAGAGGGTGACAAAGCACCAGCTTTTAAACCCAAGGGTTTGGCACTGCGTGCACTTGGCTGTCGGGTGGTGGGGATGGTGGGGGTGGGTCTATGTGTTCTGTCTTGTTCTATTTTTGCTCGCAATGTGTCATTTTGGGGGAGGTGAAACCTTTAACAATGCACCGTCGAGAAGCAGCCGATCTGTTTCCCACTCCTCAAAGCCACATGGCGCAGCCGCTGCTCTGTCCCTGGGACTGGAGCCACTCCCTCCCTACTCACGGGGTGAGACCCTCAGCAGCCGCACTTGGGGACCAGGACTCCCTGAGAGGTGGCAGGGACATGCTGCATGTCTGAGGATGGAGCCGTATGTCAAGCCCGATACACAGACTTCTGGGCATTTCTTACTCCGGGATTCCCAGCTCCGTGGGTTGGTGACGCACGATGAGCTGAGCAATGTGGAAATGGCAGCCGCAATCCTTGCTCTGTGGACAATCAGCTGAACACCTTTCTGTCCCTGGAACTCAACAGCTGCAGCATCTCCTCTGTGAACAAAGTGCTGGATACAAATGAAGAGCAGGAACCAAACACATCAAAGGATCTGGTTGGTTGAACTGAGAAGAAGCAGGGCAGATCACCTAGCTCCCTTTCACTGAGGAGTTTTGGTGCAAGCAAGCAAAAGTTGAGGAAAAGACACAGCAGTATGAGGAGCAGAGGTGGGAAAGTGTCATGGGAGGGAACTGATATGGCAAAATGCCAATGGACCTCTTTTTTCCCCCATAAGAAGAAGGAAAAAATTTCAAGGATTTTGAGATCTCAATGAAGGTGATCCTCTCAGCCTGGGGGCATGATCCCTGTCCTCTCAGGAAGGGAAGTCCAGGATACCTGGATCTAGCAGTCAAGCCTGCCATAGCTCAGTGGCCAGTACAGCAGACACCCTCGCATCACCAGCATTCCCAGAAATCTTCCTCGAGAGCTGGCACTGCTGTTTGCTATTAGTCAAGGTGAATTATTTAGGCAGCTTTAAGGAAAACATGTCAGGCCAGTTGTGGAGATACTGAGGAAGGATGAGAGGAGCAGCCCACAGTCTGTCCCCCTGAAACTGCTGCTGCAGGTAGCACAGGGCTGCTGGGAACCAGCACCATGTCAGCAACCACCATCCTCCTGCCGTGGCAACACTCAGGTCACCCACCCAGCGTGGCCCGTCAGGCCCCTGGCAGCCTCCAGGCATTCACACTACCACAAATCCCTGCTGCTCCCTCCTGGGGAAGCACCTTGCACCACCCCTGCATCCTGCCCTCCCTGCACTAAAGGGGCTGCACGCAGCCCAGCAGGGCAGAAATCACAGAGCAGTGCCAGCCAGCCAGGCAGGCAGGGGGCAGGCAGAGCCCGGTCTGCATCGCTGCAGAAGGCCACGCTCACCCAAAGACACCAGCACACCAACAGAATACAGGTTTACTGGAATACACATTTCCAGAACTGCTGCCTACTAGCCCTCCAGATGAGAACCCAAAGTGCCTCAAGCTACAGGAAGGTCTGTGCACCCCAAAAAGCTGCTACCAAGCTTCAGCCAAAGCTAAAAAAAACCCCAGCTTTTATGATTATTTTGATGAGGGTAAAGTGTGCCCTCTGCTCCTCAGGGTTCCAGTGTGGGTGCTGTAGCAACAGGTAGGGAAGCCAGAAAGCTGCATTCCCAAAGCTTCAGGGACTGTGTGCACGGAAAATCCCAGCTTTGCACTCCTTCTGCAAGCAATCTGCAAAGGAGCCTCCCTCCCCCCCACCTCCAGATTTAACATCTTTTGGCATCAAAACATCAGGACAGTTGCACTTCCTGTCTCTGGGTTCTGCCTGGGAAGTGCCAGGGTAGGAAAACGTAGACTGAGGCTCCCAGACCTTCGCTGGAGTCCAGGAGGCACCCAGAGCTCCACAAAGGCTTCTCTGTACCAGCACTTCAACTAATGAGGACTCTGGCACAGCAATAAGCAAGCTGAATGCCAAATCCCTTCCTTTACAGTTCAAGTCACACTGCAGTCAGTAAGCTTTAGGATCCACTCTGATCCGTCTTGATCCTCTCCGATACTCCTTGTCCAGCAGCAAGCTCCAGCCCTGAGCACAGCAGTGGTCCAGGGCCGTCCCAATCCTCAGGACTTTTTCCAACCCAGGTGTGTTTGGTTTGTTGGAGTACCCAAATCCAGCTTTGGAAAGTCTTCTTCACCCCCAAAGTGGGCAGAAGTCTGTCAATAGCTCCCCATAGCCCATTATCTCACCAGCCCCACTGAGATGCTCTGCTCCCCTCCCTGCTGCAGGAGAGCCTTGCTCTTTTCCAAGCTCACTCACTTCAGGAGAGCTTTTAGCCTTCCCTTTTGCATCCCGAGTTATTTACAGAGCTGTTCGACAGCGCCAACTTACTGACATTAGGCAAGTTGAAATGCCACCACCGGCTTGCAGAAGAGTGCTGGAGTGCCAGCACCAGGGGGCTAAATTTCACTATTGCTGGGATATTTAGGTCAAGGACAGCAGGACATGCCACCGTCTGGAAAAGACCCCTGGGATCTTTATTGTTTGCACAGAGCTTATACAACCTTGGGCTTCACAGATCTCCTGGGAGAGAGACCTACATGCAGCCAACCAGGCTGCCCTGGGAAAGGGGGATAAGGCCAAAGGAAGCCAGTGGGATGGAGCTGTGGGAGTAGAGGACACACAGGTGGCCTCTCAGACCCCTGCACCACCAACATAACCTGGCCCAATCCAGGTAGTTTTCCATGTTAGGCCCCTTTTGGTGGACACTGCAATATTAAACCAAGCAAACAGCGATTGCTTTTTTACCTAAAAATTGGGCACATGCTGTCCCTTGGTTTCCAGCCCTGGGATTTTCTGCTTGTTGAGAGAAAAATTTATAGGCTTTAATTTAGTTATTTTTGGTCCCAGGACCTAATTTTGGAGCTCAGTACCTTGGTAGAGCAACCAAAAGCCTTAGCAGTTCAGTGCAGCACACGGAAACTGGCACTCTGCTGCTGTTCTCAGCTACCAAACTGGAGGGGCCTGGTTCTCCATAAGAGCACTGGAAAATTGGACCCTGACTGTTCCTCATCATCTGCAAAAGGCTTGAGTGACAAGGGCGTGAAATCCCTCAGCCCAAGTGTTTCAGCCCTTTGAAAGGATGCTTCCTGAGCAGTTAAGTTCCCACAACCATGGGAGAAAGCATATGGATTAAAATAATTCTCCCAGCAGGAGTGGCTCCTCTCCATTGCAAGAAAGACTCCACTTAGCAAAGATGACTTAAGTTGCATTTCCCTGCTTCCCTTGGTATTACCTGGACACATTCCTCCCAGAAACCAAACACAACAGCACTGCGAGTGCAGCGCTGCAGACCCTGAGGGCCAAAAGCCTCAGTGCCACATAAGGAGCCAAGGACATGCTGGGGCGTGCCAGCAGAAGAAGGTCTCACCAACACAGAGCTCCTGTGAAGCTCTTGCTCCCACCTGAAAAAGCTGCCAGCGCTGAGGAGAGCTGGGAAGGCAGGGAAAGGGGTTGGAGTGATGTCACTTTACTGTGAGAGGTACCGTGTGGCTGGAAGAGGATTTCCTGGCCTCGCTGCAAAAGCAGGACAGGCAAGGAGAAAAGAAACAGGGTAGGAGGCAGAGAACACCAGTGGGTCCACACACAAACATGGGGATAACACTCAGAACACTGGACAATCATGTAGGGGATGCTCAAGTGAGAAACAAGCATGGAAATGATGACCCTTCAGCCCAAAAACAGACTGAAAGGAGAAAATGGACATAAGAGAAGAACCCCACAGAGGGCAGAGAAGGGGACTGGGGACCCACTCAATGCCTCTTCACCCACATGGAGAAAGCAGCCCCACATGGCAGTGCAGCATGGGACCTGCTGCAGGATGCTGTTGCAGAGTCCCCCAGCATGGGAGGGCTGAAATTCAGAAAGGGAAAATAATCCCCACAAAGGGCTGAAGGACCAAGTGTTTAGAAACCACTGAGCCACTATTTAATCAGGGTAGGATGAAGGCACAGAGAAAGCATCACTGCACCGCTCATTCTGTTCTCTTCCTCTTCCCCCAGCATCTGCTGCTGATGGAGACAGGATATGTGGCCAGATGGAGCTTGGCTGTATCAGGTCAGGCCGTTCTCTGAGCTCTGCCTGACTCTTGCTCATGACAGGCCTTGGCCGTGCTGGAGGAATTCCCTGTGCACAGCCCCACGTGCATAAGAGGAATCGGAACCAGGACAGATTCTCCTTAAATATGGATCAAGATCAGCTCCTTTCTAGGTCAGGCTGGAAGAACAGCACGGACTCTGAGGTGAGCTCATCAGGAAAGTCCGTAGGGGCAGTGGGGAAGGAAACCAGTTTAACTGGCTTCTGGTCTGGACAGTCCCAGACAAAACTGCTGAGCACCTAAGGGTTCCCCTCCCTTCCGAATGGAAAAGGCATGAGAGGAGAAAGCTTGGGACAATGCAGTCTCTGAGACAAACAAAGCCAGCCTTGAAGTTAGCAGCGTGCAGCAACAGCTCCTCTTCATAGCTCTACTCCCCAACAAGAGGGTGACCAGCAGTGAAATTCCTGTCCCCGGCACCTCAAGGAGGATTCAGCCATGCCAGGAAGCCCATCCTGCAGGCACCTCACAACAAAATGCCATCTGGGCTTCCAGCAAAGCCAAGCCGTTGCTAAGTTGAGTTAGATTCACACAGGCGCCTCATGGAAATTTCCCAGAGCACTGCTGTGTCATCCCAGGGATGCTCCCAGTGCATCTCACAAAGGGTTAACTCCAGGTCGTGGGGGCTCCGGGAATGGTGGGTCTCAGGAAAGTTGGAATGTTAGGAGTCAGCTCACCAGATTAATGCATTCTAGTTCAATCCCAGTCAGCTTCTCACCAAGCCAGGGAGCACACCACAGATTTTTGTAGGTCACTGCTGAGCCCCAACACCCCCTCCCAGGGACAGCAGAGCAATGCCAGGGAGACCGGCCTGCTGGCAGGGCTCACCTGGACCAGGTGACCAGGGCAGGCAGCGTGGCCAGGGCTCTGCTGCTCGGCAGCAGCCCGTCTGCCCCCTTCCTTGGCACAACGGCACTGTGTGCACAGGGTGAGCGCAGCGCCTTCCCCACTCACAGACTCCAGAACACCTCAAGGGTCTCCTTCAAGGCCCCACAAAGTGGGGAGCCATGAAGAGCCCCCTCCTCACCTCAGCCCACTCCTCTTGCTGCCTCTTTTCTCTCCCCACCACAGAAGGTGAATGGCCACAGAGACCCCAGGTTTCATTCTGCTCTGCATGTTGCCCAGCAGCAGCCAAAGGCTTCCTCAGGCATGAGGGACTTGCCCATCCTCCTGGGTCCACCTGGCACGCTGGTCCATGCCCCAGTGGCCCTGCTTCCAGCCCTGGCTGTGCCGTCCACACCCAAAGATCCTCCTCTCAGAGACCTCACCTGCCTAGATGATCTCTAAGGTACAGACCAGAGCTGAGCACACATGGCTGGAGCACCTGGGAGAGACACAAGAGCTGGATGGAGAAACACATGAAGGTGAGACATTCACCATCATGCACAGGCTTCAGGACTGCCTTTCCCAGCCTCCTGCACTATCTCTTGCCCATGCATGGAGTAAGAGAAGGGACTCACAGGACAGGGGGATGAGAGCTTCCCCCCCAGTTCACACTGGGAGAAAGCAAGGAGCAGAGGGAAGCCAGGAACCAAAGTCATAAAGCACAAGCACAGGCCGGGCTGCGCAGTGCCACACGTGGGCTGCCAGGCTCTATTTTAAATGCTGTGTGGCAAATATATGCAGGATGGAATCCAAGCTGGGGGAAGGGGAGGGTGCTGGGCAGCAGAGGTGTTCAAAATTAGGAGCTGAGCTCAGGCAAGGATGGCTTCTGGGAGCAGATGGGGGAAGAGCCAGAGCTGGGACTGTGCAGCTGCACCGCGAGGAAGAACAGCCCCGTGGTGAAGTGTGAGGAGGGCTGTGGCCTGCTACCCTCCTGGCAAGGCAGGGACAGCAAGATAGCTGCAACCACTGGGGAGGGACAGCTGGAACAACTGGGGCAGCTGCAAGAGGAGCCTGGCTTCTTCTGTGGCACAGAGACCTCTGTCCCCCTTGGCACAGCTCCTGGCATGAGTGTCACTCCAAAGCCACCTCCGTCCTCGGTGTGTTTAGACCAGCTGCTGCTGGGAGATCTGGCACAGCAAGATGCAGGGCAGCAAAGAGGAATTGATTCACCTGCCTTTCACAAGTGGGGAAGGTGAGGGAGTTGGAGAGACCTGGCCAAGCCCCAGATTGAGCCCTGAAAACCTCCACATCTGCAAAACTGGCTTGATTCATCTGGATCAACCCTGGAAAAGCTGCTACCATCTCACTGTGCTTTGTAAGATGTTCCCAACCAATACCCCAGCATCCGGGTGCAGCGCGAGGCTCTGATGGGAGCTGGCAGATCTGGGATGGTACCTGCCCTACATTTCCAGAGCCGTCAGGTTGACAGAATGAGCAAGTTTTTATATAGATTTTAGTGGCAGCGGTTTTCTTCACCAGCGGCTGGAGGGGCGGGGAGAAGGAAGGGGAGATGGAAAATATTTTTGTTTAAGCTCTTTTCTGCATTCCTGCTGCCAGAGTTGTGCATTACTCATGCGCCCCTCGTACTCAGGCTGGTAGCTCCGGGTTTTACTCAGAAGGAAGGGGCTGTGGAGAATTAAGCAGTTGGTTAAATTATTAATAGTCTGTCGGGGGGTGCCCGCCCGGCCCCCGCTGCCTTCCTGGGGGCTCCAGTGCCCCCCACAGGCTCGGAAACCAACTGCAGCGCCTAGACGAACCCGGGCCAAACCTGCCCCACTTCCAGCCCGCAGCCACCCCATTCCCCTGGCTGGAAACCACGAGACTCATGCGGCTGGGACGGAGCCTCCTGCACCCGGTCTCACCCACCACGTGTTTAAACTGGGCAGGCACCAAGGCGGCTGCAGCTGTTCCACCCCACCAGTGAGTTTGGGGCGGTGGGAGCAGCAAGAGAAGAGGCAGAAGAGCCCACTGGGGAGGGCAGAAGTTGCAGTGGCAGCTATATGCAGCAGAAGGCACCTTCTATTCACGGCAACACCCAGAGGACAGCTGCCATGCAGTGCTTGGTGCTCAGTGCCACAGCTGCAGGCTGCAAAACAGCATCTGAGTGTCTGAGGTTTGACAGGGGCCAAGCTCCAGCAGTGCCAGGACACAGAGGGTGGCACATGCAAGGGTTGAGTTCTAACCAGGTTCTCACCACACACTCTCAGCTCCACCACACTCGCTGTCAGACTGATCCTGCTCCCACACGAGCCCCCCACCTTCCTTCCTGATCCCTCCAGTTTCCTTCCCGCAGCGCTGACATTTGTTTCAGGCAGCTGAACTCTCCTCACACCAGCTGCTGCCCCATAACCAAAGTCCTGAGGTGAAACTTCATGGGGCAAACCACAGCAAACGTGGCCTCCATGGGGATATGAGCAACTGGCACTCAGCCGAGCCCAGATCCCTCTGCTCACGGCTTCATTGGGCCTCCAATCTCTCCCTCTCTTCTCCACTGGGAGACAGCTGGGCTGGACACACCCAGGCCCCTGCTGTGCACTCTAGCAGGGCTTTTTTTTGACTTGCTAATTTTGCCCAGGGATCGGGGTCAGACTGGCACCCCCATCTTTACCAAGAAAGCTCCAAGACAGGCATTGCAGATGATTTCATTTTTGGCTCCTGGCTTATCTTTACCGCGTGGGATGCACACCAGTTACACGTAAGTCCTTGCCGGTCCCCCTTCCCCCTCCCCAGTGGTGGCCAATCTAAGGCTCTTCCCCAGCACAGCCAGAGCTCAGGCTCTTCTCCAACACGGCCTCCAGCCAAGAACCTGACTCCACCGTTGTCCTAGAATAATGGAATCACGGAATATTCTGAGCTGGAAGGCACTCACGAGCATCATCAAGTCCAACTCCTGGCCTTGCACAGGGCAACCTCAACAATCCCACCATTTGCTCGAGAGCATTGTCCAAATGCTCCTTGACCTCTGGCAGCCTTGAAGCCATGACCACAGAGCCTGTTTGAGTGCCCAGCCATCTCCTGAGGAAAGAACCAAACCTCTCTGCTCCTGCCATTTATCATTTTGCTCCTCCCAAGATTTTGGTCCTCAGACTGTACCTCCCATATGCCGAGGCATACAGAATATGCCCCAAAATCTGAGCTCTGAATTCTCTCTGCCCCTCAGGGGCATCAGCCATCCCAGTCCTTAAAGGATTTGGGGTTCTTTCAGTGGTCCACTTCTTTCTGGCAGCTTGCTCTTCCCAATGACACCTCCAAAACTGGCTGGGAGGACAGGGATCACCAGCCCCAGCTTCCCTCCTCACCAAGCACCAGTGGGACAGCAGGGATGAGGCACAGCAAAGCCCCACATCTGGTCAGGACCATTGTGGTGATCGGAGAGGGTCGGCACAGCCGTCACACGGGGCCTGAGCACAGAACACACCGGGCACGGGAGGAGATGGAGCCTGCACAGCCAGCTCACAGCACCACTCCCCCAGCTTGGTCAGCAAAGAAACACGGGAGTCTGAACCTCAGTGAGGCATGAGGGCCCTGAGTAAGGGCTGGGCAGCTCTGACTTGGCTCAGGGTCAAGGTGATGCCAGGGAAGGACGAGTGAAGCCTGTACAGGACCTGCATTCAAGTACATGGCTCAGAGAGGCCACACTGACCCTCCGCAGCTCGCATCTTGCTGCTCAGCAGAGTCAGGCTGGAAGTGTCCCAGAAGCTGTGGAAGGACTTTGACTCAATGACATTTCTGCACAAATGCAGCCTGCTTGGCACTGCTGGAAAGCCACCACGCCTAGCTAAAGAGAAAAGTCAGCTTCATCTTCAAAGCTGGCCCTGCTCTGAGCCAAGGGCTGGGTCAGAGACCTCGAGAGGGCTCCAAACCCCTGTCACAGGCCAGGCCTGCCAGCACCAGCTGGCAGGTACTGCAGGTATTCATGCACACTCACAGACCAACTCGCAGGTATCTGTGCACACTCCCAGCACCAACTTGCAGGTACTGCAGGTATCCATGCACACTCCCATACAGCTTCTGGGATGTCTCCCAGCACGCCAGGGAGTCCAGCACTCACAAAAAGGTTGCAGGCTGGTGCCAGCACTTCCTTGTGAGCCTTAGAAGTGCCAGAAAAGGAAAAATGCACACCATAACCAGTTTGTGGATGAGCTGCACGGCCCAGCCCAGCTTTGTAGGGCCATGTACAGGATATGCCACCTCCTCTGCTCAGACCAGAGTGGGAAACGCTGATCCACCCACAGGACAACAACTACTGCCCTCCTGTGGGGAGTTACACAGTGCTTCTGGCCTTGGAAGCCTGCAAGGGTAATCCTCACAGCCTCCCGAAAGGCTGAGTGCCTGCAGAGGAAGGTCAAAACCCAAAAAGAGCTGTGCAGAGAACAGAGGATGCCCTGTCCACAGTTTTGCCTCCCCCCACCAGGAGTGTGAAGAAAGTAAGAGACTCTTACGTGGGCAGCTCTGCTGGGGCAGCAGCCCCTGGAGGCTCCACTGACCCTGGGCTGGGGGCTGCAGCACCCTGGGCTGCAGCTGCTTCCTGGGTGCCTTCAGCTTCCCCAGCTTCTGGAGCTGGGATGTGCTCCGTTGTCTCCACCTCGATCTCCTGAGCTGCAGGACACAGCTTCACCCTCTCAGCGGCTGCAGCTGCCTCCTCCTCCTCCTCCTTCTTCCTCAGCTTCGCCTCCAGCTCCCGGCGCCTCTTCTCATCATCCTGCCTGGCCATCCGTTCAAACACTCGGAATGCCTGGGAGAGAAAGAGCAAACCCAGTGAGCAGCGCTCCAGCTCTGCCCAGAGAAGGGAATGAGCAGCACCACACGCCTGGGGCACCTGCTCTTTCCTCTCTGCACCACATACCTACCCCGAGCTGCTTCAGTCACCAAAACAAACAGCTGATGACTCTTTGAAAACTCCAATGGTTACATCAAGCACACCTCAGAAACTCCTGGCAGCATTTTGGAATTGTTTCTAGGATTGTATTCTCAGAGCCAACCTCACCCTAGCCTGGCAAGAGGGCTGGTTACTCCAGGGAGAAGCAGAGTGGTGAGATTCAGCCCTCGGCTGGGAGGGAGCTCCAATGAAGCCTCCCTTTCCCCACACTTCAGGGCTCACACAGGGACCACTCGCATGCCTGGTCTCAGACAGTGTCTCCAAGAGGCAAGCAGGATGAGCTGCCCCAAGAGAAGCTGCAGGATAGCTGACCTGGCACTGGCTGTGTCCAGGCAGACAGGTGCAGGAGCAGATGTGATCCAGGAGATGTAACCCTACCCCTCACCTGGCTCCCAGCCATGCCTGTCCAGTGCAGGCTGGAGGTCAGACGTGAGGCCCTTGCTGCGTCTGCAGCAAGGGGTGATGGCCACTGAGACCCTGCAGCTGCCTCCTGAACGGCCTGCAAGGTCTCCCACCCCAGTGCTAGCCTTTGGCACTGTAAACACCTTCTAAAATGCCCTCCTTCGTTTCCCAGGAACATTCTGGAGGCAGATTTAGTACTTCCAGCAGCGGACTGGCACACCTGCTCGATTTGAGTCTTCCTCTGGGTCCAGGAGGTGCAGGACAAAGGACATGGCCCTGCCAGCACCATCACAACAGGACACACACTCGTGCCACTCACTCCAGCTCTCCTCCCCACGCACTGAGCAGAGGGGAGGGTGTGGGAGAGGTGAGCACCAGCCCTGCGTGGATCATGCAAAGCAGTAGCTCAGAAGTGCATCCCCCGGACTGCAGCTGGGCAAGGATGAGGAGGAATGAGCCCCTTGCACACCGTCCCCACACTCGGGGAACCTCTGGTTGCAGCCAGGAGGCCACACTAACCCCTTCCCACGGCAGGAACGCTGCATCTCCTTCACTCTGCCCATACCAAAAACTCTTCAGGGTACACCAGACACGAACCCAAGCTCGGGCCAACGTCCGAGCTGATGTCGAACCCGGCTCTTCCCACCGGGGTCTCGCAGTCCTCGCCTGCCTCGGGGGCTTCCCGTCTTCTTACGAGGGCGACGCTTTCCCCCGCTTCAAGGCACCTCTCCTGCCTTGCTCTGCGCTCCTCCGGGCAACGCCGACCCCCGCCCTGCCCGCACGAACCCCGCCGCCGGCCCGACACGAGCACCGCGCAGCCGGGAAGACACGGCCCGTTCGCTCGGCCCGCGGCAGCAAGGCCCGGCCGCGTCGCGCCCCGCTGGTACCTGCAGGGCCATGGCCTGCGCCGCGCCGGGCGGGAAGCCCAGGCGGTCCCCGGGCCGCAGGAGCAGCCGGTAGAAGTCGGTCTTGCGGTAGAGGAAGC